>NC_092426.1:26981355-27658855 GCF_036169615.1 Heliangelus exortis | reverse complement strand
TTCAAAGTCCACATCTGCAGAAGTAAATCTTTTAAGGCATTAAAAAAAGTATGATTTTCCCTATTTAAGAAGTATCAAACAAAAAACTTTAAAAAAGACAAACCATTTTTCTTTCTGTCACAGTCACAGTACATGCATTTAAAACCAGCATACCTTCTGAGGCAATCTACCTAATCCATCTTTTGTTTCAACAAAATTGTTGTATATTAACAATTTTCTAGCAGGACATGGATTTCTGCTACCTTTGGAAAAACAAGCACTATTTTAATTAAAGATTTTCTATGGTAGACATCACCAGCATACGTTGGTGTTATATAACTGTAGCTGAATCTACTGTTCTCCTGGTTTTCTTGAGATATTATGATCTTTTTTTTAACAGAGATGGAACTAAAGGCTCAGACCTTCAACCAGTTTAGTGAATACCTTTGAGAGTGATAGTTGAGAATATTTAACTCATTGGGAATTGTCTTTTTGAGGAAACATATGTAAAGGACTAGCATATTATCAGTCTAGTTTAAAGCCCGCGGAATTTAACAATGAGCTGTTTAATTCAAGGAACTTTCTTTACTTTCTTGCTCAAATAAAAAAAAAACAAAATGCCAACCAACCAACCAAAAAAAAAAAACCAACTCAACCCTGTCTTAATCACCTTTATTGTAGTTCAGCCTCTTAGGCTTTTACTTTAGGCACGTATATATGTATATATACATATAAAAAGATATATGTGTGTATATGTATATATATATTTATTTTCAATTTACACAGCTTTGATAATCACCAAGTATAGCACTGGCCTCTACCACACCAAAAAATGTCAAATATATTTGGTGAAATTATTAGTAGCTTGCAAATAAAATCAATTCTATTTTCGGTGATCTTGAATTAAGATTCAAAAATAGATTTCTGTTTGGGCCAGGAAAAAACATTTTCAGGAAAAATACTTATTGTTGTAATAGTCTGATTAAGTTTACTACAAAATGCGTGCCAGACTAATAATAAGTACAAACATATTTAGCTAGTACTCCATAGGTATTTATCAGTTTTGCAGTTTGGAAATATTAAAGGCTTTTTTTGATATTACCCTTTTGTTTTTTTTACAAGTAATAGCTTGTTGGTGGACAAGCTTAAAAACGCTTGAAAACCAGAATGAGTATTATATTTGTAAAAAGCATCCTTGAAGGATAACTTTTGGTGGTTTCTTCTTGCTATAGGAGTTTGTTGATTTTTTTCAATCTCTTCCTAATGCTCAAAACCTTTGGAGCATGTAAGGCTTTTTGCTGTATTCTAGCACTGGTTCTCTGGCCTTATATTTACACTGTTCTGTGCTCTGTTGCCCAAGAAGTAGAAATTCATATTGGTGGAAATGTCATAAACTAGCAATTCCATTAGCAACACACTCACTTTAGCACATATGCAATATGTAACAAAAATCTAGAAGTTGTTTGTAACTGTGAAAAACCTTTTTGGTACTCAGTACTTCCTAGTATAAGCTTTTTGCAGGACAATTAACCTTAGTGTATAGAGCAGCAGCTTTGAAAATAAATACACTGGAAAACACAGAAGAAAGACATCATGGTTAATGCAAATTAATGTAATCATAGATTCAGAAAAAATAAACTACTCCAGTGCTACAGTTTATTTAGTTTTGTTGCTTGACAGTCTTAACCTTTCTTTCTATTCCGGTGATTCATATTTATCAACTTCTTTGTTGTGAAGTGATTTTGCCAAAATAGATTTTAATCCATCTTTTTTTTTCCAATTTTTGATTGATTCTTGAAACAAAAATGCCCCACACAAAACCAAGAATGGATCTATATCACAATTATTCTTGCTCAGTGCACTAGAATTTTTTTACTCTAACTGAAGCCTTTTTCCAAGGATCTGTGTGCTCGAGACATTTTTTTTAACCCGAGCAAATTCAAGTGCAGCTTTCAGACCAGTCAAACCCAAGAAACAGGCAGGAGGGCAGCCCTTCTTCAGTCCTCTCTGCATTAGCCTTCCATACTCAGTCTCCATCGACCTGTCAGAGACATCACAGTGATTGACTGCCCTGGCAGATGTGCCGCTATAACAGGTAACTTGATCATCCAGACCCATCTGTCTCTCAGTCCTCTTCAATTCACACTTTCAAAAATATTAGAGATTAGGGAGGGGTCAGATTCTTTGTTGTGATTTTTTTAATGTCGGATATCTGTATTTCACAAAAGGTTACCCTTGGTAAATGAATGCTGATGTACAGTACTTAAGCCATATCCTTTTGAGGGGAGCCTTCCTAGCATTGCTCGGTGCTAGTGTTTAAGATCTGAGCTAACAACATCCATAGAATTTAAAAACTTGCTTGTAAGATGTCTAAAATTAAGGAGAGTTTTTTAGAACCACTGTGGTAATAATAGAATGATGTTTCAAAGATAACAGTTCCAATGTGAGACAGATGGGCTGTTTAACTGTGCTTAGTGAGAGGAGGGGATCTGATTCAGTGGGAGTATTTTCACGTCTTCTCTTCAGTGCCCACAGCCTGGCAAATGTTGTGACATCATTAAGCTGAACTGCTGATTTTAGATGGGTCTGGAACAAGAACGGGCAGGGGTAACTCAAGCTTCCTGCTGAAATGTAGTTAACTAATTTACTCGTGTCACTATTTCTGATAATTACTTTTCACCAAAATATTTTGCTGTGCTTGTGTGTAGAGGATTTCATTCTACAAGTCAACACCCTAAGTGTTGTAGCCTCACAGGATCTATCAACAGCTTCTATTAAGAGAGAATATAATCTTGGTGAGAGCAGTGGCTAACACTTCTCTTTTCTATTTCTCAGTAAAGTCTACTGCATACTCACTATCAAGGGATGTACATTGGCACAGATGACATAGTTCACAATATAAGGGGAAGTAACATACTGAAGCAAGCAAAACAAGGTAAAATGAATGACAACTGACAAAAAAGCAAGTGAACTCAGAATATTTTTTTTTTCAAATGAGAGGAATAAAAATATGTTAAGTGTGTACATAAGCAATGACACATGCAGAATAAAAAGAGATAAATATTGGGGGGAGGGGTAGAGGACTGAGGAGTTTGTAAAAGCAAAAAAAGACCTCCCAGGTGCATATCTGCAAGGCTTGTGGATCATACTAGAAACTGAGGTGACACTGGGAGCCGCTGTGAAATCAGAGCTTCATGCTTTACTGAAAATTATCCTTAGCATCCTCAACCTACAACTTCAGCAGGATCTAAGCCACTCAGGCAGTGCCTGTCATGTTATTAATAGTTTCAATGAGTAAATGAGATCAGTAGGTTTTCTTGAAGGATTGTGACCTACCACTTTGGTTTTTGGAATAGGGGAAAAAAATCTGAAAATTATTAACTTTTAATATATTGCATGATATCTGTGTAAGATTTCTGGTGCTCAGGCCTTTGTTGCAAAGCTGGTAAACCATGCAGTATGAGAATCATCACCTTGTCATGATTCATGGAACAGAGCACTAGGGGAATCCAACATGCAGCTGGATACAGATGGCTGAGCATGGGCACAGGCAAGGGAAGATGTAAAAGGCTCATGAGAGATTACTCTGTGGGTTAACCATTATTCCTTCTTCAAACACATCTCTTCAAGCTAGGCACAACCTCTTCTAAATGGAATAATGACTCTGTTTTGGGAACATAAAACACCAGTTTTCCCCCCTTCTTGGGGTTTTCAGGCTGGAGAGGGAGTGAAGGGTTGAAACAATGAGTTTTGAATACCTGAACTTGTGACAGAGTGGGCTGACCATGTCTCTTTATGGTTGTAAGCTAAAGTAGCTTTCTCCCAAGAAAGCCTAATTTATGTAAATCTTAAGAAATTCTGGATAAGGTATATAATACTGCACTGATCTGTTACAGGTGTGTTTTATGTCACTCTTGCATAATACTTTAGATTTTAGATAACTTTTTGAATGGGCTCCTCAGGCAATAATTGTTAAATAACATTCTAAAAAAGTAAACCTATTATTTAATTACTTCTATCAAAGAAAACATGCATTTTTATGAATGGCTTTTTTTTTCTCAGTTGGGAAATTACCTGCAGACTAGATATTGGGACCTCAGGGCAATCAGTGCTCTTGAAGAGGTAGACTGGAAGTCATATCCAAATAAAATACAATTATAAACAGATATTGCCTCAGAAAGCTCAAAGTTTAATATGAGCTTGTATGGTCACTTTCTAATTTAACAGGAAGCATTTTAAAATATGCATATAGAGTATGGAAAGTGTATGCTGGTTGTACTCATTGTACATTGCTTAGATATTACATGTGCATACAAGTAAAATAGCATTTAATCAAAATGTGAATATGACAGTTAAAAAAAGTATTAAGTCCATAAAAACATTTCATGGTCACAAAATCTAGCCAAATTATAATGAACTGTAAGTGTACTACACATCACTATAGAAAGTAACTGTCCCAGTGTAGATTCCAGTCTTGCAAAATGAATAAACTGAGCTGATCCATT
The DNA here is from genome assembly GCF_036169615.1 of Heliangelus exortis. Taxonomy (NCBI): domain Eukaryota; kingdom Metazoa; phylum Chordata; class Aves; order Apodiformes; family Trochilidae; genus Heliangelus; species Heliangelus exortis. The sequence continues at coordinate 27,654,371 of NC_092426.1, read as the reverse complement.
TGGCCTGGCAAAGTGTGGACACACACAGCTATCTTTCAAGAATCAAACTACAAGAGTAAATGACTAGAAATGCTTTCCTGCATATGATAAGCAATAAGACCATAGGCCTGGAAGAAACAGAAGAGTTGAATTGAATACAATGAGAGTAGAAGTATATCCAGTCAAATGGTAGGAGTCAGAGTGTGATTTGTGGTAAAACAATGTCAACATTTCCATATCTTTGAGAAACCTGGTTTTGGTGCAATGGAGAAAATTCATTCATTAGCACTTTTGTTCTGTCTTAATGTATCATAACCAATAACACTGATTCTGTGTCCTGTTGGGGCAGATACCAAAAGGCATGCAAAGGAATGTGAGAGTTGTTCATGAAAAGCTAAGAATGAATTTTGGACCAATAGGTTTCCCTGCTCTAGGACTCTCAAATATTTATTGGAAGTTTTCTCAGCAGATTGAAAGCTGAAGTCTGCTTCTTCACTTAAAATGTTTGCAGAACAAATGAAGCTTTTCCTTTGTTCCATCTTTGTGCATGTTACAATATGGATTATTTTCTGTGCAAACCAGAAAGAAAATAAGATTTTTTTTTTTACTGTGTTGTTACTGTTTGAAGTTTATTGTATTTTCTGTTTGTTTTTCCTTTGCAATTCTAACAATTCCCAGAGTTACTGTAAATACACATAAGCTAAAGTTTTTTCTATGGTGGTTTAGATTTAAAACAAAATACATAAACAGGACTTGAATCAAGGGATTGTAACTCATGTTTCTGGAACAGCTTGCTTAGTTAGGTTTTCTTACAGTTTTTTTGAAAGCTTCATTGGAAAGGATAGCAAGTGACCTTCCCACACTTATGTCATTCTGTAGGGCATCTCCTTGAAAAAAGGCCATTTAGGATTGGTCACCCATAGACAATGGAGTAAAAGGAATTTATTGCTTGAATTTCATGGGAAAGACAATTATATAAAAGTGAGACACAATTTTCCGTTGTGTCTTAGTAGACTGTAGTAGGTACTTTGCACTTTGTGAAGATCACAGTGTTTCTGGGCACGTAACAAGACTTGGCGCGTTAGCTGTTGATTAACTTTCAGGCACTTAGGAGAAGGAATGCTTGATTTGTGGCATCCACATTCATTTTGGTGGAAGCCAGCTGCAGTCCTCACTGAAATACCTACTTTGGGGCATTAAGAAGGTGTGGTTAAATACTTCAGATCTTTCAAGGTAAAATATGAGGGATTCTCCAGAGATCAGAACAAATAACCAGTTTCAGTTATAGAGGACTGCGACTGAAGATCCCTTCTTCGTATAAAAACTTATTTTAGTTCCGGCACTAGATTCACAAAAGGGCATACGTTCTATGTATTACTAGATTTCTCTACCTAAAAATGGGATGCACCTTAGCTCATTAGTAGGAGTAGGAGGACAATTAGTCACTAAGTAACTGAAAAGTTAAAGGTGCACTTCAAATACGGTTCTTTCTCCAGGACCACCGAAGACTTAGGCTGGGGTAGCCTGCAGGTACCATCCTACCCTTGAGATAAATAATTTCCTAGAGTTAAGTGCTGAAGTCCTTCCTGTAAAAATGAGGAAAGGGAGAGGATTTTTCTTTCGAAAAGGACCATGGAAAGTTTTAAATCAAGTTAATTTCCATATGTGTACTCTTAGAATTTAGAGCACTCACTCATATAGGACACATATGTTCAGTTTGACTGAAGTAATTCACCAGAATATATTGAAGATTCTTCTGGGGTGAGGTTTTGGGAACTTTCTATTACTACATTTGGTTTTGGGGGTAGAATTTAATATTCTTTAGAATTTTCCATTATTTTGTTTTCCTTTACAGATATAATAGTTCTTGTATCAGATAGTAAAAGGGACATGTGAAAAAACATAGGGATCATTCTGTTCTGTAAAAGGGAGGCTACTCATCTGTGAGAAAATAAATTTAGATTGTATTTCTCATTTGGCACTCAGAGTGCTCAAAATTAGAAGCTTTTGGAGAGTTTTGTTGTGAAAATCTTTGGCACATTTCAGGTGCCCATAGTTTTCTCTAAAGTCAGAACTTTGGAAAAAAACTGAAGATTGTAAAGTAGTAGTTAGGCTCCTTTTATCTGACCTTAGACTCCGTTATAGAAATGCCTCTAGAGCATAATGACAGTCTTACATATCTGCTGGTGTATAAATTCTTGGATTCCAGTGAAATTACACTGGAATTTCAGATATTACAGATGAGTTTTCAGTCTTTGGACTTTAAGATGTGCTTGAAAAAGTGAAAATAAGCCAAAAAAACCCCCCAAAAATAAGCCAAACCCCAGCTTTGTACTTATCAAGTTATGCTTAGCATTTTTATAAAAGGGCTTTGAATGTTTAGTTTTTTCAAACCTTGTTTGCTTCTGTTTTCTGAACAAAGGTATAGGTCTATGCATAATTTGTCTCTGCACTTTTAATGCTATTTCTAGCTGATGATACCAACACAAGAACCCTAACGCAAATAAGATTTTAGCAGATTATAATATCGAAAGTATCTTGCCCTTAGTGTGAGCTAACAAGATCTGTACATGCAATTATTATTAGCAAGCACTCCACCTACTGGTTCAAATTATGCCAGGCAAGTAATAAGAAAAAAATAGTTCTAGAAAGGGCTTTACTGCCTAAGGGTACAATCATTTTGATCCCAGTACTTTAAATATTTATACAGCTTCTTTGGAACCAGGTATACATATGCTTTTAAACAGCTATTCAAATTTGTTAGCAGAATTCTCTTCATTTGTTTTAGCAGATGATTATCCTAAGTAATGTTTCCCAACCTAAGTTGTGAATGTCAATTGAACATGTGTGAATAAAAAGCAAGAGGTAAAAAAAAAAATGTTTTTCTTTTGGTATTTCCTACACATAAATAATGAGTTATTAGAAAAGGATATAAAAAAACCCAAAACAAACAACAAGTTAATAAAAATGCAGCCTGGCATAGCAAAAGTACACACTGACAAATATGTAAATGCTGATTAAACTCCCTTCATAACCTTCACAAAGGCAGTAGAGGAGAAATAACGAATACAGTGGTGAGCTTATCAGAATTAAGATAAAAGTCTTTTATAGTTAAGAAGTTTTAGTAAAGTAGGCTTCCTTTTTTTAAGATACACATACAGGTACCTAGATTTAACAGAAAGCCGTTGCTACTTATTTTTCAATAAAACTTGTTATGCAATTACTTGTGTACAATCTATATAATGGATGGATATTATTTGCATCACACACACATTTCCCACTGAAATCTATGGGACATTTGTGTATTCAGGGAGTGCACAATTGCTTCTATTCATGTTTATTTTAATACAGCAAATGATAGAGTCTCAGATATGAAAATCTGATTAGATGTAGAAGCAAGAGCTGCACCGAAATAGCATTACTTTAAGAAACTGTTGCAAGACTGTGTGTTATTTTTCCAGACATAAATGTAACATGGTGTGTATTGGTTTCTCAAGTGGTCATTCGAATTTTGTTATCAAATTTTCATCAAGTATGCTATCAATAATGAAATGTCTTAAGAGTGCTCATTTTCCCTGATATTATGAGGCCTTCTGCTTTCAGCAACTTTATGTAGTGTTAAGTGAAACAAACACCGATGCAATATGGCACCATGTGATGGGAAAGTCATGCACTAAGGACTGAAGATTCTTTTCTTCCCATTCCAGCTGCTGCTTTCCAATACCACTTAGGAGCCTGACATAACAGTACACATGTCAATATCAACGAGTACAGTTGTGGATGGAGTTACTCTTTACAGGAAAGAATTTTAATACAGGGGAAAAAAAAAGCCCACTAAGATAAACAGAAAACAAAGAATGTGGAAACACAGAACGAGTCTACCCAACAAAATTTACCTGACCCTTTAAAGCTCACCAAAACATGACAGAAGGTCCCCTTGATAGTCTGTATCATATATATATTCTGTGACTGTGCTGTCCATATGTTCAATAAAACTGTTGAATCTCAAAGTTATAATAATTTGCAACGAGGTGCCAGAACCAATTATTAAATATCATATGATCCAGCAGAGATGAAATAAAAATATACAGGGTCGATTTTACTGGCTCTGGCTGCTATGAAGATTATAAAATACTTAGAATTGCAGTTTAACTTAAGGGGAGTCTTAAACACTACCTTATGCTTAAATTTTGCTCACAACAGAACAGCAGATGCAGATGGTACATTTTTCTAGGTACCAAGATAAGATTGCCCTTATCATTATTGATTTGAATATCAGTTTAGTTAAAAAAAAAAGATATGCTATTATGATATCTCTTAATAGCTTAAACCTTTGTTCAAAAGAGCAAGTGACAGCCAAAAGTACAATTCAACTGAGAAAAAAGGTACAGTGTGATTAGATCAGTGAATGATACCATCTCAGCCAAATAGCTGCCTATAGTGTGGAAAAAAAAGACACTTAGGATTAAGTGTAAACAGTCATTATTTATTTACCATGACATCTCTTAAACATGAATGAGTGAATGTTTTAAATACTAGTTCCCATCTTTTAGCCAAGGTCAACTGTTTCATACTGGCCTGTGCTTTTCCTCAAGCTGTAAAACCTGCAGGTTGACCTGAGATTTTTATATAATTTTTTAATTGTTATTAAATACCAGGAACAAGTTTCACTGAAAAGATTATTTATGAAGTTCCTCATAAAAGCACAGCAATGTGCTTTCATATAAACTACAGAGCATCTCCCTGCTCTTTGTGCCAAAGAATTACTATATTATACCATAGGACAAAAAAATCATTTATTTCTACCCACGATTGCAACCTTGATCTTAATATATTACATCTGCAGGCATTAAAGTGTTGTTGCTGCTGAAAAAATAGTATTTATGCCCTCACTTATTGGAGCATTGCAAGAATAGGACCATGTTTGTCTATGTATGTTTACAGCACCTGTCAGCCGATACACGAGAAACAAGAAGAGTAATGTAAACTGATCCCTGCCTTTTGCTGAATATTTAATGCAGTCTGCTGGAAAGAAAAGCACAAACATTCTACTTTTCCAAAGCCTGTCTTCCTTGCCCTCCTCTAATTTTCTCTTGGGAGGGATGGGTTTCGAACTTGGTCACTTCTAGTGCCCATTTACTTCTGGATCTTTACTTTTCAGTCTTGGCTTTCTTCCTGTCTCCTGAAACCAAATTTACTTCATTTTAGCCACCTCACAACAGACTTGTGTGTATATATTTTCAAGAAAATTTGATTGTCTGTATAGATTTTTAAATCAGCTTTCAGATCAAGTTCAGAAATTTGTAAACTGTTGTGTTGTTGCATCAGGCAATAGTGGAACACAGACCTCAGATGCACATCACCAATACTATAAAGTGAGCTTTAAATGAGACAACTAGGGCATAAGTAGATTAAAGTGGCCAATAATGGGAAAACAAGTACCCATTCCAAGAGCAATTGTAAGAAATTTAAGCCTCAGGAAGTTGCATTATACATTTTATTAAATAGAGGGTATATTCACACTTATTGTGGCTTGAAATTTGAACCAGTATTTTCTGTCTTTGGTTACCTTACTTTAGGAGTCCTTAATGGGCTGAAGATGTAATGCATAATATCATATGACTGCTTTAAGTTTGCAAGTTATTTTCTCAAAAGTTGTAATTTAATTTAAATTGACAACTCTACAATAAACTACTGTTCTCTCATAGCAAACAGTATCTGACCCAAAACGAATGTAACAAGACCCTAAGATTCTAACAGAAACCCCATTTCTTTGTCATTTTAACCTTGTTTGCAACAGAAAACATCTAATTTTGAGCACCACTACCAGTTAACAGAATGTAAAACATCAGCCTTCAAAAGGTTTTAAATAATATTTATACTCAGAGGCTGTTCTTCCAATAATAGAGAAAGAACGGAAAAAAAGATTGAGCATCCCATTGATGTGCGTAGAATGAATTTATACATACTCTAAAGGACTCCTTTTTAAAAGCATATCTTAAATGCTACTTATTTACACAAGAAAATAGGCAGTCTGATCAGTGCCAGACAAGATAAATTGTAGCAGGGAAAATAACTTTAAAAATTAAACATAGTGCACTGTGTAAATTGTGAAACATCATCATTTCTAAGAGGCTAAAGTCTTGGTTAATCAAAGGAAATGAAAGAGTTGAGGCCTTCACATCTCTTGAATATCCAGAGTCATAGGTTAGTTTGCTAGTCTTAACAGCAGCCTCTTCATAAGCGCCAGACACATTCTCTGATATAAGTTTTATTCAGAAGCTCAGCTTCTGAATCAGCTGTTCTGGTCAGCTGCCTGTGAAGGTCACTATAATTAGTTCAGGAGGAATATATAAAAGCAATCACTCCTCAATACTTACAGTTTGCTTAGTAGCTCCATGATTTCACCTTCCTTAAGCTTGAAACAATCTACTAGAAACCCCATAGTGACTTTCTATGCAAAGATGCTTCTACCAGTTTTGGAAGAAAGTGAGGCAAAACTTATCTGGCCCCCTTTCCCTCTGTATTTTAGTGTATTCTTATGGAAAGTGACCTTTTCTCTGCATTATGCAGCACTGTCCTAAGACAATGTCTATATTGCTGAAAAATACTGTAAATTAATTAAAAAATACATTCTGACACAATGCTAATTTCTGGGTCCTAGAGGCGAATTGTAGTCTCTTAAAAATTTTAAATACTGCTACTTTTTAGGAAGGATTGGCTTCTTTGAATGTCAGAAGTACTCTTGCTCACAGGATTGACATGAGCTGCTTTTTGCAAACAATGTGTTTGTTGTTTAATATGGTTGTGCAATTCAGTAAGAAGTTGAACAGCTATTGGATTATGAGTTGTAAAGAACGAACATATAATTTGAACCATGAAAAATGTAGCATAACTCACTATATTCCAGTTTTGTCTTGCCTTGTATCTCTAATTAATGTTGTGATTTCCCCTATCATTATTTATTTTTCAGAAGTTAATCCTCTGTCGATGCAAAGAGTCAAAAACTCATAATGTCTCAAGGAGTGTTTCATATTATAAGTTTTAGGAACATGCCTATGTACATACATGTATTTCAGACACAGATGCATACAAATAGATCTGTATATAATTTAATATATAAAGTATTTGGAGTTATTCCAAATGTCCTTAAAATACAGCAGTTGTCCCTTATCTATTGTCTTTGTTAATAGCAAAAAAAGATGTAGTGCAATATCCAGCACAGATTAAGTAAAAGATAAAGGTGAAAAGTTTCCATATCTTGTACACATATTGATAGGAAGTCCTTTCTGGTGTTTACTCTATGTACTTAAGTACATGATTTTTTTTTTCCTGGTGATGTTATTTTTCTTCATCTTAGTGAATATTCATAGATTATGTTTCACTATGCTGTTAAAACATAGTTTCAGTACAGGCAGGGAAAGAAAAAGTTGAATTAAGACTGGAAGGAAAACTGCTGTAACATTTTGAAATTGTACCGTCATGAAGTGAAACAAATTGTGCCTTTTTGAAGTGAAACAAAATGATAGCATAAAAACATTATCTTATTTTTCTAAGAGAATGTTTACAGAGCCTGAAATTCCCCAAAATTTATATTATCTACCCTTTATCTTTAGAATTCAGTGAGGACTAGAATACTCTTACATATCTCTAACTGTAAAGCATTGACCCAGTGAAGTCAGTGGGAGGACTGACTAATTTCCATGGGTTCATCCCTATACTGTGTTTTCGCTCTTAATTCTTCTCTCTCCCTGTATCTTTTGCTGTTAATAATCAACGGTACTCAAATAAGGATAGAGAAAAGTTTGGAACAACAAATAAATGTGGAAGTAATGTTATAGAAATAAATACAATAATCTCTTCAGATTTAAAGTTAACTTCAAAGTGTAAAAAAGGCACATTGTGGATAAAGATGATGCTTTCTTGTTGTGCGTTTGAGCCATAAATGTCAGCCAAACTCAGCCTAAACTTTGTACACAATTATTTTGATTGAAGTTGAATCTATGGAATTTGAGTTATGAAGTTGATTGAGTTATGTCCTTGATTGTTTTGGTTGAAGTTGGATCTATTATCTATGAAAAAAACACATTCATCTTTTTCTTCTTGAAATCCTGATTTCTGGAGTTCCTTTCTTACTCCTAACCCTAAGGCTGAGTCAAACTTTTGTAGGGAAATGTCTGGCATCCTTCTGCCCAGCTCACTGAACTGCTTCAGTTTCCTTCTTCTGGGCATTTAATTCTAACTGTGAATGGGGAGAAAACATCAGGTTTGGGGATCTTTCTGTGCCTGAAAGGGAAGATACTATGAAATTACAAACCTAATTTTTTTTGGATGTCAGCTTCTTCGTTAATGTTCCATTGGAGTTATGGTTAAGAATTAGAAGAAAAAAAAGCTGCAGTCTTGCAAGTTGTTTTATAGTTAATGGGAGAAAGGAGATAATTCAACATCTAAACTTCAGACTTGTTGAAGTCACCTGTTGAAGAACTTGGAGAAATAAACATCCAAAGAATGTTAGCTTTTGTAAATAGTCTTATAATTTCTTTATACACTTCTACTTGGGGTTATTTGCTTTATAGGGTAAAAGAAAAAGTAGGTAGTTCCAAAAATAGGTGTTGAATTCTGAATGCGGAGTCTGAATGACTATGTCACTGTTAGAATGACTACCAACAGCTTTCTAAAGAATTGGTTTTCTGCAGAACTGAACGATAGAATAGAAAGTGTTTATATTTACATCCTAGTTCAGTGTTTTTGATTTAGAACCAGAGATTAGTCATTTGCTAAATTCTGTACTTTGTAGTTTCTGTTCCGTTTTATATGTATAGACCACAGAGAAATTCTTGAAGATAGGAAATGAAAAATTCTACATCATGCTTTGAGTACTTTTCTCTTTAGCAATCTGTTTCTTAACATAATATAAGCACACACAAAGCCAGTCTGGTGTCCAGAATGAAACAGAAACCGCGACAGCATTCTGCACTACCAGCAGAATGGCCTCACAGGTGTGAAAGTGATCTGTCGAAATTGTCCTCTGAATATTTGAAAAATGACTGGGAACAGTGAACCTGAACGGGCTCAGAAGAGATGTTGAATCCTTCTTGACTTTAGGCTACAGTCTTGTTAGTCCCTTCTCCATGGACAGTTAAAGGTGTAATTAACTCCTAGACCTTTGCAATGTCACAGGTTTCAGAATAATAATATTTACTTGTACTCTTCTGGGAAGGAAAGTTATAGTCACTGACTATGGAAAAAATTATATGCAGGTGGGCTGCCATAATCCAAGAATTTGACTTCATTTAGCACAGGAAGCTGAGGGTGTGAAAACATTAATGCTGACACACTATCCAGATGGCTAGTTTACCATGTGCAAGAAGCCAGTACAGCAGTGATTATGCTAGAGCCAAAAATTACACGTGGAGATGGAACAAACTTCAAAAAGTCAGTCTCTTAAATGTGCCATTATACAAATTAATCTAAACTGATATGTTCGTCTATTGCTCTACTAAAATATTACTGATAGAATATTACAGACAAGCTGTTCTGAAAACTAAGATATTCTTTTATTACTGTTTTTATGATGCCTGAGATATTCCATCAGAAGCTTTCTTTGTACATCCATTGTTCCTGGTGTTGTATGGGGGTCAGCCAATGCACTTGAAATACATGAATGCATATTACAATAAACAAAATAGGTGAAGTGAATATAAGCACATTTTTTAGAGGCATTCTAAAAAACAGGAAATGTGTTACTTTGGAGATGAGAGAAGGAAACCTAAAGGAACTTAGAACACCTGGTAAGAACTGACTGAAAGTTCCAGTAATGATCAAAATTATCTTCTCCTTGGTCATGAAATATTTTCTTACTCAAATGTGTAATTTAGTTCAGTTAGCTGTTTCAAAAACCTAGATTTTTATTTTTTCTCTTTATTTAATTTTGCCCAAACTAAATAGTCATTACGCTAAATCATTAACTTTGAAAATATTTTCCAGAATTATTCTCTGAAAATTATGAACTGGAGAAATTCTGAATTTCTAGAAAACACTCCCTAGAGTTAATGGTGGGGACATGAATGCAAGTCATCTTCTTGAACAAGTTTTTATTTTTGTTATTAGGGTACTGTGTTCCTGCAGCAGATATAGTAAAGAATGAAACCCCACAAGAATAAAACCCCACAACTGGCATAACTGAAAGCAAGAGGCAGAGATATCTAAAGTCTAACTTTTGTCTTTATTATATGATCTGCAAAGATTAGATTTTTCTCTTTCTGTCACTGTTTTGTTATTCATACAAACTAGCATATAAGTGCCTTGACTCTAAGATTTCCTTTTACTGTGTGCTTTTATAACACTCAACTCGATGGGGCTCCAATCCCAGTTGAGGCTCCAGAAATAATCAGAACAGACAGCAAAATATTTTCCTCCTTTAATGTATGTTTAAAAAACAAGGAAAACTCTCTTATCAGTGTAAATGAAGTAGTTATTACATCCATTTATAGCATAGTTTTGTCTGACGCAGCTCAAAACATCTGAATTTGGAGTTAAAATTTAGTTATGTGTGAAACACAATTGCATCAGACGGTAGCTTAACTGAAAGATGCTGAGAGCAGATTTTGTGGAACAGGTTTCACTTTATGAGGAGCCTGAAATGCATAGTGCTGAACATGTGCTGGATCGTTTGTTTTCAAATTAAAACCTAAAATTTATTAGAAAGGTTTATTGTGGTCCTGCAGATTTTAAGAATTTCAAAAAATGTTTGCCCACCCAAAGCAAGATGATTCACTTAAGTAATCTCAAACAGGAAACTCAAGCAGAAACCATAGCACTGAGAACCCTGTGGACAGGTCAATTTCCTTAGCTTACTTCATTGCAGGTAGGTATGTGCAATCTTCCTTTTATCCTTTGAATGGTGTAATTGTGTGTATACAATGGATGGTGCTATTTGGTACTCTGTTTCCCTTTCAGAGCATACCATTCAATTTCTGCTTTAAAGAAAAAAAAGAAATACATGTTTTCTCAAAGTTCTTCTACTGACATTTTCATTTATTTAGCTCTCTTTTGTAGCAGAGATAAGAGTAATATTATCCATTTTTTGAGACTGAAATGAGGCATACGGAATTTAGATTAAAGTTAATTTCTGGTGTTTTGTTGGTGCTGCCTGTAGTGATTCTAACAGTGTTTGCTTGTTTCCGTGTATTTCTTCATTGGTTTGTATACCTGAGTTTTTGCTCATTTAATTGTTAGAAAACAAGCTTCTTGATGTGGGGACCACGATTTTTATTGTGTTAGTGCAGAACTAAGTGTAATGTGATTCTAGTACATGACATTTAGAGCAGTGTTTAGTAAAGGAATTGAAACTACAAGAAACTGATGTTTTTTCAATTTGCTTGTGCTTGGATATGACTAAAACTCTGTTAGTGAGTTTCAGAATTATCAGCCTAAAACTACTGCTTGAAACAGCCTGGAAAAATTACAATTAACTGAAAGCAACTGCATAAGGAAAAATGTCAAGCAGGTCCAAAATCAGGTCTCATATGCCCCATCAATAAAGGGACAATATAAATGTTTAGGCCAAATGTTTAGTAGCAAATAACTTCTAGATCCATATTCTAAAGAAAATATTAACATAAAAAAAAATATTAAAAAGGACCCCTGCCTTCTCTGCCTGATACCAGTTTCTCAGTTCTGGTATGGGCATTTATAATCATTTACTGAATGACACTTTGGAGGTCGTGTCAATAATTTCTTGGGTTGATTCCAATGTTAGCCACTGTTTTCCACACAAATGCTAGTAGATACTGGGACACAACCTTTTTTCACTAAATTCTGGTAGAACCACTGTTGAAAAAAAACCCCACTGACCAGTGAAAGTCAGATTGCATGAGCCTAACCTGGTTGAGACCCATGTTTGGGTTGCCTTAATAGGAACCAGAGCAGGCTATCTGCTGAGCCTAAACAGGAGAGGGAGCTCCAGAGATGCAAGAGCTATTCATGATCTTTGGTAATATAGGCAGTTCAGAGATGTTTAATTTACATGAAGAAAATACCACTAAAAGCTTTGAGTTAGATATCAGACACATAACAGACGTCTTGGGGAGTTAGATGTTGTTTTGTTTTCATGTGCTTTTTGAAATCTTCCTGTAAACCACCCTTGCCATTCAGAGCTTGAGTGTTGCCAGAGTCTAAAAAGCTACTCATTGCACTGCTGCAAATTTACTGCTTGTATTGTATAGCTGTGGTTATCATTAGAGGAATAGTATTAATCAATATGTGTACCACATCAAAGTCCATGATGTTTTTCTCTACTGGAAGAATGAAACAGCTACATCTTTCTAAATACCATGTATGATGAGTCATTAGGTACTGACTTTTGTGGCCAGGCAGTGTTTTTTTACAGACCTAAATGTTTCTAATAGTAATCATGGTTGCTACTTTCTGTTTATTTCATATTTAGAGTGAATGTGTATTTGCTAGTGCATGAAGCTGACATAGAGAGCAGGAAGAAAATTGGATTGCTTGCCAGATAAGTAGATGATAGAGGAGTTGTAAAGTGTGATGGAGAGTGTTGAACTCTCATTCTCACATTTGACCCATGAAGACATCTGCCTTCCTGTTTGCTTAGTGAAATCTCTCATTCTAAGCCAACATGTTTACTTCTTTATTTTCTTTATTATGATTTTTGGACATACTGAATTTTACAAATCATAATTATGATTAGTAATCAGGTTTGTAGGAACTTGTCAGAGACCTCCTACATTATGCAAAAATCATAACAAAGGAACATATGCAAGCAAAACAAAAAATTAAAAGAATTTCCATGCTTCTTATCAATGCAATATATTGGACATGTTTGATTTTTTTAGACTGGACTGTGGTCACCAAACAATTCTGTTCACCATTCTAATTTCACAGATCTAACATCAGATGCAGAGGAAAAGCTAAGTGTGAGATGGTGGGAATTTTATTAAAAAAAAAAAATGTAAATAGATGGAAGTAGTCTAAAGGAAAGGAGAGATATAGGATCTGAAAAAGCTGGTACTAAGTAGCTTTTTGGAATGTTTTAATTGGAGCAACAATTACCTGTCCACATCTCAAAGACTAGGACTTATAAAATATGGATTTGTTCATTCTTCTGAGGACTGAGTGAATCCTGCCTTGATAGGCTTTACATATAAAACTTGCTGGGAAATATGCCAAGAATGGGTTTAGCTGTAATGTTACAGAACATTCTGTCTTCATGGCTACCTTTCTGTTTTATTGGGCATAAGTTAAGCTTAAGGAGAGCAGATATTGGACTCTAGCAGAATTCTTTACATAAAATCATAAAGTGTGATTTGCAAATAGGCTATGTTAAATCTTTGGAGTAGATTTGAGACTGTGTGTATTTGTCAGAGAACCCTGTATATATGAAGATATGTCATTATTATTCACTTCAATTTCTAAGTAGTCGATTTTACATGACTGTTCAGGACACTAAACTGAATTAGCCCTTTTGACCTTAGGAGTCTTATGCAGTTAAATATTTATGAAACATTAGAACATGATAGTGGCTATTATGACTCCTCAATTTTAGCGATTAATTTTATTGACAGAACAGTAAGAACTTCTTTAGCACTTTGTCAACATCATAATTCGCTTTCTTTTTGTTTATAAGAACCCAAACCAAGCCACTGCATCTTGTATGAAATGGGCAATAGTCATCCTAATACAGCTCTACTAAAAAGGCATATGAGGCCATATATGTATTTCACCATATGTGAGACAGTCGTGTTGTCATAGTACATGCTATGCTTTCTTTCTCAACACACTAAAGATAATCAATATATTTTTTAAAAGCACACAATCATTCTCTAAATCAATCGAAAACTTTTTTCATGCCATTTAATTTGCTTAATTTAACTCTCTGTAACCGTTCTGCTCCAGTGTTTTGATTTTACTCAGCACATTGAATGTTGTGTTTTGTTTTCAACAGATGTGACTTTGAGTGCACTGGAGAACAATTTATGCATTAGACTCAGAATTTTAAATGAACATGCCCTCTAATGATTTCCTCAGTCTAAGCAGACACTTAAAAAGTGACACTGAAACCAAGAAAAATTACTTAAAGGATCGGTTACATCTAAAATGATGAAATCAATAACAATATTTTCACTGGGATTCTTTCTCTTCGATAAGCAAAATCTTAAGTTAAAAGCCACATTAAAATTTAATCACAATCTGTGTGCTTTAGCAATTGATAATTTCTGGACATCTGTCTTCTGTTTTGTTAAAGTCTTGTATTCCTTCTGGTTTTGTCTTGTCTTTTCATAGCAAGACTAGGCACATGTAAAATTTCAAAAAAAATTGAAAGGCTTTTATAGTTTAGGCTTGAAAACATCAGTATTTATAGGCCTTTATTGTATTTTTTTCCCTCACAAATAATTCTGAACGATAGTATAAAAAACCCCACAAAGTACAACCTTAAAATAGACATGTTGCAAGATAAAAATATTAGATCTAATACGACCACCGACCAACAGGATATTTTTTTTTTATTATTATATGTATTGATTCTTTAGACTCCAAATGAAGGTAAGGTTTCTTGCAGTCGCCTCATACAAGCTATTTTTTATTTCTAAATGTTCTTCTGCTACGTCTTAGGTATTTTTAACAACAAATTGGCCTTAGAGTAGTTGTAAAAGCATGGGAATGATGTTAATTGCATTTACACATGATTCTGAAAACTTGCATTTGAAAGTACAGAAGCTTGTGTGAAGATTACATGGTTCACAACCTAAGAGCAGGTTTTACAGGAACAGCTACAATGATTGCTACTGGCCCTTGCTTCATCTCCACCTAATTTCTTGGAAGAGGAGAATAAAAGATTGTCTTTCACAGAACTTCCTCTTATTACAGCTTCATTCTCTGATCACCTAACATGTCTGCAGAGACTTGCAGTGATAATGTAGTATTTATTATAGGGGAACTATTTAGGAAAATCAATATGTTCAATGTAGGCTGTGCATTTAAGTCTTGAAGGCTGAAATAGCTGACATAGTGGTCATACTATAGTGTCTTGTGGTAAAACATTTTTCACTCTATTTCAGTGTGCTTGAGTTAATCAATAAGGTTAACTACATTTGTCAGGATTAGGGTCAATAAAATTTGTTCTTGTACAATATCAGAAGTAATGTAAATGCTTGTATTTACTTTTGTCATACTTTGCATCAGCTGCTAATTAATTAAACTTCTGCTGAAATTAATAAATAAGTAATAATTAGATACACACATTAAAAAACATAATTCAAAAGGAAGCAGATTGCTGTTTCTTGAAAATATAAGTATCCGTATAGTATGTCAATTAAGAAAAAAACTGAAATATTCCAAATATGTCCACAATATGTCCAAATACGTCTGCAATATGTCCAAATGTATGCACAATATTACAAATTGTAGACTATTGCATATTTTACCATATATAGTGTTTAGAATCTGTACATTAGAGATGATTATTCTGAAAATGTTGGAATTGAATACATCAATCCTTGAAAAGAAAATTATTTTTTAACATTTATTTTATACATTAAACACCTGGAGACTATATCATGAGATTTTTTTAAGCTATAATTTATAATAACACTTTCTACAACCCAGTGAAATTAAAATTACCAAAATTCTTGTTCTGCTGTGCTTTCTAGGTACCTTAAAACTGCCTCAAAAATCATTAGTTTTCTAGTAGCATTTCACTTGTAGAATGTTTAAAAATATATTCTCAAGTCTTATTTGTATGAACTCTGAATATTTTCTCCTGTCCTTCATTTGTTGCTTTTGAGTGTTTTGAAGAAGTGTGTTTTTGCCAACTACCTTGTTTTGCTTATTAATAGACATCATACTTTTTCTACTACTGATAGGATGCAGAGAGAAAATATTTTTTAAAACAGAATAAACATTATGTACTTATTAGACATATCCCATAGTGATATCTCCCACTTTTATTTCATGCATGCATTCTTTGTCAGACTGAAACCTATTTAATCATGTCCTGACTACTTGCATTTCATTTACCGTTTTAATCTTTTTCCTAATGCTAACACTTTCTCTTTAAGTAAGTCTTATGTATTTTATGGTGTTACTTTCCTCTTAATATCTATTAAGTTTGCTAATATTTACAAGATCTTTGCTTTTTTTTTGCTCAAGAAATCTATATCATATTATCAGTTTACATTTTCAAACATAAACATAAACATATATGCTAAATGATTCATGAATACAAATACTTTCCCTTCTTGTCTTTTTTAAAGAGTTAAAGAGACTAAATCATTTCAAATGAATGCACTAACTGTCTGCTTTTCTGAAAGCAAAAGCCAAATGAGTGGTTAAAAATATTGCAAGTTTGAAAATGCAAATGGTGTTATCCAAATATGCAGCCATATGTCCACAAGACACTCATTTTTTTTTTTGAGAAATTGTAAAGGTTTGAAGAAAAAATATATTTAGAGATTCATGGCCCTTCTCCCCCCACCCCCTAAATGTAATTAGAAAACAACCACATTTAAATTAAATATCAATAGTACTATTAATGCTGACTTTATTGTACACTATATATTTTTCTTATAGTAGCATAATTTCTATACTGAATCCAAATGCTCTAATATGCTATAAAATTTGAAATGCAGATGATACCCCTTTGTAAAACACTTTATTTTCTAATAGCTATCATTTATAATCACCTGAGGAGTTAACAGAGTCTTTTCAGTTTTAGATACTCACCAAACTTTAACAGAAATTAGTTTGTGTAATTTATGCTGTGAAGTTTGTCTAACCTTTAAGCAACTTTGCTCTGGTGATCACAGCATCAGTAATAATAGGGGATATGAGGCCAAATCCAAGTGGTTAAACCCCTAACAGGAAAATATCAATTAATCTGTTTCAATGGAGCTGAAGTATGGGTAATCCTCTCATTAAATAGTTTGAACTTTTCTCCCAGTAAACAAAAGAGGGATAATGAGTGATGTGGTCTGACTTGTTTACATGGAGAATCTTCAAGAGGCTTAGGCTCAGCTTCTCAACACAGGGCTCTTCATAGTCACTTGTCACTAATTGCCCTTTTTAAAGACATTTGTGTCAGTTCAGAAATTCCAAAAAGAACAAGTTTTCTAGTTTTAAGAATTAGAAGGAAAAATGCCAACATTTTTATCTGGTATACATTTATTTCAAGGTTTGGAAAATTAATTTCCCAGTTCATTAGTTAAAATTGTTAGTAACCTTAAAAAATACTACATTATGTTTCAGGGATGACTTAAATATTTTAAGTAAATACAGGTCTTGAAGAATTCCTACAGGGTAGTTTGTATTGCTTTGAAATATTATGTGAGAAAAGATAGTGTTTCGTTTTTTTATGTAAATCCACTCTATTTTCAGAAGTACACATTTAATTTACAGTGTATTTTGTTCCTTCTTGCTTCTCAAACCCAGGTTCAGAGGTCTGGGTTTGGATTTAGCTCTGCCTAAGAATTCAGATAGAATCAGCCAAGAGCATTTAGTTCTCTACTGGTCTTTCATTGCTCTTCCCAAGACATATTCTCCATCAGCAAGCTCAGTTCTCTTGAAAAAGATGAAGTGTTTTAGTAAACAGAAATCCATTCAGAAAGAGTAAAGCTAAGAAATTTCAGTTGGGTTTTGCTGTGATAACTCAGAACAATAGAGCCAAGGACTCTATGAAGCACAGAATTTAAGCGCAACCTTATAATGATTTCCTTCAGCTGCTTCTGATGTTGTGACACAGGATGCCAAGTATACTAAACCTTTTACAAACAAAAATCTTAGATTTCTTCCAATATTTCTAATTTCTATGGTTTTAAAAAATAATTCAAGCAAAGAAATGCACTCTGGCCAATATTTTTTCATTAACTGGAGAATAAAAATTTTAGTACAGCATATAAAAAATAAGGTACGTAATTTTGTCTGTGATGAGGATTGCTATGATCAAGGGGAAGTTTGATTCCAAGGAAGTCTGTCATTTCTTCCCATTTTCATACACAGAGTATGTGGAAGTATTTTGCATTTTCCATCTAACAATATTGTGCTAATGAAAATTAAATCACTTAGGGGAAACCCATGTCCTGCTTTCACAGAAGAATGCAGTGGGTGAATTCATCAGAAGTCCCATCTTCCCATCTCCCTATACTGTAAACTAAACTCTGAATTTGCCTGCTTAGATCAGGAAGTTGTTTGTTTCATTTCCATCTGTTATCTCTACTTGATGAAGGTTTTGCTGGGGCAGTGTTTCTCCAAATACATCCGAGTGTCTCTGACAAGTCATCAAAATCCTGCACATAAATCAAACTTTGTGTAATTATAAATAGAGGGGGTGGTGGGGTGGGGGCAGGGGGATAGAGAAAGGAGAAAAACAAAGGAAATTCAAACAATATATTATTTAAAATAATGTATTAGCTCCAGGGAGATGCAGAAGGGGTTTTTAGGAATGCTTATGACCAAGCTGTCATAGTTCTAACAGTTCTGGAGATAGCTCTCCTGACTCTATTTTCAAATGTGAAAATAGATAGGGCAGTGACTCTTGGAGCTTAGGTTTGACTAATTCGTGTGAACTTCTTCAGCAATGTTTAGTGCACTGTATTAACAGGGCAAGAGATCTGAACTCTTTTATATGAAATATGATTTTTAAAATTTCTTCTTTAGTAATGAATCAGAGGTCTGTAGTTTTTCCTCCACTGTCCAGAAACACTGATTCATTTGTCAAGAGAATGCAGTTTCCTTGGTGGTGTTTTTACTGATATAGAAGAATAAGCTTACCAGGCATTTAAGTTAAAAACAAAACAAAACAAAACAAAACCCCCAAACAGTCACAGCTGCTGTTTACATAGAGACAAGAGTAAAATATGGAGGGCACACTTCTTGCTATAAAAGTAAATGTGAATATTCATTATCTGACCAGGCATATCTTATTATCTGCTACACTGTGTTTTACGAAAAGAAGGTCATGATCTTCTATTTCATGACATTTGGATGATAAGCTGGAATGTAAAATAGGCTTCAGTTTCTCTTTTCCATTCCACATAGCCAGAAATTTTGTCCTGAATTGTCTTTGAATTTTGCAAGAAAAAAATACACTTTTCCCTGTTACAGCAGCAGAAGTCCTGACAGAAAAACTTCTCTTCATCTTCTTCTTCCCTATACCTCAGTCACAATAGCTTGTGGGCTTTTGGCCTTCATTTGAGTCCAGTTTAATTAATTTAGATGATTGACAAAGGAGTATGCATCTTCACAGAACAGTTCCTGTGTTAACAGCAAGGCTGTTTACACATGAGTATGCAGAACTAGGGAAGAATTGTGATGTGTCATGTGCATATATATATATGTTCAGGTGTAAGTAGGACTATTTGAATTGGTTTAATAAACAACAAATAGTGATGCTACTTAAGTAAAATTCAGACATCTTCTCCAATGCCTCGTCTTTCATAAACTGCCCCATCATCTCTTGAGCTGCTAGTGTAACTTGAAGATCTCTTACAACCAGGAGCTATACATGCTGTCCTCCTAACATCTGTTCAGTTTCTCTTAGCTGGGGTCCATGATACCTGTTCTCAACTTCAATTAAAAAAAAAAAAAAGTGAAAGGAATTGTAGATTTCAAGGACTGCATTAATAATAACTGGTCCAATGCTTGTGGGAGTCATAGTTTCTGAGGTCATCTTTTGTCTAGCTGGCTAGCTAGGAATTTAGCCTGGAAATTATCTCACATAATACTCTAAAGAAATGAAGAACTACATATTTACAACATTATCTAGTGTGTGATATTTAATAAAATCTGGAAATCCTTAAGTGCTCAGTCCCTTTGAGTTTGCTACTGCCTGATAAGTGGCTGTGTCCATTTCAGCTAAGATTATAGTGCTTGTTGATGTGTGTGTTCAGTGCAAGAAGTTTAAGTTGAATTACTTTGCAACTGACATGAATTAAAGTTGCACAGATGGTGTTTTCTTACATGTATCTATTGATGTGCATTAACACATTAAGCTACATAAACTTAGTTTCTGAGAAGTCTGAGACCTAAAATGATGGAAAATTAACACAAAATACTTTTGTGACAGTTACATAGATGCTGGGTACTTGGAGTTTGCAATCCTTGACTAATAAAGGCTTAATGGTATTTTAAAATTAGGTATTATCTTTGCTTGCTTCGTATCTGACTTGATAAAAGGATAAAATATACCCTTCACTTCGAAGTAGTGCATCTAAGTAGTCACCTAGCTACATAGTGAGACACCTTACATTCTAGGAAACAACTTCTTAACAAGAGTTATCTTTTTGAACAGAGATATATCTTTTAATTTGCAGTGTCATTTTTGTTCTAAGTCATTTCAGACCTTTTCAAAATACCTCAGTTGTAGGACGTGCTCTTAATGAAACTGCTTACTGTAATGACTCTTCTTGGGCTTTACTGTAAAAAAGTAAAAATCAATATTCAAAGAATTTCATTTGCTTTTTAACTGAAAAAAATGATGGTTGCCTGAATAAAAGTATATGGCCCACTCCAAGCTCTTTAACTACCACAATTTATTTTGTTCTGTCTACAAAAAAAAAACCCCAAAAACCCAGTTAATTTTTCTGCTGGTAACTCCTTTACCTCACGGGGTAAACACACAGGGTGCGAGCAAGTTTGTGCATTACAACTGTGCTGATTTAAGAGATGCATACATGTAAAAAGCTGAAGTCCCTCAGCTGCCCAGCAATACCATTTGTTATGCCTTTTACATCAGCTCTGATGCTCATAAATCTTGTGCTGAACCAAATCTACTCCCCAGTCTGGCAGAAGACTTTTATGCTTGCTTTGCTGGGTTGATTTTCTGCCAGGCTGGTGAATTGAAGAAGTGCAAAGCAGATCTTGTAAAACTCAAAATCCAGAGAAATGGAGGAGAAAGAAATGTAGGTGAAGGCCAATTTCTCTCTTTTGGCAACATCAATGTGTAATTTCATCCTGAATTAACATAAAGGCATTTATATACTGCAGTAGTATGGTATGAAAGCCTACATAGAAAGGAGATTCTCTGGGCATTATCTTTGTCTGTTATTACATTACACAAAAGAAAAATGTATTTCAGCCTTAGAGAAAGGGAAGTCATCTTTGCAGGAAGTTGTTTAGAGGAAAAGTTTCTTGAGAAAGGCAATTTCTGGCAAAGATAATGCCCAGTTCTCTGGCAGGATAGATTATCTTCTATAAATTATCTTCTATAAGTTTTATCTTCTTTCACAAGTAGGGCAAATAACTTACTATTTGTTCCTTTAGTGCCTCACTTGTAAAAAAAGACCAACAATAGTAAATACACATGGAAGTTATGGTAGACTATGTATGAAATACAAAATGCTTAGGATCCTCAAGGGCAAAGTGCAAGTTAGTGAGACATTAATGAATCATATTTGGAGTGACACAAAACTGAGTTATAACTGTGGGAAGGGAAGTAGGGAAGGAAGATATTTTCATGGCCTATTCTTATTTATCTTTAAAGTGTGAAAACATAGAATCTTTTTCATTACCATCAGTATCAGAGGAAGTTGATTGTTAAACACTTAGGTAATTGTAAGATTCCTTCTACTCTGAACCGAAGTAAGTTTATTTCAGGCCAATTTTACCAGGATAAAAATCTTCCAAATGTTTATGGATACTGTAAAAACAAACCAGGAATACTAGTAGTGGCCCTAAGTATAACATATGTCTGAAGGCAGTGTTCAAAGAATGCATGCCAGTGGTGCTAAACTGCACTGTATGGGACTGGATTATAAACCCTGTGGGACATCAGACTGGGAATCAAGAGGATAGAATTTTGTTCTGTGTTCCTGGGATTCACATCCTGAGAATAAAATTTAAGTAGTCTGGTCTTCCTGCAAAGAAAATGTTACATCATCTGAATCATTTGGACAATAATAAGCTTGATTACTGTTTTAGTTGATAAAACCCACTACTGTGTAACACTTGAGCCAAAGTAGGAGAAGCATATGGGACTCTGTAGTAGGAGGAAGGTATTCTTTATCAACATTATTCAACACTAAGGAAGTAAAAATAATAATAAAGATCTTGGATATTATAATTCAAGATATTATTCATACTAATTTTTATATGGATATGATACCCACTTGTGTGGTACTGATTGGTACAAGAAACAGATGCAACTTATTTTAAAGATTTAATGTGATTTAAAGTTATCTCAGCATACTCACTACTCTGAGAACTTAAAAAAGTAGCAGTAAGAACTAAGGAAGAGAAGACAAACCTACCACCTCATAACAAAAGCAAAGTTCCATCCTCTTAGTTCTTCTAGTGTGTCCCAGCTCCAGTCAGCCTGTGCTTTGTACATAAACAGTGGAAAGTGGGATAGTAAAGATGCACTGTAAATAGTGAGAGCATTTGATAGTATTGTTAGGATGTATTTAGGCAACCTGGTGGGCTTTGCTAGCTCCTGAAAGCCCCTTCCTTTGCATCCTCTTCTTCATTTATTATGAGGAAGAAAAAAAAAGAGCTATATTTCCATTTTAAACAATCTTGTATGTTTGCAGTGTTTTACAAATACATTAGAGATGTTACAATCACACTCACCTAAACATGAACTAATCTGATAAGTTAATCATCTTGAGGTTTGTACATTCACCCAGCCCATTATAAATTTGTTTCTTCCCATGTACTAACAAACTGAACCAATTCTTATGAAAATCTAAACATGTCATATGAAGGTATATATCTGAAAATCTGGACATTTTGGAAATAGTAAATATTTATCTCACTTATGCTTAACTTCAGAGCAATGCAAAATATAGGTGCTGCATTCACATTAAGTGTACTTATTAATTCTTATGTAATCAGTAAAGTTCCATATTTCTGTTGATTTTTTTTCTTAAAAAGGCACAAAAATACACTCAAGGTTCATTACTTTTTGAACCCTCATTTTACTTTCCCCATTACACTCCATGAAACCTGCCAAATTTTAAATTTTACAGCAATTCTTCACATCTCTATATCCATAAAAGTTTGTCAAGATCAGTTCAATGATTTACATGACCCCTATTTCTCTATTCATTGCTGTAGAGTAACCACACTTCCTAAATTTCCAAATCTCCCTTGGCCTCTAAACTATTGGCATAGGAGAAGTCAGTCAAATAAGATAACAATTTAATTCCTTACAAGAAACTTTTTCTGGTTCAATGGCTACCAGATTCCACTTTTGATAGAAAATGTTCAGTCAGTTTAATCTAAAATTATCATCAATGGACCACACCATTTAAAAATATTGCGAGAGACCGTAAGCTGACTTTCTGTAACTTTGAATTAATTTCTGCGTGAACAAAGCCTCAGGTAAACCTTGTTTGTGAAAACCAAATGAAATCAATCCTAGAATGTTCATTCCACCCTAGTAATTAAAGCTGCTGATTAAAACCTCACATTCACAGCACTTGCATAAACATAAACCTAAGCAACAGCAACAGAAAGTGTCATTAGGACAATCTTAAGAACAAGAAACCTGTCACCTGCTGCTGACGCTGAAGTTTGTTGATTGAGCTGAAATATGTTGCTGGCATATAATACTGTAAAGTAACAGGCAGAGATCTCTACCTCTTTCTGCAGCAGAGGTGAAATGATAAGTCACTAAGGGGCTGGAGAGGAACAGTAAAAATGATTGAATTTGGGCCTGATTTCACCCTGCATACCCTCTGTTCTTGCACATCTTCACTTTGAAGTAATGAAGTGTGAATGGATGACATTTTGTGAACTGCCTCTTGCCATTATTACTGAAAGCCTTCAGTAGGAAAAAAAAGACAGAAAATGATATATCTTGCCTTGTGCTTGATTATCTTTTATCATACTGTGAGTTAGTCCCCTAGTAGAAGTTGGGAGTATTGTAAAATCAGATCCCTAACTGTCTTCCTCAACACAGTAACAGAGAAGAGCTGGCTATACTTGTTGATAAAGAGTGAATGTCTCAGAAACTATGAAGTGGATGTAGGATAGGCAAAAGACAATTTATTAAAATTCTTTGTACCTTCTTGGGTAAAAATATCCCAGGGCTTTCAAGGATAGAGCATATGCAACTCTGATCTTCCTTTGGTGAGTTAAAAAAAAAAAAAAAAAAAAAGGTTTTGGTTTTGCTGAGTCAAACTAGGCACAGTGCTGGAATAGAAAAACTAGAACTGATTTTATTGAGATGATGAAAAGGATATCTTATAGCTGCCTTGTCCTGGATAGGTTTCTCAAAAAGTATTAGTTATATAAATAGAACAAATGAGAGGGGAAAAAAAAAGAAAAAAAAAAGTGATAGAGATGAAAACAGGAGCCAGAAGTTCCCGTGGTTAATCTTACAAACACCCAGTTATTATCCTGTTCAAAGTTATAAGTAATTATTTGAAGGATGTTTTTAAGGAATAGGGTCTTATATTACGCCTTTTAACACTGTTTGTTTTGGAGCTTGACATATGAATGTTTTTAACCATTTGACTGCTTATTTTTTAAAGTCCCTTATATTCTTATTTCTTTCAAAAACCAAACTATTTTTTTTGTCAGCAGATTTATTATCTCAGTATTAATCTAGTAGCAAAGAGAACTAGTCAACACGGGCTGCTGCATTATAGTATGAGCAAATATTATGACAACAGGTGTGTTAGAGAAGAAAAGCATAGAACTGTGAGAACCTGCAGAAAGACAGAACGTTATGTAAAATAATACCATTAACAGCTTATGCTGTTTACATATAATGCTTAATATTTCACTAAAATTTAATATGCTCTTGTGTTATAATTACAAAAACCAGATGTGTATTCAATCTAGCAGAAAAGAAAGAAAGAAAACAAGAGAACAAAGGAGGAAAAATTTTCACATAGCTTAACACAAACTAAATCTGGTTTTGACTTGTAAGATATAATTTTGCTTTGTAGGCTTCTTGCAAGTTACCAGATAAATTTTATTTTTCTAAGTGCATCTGCTTTTAGACAATGAAGTGCATTTTGATGGAACTTCTGACAGAGAGGAGGAATGAATGTACTTCTTATCTGTAAAGCCTCTTCCATAATAGTAAATGAACATGTTGCTCCAATAATATTGACTCAATCAGATCATATGGTGAAACATTTCTAGACATATTGATAAATTCATTGATTCTTCCCATTCTTTTGGTCACTGGACTATAGAAAAAGGGATCACTAGCCATTTGACCTTCATTGTGTATTAAATAAACACCAGATGGTAAGGATTCATTCAGCAAATCTATTCTTTCTTCTTCCTAGTCATGTTCACACTGTTGCTTCCCACTGAGTCTTTATCTTTATTTGTCATGGTGCCAAAGCTGCCTCTATAGCACCTTTCATGCATCACAGCTTTCAAATCTTGTCCCATTAGTTTCATTTTGTTTCTATCATAAATAATCTACTACTTTCTCATACACTCTTTCATTACCTAATAATGTTCAGTCTTTGTACAAAAGGGTAAAGTATTAAAAGGTTAGTGAGTACAGTTTGCCTGCTAAAATATAGTCTGTGTGACACTTTGTTAGAGAAAAATATAAACTACAGGTAATAATTATGCATTCTATGAAACATTCATACTTTCAGTAACTAGGGATATATTTTTTTAATCACCTTTCTATTTTAAACATGTTACTATCTAGAAGCTGGTAACACGAAACTTCACCTGGGAAAAGTTAGCTTGCTGGAATTTAGTGCTTCTCTTGTAAAATATGGTCATGAGATAACACATTATAACAGATAAATTTTAACATATGTCCACTGAACCCTTATTTTTTTTAAGATAGCCTTAAGAAGGATTTAAAACATCATAGTTAAGGGCATTTGGATCCAGATTTTTGAACAACCCAGAGTTGAAAATGAATTTTTTTTGTTCTGAACCATTATTAGCTCAGATAGGTGAAACTGTAGCAATATAATTGAGTCTTGTACACAAAAGTGAGCTATGTACTAATACTATTTCTCCCTCACTATAATCAAGATCATCTCAGAACATCCCAGATATGTTACTGATTGAAAACAGACCACCCAAATGCCTAATAGAAAATACATTTAATATTATAATTATTAAAAAGAGAATGCAGTCAAAATTTGGTGGCTATTTAAAGTACAATGGGTTTTAGTGTTGGGGTTTTTTTTTAGGATTTAAGCATTGCAGTGCAGGTATAGTGGAAAAGACTCAGCAGCTTTTTGACAGTAAACAAAAAGAAGAATGTTTTAATTCCCCTGAGCACAAAGAAACACTAATGCTGCCAAGGGTTTTGATGTTCTCTGGCTCTCAGAGTGTATTCTGTTAGTCTGCAGGTAGCGTATCATAGTAAAGACAATAAATATTCCCCTGTCCCACTACTAAGACAACTTCCGGCATTAGGAAATGAACCCTGAGTCACACATGAAACTTTACTCCCTGTAGCTGAAACAGGAAAACAGTGCTTGAATTGAGAAAAGAGAGGGCTGTTTGGGGTGTGGGATGTTTTTATTGTCTACCTGCTTATTCTTATTTTGGTTCTGCAGTAGTCTGAGGATTCTGGATGAGAGAGAGGGACTGTGCAGGTCATGCCTACTTTAGCACCCAAGTGACACCACTTTGCATCATTCATTGTCACATGCTCAGTGTCTGTGACTGCTCAGTTCACCTGGAGCAGGCAGTGCCTAATGCCCTGTGCACAGCCAGGTGAAGTGTTGGGGCAGAGCAATTAAGATCAAAATGCATTTCTTAATCATGATTCATTACTCTATTGTCACTACAGAAGCGTGAAATACTTTTGAAGTAACCCAAAGAAGGTGGCACTTTCTGAGGATAAAATGAACTATTTTAAATATGTGGATCTTTGTTAAGGATCTGCAACGGTGTGTCACTAATGAAGCAATAGTTTTGGTTTTAAACTTGACTAGAAAAATGTTCAACTTAAAAAGCTAAATTTTTAGTGCTTGCTACCTCCTTGTGTACGCATTTTCAAGTATTACTTCCCAGGAACAGCTTTTTAACTCAGTGTATGTTGCAAAGAACAGAAATTTAACATGGAACCAAATGAAAAAGTACACAGAACGACAGCGTCACTGGCGTTCTGCATTGCTTAACATTTGTGTTTCCTTTGAAAATCAAACTAGAGGGAGTCATAGATTTTGCTCCTTTCCTGGCTATGAAACAAAGCTAGCAATTCAGTAGTTGTTTATTGTATCCTCTGTGATGATTACCAGTTCTAATCTCTTTAGTCCTAGGGGAATTGTAATTCTTTTTCTTACAGTTTATTTTAATTTTATTTTTTAATTGCCTGACAAAATGACCGATTTATCCTATGGACAGTCTTTCTGGATGACATCTAAATTAAGTACTTGACTCAAATGCAGCAGAAAATTAATATTTCTCTTTACTGTCTTGTAGTCACAATAACTGGAAATGGTAGTACTTGGTCAGGGTTATTTTGTATCCTTAGGCTTCAAAGCAAAAATATTTAGTGGAGGAGGAATGATGTCACTTTAAACCTGCTATTTAGCTCTAAGAGCTGAAAAAGGCAGTGTAACCCCCTCATGCATAAATATATCACCTTAAGTTTATA
Source organism: Heliangelus exortis (assembly GCF_036169615.1). NCBI lineage: Eukaryota > Metazoa > Chordata > Aves > Apodiformes > Trochilidae > Heliangelus > Heliangelus exortis. Next base: position 27,626,839 of record NC_092426.1, on the reverse strand, counting down.
TTTCACTACTTTTAAAAAGTACTGAAGAATATGCCACAATATGTCTTGTTCTAACAGCTGAAAAATTATGCTATGACTAAAATGACATCATTCTGCCTCCCACAGAATGTTTTGGCTCTGAGAGCTCAAGGAGCAGATGAAATTAACACAAAATGTCACTGTCATACAGAAAGGAAGAAAAAATATTAACATCTTCTGCAGTTCTTTCACAGATCTGAGTAGGAGGTCACCATAAAGCAAGTCACAAGAAGTTTGAGGATGAAACAGTCTTTTGCTGAGGGCCATTACAAGTAGCACTGTAGAAATTTTCAAAGGCTTACTGTGAATCAGCGTGGTCTGTAGGACTTGTGCTTCTTCTGTCCACTATGAGTTGCTCCATAGGACTATTTCATTCATCTATGTACTAACATTAGCCAAGTTCTAAATTGTTTCTAAGTTCAATTTAGAAACAACAGTAGCATCTGAAGCTAGATAATAAGCTTAATTCATGCATTTCAATATTTTTTTTTATTTTACAGTTTCATCTCAGCATGTCATACAAAATTTATGCTCCTGCTGTAGTAAACTATTCCATGGTCAAATAGTAAGACAGAGTTAAAGTGCTAGAAATCCAGATATCAAAAAGAACATGGTAGGTTGGAAAGAAAGCCAGATAGCAGCCTGGAGAGTGGGAGGGCAAATTAACAAACTGAACAAAGGTACCAAAAAAAGATTAAGGTCTCAGCTTACAATATTTAACCAGTGTGAAATAGAGATGTTTCTGTGGCTATCACAGAAGACTTGTGATTTAAATCAATGCCATTGACCGAATTTCCTATGATTAAAGTTGACATGTGCAAATCTTGAAGCTGCTTAACATCAAAAAAGGGGGGGGTCTAGGTGTTGATAGAAAACTTAGTAAGCATGAAGGCTTAACATTCAGATCATGGTAATATAAAGTGCCAGCTACACATTCATGAGAGATCTAGAAGGTAGGTCACAGCGCTGGATGTGGGTTGGTGTTTAGTCAACAGCTAGGACTGTGAGATCTTGCCATAAGGAGCGAGGTGCAGAGAGTGAAAAATTACTGATCGAGGGCAGAGTAGTAGGAGAATTAGACTGAAAGAGGGAGACTGGAACAGGAGGAGGCGACAAATAATGCATCTGAAGGAATGATGAGGAATGAGAAGAGAATAACAAGTGAAGGATTAAATTTTTGACATCTTTTAAAAAAATGCAGTACTGTAAGATAAAGCAGAACTTGTGCATTACATCCAGAAAAAAATCCTAAAGGAGTGGTGTAGATTGCAATAACCAGGGAATTCCTTATGTTATCTTTTCACTATATTTTACTGATCTAGACAAGACTGGAAGAAACAGTATTAACCCTTGAGTCCAATATAATGATGACTTGATGTGGTTTTCTTATCTGCTGTTTATAGAGCATTAGAATCACTATGAAAATATAGAAATACAAGTGATATTTCCTCTATTTAATTTACTTTATTGATAATTATTGTAGGATGGTTGGGGATATAGAAAATGCAACACAAATATCAGATGTTACTTGAATAATCAACTCTAGTCTAAAAGTCAAATTTATTATAAAATGTCATATTTTGATTCCTTGGTACTAACTTCCTTCCTTATTGATTTTACTCATTAGTAATCAAGAGAAGTATTAGTTTCTAATTTTTTCCCCTACTACTATTAAGGATTACTAGGTTTGTTTATGAAATCAAATAACTGAAATTGTGTTGGTTTTCAAAGTCACAAAATATATGTTGCTGACCTAATACATCACATATGCAAATAGAGAAGTTTTGTTGCTTAATTAAATCCTTCCTCAACCAAGTCAAAAAAACAATTAGAAAAAGAGAAGAATCAGAGGCAGATAGAAAATTTCCACTTTCTCTACCTGACACACAACCTCCAGGATATGAAGAAATTAAAAGTCAAAGTCAAGGTTTGAGTGTTTGTCCAGGAAGGTCACCCAAGTGAGCAACTTCAGTGGCATAAAAGCAGTGTTTTGACTTTTCAACATGAATTTAATAGGCAAAAATATTATGCCTAGCAATAGAGGATGAATTTAAAAAGTAGTTAAAAGATGTCACTGAGAAGAAGGTCAGTGTGATCTGTTCAGGTGTGCATAATGTATAGGGAGCTTCAGACACCTGCCATGGGTTAAGTACATGTTAAAAAAGCTGAAATCTTGTGGGTGGAAGCTTGAGTCTCAAGAATCTGATGGACATCAGAGTTATATGGAGGAAGCTATGGGATGAAGCTAATGAAGAAATAAAGAATAAAGAGAACCTGGGCTTTGCAGGAGGGTGTTGATCCAGCAGTTTATTCCTAGAATTGCTCATAGTCCTTACCAAAGAAAGAAAGAAAAAAAAAAAAAAAAGTCCTAATGCATATTCTCTTGTAGCATAAGTGAGCAGTGACTTCTGATTTCAGCTGAGAAAATAATGATCTTTCCTAACTGTTGATTTATAGAAATAATTGAAGGATGTATGTAAACCTCAGGTTTTGGAAAGTAGCTAAAGAACATTTATCACAACTTGAGCCTGGAGATCTGCTAAGTTGCTCATGGAGTAAACAGACGGAGAGGAATGATTAGTTTTAGTAATTCCTAGATTACTATGGTAACACTCTAGATTAGGTTGATATTTGGTAGTTGAATATGCAATTTCAGTGCAATATGGTGATATCTTCAATGATTAATTATGATGTTTGGCATCTACTGAGCATTTAAAACACTGCCGATGCTGAAGACAGCATCTGAATGACACAATTAAATTATTGGGATATCACTGCCTGAAGATGGTGTTTCTTAACTAGGAGGTGAGCAGTACAGTGTTTAGGAAACTCCCTGTTTGAATTTCAGCTGTCAGTATCACATTACCAAGGGCCACGCAGCAACAATACAGCTTGACAGCTTATCCAGTGGCACATTCATGTCACATGTGATTTGTCAAGAATAGATATTATATTTCCTGTTTTACATTGTAATATGATAAAATATTTCTGAGGGAAAAAAAAAGGGAAGCTAGTATGGAAGTACATAGACTTTCAGAGGTCGCTTGCAGGTAGTTTTAAAAAGTTTTGAGTGATAAAAAATGAGGAGGGTGGAGCACCTCTCCAGAGAAAGTCACTTTAGTGAATCTTAACAAGTATATTGGTCTTTGAAATACCAATTTCTTTGGCATACAAGTGTGTAACTAGTTTTCTTAAAACTGAAAAAAAAAATAATAGGAAAGAGAATGTTTAGCTGCACAAGAGAAAAGCTTGTCTTAAACGTGGCAAATTTCCATTTTCATATCCAGTATTAACCTACTCCAACATATTCATATTCCAGCAAATTCATATTTACAAATACGCATACATTATTCAGGCATGCACAGCTGGCAAGATCCTGAGTTCCTTCGTGCAAAATATTTCATTACTTTTAATCAGCTAAAGAAGGATTTTTTTGATTGTGAGAGATCAGAATCTGATCTACTTGGCTTATGTAGTACTAAAAATAATGTTAAGGGTCTTCATCTCCTAGTAGAGATTTATATTACATTTCAAATTGAAATGGTTTAACTTCTGCTGGATGTTACCCTCTGTCTGACATGAAATAACTGAAATCAGTACAACACTGTGAGATTTAGGGAACTTAATTCTCCAGGTTTTGAATGAAATGGAATAAAAATTATTTCGTATGTCAATAGTGTCAATTATGCATTGCTGTTCAGCAGACAGAAAGTTTTTGATCAAGGAAAATCTTCAGAATCTGGGTCCCCACTTATCTTTTAATATTGTAAATGCTTTCTAAGCAGGTAGATACATATGCACACACAAAGACCTTCAGTCTGTATTGTGAGCATTTTGTAAAACTATTCCACTTGGTCTTGATGAATAAGTGCCAAGTTTTAGAATTGTAGCTGCATTCACAATCAAATAAAGTTAACAAAAGGCTTGTTTAAGTTCCCATTCTTAGCTTCTTATTTAGATGCTTGTATATTTTATTTATTCCATTATACAGACCTACATTCTACGTGATAGAAACTCTCTTACACGGGTTGTCTCACAGCCAGGTTTATCTTAGTACCATTATAATTGAAAGAACAGCATTAAGGAAGCCTTTCTTTTCAGTTCCTGATTGTGATTGCTAGTGTATCAAATGTATTCCCTTGTAATCCAGATCATTTTCCAGAAGCTTTGAGAACTGTATGCAGTAGTTAGAGAGCTCACAGAAACCTCTTACTGACAGACCGAAAAGCCCTTCGACTGTCACTTTATGTCATTAACAATTTCTAAAACCATTACAGATGGGATAGACTGATTAGAACTGAGGAGGGAGGATATTTTTCCCAGCCAGAAATATCCCCTGAGACTTTTCCTGCATGTGAAGTTTCTACTGATTAATGGAAGAGAAATGGGACCGCCTGGCCCACAGTTGCCACACACTTTATTTAGGAAAGAGGTTATTTATATTTGGTGATCTGCTTGCATTGGTTGCCTTTAGAAGTTAAATATTAACTGGATATTTTTTTAAAAGAGCTAGCAAAATAAAAAACTACCTCTATACTCTAATTGCTCATTTTTTTCAAAATTCACTTTTTAGTAGCTTCACTGTAATTTGTATAAGTGGTGCTAAGAGACTATAATGTTTATATTCTCCCACACACACCTCCCTTCCATTCTGATCTTTTATTTCTGTAAATGAAAGCTACAGCTGGAATATTGTTTTACTACCAATCTCACACCAGCACTGTTGGTTGTGATATGACACCAGAGATTCTTATCTGTAAGCTGGGTTGGAATTATTAAACATTCTCACATTGTGCAAAGTGTTGAGGATGAACAGCAGTGCAGTGAGGTGCATCCAACACTTCTGTGCTTCCCACCTGATCCTTGAAATATGACTCCTTTAAAAGACTAATATTTGCTTTATATAGAATTGACAATATTCAAGCACTAACATGCACTGAAAATGTTGTTGAATTCTATGTTTCTTTAAATTCTTTTCAAAAGAGAAAATCTGGAGGAGGCAGGAAGAAAGAAGGAAGATCACTCAAAGAAAAAGAAGAAAAATGTATTATTCCTACCAAAAGTGTCTGCAGCACTTTTGTAAGAGTTGAATTTCAATTTAGCTCAACTGATTAGCTTTCTTAAGCTGACATAATATTTTACCACCTTTAAAAATAAGGAACTTAAAAGGGAAGCAGAAATACATTTCTGAATGGCTGATTTTATTTTATCTGACAAATACCGTATTTACGGTGTCTTAATTTTCATGATAATTATTAAAATGAAAACATTAACAGCACCATGGATTCAAGATGAGCCTAGCTACTTGAACAATAAATCTGCACTGCTTTTATGGAAACAGCATGAGGTGTAGTAAGGAAGTGACAGTAAACTAGTGTTTGTGGTATAATTACTTATTCTTAAAATACATGAACTAAGGTCAGCTCACTAGTCTAATTCTATTGAGCAAACTGCATACAGCATCAGATGAATCAGATCTTACAAGGCAAAAGGTCCACAATAATGTGACTGTCATGGACATGGAAAAGTGAAAAAGCACCTAGACTACAAATATCTGACATAGATAGGATGATTTATTTCATTACTTGTTCTAATAACGTGGTTCAGAAAGATGCTATAGGGATAAGAGACATAGGAATCAGGCCAGAAGTACTCTAGCTTTCTTTATATTACTGCTAATGAGTAGCTGTCTGAAAGAGAATATTGAAGATTGGGTAAGAGGAGGAAGAGTCTGATCTCAGTTAGAGTCTGGTTAGAATGTGTAATTTTGTTGCTGCAAAAACAATCAATGAAACAAAAGTGTTCTCCAGTGTTTTCTACATAGTTTTGTGGTTTTTTCTTAATTTTTTTCCCATTCTCTGTATGGTTTACAAGACCTAGTAATAGAACTGCAGAATTACATTACAGTACCATATCTCTCCTATCACATATATTCTAGCATTGCTACCTCACCCAAAATATCTGAAGAATAACACAGGCCTTCAAACCTGGATTATCTAGGAACTGCTAGAAAAACAAAAATAAGTCTAATACTATATCCAGCATGAGAAGCCTTTATCAGAATTTGTTTCCTTTTATGGCAGTCAGTGGTGCATACACAAGGATATGTAATGATTACAAATTCCAAGGCTGTGCCATTGGTGGAAGTAACAACCTAACAGGTAACTGGTTTCAAGCAGCTAAACTCAAACAGGACACACAGACAGAAATTGTAATGAAGATTAGAAGTCTGCAGAAAAATTGCTCTGTTAAACTTTAATATAATTTCTGAGAATAATTACTAGACATGAAAATAGACTCTAAAAGTTAAAACAGTTTGTAGTTTGCATCCTGTTTTTCCTAAGTCAGTCTTGTAAAATACCCAGTCACTAGTTAGTCTGGAGAATTTATTTTATTTTTTTTAATTAATGTTGTCATGGCAATGGGAAATTTTTATTTTTGGAGTGCCGAGCAGCCACACTCAAGTTCATATCAGTGGGAAGAGTAGGTGCTCAGCACTTTTGAAGTAAAGTTTGGTGGACAACAGAACTTGTAGCCAATGTTTTTGATGGTATGAATCTGATCTTAGCAAATGCAGATGCTTATTTCATGTAAAAACTTTCCTCATTTAGTGACTGCACTGTCCCCTGAGCTTTACTATTCTGTATTACAAATCTCATTCTGATTAATGATCTTGTGTGGGTGGAAGGGTTCAATTTGTACTTCACACTAGTATCATTACTGCTATTTAAACGAGCTTTTGTCATCTTAATAGTTTTGTTTCCATAAACAGTTGGTGTCATAATACTGCAATTGGTCTCACTGAATTTGTCCATGTAAATTGGGAATACTTGTACCGTACTGAACAGTGAAGTAAAGCAAAGCTGCAAAGTAGGTTTTCTCAATTAGGTCTTTTCTAACCTTAGGAAAAGTCCGTGTCTTAAAAATATTTTTTTAAACTAGTATACAGTCAAGTTTTGTCTTCTAGTTCCACTTTAGAAATACCAAAGAGGTATTTATTTAATGCATTCATTAATGTATAGAGAAGAGTTATCAAAGACAACAAAAAGAATATATATGGTAAGTTAGTCTTTTGATATTATCACAAATCCATGCCTGTTGTTCTGTTACAAACATGTGAGAATGTTTCAAGAAAAATGGTTAAAACTTATAAATTAAAGGTTCTTCAATATTGCATCTGGCTGTAACATCTAATTAACATTTTAAAGGCTACAGTTTAATTTAAATGAATGGCAGGCCTTTGACTGCAGAAGACAGCTCATGAACATGATTACAACAAGGTAATTTCCCTTTGTCAGATACAGACTTGCAGTAATAGTGTTCTCTTAGCTTAATAAAGTTAAGCACCACTTACATTCGGCACTTCATTTTGCTTCTTTCTATTATATAGAATGGTGGTTGTTCAGTTCTTATAGCAGCCATCTGCGTAGGTGTTCATTTGTACTCTCCTGCTGTGTGGGTACTCTGTCTAATTCCCAAGCTTCTAGCTTTATAATAGTTTCACAAAATGCTGTTTGAATTTTTATAAGCTAGTTTTCATTATCATTAGTTGAATGTTCCAAAGCTTTATACTGCCCAATATGGTTCTATTTTGACTCATGTTTGTATGCATTGATAATGTCTCTGTGCTGTAATATTAGTGTTACAATATCCACTGGAAAAACTTGTTGTATAAGTAAGTTTAAATTTATAACGTTATAATTTATTCTATAATCCTTCGTAGCCCCCAAAATTAAATAAAATTATAGATATATTTCAAAATCACGATATAGTTTTCATTTAAAAGTTTTATTCCTTTTCAGTGCAGCTGCAAAATTTGTGCAGGTTAAAGATATAGTAATGGGTAATGTGTAATCTAATAAATGGGAACATTCTGATACTGGTTTGTCACTATATAAGACCCCTTGTTGCTGTTAGTTCCTGCAGTTCTGCCTCAGACAAAAGGGAAGGATGTGATGGAATGGTATTCTGTCATTTTTTCCATATTACTTTGCCCTCCTCTCTCAAGTGAATTCAGCAATTATTACTTCTTTGCTTAGAGCCTGTTAGAGCATTCCACAATAGAAGGTCCCCCTTGTGTTCCTCAAACATGTCTTCTGTTCCCTTGGAGAGGCATTCTTGGAAGAGCAATTAAGCATTGTTGTTTGTAGAAGAAAGCAAGACATCTACACGTATACTATACTTACATGAGGACCTCCTTCTTAGGATCCCATAATGACTCAGAAGTACTCATTAAATTTATAGCACTAACTAAAGTATGTGCTTTCTGCGTGCATATTTTAGTTATGGTGTGGAAGATTAAACAGAGGCCTGCGAAGGAAAAATGAAAGCCATTTGTCACATGATTTCTTTTTTCTTTGAAAAAAAGAAAACCAAAACCCAAGAATGTGGTAGAAATGGTGCACAGCTATCATAGTTCTTATTTTTTGTCTGTAGTTTAAAATCCATAGGCTTTTGGAAGATGAAATCATATTTTCTTTGCTTATTTGCTGTTGAGGGAACAGCTGTTTCAAAATATATTATTGTTCTGTATAGCCTTCTTAAAATTCTATTTGAAATACATATAAAATAAAGAAAAATCAGAATTAAATTACTGTTTTCCACAGTGAATAAAGCCTAGATGTAACCATCTATCTAATTTAGCTTTTCCATAATAATAGAGTCATCCCTAAACTGGCTTACAATAGGTATTCTTAATATTCAGGCTTTTTTTGTCGTTGTTTTCAATTTTTTATCATTTAGATTATTGATTAAATATTCATCAAGTTTTTATATTCTAAAGGTTTGAAACAAAAAATGGAGCTTGAAATATTTTTTTTAAATAAAAAAAGAATTATGCAATAAGATCCCGAGTACATGTCAGAAATGTTTTGAAATAATAATCTAAATTCTTTGATGTCTTGTCATTTGCCTATCATATCTCAGGCAAACTTTTCCAATTTTGCAGTGCAAGAAATTTGTGCTTTCTGTAGATTCACAATATCATCCCTAAAAAGAAAGGCAGTATTATTAAGAGCATAGAAAAAGTTCCTTTGTCAGAAATGAACTGCCAAAACTGCAAAAGCTTTAGGAGTTTTGGTATGACCTTCAGTCAGGAATGCTACAACTTATCTGAGAAGTTATTTAATCAACCATTCCATAGTGTGCATTTGAAAAACTAATGCAAACAGAAGAAATGCACTTGTCCGGATGAATCTGAGTAGAAACAAAACTTCATCTCTGCTTACTGACTGTCAAGAGCTAATGTTTCACTTTATGACCATAGTGTATATTCTGAGCAGGAATTCCTATATGATTTGATGCTACATATCAGTTAGTGAATGTTGTTTAACTTTTTTTTACCTTTTCACATCATAGAAGTTTCTTTTCCTTAAAATCCAGTGTAGAAATCTCAGTCCAGTTGGCTCAAGGAAGGTTCTGTTGTTTTTCATTGCAACCAAAATTTCACTTTCTGTTCCTGATTTCAGTATCTGAACAACAGGGAATCCTCAAGTTTGTATCTGGCAATAGACTCTATGTAATTTATTCTGAGATAAGGTGTTCTGTCAAGGCTAGATCTCCAATGATCTGTTTTTCATAAAGTACAAAGGATTGTATTTCTGTAAATCAGTGTGAAAGTGTGAGGGGTTTTTGGTTTTTTGATTTTGATTTTTTTCTCTTGTTCTGGATTCAGTACATGCTCACTAACCTAAAAAGCCCTGCATGAGCCTGGACCTAATTAATTCAGTGATCTGCAGACTCCATGAGTCTTATCATGGCAACAGGAACAGATGATGCTACTTAAATTTACATCCTCCAGAGTCCACTTGATAGGATTGGAGTAGTCACAAAGACTACTCCATTATAGAACTTGTTTCTACCAGTATTCGGTATGTTTTTTTTTTCCATTTGCAGGCTCCTGCAGTCATAATAAGACTATTTTCTTATTGAGCATTAGATTTGTCTTGAAATGTGTACAAAAAAAGAGTTTAAGGAGAAGTAACCGTATTTTTACTGGTTTTACAACCGGGGTTTTGCACAAGGCGATGTAGATAGCTCCTTTTTGAAAATACAAATGTATTACAGCAATCTGAGTGCTTTGAGATAAAGCAAAAAAAAATCAGGGATCTTTGTGAGTTATTTAATGATTCACTTTTATTTTTGTTTCAGGACTTTCAATTAATTCATAAGCTTTAGTTCCTAATAAGAAAGCAAGCTACACTTTTTCTTTTTTTTTCTTTTTTTTCTTTTTTTTTTTTAACATTAGCTGAAAAGGACTAGGACTGAATCCAAATTTTTAAAGTACTGATGAACCAAATATACTTTTAATCTTAGAATCTACTCACAAAAAGTGCAGATGGCACCACCAATAAATGACTGTCATGGACCAAGATCTTTTCTATGCAAATGACTAATGCATCACTACAATTTTGTCAGAGTAACAGAAAGAGACTGCCAAAAAAAAAAAAAGTCATCAAAATCAGTGAGTGTTCCTGATTGTTCACTGTTTGTAGCACATATGGATCCTCTGAAATACAGAACACCTACGTAAAAGGAATACTCAAATCATTATGCATCATGAACTTTTGCATGTGTTTAAAATGTTTTAAGGAAACTATTTGGTCTACAATAAACAGACATATTTTCCCAGTGTCATTACAGCAATAGATGTGTTAAAAAAAGAAACAACAACAACAAAAAATCCCCAAAATAAACATGTTAGAATCTATGCTTTAATTTACAAAGCAATTATCAGGACTCAGAAAGTGAGTTGTCTCAGACATTTCTCATGGGCTCCTTGAAATGTAGCAATAGAGTGAAAAGTAGATATGTAACAGACATTCTGAGGAACAGTAAGGGAGAAGATAAATATTCTACTGAGGAACTTTTCCTTGTATGGATCATGGAACACAGCTGACTTCTAAAAGTCTGGTGCTCAGTGTAAAAGGTCACTAGACCTCAATATGTATATGGCAATTAAAAATATATCCTTTTGCATAAACCCCAAATGTTCATCAGAAATGTATGAGGTATCAAAAACTGCATGAATGAATACAGAACTGAAATGAATACAGAGCCTCCCAACATGAAAACTCTGTCACAAAGATGATACTTCAGAAAGGGACTTAGGAGGAAAGCATCTATGGCTGGAGAATTCAGATACTCAGATAAGTTCAGATATGTTTACCATACATTAGGCCTTCTGTATAACAAAACCCAGTTGCCTGTTAATCAAGTTATAGTTTGAGTCAACGGAAGAGATAGGTCATTCAAGATTTTGCAGTCAGGCAGACCTCCAAGATGGAAGAGATTTTAAAGCTAGACTATACCTCCATAATAATTTTGTGTGAAGAAACCTATCTGGACTATAACATACTCTTCAAAAAGTTCTCACATCTTTATTTAAAGATTTTAAATTACGAAGTTCTTTGTTTCAGTTGTGTTGAGTTGTCATGTGGAATTTATACCAGTCTGGGTATGTCTATATTTGTTTTTCACTCGCTGAATCATGCTGCATTTTGTTTTCTTAGAGTAACCAATCACTTTTTTTTTTCTTTTTTTTCTTTTTTTCATTTTACATAATCTTATATTCTAAACAAATCCATTTAAATCTGCATTTAGATAAATAAAGCAGATATAGCAGTTCACATCCAGATGAAGGATGTTTCTGTATCTCAACTTGTTCTGCTGTGTGAATTCTTTCCTTCAGTAAATTTATAAAAAAGCTCTTGCAAATAGTGTTCCACTCATGCCTTCACTGTTGTCAGGTATTGAAATTTTCTTATTCATCTCAGCTAATATTGCTCAGTATAAGAGTATACGTCTATTCTGAGCTGGTCAGGGTTCCCTCTGTAATTAAAGGAGAAGGAAAAGCAACTCTACAATGTCAGTCATCCTATTTTAAGAAGGATGACTCACCCTCTGGAATATTTGTATCTCTTTTAACTATACAGAGAGCCCAAACTGCTAGTTAGATTAGATTTCTACCTTTCAGATAGCTACAAGAGGTGGAAAGATTCGCAAGTGTATGGTGAGTTATTTCCGTTCCTTCACATGATACTTGATTTGATTAAATTAATTACATCCTATAGACAAAACAGATGAGAAAAATCCTTCTTGAAAATCTTATTGAGGCTTCAGCTCTAACTACTTTGCAGCTTCAGGACTTAATCTGTTGTGCATACTCCCACCAATATGTATTGAGGAAGCTGGGGCACTGTACTCTTCAGCTATTTAGATTTTGCATCTTACTTTTACAGCTGGTGCGCCAGAACCCTGGCCTTTTTTGGAACTTCAATGTTCTCTGTGATACAAAAAAAAAAAAAAAAAAAAAAAAAAAAAGAATAGCAGAAAGGAGGTTTCTTTTGAGGCCTAGAGAGGCTTAAGTACCCCTGCAGTGCTGCCTGGTGATCGGTTTACTCAAATTTGTTAGTGGTGTTCCCTGTACAAACAAGTGGGTGCATGTGTGTTTCTATGATTGATTATTCTTGCTGGGGTGCATGCATATCAGCCTCTTACAGTGCACTAGCAAAGCAACATTCTAAAGTTATGCTCTGGCTGTGTGCTCTGATATTCACTGAAACATTTGCCTTAGCCTTTTCCTTTTTCCCCACATTTCAGTGGTAGACCTGCACCTGTACATAGTTAAATTATGCAGATAAATCCAAGCACTTTATTGTGTAGTTGATTTTGGGTTTTTGTGGAATAGAAATGAGAAAAGCAAGTTCTACTCTTTGAGTCCTGGCAACCAGGTATAACTGTCCAAGTTCCCAGGCTGTCAAGGATGAGATCAGAGTGGATCTATAAGTATTCATGGCCTTATGACAAATCAAGAAAAATAAATTTAAAAAAGTAAACAGAAAACTTTTCTAGCATAGCCAGTGCTGAATACTTTAATTTCTTAAAATATTATTCTGGAAATATTCCCAGATCCTACATCTGTCATGCTAATTTACAGAGGCTGGAATCTAACTGAGAAGCACTGAAGAGGATCATTCTTCCTCTCTTCTTCCACTGTTCATCATGATTATTCCCCCCTCCCCAAATGCTGCCTGGCTACCTGGCACGTTTAAGCATGAACACCTGTATTCTAGCTAGAATTTGCTGTATGCTGGTGGGTGCCATTGTCGGTCCATCTGTCCAACAGTTTTATCATGCATTGTCTAACATCACACGGGCTGGTACTATTTGTAGTTGGAATCTGTGACAGAGAAGGAACAGGAGACAGCATATTTGTCCCCCAACAACACCTTGGTTATTCCTCTTAAAGTATCTGTTACAGTTTGGTTTCTTTTTTTCTTCTGTTAAAATGCAGCTGTGGCACTGCCAATAGCAAACCATCCTCAGTCACCTTGAAATAACTGGGGTTTAGCTCTGTTCTCATTTTCACAAGTTCTGTGCCAAATACCAGCTATTCTTGTTTGCTTCCAGTTTCTGTGGGCAGAATCAAATACATGGTTATGGGCATATATAGAACCTACTAGTTCACAAGGCTGCTGAAAAGTTGGTTTTGTTTTTCTTAAATTTTCATCAATATTCAATCTCATTGGTGACAATTTAGTATAAAAAGACCTATTCATTTTTCAGTTTGAGGAATTTTTGGTTTTAAACACCTTTTTTTCTTTATAAAGGCTATGGTAGTTATTGAGATAGATGTAGTAAGTGTCATGATGCTACCAAAATAGTCTAACTTGTACTACAATATATACTAATGTTCCATCTTAACACCAAATTAATTGAGTTGCATTGACTGACACTTAAATCAGATTCTTGTGTCATTTGGTTGTCAGTCTAGTTCATCAGACACAGCTGTATCTAAAATGAGGATGTGTGAGAAGTTTAGAGGTTTAATAGTCAATTTAATCTTCTGATTTTAATCATTCATAATCCAGTTCTTAAGAAGGCTTAAACTGCTCAGAACAATTCTTCTTTTTCTTATATTATTACAATTTCTTATAATATTATGATAACACAAGTTGAAAACCTAATGTGAACCAAAGAGCTTTACTTCTAGAAGAATGAAGTTGTGTTAGATCCAGAGCTTCAGATCTGAGTGACTCAGTAGGCTTTGTAGCATTGTCTGTGTAATGCTAGAACAGAAGGATATTTTTTTTCAATTTAATTAAGTTGCTTAGAAAACTACACTTTCTTTTTATAAAGCACCTTTGGACAAATCTGGAGACATAACTAGTTCTGATGTCTCCAGTTCAAGAGCTGCATCTTTAAAGAGGACAAATTGGCCTTTGTATAATTGTTTCCGAAAACAAAATTACTTTTGAGTGTCTATGCTTCCTATATAAGCAGTATGTATATATCTATAAATACATATCCAAACCCCACAGAGTGCTGCCAACAGTCACTATGAATGAAATGCAGTGAGAACAAGTAAAGAAAGCCTAGTTGCTGTCTTATGGTTAACCACTTTGCTACACTCATTTTTTTAAAATTCACAGATGTATACTTTCCTTTTCACAATGAATTCCCCTTAGTGGCACACATTAAAATAGATTAGATATTTAATTCCAAATCTGTATTCCTGAAATTCCTGTCCAAATGCTGTGTAGTAAAGGAATTTGCGTTTCAGAGAAGCTGCAATGCTGACCATAAATTTAATTTGTCTTTGCAGCTCCATTTATAAATGGGAGCCAGTGCCATGTTTAATAAAATCCATGAACTTGTTACTTGTTATGCATCTGTTCTGAGAGATTTAAACCAGGGGAACATGGTTTAAATGCTGACATTCTGGATTGGGATTCATGTAAATCTCACTGGTACTGCACCTTCACCAAATGGGCTCAGGCCCCACTACAGAAAGAGAGCACCTGAGCTTACTTGTGCCATATTTTTTGATCATTCTGTCTTGAGAAACTTCCATCTTAGTAAGTGTAAGTAAATGGAATCTGACATCAGTGAGAAAATTTCCATTTGTATGAAAAAACTTTTGAGTGAGTCGCTAGATAGAGAGCTGTTTTAGATGTCTTTTCAACATGGTCAATACTTTTGTTTGCTTTTTATTTACTAAGAATTTCTACCATGAAATAATGTATTGAAGTCTTAGAGATGTGCTTTAGCAGCTCTAAAGTTGTTAGAAAAACCTTTTGACCAATAATGTGCCACCATTAATAAAGCACACTCCAGACAGAGCTGTTGCTATTCTGATGTTATTTGCACATATTTTAATGGAACACGTACCACAGAAAAAACCATGTAAAAATAATAATACAAACGGCCTTAATTTTTATAATCAATAGAATGAGTGAACTGATGTTTGCAGTATTCTGCTTTTTATGAAACTTTACTTGGCAACATAGACAATATTTATAGTAAAGTCTATCACCGCTTATTAATGTTATACATTAGAATATTTTGCTACTTTAAAAAAATTATATGTAAAAATATGCCGAAATATTTTCAAATAAAACAAGAAAAAATGATCTAACAATTTATTAATTGCATTTAATTTTTTTAATGGTAGAACTTGATGAACCATTGAATAAAGCAATGTAAATATATTGATTTAATCTATCTTAATTGTTGGAAGCATTAATACAGCCTTAATGAAGCCTCAGGGGAAAAATTTCCCACCTTGTTTATTTAACAATTGTTAAAAACTAATTCCAAACCACAGTTTCCAAGTACCTTATATAAAAGCAGATTTGTGATATGCATATTTTTACATTCCTGATTATGAAATATCTGTCTGAGTGGGGAATTTGTTTGATGTATTTAAAAACATTTGGTGATGTAATGTTACTTGTCTTCTAAGTGCATAGTAAGAAAATAGTTTTCCAAAATATTAATTAGATTTTAAGTATTAAACTGAGAAGTTAATTTTCCTTAAAATAGATACACTAAGCAAAGTAATTGTACAGCTTAATAACTTACTCAAACCAGAAGATTCAAAACACCTGAGTATATTTCCTCATAATCAAATGCAGAATCTAAATGCAGAATAGTTATACACTAGTGGTGAATTTCTGTAGGAAAAATATCAGTTCTGAGATCTTCTATAGAGATGCTGAAACAATTCTCTTTCAAGGAGTTATTCCAGCTATTTTTTTCATTAGAAAATTGACAGTTATTCTGTCATTAGCTATACAGAAAGTAGCTAATGAGTATTTCCTCTGGACAGTAATAGTTCAGATACGCAAAATAAATAATTCGTATTGTCTGTGGAATGCACTCAGGCCTGGCAGGGAATAACCAGCCTTATAACCCAGAAGGATTTCTTTTTCTGTCACAAACTTCCAAAAGCTCCATTTTTTCCACAAAGCCACCCAGGTAATTTGTGGAGATAAAAATTTGGTCATTGGTGAAAGGGATGCAGGTTTCTGCAGACAGAGTAGAGATGAAAAAAATAGAAAGATGTTTAGCTGCTCTGGAGAAGGAGCTTGGACAGATTGATATATTAAGAGTGGTATGAAATGATACTTAATTTTAAAATGCCATCATTCAGTCCTGCCCTGTAGAACAGCTACCTACAACTGTTATTAGGAAGTTTCTCATTATTTCATGTTTTTTCAAGATTAAATTTGTTGATTTTTATCTTCCATTTGAAAACCCAGCATTGTGAATTCTGTTTTCAATATCATAGTCTGGTAGAAGTATGCATGCCAAAAAGAAAATAAAGATTGTATCCCTAAGATAGACATTCAGAGTTTGTAAGGAAGTTTGCCTTATGGATCCCTACAAAGATTAAAATCTTTGGGAAACGGGACCATAGTAAAAAGTGTGCCTGATGAGGTACAAATGGGATAAAATTCAACTTATTTTTCAGTCGCTATGTGCTCTCTTCAGTGATGAGATCAGGGAAGAATTAGTAGAAACTTAATTACAAAATAAGCAGGGCTTATTCAAGACTAGAATAACTAATCTTGTATCAGTGCACACCGTAACCAGACAAATACTATTTTAATTCTGTAAATAATTGGCAACTTTCAAGTCTCACATGAGGCTTAATAAAACCCTCACTTTGTCATAAAAATATTTCTAAAGTTCTGAAGGAAATACATGTGTATTTAAACGAATAATTTAAAATAACTTTTAAAATTCTTTCTTGCCATTCTCACAATTTTTCCCAAGCTAAAACTAGCTTGCATTAATTAGGTGATAAACTTTATTCTTTGTAGATTTTTTGTAATTTGTAATAAACAGAATGTTTTATTATAACTGGATATGGTATATCTTACTGACAGATGAGAAGGTACAACATTTAATTGTGTAAATTAAAGATAGCTTTACATATATTTGTTCAAGTTCTTAGATTTTGCATTATTTCTCTTAGAAAAGCAATTAATTTGATTATTGCCTTTTAGTCTGGATTCAAGTTAAATTAATTTTGTACTGAGAAATTTGAAAAAAAGTTAAATGCAAAAATTAGGAAGTTAAAATTTATTGCTTAAGCAAAACCATTAGCTGTGTTGGATAAATAGGAAAACTGCTCAAGAAAGCTTTATTTGTGTGTATACAAACAGCTTCCTAGTGAAAATGAAGTATGCAAAGTCATCACCATTCTGTTCCCTGTCAGTACGCTGTCACAGGCAGTTGATTCTTACCTTGAGATCTTTTTTTAACTGGTTTATTTAACAAAATTAGAATTATAAGTGGTTAGCAAAATGAATTAATTGTTTTTCTTTAAAGATTTTAGAATAAGTAGATCTCAGCCTTTAATACATTATTTATTTATGTCTCAGTTTCCCATCTTGAGAGAATTAGAGATTGAAGCAAACTGACCTGTATCATTTCCCTTAGTAGTGAAAGAAGAAGCTGACTTGTTAATTCAATAAATATATATTCACCTTTTTATTCAGTTTTGTCACTGTCAAACGGTCTAAGCTTTTTTATAGTGTTGGCAGCTACTTTTTACCAGACTGAATAGTTTTAAATTACTTTTATACAATGAATGGGGATATTGGGGCATAGATTTTGTGACTGTACAAATAACAAAGGACAGTACGGTAATGTGAAAGTTAGTTGTGCCAGGTCTGCTTCTACAAAGAAGGTTACATGCTTATGAGGTCAGATTATTGATTGTTATTATATTGCTTGAATACTGTAGAACAGTAGTTTATAATCAAAGTTCTTAGATATGTGCTAAAGTGCATCATTCTCTGAGATGCAGAATGTTCCCTTGATGTCTTTTAAACCATAATGACATTTAAGAAAGCCGAGATATCGTAACTCTCAAAAGGATTAAAATAAATCTTTTGTTTTGGTCATGAACGTAAGTGTAGACAACATGTGTCAGAATGGAATGTCTCCTCTTTTGTACTTAGCTCTTTTTGCCTAGTAGTGAAAGCATCTGCATTTAGACATCAGCCTCTGATGAAATCCATACCAATTGCGTGTCTCACAGGCTCTGACTATTCTGAGAATCATACAAGGATTTGGGTTGGAAGGGACCTTAAAGATCATATAGTTCCAATCCTCCTGGCCATTGGCAGGGACATCTCCCACAAACTAGTAACTCAGCTAGTAACATTTCATGGGAGTTGAGGTTGGAAAGTGAGAAACATTAAGAGTTACAGATTTAAATGCAGCACTTTATTTTTGTGGTGACTAGTGGTGGTGATTCTTTTTTTTGTGGTGACTCTTCAACATTTGGTTTCCATTGGTTTCATTTTGATCCATCTAGAGAACACCTAAATACTCCTGCTTTCATTCAAAAAATTAGTGACAGGTAAATATACTCAATCTCAATAAACCTGTTTTTAATGTGAAAAAATATTACCAAAAATATTACTACCAATGTTTAGAAATTTAATTACCAAACAAGTGCCTCTATCTAGCTGAAAAATATCTTTCAGAACATTTCAGAGAATTAAATCTGCTTCCCTTGGTGCTGAGCCGTATGAGTATTTTCTTGGTTTTTAATGGTTTTCGGGGTTTTAATCAAAGTTCTCCATTCCCCCTTCTTATTTCTGTTGTTATTTACACATTACATTAATTGCAATTATTTCAATTAATTTTCTATTTGCTTTCTTACTGAAAATTCATGAACCTATTTAGATTTTTCAGTACACATAAAAAATATTAGCCAAGGTTTCTTTTTTAATCCTCCATTATGGAACCTCATTTTTTTTTGCTATCAAGAATACCTTCTTAAAATTTACCACTTTACTTTCATATATTTCTATCTTAACTTCTCAGCCTCCTTCATAATTTATCTTGTCTTTGTCAAATAAACCTGAATACATACATATGTTATGAATTGAGACTCTTGTCTGTGGATGGTGCCCAATATAAACTGAAAATTTTAGAGACCTTTTTCTAATCTATCTGAACATCTGTGATTATAACATTCCAGTCATGTAAACTACCCACCAACTCTTCCTAATCCCAAAATTAGCAAAATTCACTTCCTTCAGTGTCACTCAGATTCACAGCATAAGAATATTTTATGAACATATTTGACAGAGAATAACTTGTAATCTTCTCCCAGAAAGAAAAGTTATGGTTCCATATAATGGGACTCAGTCCTTTTATGTATAATTTGTGTGAGATAGTACCTAAACTTCTAAAGAAGAGACAAATCTTTAGCAAATATAATTTGAAAATAATGACAGAAATATTGTGACTGCTGTCCAGGCAGCTGTGTAAGTATGAAGAAAGGTGTGATAACCATGGATCATTCATTGCTATTCTTTTGTGACAAAAATTCTGGAATAGTCAGTGCTACTGACAGTCATCAGCAAAATAAAGGAGGCTACCAGTCTAAGTGTAAAATCCCTTTGTTTATTCATGGCAAGATGCACCTCAATTATTCATTACCTTTTTGCATGCATAGTGTTGATATATAGGTGATTTACATACAAAATAAAGACAATTTTGATAGGTTTATGTTTGGTAACTTTCTCCTCTCTCAAGAGGCTGAAAATTCTCCAGCTTTAGATCTGAACTTCTAGGTTTGAATCTGATCTGGTAGGGTATTTTGCATGTGCTGGTATCTGTTTAATGTTTTCCTCCTCTTATGTTAATTAAGCTTAATACCCCTGTAAATTGACTTAGTAGGCACATAACAGCTCTGAAATAAATGAAACCATATTGCTCTGTGTGTAACAACTGTGGGTAGGATTTTTCATTGCTTTCACCTTAAATAATACGTTAGGTAAGGAAAAAGCATGTACAAAATGCAACAAATCAGAATGTCAGCAGTTTGTTTATACTCTATTAGAGACAAAATGACTCCACAAGCAGCAAGGCAGGGAATACTCAGACTTATTCAGTTTTAAGAGACTTTATCTTTGAAAGAACTGAAACCAGATTGGCTTCCCAATTGACCTGATTCTTGGCAGAGTCAAGAATAAGTTGCCTAAAACAAAAAACAGATGGATCTTCATAAAGAAGACAGTGCTTAATATATATAAACAAATAAAACACCCAGTACCACCACAGTTTATCTTCTGTTTTAAAAGAAAAATACTGTGCTTATGTAGAACTTCTTATTCTAGGGTCCAAATTGAGTATCTTGAAAAGGAAACCTGAGGTTATGATGAGTTTAAGTGTCATCTTTCCTCTCATACATACCTGCTGATGTGCAGTTGCATCTTACGCCCGTGAGAAGTACAGAAGACAATGAGCAATGCACTCTAAGCAGTGCTTTCTACCTTGAGGAAATGATTGTTTAAAGACCAACAATCAGAAAGATTTTTGCATATTTCCACAGGTTGTGATTTACTGCAATTGCAATGCAATTACAGAAATTATAATCTTGGGAGTTTTTCTTTTATGTTTAAATGTAACCTGAACTAAAATATCTGGAAAAGGATGATTTGTTTCAGCAACATGGTGGCAAGAAAATCCACACCATCCAGGCAAAACCAGTAGGAACTGTATACCCCTTACTTATGAGTTTAGGACAGGTATTTGATTTCAAAATCTCTTTTAACAAACTAATTCCATTACTTTAGTAATGAGAAATTAAAAAATCTAATGGCATGTCAAATGGAAAAAAAACACCTAATCTATTTTTAAGTCCATTTGCATGTGCTATCAGAGTTTAATACTCTATCTTGTCACTAGCAATAAGTAACTTTTCTTATTGACCACATATTGGTTCATGGAATTCTTTCTTGGCAAGAGGAAACAAGATGGGAGGAGTAATTAAGTATTTCAGTATAGCAAAGAGACAAACTCAATATAATCTATTTGGTAACCCCATTGCTATTTCACCCAAACTACCCTGTTAGAGTATTACATGTGGGGAAAAAAATATATTTTCATCTATTTTTATTATATTTTTCTATTATTTGTCAAAACCAAGTATATCTGCAATAATATATTTTTTATTCATACAGCATATTCAGTACAAACTGCATGTAGTAATCTTATATCTGCAGCATGATAACAAAACCCTTATTGTTAGCAAATATAAGCTCACATATATGTATTTTTGAGAAAAAATGGAGCACTGTAAAATGCAGAAACAACATATTGTACAAGGCTATAAAAATAAATAACTGTATGCAAATCCAAGATCTGAAAATAAGATAAGAAAAAGGTTATTTGAGTAAAAATTCAAATGCTTGTTTTTAAAAATTACAAGGAAAACTAAGATTTATGCTTATTATAAGGAACTAAGTTATCCATTTTTATTGGTTCTCCACATGAGGTCATTTGGTATCTTTTTGTCATTTCTCACTTAAATGGCCTAAACTCAGAAAGCACTGAAGTAATATTCTGTACGTAGTGTTGCACATGCCATAAGACAATATTATTTTACAATGTCAAAGATGTTTGCACCATTTGGAGCACATCTATCATCAAAACTCAATTAAATAGTGCCTTTCTATCTTCGGCTAAAACAAACTGTTTACTTATATTTGCTCAGTGTTTACTTCACAAGAGGTAGAAGACCCAAATACAACAGTAAAATAGGTGTCTTGGGATATAGCATGGGTCAAAAAATTTAACCCAAGGAAGAAGGTCTAATCTTTTGGTTGCAAGAGAAGACTTTTTTTCCTTTGCCAAGTAAAAGGCAGCATTATAATGTTATTCATACCTCACGTGGTGTTCTAACAATTCCTCTATTCAAGCTGAAAAGGCTATATTCCCTTTGTTGCAAAGTATTAAATTTGTCCCTTGAGATTAGTGTGTAGGCAGTTTTAAAGGATGAAACAGGATTAGATAAGGTTTCTTACCAAGAAAGAGTTCTGAAACTGTGCTGCAAAACCCTCTTGTGTTACATGTGCTGAAAAAAACGTCCTTTGTTTTAACACTTTGAATCACAAGTCAAATTTTTAAAATTATTAGTTGACAAAATGTTTCTTTGCAAGGTTTTCTGAGAAGCAAATAAAGTATAAATGGGGGGGAAATGACACGTGCTTTAGCTGTATTTGATTTTTTTTAAATGAAATTTCCCTGACATTTGTAATTTGAAATATATTTCAAGAAGCTGATATAAAAAATTATAGTAATTCTACTTATTTTCTAAGATATTCAGGACATTTATACATTTCTTGCTGTGATTTAGAGAAAAAAATAATGTACTTTTATAACTTACGAACTGAGCCAAACAATTTTAGCCTCAAAAGCATCAAAACTCTAATGTCAGTGAGAGTCCTAAAAAAGTCAGTAGTTCAGCTGTTCTCCACTCACTTGTATATAATTAGTAGTATTGTGTACCACATGAAGAGTTTCATGGATTTGATTACTCCATATTCAGTGAGCACAGTTTAAGCATTTCTACCTTATTTTTTAAAAATCTAATTTTGAGGAGTGAAGCTATACCTACTTAACATCAAGGGGATTATTAGCATATGTATATTACAAAGTCAGACAGGTTACGTGGACTATATGTTGCTTTTATATAATCAGCTGAAAATAAAAGGCAGCTGCTTTTCTTTATCATCCAAATTTCCACAATCCATGTGGACTTTGACCTCATCCTCCCAAACACTTGCTCTTGATTAGTTTTGCAGCAAGGAAGACGGGACAAATTCCCTCAGGTAGCCTCCAATAGTCTTCTTCCAGTCTTCCAAAAAAGCCACTGAATACTCATAAATTCCCTTCCAAGAGTGAAACACACCATGTGACATGTATGATGACCTTGCTGGCTTATGGCTGTTACTTGACTATGGAATCCTCATCCTTACTGCTTCTCCCATTGTACAGTTCTTCTCCATTCATGTAGTCTACTACATTCATCCTGAATACAAAGTTGGAATCAGAAAGGATATGGAAAGAGTCTCAGAGTCACTATAGAGTTCTTTCAAATAGTGGACTGTATGCTGCATAACACTACATATTTCCTTTGTATCAAAATATCTCTTACCCCCAGCCATGAACTCGAGTACATTAATTCTGAATGTCAATGCCTGGCATGACCAAATGAGTTTTTATGGCTTCATGGGTATAATTGCTAAAAAATGTTAATATGTATAGGTATGGAATCTCAAAGTGCTCTTCTGACTTTGTGGTATAACTATCTGTTCCTTTCCCCCCTTTTAAATTATAATTTAAAAAATAATGCCAGCAGATTGACATAAAATGAACAACACTATCACCTGCAATTAGAAGTTTTTCTGCACCTACTCAAGAGAAGATGGGGTATTGCAGCCAGTTCTAAATCTGCTGTTAAAATACATTCTTCACAATATGTACCAAATAAAAGTTAAACTATAAATATTAATGAAGATTGGAGAGGAAAAGAAAAGATGTTCTGTTGCTTAGTGTTCCATGCATTCAACAAAAACAGCATACTTTAAAATGAGTTGGATGACTTGCCCCTTTTTCTTTTAAGTTAGACACAGAAAGATGTGACTCCTTCCCACACAAGGCTACTGGATCATAAAAATGTACATCATTAATGAAGTTAAGTGGCAGTAGGTTTGTAATTTTCTCGGCGCAGATAGAAATGGTATGCTGTTATAATTCATGGACCATTATAATAGATATATTACCTTAATGTAATGCTCTGAAATGACTATCTTCATTTTCTATAGTTGGAAGAAAGCTAAGTTTAAAAAAAAAAGTTACCTAAGAATGTTTTATATAACTCAGGAACTTTTCTCTGCCCATTGCTGAGATGACATAACATTATTAAAATGTCCAGTGTGCAAAAAAGCATTATATAGCTATGTGCTGAAATGTAAGAGAATAGGATCTTATTAAACTGACAATATATTTTGGTATTACAGTATCTATGCATTTTGACTGCAGCTAGATCTATGTCATATGATTTCTGAGCCTATGCACAGTGTTATCTAGTTTTTTGGAGGTTTTTGAGGTACAGAGTAAAATCTATCATGAGGTTCATCAAAAAGCATTTTCCAGAGATTATTTCCTCAAAACATTTAGCCAAAAGTGATAAAGGCTGCAATGGTGGCAGGAGCTGTGGGATTAGTGGCATCTTTATTAAAGACTCAGGCCCGAACTCATGTTCTGCATCATTTGTAATAGGATGACCAGTAAATACATTCCTACTTCACTAGATGAATTCCCTCTCTATCCTCTGGGACTTGTTATTGTAGTTACAGGAGTATTTTTCGATGGCTCATCTAATTTCTTCAGAATGAGTCAAGAAACTGTGTATTAATAGGAAAAAACATCCCAAATACATGCTGCTTCCCATTGCAAACGCTTATAGAACAAAACAAAGTTAGTTGATATTCATGCTATAAATGTCTGTGCTACTGTCATACAGTGCAGTATGTGAACAAAATAATAAAAGATGATCTGTCAACAAGCTGCTCTCTTAAGTTGGTAATTATTTTGAATGACATTGTATCACATCTAAAATAAATTTAAACAGTATCAGCAAAGTACAAATACAACAATATCACACAGCTAACATTAACAGGAATAGCTCTCATTCTAGTCAATACTTTTTGTAATATTTAGTTATTGTTTGGAAGAAAACCACTACCACCCAACAGTTTTCACATTAAATATAGACAAATAGTTTAAATTAAACATATGATATTGCATCATTTTACACAGGAAGTCATATTTATCTATTTAGGCATTTAATTTCTTGAATTACAGGACACAATGGAAGTAAAGATATTCCTATATTTTCAAGTTCTCTTTTGATTGGTAAGGGACAGTGGAGGCCCATCTGTTTTGCAGCAAAGAAAGCCCCAAACCATCTGTGTAGAACCACATGCCAGCTAAAACACAGAGATATGCACAGTTTTTTGTTATGAAAAATTTTGCAGTATTTTTTTCCTGTATTAGTGTGAATAAATTAGCAACAACTAAATTAAAGAAATCTTCTGAGAACATATTAACTTTCTAGTGCACACTGGAAAATGTATCCATTTTGAAGTCATGAAACATTCATTGGCAGAATTTGTTCTCCTGCCTTCCTTTTTTATTATTACTAAGACAGATAAATCTTTATGTGTTTAATATAAGCATTTTTATCATCACAGCAATGGAAATTAATGTAACTGAATTTTAGTTATTTGTTTGTGGGGTTTCTTCAGAGAAAAACCCACATAATTACAACCATCCTTATATAATGGCCTAATAATAGCATTTAAAAACTTAAGTCCATATGTTCCCCTTCTATCTTGAAAAGCAGAAAGAGGGGAAACTCACCCATAAATTACTACAGCTTTGGCTAACCTGCAGGTTTACATCATCTGCCACTTAAATGGGTTTAAAAAGAAAAATTATACATGTGGAAAATAGTCTTTGAAATTAATATACAGTGGCAATTGTGCAGATTTATGTCCCTCACTTGCCCTCTCACAGGGAATGGTTCAATGTCAAGCAGAGGTAGCACTGTGAGCTCTGCTGACATTTCATTTACGTTAAATATTTTCCTTGATATTAGAGCAAACTTAGCCAAATGGGTTGCAGTGGTCCTGAGAGCTTCTGAAAGTCCTTGAAATAACTGTAAAAACCCCCAAGCAAAACACACAAATAAACAGCCCTGTGTAGCTTCTAGGTGCATTAGTGGCCACACACTGGCAAAGTAGCAGCCAGTTCTCAATTGTTTTCAGAGCCTGAATAATTTTTTCTTTTTAATATAAGGGTAAAATTATGATTTAGCAATATGCTTGGGCTGCTTTTAAATAAATGTTTGCTTACCAGTTCTGAACACTGGGGAACTAAGAGATGGGCCCTGGATTTTATCCAGAACATTTTCCAAGTGCAGATAGTTGGGCTATTCTAGTCTAGAACACCCAATTTGATCAGCACAAAGCTTTCAAAAGCATGCTTTGGAGGAAGGTATGTGAGGTAAAGAGCAGACATTTTCCCATGTGAAAAGGACATCACATCATTTTGCTTGGATTCTTGACGATTCGTGATGACAATTCAGATGTTGGAAGCTTCTAGCAAAACTTCCTTAACCATTATAATACTCATTTGGATTTCCTTGGACTAAGGAGAAGGCTCAACAGTTAATGTTTCCTGTCTTTCCAGAATCTTGTTTGATTCTTTTTTAAATTCTGTTTTTACTATGGACTGCTGGAGGCAGTCATAAAGAAAGTACTCACTCAGAAGTCATCTCTGAATTTTATTTAGAGGTTGTATTTACAACATGAATGAGATTTTGATACTGCATGTATGATTTAGGTTGCTCCTGTGCTAGGAGCAAGATAACATTTTCAATAATATAAATCCTAATATTTATGTTTTTCATGGTTACTATATTACGGTCTAGTTCCTTTAGTAAATAAATATTATTGTTACATCTTTACTCTTTTTCTCTATGTATGGAAAAATTTATGCTGCTGAAAGTCGTTTTTTTTGTCTTAGAATGATGATGCCTGAATCCTGATCCTAAAATGGCTTGCTTTACTGTAGCAATCATTACATAACTAGTTATCTACTCAGGATGATGGGGTATGAATGCTAGTACCACTACTACTACATTTTTTGAAGATGATGAATGATTGTTTATATAAAAAAATAGGAAACAGCAACAACATTTTCTAACAGAGAAGCCTGTGAAATGGAATTTATTCAGATGTGACTGTTGGTAACTCCTTGTAAATATGAAGTCCAAATTACCTGGTTGGATACTCTGAGACTTGGTGGAGGATTTAGTCATTTAACAGAATCAAAAGGATCTGCTGCAATTGACTGTGCAGCAAATGCACACAGTTTTATGTTTGATAGTATTCATTCCAAAGCTTTTTCAGTTTCCAGCTTTAAATGGATCCATGCACTAGGTGCCTAGTGCTCTACTTGCAGATCATGTAACTTTTATGCAATACTGGTGTGTTTTTTCTGCTGGCAAGAGGCTTGGATTTGTCTTGCAGATGTATACAGATTTGTATTTCAAGGCAACATGAAGTCCTGCAGATTTAAATGGCACTGAACTAGATGTTTTATCGAATTTGTCTATTCCATTAATTTAGAACTCAAAAGCCCTATTGCAATTTAATTTTTTCTTCAAGGAAAAGATGAATTCAGATTAATAAAATAACCAACTTATTTTGCACAACAGCAAATGAGAACAAAAGAGAAAAAAATCCTCGAAATTCCAGTCCGTTGGCATAAAGATGCTTAAATAACAATAGAAATATTATTATTGGTATTTTAATACTTTATTTAGCTTTTCTATACTGGCCTGTGAAAACTCATTCCAGGGTATATTACCTTTGCATTGAAAGCATCCATTAATTTTTTTTATGTACTTCTCTTGTAGTTTGGCAGACATTACCAGATACTGAACTCAGTATTATCATCTTAAAAGGCACAAACTCCTTATATTGCTTTAGGCTTAAAATAATAGATTTGTGTCAGTGAAAAATAAAGGAAATGTAAACACAAATAATGGTACCTGTGAACATACCTTTAAGGGAAAAGGTAACTTGATTGGTAAGGTAACCTGCCTCAAATTACACACATTTACAGAGCTGAGTCCATAGATGGTCACAGATTGTATAACTTCTGCCCAAAGTGACTCTTGCTACTTTACTCCAAGTGAATTATCTATAGATTAAAACACTACCAAATGAACCTCAATATTTGCAGCTCTTTATAAGGATAAATTGGACCAATTCTAACATGATAAACTAAACTGAACAT
Organism: Heliangelus exortis; assembly: GCF_036169615.1. NCBI lineage: Eukaryota > Metazoa > Chordata > Aves > Apodiformes > Trochilidae > Heliangelus > Heliangelus exortis. Next base: position 27,598,855 of record NC_092426.1, on the reverse strand, counting down.
TTCAGAAAACTTATTTCTTTCAACCAAGAACATTCAGCATTATCTTCTTGTCTGACATTTTTCATTATGCTCTACAAGATAACTTTGTGATCCTATAATTATTCTTACATTCATTATTTTAGAGTGTGTAGCATTTCCCTTGCTAAATAATGAATGACCTGTTTTGAACTATACAAGAATTTTGAAAGGAGAAACTATTCACACATGAAGGAGTTTGGAAAAGCTGTGATTTTCTGCTTGACTTAAAATGAGTTTATGATTCAGTTATAAGAAGGTTAATCAATCTGAACTAAAACTGAAAAGAATATACATAGAAATGCAAAAGGAGATCATTATTGTTTCAGAATAATATATTTATATGCATACAAAGTGATGAGACATTTTCTGTTTGTTTCTCTCATGAAATCTTTGATAGTTTTATACTTGCTATCTTTTGTTAACCAGAACTGAGCAACACTGCTTTCAAACGAGACCTTATTTTGCAATATGGCAGCTTCTAAAACATTCTCACACAGAAACATACAATCTAAAGAATCCACCTAGATCTTGACAACGTTGCTTTAAAAGCAAATTTATAGAAATTGTTTTAATGAAACAGCAATCAGCAAGCTTGATATAAGAAATAATAACCCAAGGCAGACAAGACATTCCTCTTTTAAAAAGTAAACCTATTTCAAATTTCAGCTGCCATTAAGGCTAGCTTTCCTGTATAAAGGAAATACAGTGAGATTTCTATTTCAAGGAAGAATATAATGTCATGCCTCAAAAAAAAAAAAAAAAAAAAAAAAAAAAAAAAAAAAAAAAAAAAAAATCTCAGGAGTTCTTTACGAACACAAAAGTCTAATAACATATTTACCTGTATTAGTCAAGACTTTACCCACATACCCACAGTGTATGTGCTTGTTAAAGCCTTCCAGTCATTCTAGGCTTAGGGAAATAGTGTCCAAATGTACCATATTTAGCTTCTATCTCAAATTCTCCCGAGCTGTCAATTTAGGTGTTAAAGAGACCATTTGTAAAGCTTGGCTGGGAATTGCCATTATTGACTGGAATGTGTGTTTATCATTACATTCAATGATGAAAGTGGAACATGTAGCATATGAATAAATGTCAGCAGATGTTTCTTTTAAATGGCCTGATTTCAACCTCCTGTTGTTTGTCTTGAATACAAATATTAAAAAAAGAGAAAAAGGCAGAATTTTTATGACATAAGTGCAAGGGTAGTTTTATTAAAAACAACAAAAATAATTATGAAAGTCACAGAAGAATAAGGAAAGTATAATTAATAAGAATTATGTTGATGCTCTTGTGTTACTATCTGATTTGATATTATGAAAGATACAAGAACAGCAGAGTGGGCTATATCACTCCATAGTCTCTCCACAAGAAGTAAGGCACTCACAGAGTCCATTCTCAAGAACATACTACACAAAGTTCACTATCTTTTATTTTTTAGCATTGTTCAAAAACTGCTTGCTAATGCACCAAAAGGGGGTCTCGCAGAAGTCTCTACATATATTATTCTTGGTTGCAAAAGTGAATAGTTCCTTTTAAAATAATAATAATTCTTTAAGTCCCTGAAAGATTTTCACCAGTTCCAACAGGTGATGCTCATCACTGCAAAATTAAAATTTGGATTTACAAATATTTGTGCAGTGTGTGGAAATGCAAATAAAGGATTTACATAGACTTCCTCTCTTTCCTCCCCCCCCCTTTTTTTTTTTAATAGAACAATAAAGTAAGAATAGTATAAAAAACAGTATACAACAGTCTGCTAGCAGAAGCTTATTCTGATGCTCACATGGTGGTGTCCCATTGAGCTCCGTGGGACTACCCTAAGAATAAAAAATAATGCTCAGTGTGAGCAGTGAAGGCAGAATCTGGCAGAAATTAGTATGCAGCATTGTAAACTCAGCAGTATTCCAACTAAATCAATAAAGTGAACAGAAACAAAATTAAATCAGCCTTGTGTTTACTGGAATTTGTTGCATTTTGTATCCATCTAAATGAAAATATGCTTCTGAGGTACTGGATATCTGAGCCTTTTTGAATTACCAAGACATGCAGGTACTCAGAGCCATTCTAAATCACGTTTTTCATAAACAGAATAGCTGATTATAGTCCATATTTGTGTGTTACCAGAAATCTACTGATTAGAGATGAGATGTAGAAAAAAAATTCCAGCTTCTTTCAATGCAAGGCATTGTTCCTATTTAAGAAAGTGTTTTATACCTTAAAGTCTAAAATACTAAATACATGTGACATTTCTGTAAGTTTAAGGACTGTGCTGGATGTTTTTTTTTGTCATTGAATGCTGCACACTATCTCCAATTTCTATCTTGAAAGATATAATGTATTTGCTAAAAGCTTTGTGAAAATCACATATGAACTTTGTGAACATATGAACACACACAAATTAACATACAATGGTCAGGGTATCCCCCTTCCTATGCATTATTTCCAGCTGATCTTTAATATTTATTATGTTCTAAATCAAGCAAGAGGAGAAAAGCATCCTGTATCACCTAGGCAAAACATTTATTTTTACAAATGTAATGGTGTAGGTAGCTAACTACTAAAAAATGAGTAAAATATATCTTCAGTAACATATAGCCTTCAAGCCAACTCTTAAAATCTTTACAGTTTAAGGATATGTCTTTACCAGTTCATCTGATAATACCAATAGAAGCCAGTTGCTTATTGGATCTGGTAACAGTAATTTTGGGCAGATGCTTATTGAAACTAATGGAAATGCACTCTACATTTAGTCACTTTTCCTTTGGAAAAGAAATTTTAAAAATAGGTTTTAAAACATATGCTCTGTCGCAGTTAGAAGGAAAACCCATTTTACAGAAGAAAGACAATATAAGAAATAAGACATTTAAGAAATCATAAGACCTATGATTTTTAAAATAGAATCTCTGATCCAGTGAAATCTTATTTTAAATGGATAAGGAATTATTCAGTGCTAACTAGTATAAGGAAACTGCTGTACCGCCATCTCATTTTAATGCAACACACCCAAATTGTGATGTTCTGAAAATTCACTTTAAGGAAATTTATTTCTTCTCCTAAAACAGTGGACCAGAAATCACAAGATTACAACATATATTCAACTACTATCTCTTGCCAGTAGTACTGATAAGCTAAGAGTCAAACAAATATGTATAGATCAGCATACAGTAATAGACAAATACAGTACGGAGATATGAGTAAATATAAATTATAATAACAATTTTTCAGTGAAAAATTAAATAGAACTTATAATTAAGACATTGAATAAAAAAGTGTTGTTAACTTCAAGTAGCAAGTAAGAAAGCAGAGCGAAAATTGCAATTTAATTATCTTGGTTTCCATTCTGGAATTTAATAAGCAGGTCAATAATGTTATTTCTATAATTGCATTCCAAGAATATCATGCTAGTTGTTTTTGCACTTCATACACTACAGCATTTCCTTTCAGGATGTTTTCAGAATGTTTACAATAATTTCTGTTCTTAGGCCTGGATTCACCAAAACACTGAGTTTATACTTAGCAGTATTTCCACAACATGAGTAGTATATTTATATGTACCTACAATGTTTCTGGAATAAAGAGGGTTATAAACATGATAAATGATTTGATGAATTTGCAACAAAACCTATAAGACCAATAAATTTGACAAAGTATGTTTCTTTTGGACTATTATCAGAGTTTCTTCATGATTTAAAGTCATGATATAAGAATACATGGATTAGGATAAGATCTCTGTGTAGAAAATACTTAATTTAGTATTATCTACAGTATTAAATGTAGACTTCTTTCCAGGTTCACCCTTCAAAAAATCTATAGGTAGTGTTGACACTCAACAATCAGAAAGCAAGAAGGAAATTTAAGAGAGAGGCTGCATTTTCCCTGTCTGCTTAGATCTTGGCACATTCACTCTTCAATTGCTCCTCACCCTTCAGATAAGCTTGAAACCAAACTTCAACCTTTCAGCACTATGCACACTTCACACATTCCTTCACTTCAGCAATTAACTCTTTTCTCCCTGAACCAAATCAAAACACATATACAAAAATCCTTCATGTTCTCACTTCTAAAGAAACAATAACATCAGGTCAAGGTCATTTTAGAATTACTTAGATTTATTTTTTCTTTCCTGTGTATTATTTAATGTCCACTTTTGCCACAGAGGATTTGAAAATGTTTATGTGTTTCCCCCCCCCACCTCCTTTCAGTAATATTTTAGATGAATAAATGCAATTATGAAGAATTTGGAGGTTTTTTTCATAGAATATTGGAAGTGACAGGGAGTGTCTTGTGGAGCTGAAGAATCTGTGAGAGCAATTGTATGATGTGACATGTGGTGTGAGAATAAACAGAACAAATCATCGCCTTTATAGGACACTTCCTTGTGTTGCACTGGTTAGGTGCATTAGTTTTTCATTTAAGCAGTCTTAGACTTAAACCAACAAAGTTTTCGGGTGTTGGGTTGAATATTAATTAACATTTCCATGAAAACTCATTCCTGTTATTCTGCCTGTCTCTGCCTTGTTGAAAGGGCAGTGGAAGCAGAATATTACTCCCATTGAAACTACAATTTTTCCCATTTCTTCTCACAAACTACCCTTAGATAGAGTTTAACATCCTGATTCCTATTTTTCTAGTCCAACAATAAGTGTTTATATGCTTTATATTTGAAATTGTACACAACACTTAAATTTTATCCATAAGAACAGCTTGAGATTTCTTACTTTTGATCTTTGTCCAAACCCTCTTGTGTATTAGACTTGTGCAACCTTTTCCTAAAAGTAACCTGTTCTGTTTGGAGTATGTATGATTGAATTTAAAAAAAAAAAATTAAAAAAGTTTGGTACATTATTTTTTTTAAAAGTCAAGTTATTCATTGTTCTCACTCTTGGGTTCTGTTTATACCTGACAGCTTTAAATAGTAACAGTAGAGTTAATAGAAAAAGTCAAAAGTAAAAGATGAGGGGGTTCAACCCTTTTTCTTGTTCACAAATATCAGCTTGTGGTGCTTATCTGCTGCAGAAATACTGCCTGTGATTCTCCTGCTGAGTCTCTCAGCTGGAAGTTGCTAGTAGAAGTCCCCTGTCCTCCAATGGGATGCCAAGCTGAGACATGATCTCAAAGCAGAAAATATTCTCTGAAAATCTGGGGACAGCTGAAAATGGTGAGCATTGTATGATATATATATAAAAATATATAAGGGTGAGCATTGTATGATATTAAGTAAGAGAGCCAAGAGTTCAGGATTGGTCTCCCTGGATACCCACAGCCTTATGACTAAGGTCCTCTTGTAATGCAACAGAGCCATAAATGGCAACTCATTTCCCAAATAAGTGTTCCAATCATTATGTTGGTACAAGAAAGGCAAGTTATGTTTCCTGCCTTTCCTCATGCACATTAAAAAGGTTAAGTCCCCCCAGTAATACTGCCTCAGGAGAGATCTCTGTAGTAAGAGGTAAGCCAAAAATGTGGCAGCAGATCAGGTGCCTGCACAGCACAGAGGGTTTGATTTCCTTCATCTCTCATTTCTCATTCTACTTAACGCTTCTTATGCACTATTGCCAGGCAGCTCCATGACCAGTGAGTGTGAAGCACCAAAGATGTGCTTAAATTTCAGTCTTGGAAACAGCCTCAGCATTACCATAAGAAACCAATCTAATCCCTACCCTGACATATATTAAGTGAAGTAGACCAAAGGAATGAAGGGACATAACTATCCAGCCTCTCTGTAACAGTCTGAACTGACACATATCATAAGCCATTTTTGTTCAAGTCTGGTCTGGTGAGGATGGTTTGGTGTGAATCCACATGCTGCTGTTCCTGAGTACAAACAACTATATTTTGTATTGTACTACACTCCTTCTTTTTCAATCTCATGCTTTAACTGTACACATTGATATATCACTCATGGGACCTCTCCAAGTAAAAGCATGAGTATGGTGTCTGTGTTTAGGGAAACCATACAGTAACTCTGCAGGAATTTTAATGGTACTATGGATTTATGATAATTTCCTTGATTCAATTGACCTGAAATTGTACCTTTTCTTCTATGTGTGCTTTAAATTTCTCCTCATACATGTTTGAGTGTTTTTAACTCTCTTGCAAGATACCAGAATTGTAAGACTCTTTTAACCCATTACACTTCTTTAAATACACCTTTTTTCACTCTTGACAATGCACTCATACTGAATAAAGAACAGACAACACCTTAATCCTGCTTTTCAAGTTTTCCTCTTTAAGCTTCAGTCCCAGCCAGGCATGAGTAGTGTTTGTTGACCTTCTGCACCAGACCAATCAGTCCATTGTGGTCTAAAATAAGACTTCCTTCTCTTGGCAGGCAGCAAGGCAGAGCTTGATGACGAAGTCTTTGAAGTGTAGCATCTAAAGCCACAAGTATAAAGGCTGCTTGAGTGGTCATGTCAGTAGCAAAATTTGCTACAATCTTTTTTTCAGTGTCATGAAATTTTAAATATTCTGAGAAATTCTGAATATGTAAAAATTTCTGTTCTAGAGAAGGATGAATAATTCTCTAAGTGTAGTAATGTATTTCCATTAGGTCTGACTCCCTCCATGTTTAATCCAGCAGTAAAATGTCAATAACTTCAATAGGATCATGATAAGACTCAATGCCCTTTTTGACTCAATATGTAAAGAACACAAAATCTTCTTTAAAATCAATTTAACTTCTCAAAGAATATTAGTAGGAAGAGTGCTGGGGTGCTTAAATGTTGTCTATATTGATAAGGCTTGACCATTTCTTTTAAGGCTGTTTATTAATAGAACAGAGATCTCAGTAGTTTAGGAGACAAAAAAACAAAACCACAAAGCACTAATAGCAGTAAATATGATGAACAAAACTAAAACTGTAAAACAATAAATTTAACTGATACACATAAATCTTGAAATATCTATTGTAAGGATACATAATCTGGTCTAAATGGACAGCTTGCTGTGTAAGAATGAGAGAAAGCCACTTGTGGCATTTGCAGTACGTGAATTTACAGCATCTGAATTTGGAACAGGAATCTATAATGGTACTATAGTTCGTTTTTGTAAGAGCAATCTTTCATTTAGTCATCTTCTCATTTTGTCTTTTACTCCTATCCCAACTCTATCTGCCTTGATGTTGAGTTTGCAGTCCAAATTCCTACCACTACCAATGAAGTACTATTCTATGGATAATTTTGTTTATCTTTGTGACTTAAAAGGGATGCCTACCAGTAGCTCCAGTTATTCTGCATTAGAGATGTAAGAGGAGAGACTAAGAAAAGCCAAGACAGTACAGAGCCTCTATTTTCATGTTTATAACATGACATCAAGAAGGTTTTTGGTTGGGTGATAAGGGCCTCATGGTCTCCTCACCTTTTGTAAGGAGCAATGTTCTGGTTACAAAACAGACTCTTGCCAGTCATACCAAAGATGATAGAGGTATATATCTTTCCCATGAGCTTGTTCAGTGATTTATCTGAACCATGGGATGTTAGAGTCTTCAGTTAGGTTTCTACCCCACACATTGCACTACTTCCAATACAGTTTCATAGGATAAAGTTAATGGCTTTGCACAAAATAGACACGATGTATGCCATGGTAATCGGCACTGTGGGGGTCCCAGTTGTGGATGTTCTGTTACATGTGCTTTGTGCATATATCACTCATGCAATATGGCACTACATTGTCTTTCTACCCACGCTGTACCTTGGACAGCCACGTGATGGTAAAGGTATAGATAGCTCTTTGCTCCTTGCTCCAAGTCACAAAATAAATGGATGGTCATCTTGAATATCCACACATGCCTTTTAATTTACATCATGTTCTAAAGATAAGATAGTCAGTTAAAAGGAATGGCCAGGTTAACACAAACTTTGAAAAATTTAGACTAGTTTATTAATTAGCTTGATTACTACATTAATACCTATGACCTTTTTCTCTCTGGAAAAATTCCCTACGGAACTTTTCCCTCTCATCTTCCTATAATTGATTCTTATGTGGTTATTTGATACGGTTTTATTTTATTTCTTTTTTAAATTATCAGAACTCATCATTCCTGCTGTGTTATTTTTACTGTTTCTCCTAGGAATCTATTTTTACTCTTCTTCATAGTCAATACTTTTCATTGTCCTATCTCACTTTTCTAGAAACATTGAAAATGGACTACTTCCCTTTTTAGCTACCCCTCAGCTTGATTAAAACGTCTGAGAATTGCAACAGCACAGCCAACATTAATACAATTATAAATATGTAAGATCCAATGTGATAACAAAAAAGGGATTTTTTTCTTCATAGGCCAAGATCATATCAAAGGAGGTACTGCTTCGGGCTTGTAAAGCATTACCTCAACAACACAGTGCAGAATGAAAGGACTTGGTCTTTTTGACATAGATAGCAACATGTGGCTTTGTGTTTCACACCAAAATTAACAGAGCTTGAAGATCTACATGAATTAAAATGGGCTTTTCCACCATCTCACATGAAAATTTTAAAATTAAACATTATGCCTGCTAAGTAACTCAGCAATATTTAGTCCTGGGAGATTGTTTTAGTCTGGAGATTGTTTTAACCCCTTATTTCTATGAAAGATCACGATAAGCCTAGCATATTGTGCCAGATGAACGCATGCTGAGTCTCATTTTTGATAGACAGGAGGACTGGTGAGTGGGAAAAGGAAGTGGAGTTAAACACAATCTTTCCATAAACTTGTATAGAATAGTTTGCTGGTGGTCTGTAAATCAGTATTTTCCTGTAAACTTTTCATGTTTATGGCTATAGAGATATGTTTTTCATACAATAACACATTTAGTAATAATAATGAGATCCTCTGATCACTTCCCACCCTATTATTGGATAGCTCTTCCAGCGCTATGCAAGCACAGTTGGCTACCCAGGGACCCTGATGCCAAGTTGTGCAGGATATTCTTGTAGCAGTGACAAATAGCTTGCTGGTGGGCTGTGCAGAGTGTTGTTCTGGCACCAGAGAAGTTGTCTGTGTGTCTGTCACTTAGTTAGGCTACAGAAAGTCTAGGTGGTTTGATTTTTTTTTTTTTTTTCTGCTGTGGAGAACTTTGTTTTAAACTTGCATGTGTTTCTTGTGAATTAATTTGTTTGACAGCAAGGTTCTTAGCAGACCCCTCACAAGTGTTACATGTGAGTACCTATATGATGAAAGAGAGAAAAAATCTTCACAGTGCCATACTTGTTTTCCATACAAACCTACATGCTGCCATTACAGCCACCCACATATCGTTTGACAACTCACTGATGCATCAAGCATCTTAATGAATCAGGGCTGAACAACACAGTGTCCCTGTATGAAGCCACATTTTAAAATGTTAGTCTGGCTTTATGCCTTTCCAGTGAAAAATTTGGGTAGACTCTGTGATCTGCAAGCAACAATTCAGGGACAGGTTCTGTATTACTTCTCGTATTTCTCATATTGACAGCATTGTATGTTATTGATTTGATTTTAAAAATACAGTAATTTATGGCTGCTAATTACAAAAACCCAGCAACCCTTAGTAGATAAATTAGCCTGTAGACATATACCAGCAATTCTTACACTGTCTTTTGACTACATAAGATACTATATAATTTAAAGCTTCTTGATAATTTATGGGTAAAATACAAACTAGCTGACACAGCTGACTAAAAAAAAAAAATTCTCCTATTTTACTTCTGAGTTTATAATTAAGGGTAAATGTGAAATTCAAATAAACAAGCCAAAATAACAAATATATGTGTTATTGTATTTTAAAACAGGAAACAAATGCATCAATATTTGTATAATGATGCAAGAATAATTTAAAATTCTTTGGATTGATAACATCTACTATATAAAAGCTCTGCTGAATGATGTAAGTCTAGACTAAGTAAAAGGAAGTAAATGCTATTTTCATGAAAGTCAATATACAATGGCTGTGTTTTAAAAGGGTCTAACAGGCTTCTAATCTTATGAGGGAAAAAATGTTTATTTTTGTTCTTTCTGTGTATATAGATGTATTTGCTGATTTGATTATCCATATTGGCAGATCAGGTTAAATGGACTTTGAAATGGCCTTACATTCTTTAGTAGATTAAGTCACTGTTCTGGTTTACATTCACAAAAATATTTCTAATTTTTTTTTTTTTAATTTCCTATATAAAAAGAAAAAAAATCCTACTACTGGTAATTAGAAAAATAATCAAAAAACTCTAAGCATAAGGACTTGGAAGAGATGTTGAAAGGTATTTTAACATTGTAAATTAAGAGTACAGAGAGGAAATTTCAGCTAAAAGTGATGTTTGAGTTAGTTTGTTTTCATTGTGACTGGTGATAGTACTTAAGTCAGCCTTCTAGACTACATGGGTATTACTAAACTAAACTCATCAAATTTGCAACTATATCTTTGCCAGAAACATTTCTGAAAAGAGCCGACAGCAGAGATTTTCTAGCTTTCATCACTTAGCAGCACAGAGTGAGGCAATTGATCCTAAAATTGCTGGGATTTTCGAAGGAGACTGCTTGTTTGTTCTGTGCTGTTGTCACTTAAGTGGTTAAAGCTTTGTTTGTTTGTTTTGGTTCTGAATGGCTCTTAATGGATTAAGCTTTCCAGCTTTCACCAAAGCTGGGACTGTTTATTAAAGTATCAAGATATAAACTAACCTCTGAGAATTTTAATGAACTATATGAGGCCATGCAGTCCTAATGACCCATCCATGTGGATTCTTTTGAAGGCTTTAGTGTGTTTGGGTTTCCAACTCACACCACACAGAATTATTTTAGTTGTCTTGGAGAAAACAAGTATGGGGAATCTAGATATTGTAATGAAATAAGGTTTTTTCCCTCCCAGATTTTCTCTAGGTGCCCTACATGAAATCATCATCATGTATACAGAATATTGCAATGAAATGTTTATAGCATTTATTTTGACACTAAGTGCTTGTTATTTATTATATCTAATACAAAAGTGATGAAAAAAGAAAGAATTATTTCTAAATAACCCAACTAAGGACCTCTGTTCTAAAAAGTCAGCAATATAAAACACTATAATGGACGTAGGTATGGATGCTCTAGAGCTTTATGGTTTAGCATCATAAATATTTATGGAGTAGATTAGTTTTGTTGTTTTAGCAATCAGCTTTTACCAAGATTTCAAAAGAAAAGTTTAAAAGACTATCTCAGAGTACCACAAGAACCTACTGACCATAGAGCTGATGGAGAATATAATTCAGAAAATTACAGATTATGAGAAACCAAGCAAAAACCTTTAACTTTCAAATTTTAGCGGGTCTATGTTTTTATGTGCTACCAAGTATTATACTCATTTTGGTGTCAGAAACACCTTGCTGTAAGACCAGATGTTCAACAGGTTAAAAACTCTTTTTTAATTGTTAAAAAGGGGCTTCAATATCAACATGTTCAATAAAAATGAAAAATATATTAATATCTATTTGTTCAGGTGGTAATGCCTGTCTTCTCAAGACAACATTTTATTCAAAGAGGCTACACTTAGAACTCTTCATCATTATTGACTTTTGCATAGTACACATTATGTGGAGTCTAAAAAAAGAGAAAAATTAAAAAGCATAATAGAAAACCTGAATGTGAACCGCTATTATTAATTTAAAGATTTGTACTGCTATCCCAGCTACAGGTAGTCTTCTACCATGGAACATCCACATACATAGTATTTGTCCCAGAAAACATCGTGTCAGGGAGAAGTTAAAAAGATCATGCCAAGATAAGTAGAGATGCATTAGCATGGGAAAAGCTGTCTGATATTAGCTACTCAATGAGATTATAATTGCAGAAAGTACTCCACCTTACTTGTATATATATATTTCTAGTATCTTCACTTGCATATATTTCTAATATCTTCAGTGAATTCTTTTAAACTTAGATGCCATTTAATGTCACATATGCATAGTACTGAGCAAACAAGTTCAGCTTCTGTTTCTCCTTACTTCTTGAGTTGCTCCTTAACAACTAGTGTTATAAAATGTAAATCAATGAATGAGTACCAGTATTTGGAGACTGAATTTTTTAATACATACATATGTCTCACAAATGTTCTGGAATTCTGGAGAAGCCCTCAAAAGTTCTGCTATTAACTAGTGTCAACTGAATTTTAAAAGACAAGCATGGAAGCCTGGTATAAGAAAAGTGCTTTTGAATAAGACTATACTTGAAGGGTCATTGATTTGTGAATAGCCTAATGATGTCTTCATTATGTGTCTGTTACTTTAGAGAAAATCTCTGACACATTCATTGGAGAAATAATTATCATTGTAATATTTCAGAATCTAGTATTAACAGATGCTGTTTGTGTAAGTTCAATACATTGCTGTAGTACAATTTTTTTTGTTGTTCATATAGCAGTGCAAGAAGAAAAATTAACTGCTCCTCAGTATAATCACTGGTATGACATCATAGGAAATTTTGTCTCAGGTTTTCAATGAGAACTTTAAAAACATTAAAGGCAATTTTTCATCATCGTTTAAGTATTTTTGATTTTGGAAATATAAGAATATGAGCAGCATTGCCACTGTTTCTGTCTAATTATCAAAAGGCCATTTATAACAGACATCCCATTACAAACACTTCTGGAGGAACAGTCTGAAACTGATGTAAGGTTTACGATCTATTTTATGGAAAATACATACACTGAAGCCTCCTTAAATAATTGCAAGAGTCATGCAACTTGAGCACTGAGCAGTGGAAAAAGACTCAGTAGCCAAAAGCCTCCAAAAAATTATGTTCTGTGTGAAACATCAACCTTGGTTGTATGGGCAGGAGTGTTGATCTTCCTGAGGGTAGAAAAACTCCATAGAGGGATCTGGACAGGCTGGATAGATGGGCTGGGACCAATTGTATGAGATTCAACAAGGGCAAGTGCTAGGGCTGCACTTGAGTCATAACTCTGTGCAACACTGAAGGCTTGGGAAAGAATGTCTGGAAAGCTGCCCAGTGGAAAAGGACCTGGGGATGTTGATCAGCAGCCTACTTAATATGAGGCAGCAGTGTGTCAGTGTGGCCAAGGCGTCCATCAGCCTCCTGGTTGTATCAGAAATAGTGTGTCCAGGAGGTCTAGGGAAGTAATTGTCCTGTACTTGAGTTGCTGGAGCATATCCAAAGAAGGGCACCAAACCTTGTCTAGAGCTCATGTCTTACAAGGAACAGCTGAGAGAAGTGGGGTTGTTTAACCCAGAGAAAAGGAAGCTGAGGGGAAACCTTATTGCTCTCTACAACTACCTGAAAGGAAGTCAGTGAAGTGGCTGTTGGCCTCTTCTCTCTAGTAACAAGCAACAGGACAAGAGTGATAGGATAAGAGAAAATGGCCTCAAATTGCACTAGGGAAGATTTAGACTGGATATTAGGAAAAAATTCTTCACTGAAAGGGTTGTCAAGCACTGTAGCAGGCTTCCCAGGGAAGTGATTTAGTTACAATCCCTGGAGGTATTTAAGGGATATATAAAAATGTAGTGCTTAGGTACATGATTAATGTCAGACTTGGCAGTGTGCTAGGTTAATGGTTGGACTTGGCGGTCTTAAAGGTCTTTTCATGTGAAAATAAGTCTATACTTCTGATTCTATTATTCTGTGTTATGTTGAATGGGCTGCACACCCATAAATGGCAAAAGGATCTGGAGGACAGAAAAGAGATTAGGAACTAAAGTTTCTAGCATGCTCAACACAAACTATCTGACTCCAGTGAGACAAAACACAAGTTCAGTTAGAGGATGGGGATGTTATCAGAAAAACAGATTTTAGTTGCTTCACTTTCTTCCTACTATAGAAAGTTACTCTATTCTTAAGACCTTTACATGACATTGTACTAAAAAAATGTGCAACAACCTTTCTAAGAGATGGTTTTATAACTTATTTTCCTTCATGTCATTCTAATCTATCAAATAATCTATATGTGAATACAAATGTAAGTTGTTCTATTCATTTTATTTCATTAAGCTACGGTAAAGGATGGAAGATACTGTTTACAGTATCAGTCATAGACAGTGAGACTGCTTTAAGCACCTACATATGTTTAAATGCCTTTCTCCTTTCCCCCACAATTACTAGATACTTCATCTCCGTTAAATTCAAAGTACTGTGAAAAATATTTGTCAGAGAGCAATAATAGCTAGTAAAGGGAGCAGAATGAAGGAGTGAAGAGAGGAGTAAAAGTCTGGTCTGTAGTTCAGGCAAGATGTTAAGAGCGTACATTTATATTTCTCTTATTTCACAGAATGATGGAATGGTGTAGGTTGGAAGTATTCTCTGGACACTGTCTTGTTAAATATCCCTGAAGAAGGAAGGTCACCTAGACCTCATTGCCCAGGCACATGTTCTGATGGCTTTTGAATATCCCCATGGACTGGCATGTCACAGCCTCTCTGGGCAAACTTCATATGATTTCTTTTTAAAAATACATTTAATATATTAAGATTTCTATTCATATTAATCTTCCAAAGGATTTCCTATCAATTTCCACAATATCGGAGTTTGTCATGATAATTCAATCAGCCTTTAAACTGCATCATATTTTTATTTGAGGTATGACTGTATTGGGAAAAAATATTAAGAAATTTTTAAGAAGCTTCTAAAGAATTTTCTTTAGATAAGTCATATGTGTAGTTTGACTGCTTCTGCTAGAATGTGTGTTAATACTTAATCTTTTCATCCAAGGACACTTTCATAATCAGCTGAGAAAAGAAGCCACTTGAACCCTGATTGTCAACAGAAGCTATGTGTCATTCCTTGGTAGGGTCAATGCTTTTAAATAGTTGGGCATTCTAGAAATGCCACCAGTGTCAGCTGGCATATTGCTAGGAGAACATGGGTGTAGAACATGTGGGTGCAAAGTTCCATTTAGCTTTTAAACTGCACTTATAGCTGCAGCAAAAATTAAAGAGTAAAGAACATTTTAATGGTACCTAAAATATTACTGATCACAATAGCCCAAATTCACAAATGTGCTGTCACTCCCATCAATGCCAAACTGAAGCAGTGAATTCATGTGATATAAAATTTTTCAGGATATAGGAACACACTCAGTGTGTAAAGTTTACAGTAGTAGTTCTAACTATGTGGCAGATATATCACAGATTGATGAATATCTAAGTGATGTGTAGGTGTTATTCTTTACACACCCATTCAATCTGTTTATATTTAAGCTTGTGTAAGATTAATAGCTCCTGTTTTCAGATTTTTGTACTGGCACATGTTATGCTCAAAATTACAGAGGAAGAGCTTGAGGAGGTTGAGAGTAGGAAAGACAAAGGGAAAAAAAGAAAAAAAAAAAGCAATGAGAACTTCCACTGTAATATAGAGGAACTTAGAAGAAGACCATGTCAAGACCATGACATCCTGTTTTGTTGACACTTAAAAATATTTTTGCATTCTAGTGGAGAACTGAACTGTCTTCTGAACTTTTCCACTGTATTAGTGCAAATGACAGAGAGAGCAAATGTGCATCTGTTCTTCAGAGACTGAAGCTCATAACTCAAAGTGTCCCATGAAACCAATCTTGATTCTGTGTTTTTCTGATCTACATTATATGTTAACTTGAAACTCTCTGGCATTAGTAGCAAACATGATCTACAACTTTTACTTCATGAAAATCTTATATCTAGTATTGTGGGTGGCCTTGAAATTAGCAGCTCCAATAAATGTAAGCTTTGTAATAATATGAAGGAATTCATATAATACAAAGTCATACAAAAACGTTCATTTGAAATATTAATGTCACAGCTGAAAAGTCTTGTTTTTCAGTATTTATACAAACTTGCAAGGCAAAAGTCTGTGATTCTTGAAAATCAAGGAAAGAATTTGATGGTTGGGGTGAGGAAGGCGTTGGCTTTATTATGCATACTCCTGGTTTTATTTTCAGTATTCAGACTGCAAGATGTTGCAGTCTCAGGCGTTGTATTGAAAGCTAAATGCTTCTTCCTTTCTTGCACAGTCTAACAAACCATTCATATTTTAGGGGGAAAAAAACTTTAAAAAAAAAAATAAAAAGACAGAAATAGGCCTCTCTTAAAACAGACTTCCCAGAGTGGTGTATGAGATGAAGTGAGTTGTATTTTAATTTGGTAGGTAAGCAGAGAAGCAGAGAATCGTTTTTTCAAGACTTTGTAATATATTAATTATATCCAGTCAGATATTTGATTGATTTGTTTCCCCTCTCAGAGAGATGTCAGTGTTCACACTAGTTAAATTTATGTTGCCCTTACAACATCTGCCATACTCAATGGAAAAAAGTCCCTTTATACACTGCTGGGGTTCTTCTGTACAAATCAATTTTTTTATCATTCTGGCCACTGACATCTACATGGAGGCAAGATGTCACCATGCAGGCACTGGAGGGAGGAGGTTGTTCATTTTCATGATGTTAGCAGACCACTCAGGAGGTTCCCACTGTTGCCAGTACAGAGTGCCAGATTCCTTCAAAGGGTGTTTCAAGACATCAAAATTAGACTCCTGCTCCTAATACTTGCTAAAGAACCTACTTCCATTCCCTCCTCCTCTTTATATCTGCCCAAGGAATTTAGGAAAGATGAGATAATATCATTTCCTAAATACTAGTATAGTGGGTATAAAAACTTAGGTAGGACATTGTCCTGCATGACATCCTTGTCTCTAAAGTGAAGAGACACAGACTTGATGTACAGACCACTTGGTGGATAAAGAATTGGTTGGATGGTTGGACTCAAAGAGTTGGGGTCAACAGCTCAGTGTCCAAATGGAGATCAGTGACTCGTGGTGTTCCTCAGGGTCTGGTGTTGGGACCATCACTGCTTAACATCTTTGTTGGCAATGGGATAGCTGCTGGCAACACGCTGTGGTCAACATGCTGAAGGGAAGGGATGGCACCCAGAGGGTCCTTGACAGGCTTGAGAGGTGGGCCCATGCAAACCGCATGAAGTTCACCAAGGCCAAGTGCAAAGTCATGCACACAGATTGGGAAAATCCCAAGCACAATTACAGGTTGTGCAGGGAATAAATTTAGAAAAGTCTTGACGAGAAAAACTTGGGGGTATTGGTTGACAAAAAACTCTGCATGAGCTGGGAATGAGTGCTTACAGCCCAGAAAGCCAACCATGCATGTTCTTGGCTACATCAAAAGAAGCATGGCCAGCAGTTCAAGGGAGGTGATTCTTCCCCTCTGCTCCACTCTTGTGAGACCCCACCTGGAGTACTGTGTCCACTCTTGGAGTCCCCAACACAACAAGGACATGGAACTGTTGGAGTGAGCCCAGAGGAAGGCCAGTAAATGGTCAGAGGGCTGGAGCACCACTACTGTGATTACAGACTGAGACATTGGGGTTGTTCAGTACAGAGGAGAGAAGGCTCCAAGGAGACTTTGTAGCAACCTTCCACTGCCTGAAGGCAGCCTGCAGGAAAGCTGGAAAGGTACTATTTGCAAGGCTATGTAGCAAGAGGACAAGGCTAATGATTTCAAATGGAAAGATGCTAGATTTAGATTATGTATTAGGATGATTCTCTTCACTGTGAGGGTGGTGAAACACTGGCACAGGTTGCCTAAGGAAGTTGTGGCTGCCCCCTCCCTGGAAGTGTTAAAGGCCAGGTTGGATGGGGCCTTGAGCAGCTTGGTCTTGTGGAAGGTGACCCTGCCCATGGCAGGTGTTGGACTAGATGATCTTTAAGATCCCTTCCAACCCTAGCCATTTTTTAACATGCTGTCCCAAAGAGATGAAGAGTAGCTTCAATTGTATCACTTTTTAAGCATAACATTAACTATATAGCTTTATTTCAATGTATATATTAAATCCTTTCAAATGGCTATTCCTCTGTGACTTTGGCCACTGCTAGCTCTGGTCTGAGGTTAAAGAGTACATGTAAGCTCATAGTTTCCTTTTAATTTTGTAGCCCTGAGCTTTGACCCAGTGTGGTGTTTGGTGTTCACTAGATGGAGATTAAATGGACCAAGCACTTGCACGTAACACCCAGACCCTGACCTTAAATATGTGAAATGAATTGGCTGCCAGCTATTGTATTGTTATGAGCACAGAGTATCTCCTGAGTAGAATGAGCCACAAAAAAAAATTAACACACTTTTATAAGCACTCATGTGTGCTTAACAGCTTCCTCTTCTGTTGCAGGGTTGCCCTTTGTACTTTTAAAATTATTATTATTTTTATTCAAATAGGTTATTTCTTTGGCTTTCAATTAATTGCAATGAAATTTGGTTACATACATTGGCTCTCAGAAAATAATTATGGGTCACTGTAAGCACCTCAAGTCGTTTGTTCTCCATCATAGAGAAGGATAGTTTAAGGACTTGTTTCTGCCAAGTTCTTTTTCATGCCTCTGGCCCCCCTCTCTGCCCCCATTTTCACCTTCCCCAAGTATTTTCACAGCAAAGTAAAAACACTGGGATATAATATAAAATAAAAATAGAAGTGATATAAGGGTTGCATTTTATAGCTGTATTTGAGTACATTTCAAATGAATGTTTGTTAAACAGGGGGAAAAATCAGACTAGCATTGTCATGATTCTAAGAGAATTAGGTGATGCAGGAACAGGAAGAATCTGAGTAGCTTGCATTTAATTAGCACTTACTGGTACAAAATAAATTAGACAGATTTGTCTTGTTTTATGAGCAAGATCCTGTTTTTCTATTTCGTTTTCTTTGTGCTTTTGGTAAGGACAGATCTGGCTCTTTGGATACTAAATAGGCAACTAATTCAATTGGTGCTTTCTCCTAGGGTCTGCTTGCAAACCAGTGCCAGGCTCACAGGCTCTTTGTGTACTGCCCTCCCTGCATGTGGCTGTGCTCCCCTGGCTAGTCAGTTTTTTTGTCTCTGGTGGTTAATAAGCTTTGAGCCTAGTAGTCAAATGTGGTGGGAACGGGGACAAGACGAGGGTCCTTAGTGAAGGTGTTTGTTGTTAAATAGAACAATTCAGCTGTCTCTTTAGAAAACTTGACAAAAGGAAATGCTCCCTGCTGAAAATTTTCTTAGCCTGTTGCACAAAAGATGAAGTTTGTTTAAGAAATTGCTGCTAAAGAAAGCGTCAACCCATTAAGGTAATTATATGGAACCTGTGCCGTATAACAGCTTAATTGATGTTAATGTTTGTCTAATTGGTGATTGGGAGAGTGCAAAGGACTAAAGGTCTTCATAGCACTTTCAGTCATGGCTCTGAAAGGGGTTCTTCTGGTTTTCACAGTTATAACAATGCCTGCGCGTCTTTCTCAGATTACGCCTTGTTTTCAGCCCCTTACAGCATTCTGCTCCACTACTTAAAGCGTAAAATAAGGGTGAAGAGCCATTGTCTAATGCAGCCTTTTTCAAAGAGTGTTTCTGACAGGGATTGTTCTAGGAATCAGGCAGGAGAGAAGGGAGTGCGAGAGGTGAAAGCCACTATCACCCACTTGTGTCACATCCCCAATGAGCGGCAAGAGCCGCCTAATTGCTGCGTGGTGTTTTTTGGTTGTTTTTGTGTTGGTTTTTTGGGGGGTTTTTTTGGTTTGGTTTTTTTGTTGTTGTTTTTACCTCCAAACACCCATTTTCTTAAACAAGATCCTTGCACCAGTGCCACATGTTCCTGTGGAATCTATCAAATAAAACAAAACAAAAAAAAAAACACCTCGACCTTGCTGACATTAAAAAAACTGGCATAAAAAGAACTGTTATAAAAACTTATATAACCCACTGAAACTTATATAACCCACCACAAACAAACAAACAAAAAAGTAAAAAGAAAAAAAAAAAAAAAAAAAAAAGAAAAAAAGAGGAAACATGAGAACGAAAACGAGGGGGGTGGAAGAGAAAAAAAAAAAATCCAAACCAAAACAAAGAAAAACACGGGCAATCTAATTTGGAGTATGTGTGTTTCAGATTGCATAAATCAGTATGCACACAATTCTCACGTGATATAAATAGGAAACAATTATTAAGCGAAGAAATTCTAGGTGTAAACTGCCTATAAAAAGAAAAATCTCTGTAACCTGTTTCTCCTACCTGGTTGTTCCAGGCAAAAATCATGTTAGTAGGCCAGTGGCAGTTCATGTCGTGAAACTCAAAAGGTTTCTATATTTTGCCTATTCAGATGAAATGAGAAAGTGAAGCACTCAGTAAACTCCTTTCCGTTTGCTTTTCTTGTGTTTGCATACGCACAGACATGAACACTTTCATGTCAGCTCTTCCTACCCCAGAGTTTCAGACCCAGACTTCTCCGTTTTGATATTTTACATTCCTACATTTTAAGAGTGCTATTTTTATATTTGTGCCCTTCTTTTCTAAACACGAGCACTCAGAGTATATTCATCCACTGTCCTAATGAGGAAATGACGACTTTTATCAACCTTATTAAACATACACCCAGAAGATATCCATTTTAATAAGAGGCCAATTACTAAGTGTGTCTTCAGTTAGAAGGAACGTAGCTTTTACCTTGTTCTTTAGCTCTCCATGTCTCTAATTAATTGAATCTTGAAATCGTTGGACTTTCAGCTTAAGAGAAGACTGAAGAAGGGAACTTAACAACACTGCCTATTCCTTTATGTCTAGAAAAGGCTATATAAAAAAAAAAAAAACCCAAAAAAAAAAAAACCCAACACCTGTAATGCTAAAAGACTCAGGCTTTTGTCTGTTTCTAATATTACTTTTCTGCCTAATTGCCATCACTGCCACGTACATTAGGCCCTTTTTCAGCAGGGTTAAAACAGGGCCAGTGATGAATGGAAAACTGATTGTACTGCTGTCAAACTTGAATGTGAGGCTTATTCTGGAGATAGAAGTATGAGGAAAAGGACAGAGAATTGCACTTCATTAAAGCTCTACCAAGCTGATTGGAGTGGAGGAGGTAATTGAGATTTAAAGTGGCATTCCCATCACACTGTCCCTTTTTCAACTTAACAACTGTCATTCAAGCCACATAGGGCAACAATTGGCCAGATTTCCCAGCTCTTCTGAGTAATAAAACAGACACTCACCTTCTGGCTATTCGTTTTACTTACTTTGTTCTAATTTCCAATTCATGTGTCATTAGTGAACGAAGATTGACAAGAAATAGCTTTGACCTCACAGATTTGACCTTCAACCTCAGAGACCCAACTCTAGACTGAACATAGGTTGGAATATGCTAAGAAACACCTTTCCTTTGCACAAGAATGAATGGCAGTTTTTTTCATCATTGTACCACCCCCTGCTTGCCACTACATTTAGACTATGAGACATGTCAACTGCCTGTCACAATTACAATAGACACAGCAAACCAGAATTTTACCCAAATCCAAGGGGAACTTCCTGAACAAAGAATAAATTTTACTGCACAGATTTTGGAGACCTCCAATTTGTGCAGGCATAATGAATGCAGCCTACAGACAAGTAGGTAGTTGTTAATTATCCCAGCAATTTCTTTTTTTAATGTGCTAACAACATAGCGTGCTAAGCCTTCATATCTTACACTGTTACCTGATGATCTCATCATGTTTGAAAAGATGGTAATCTTAAGGAGGGCATTATTATTGCAAGTATTCATGACAAGAAGTTACACTGGAATAGTCCTTATATTTTTTAACATTTAATAACAAGTCAGAATAGAAACAGATGGATTCTACTACACCTTCTGCAGTGGACTGAAGATGTCTACCTATATAATACTCCTTTTGGGGTAACTTAATCTTTTTATTTTCTTTACGCAATTATCTCAAGGCTTGTGTATACTGATTTAGTGTCATATTACTTATCAGAGCATTTTGTGGATGAATAATAACCACAGGGCAAGACCTATGACCTTAATAAGAACCTTCAATGAATTTTAGAGTAATTTGTGCCTTTTGCATAGGGGTCTTTTAGAGCTCTACTGTTCTGAACAGAAACTTGATCCCAGTAAGTCTATTGTATTTAGAACATTGTTTTTGTTCCTTCATATTTAGTGAATAAATATTTGGATGGTCCTGGTATTAGGCACCAATAAACACAATAATTGAATGCACCAATTCATTGTTGTCAGGTGTTTAAGAAGTTCATTGTGGTTTTGTTATGCTTCATTTTCTAAGATGAAACATTTTGAAAACACAGGCAAGCTTCCTTACTGCATTGACTTCACTTTAATGAGATGTGCAGCAATTTATCTTTTTTTTTTCCCCCCCTATGTAATATTCATTCTTCTATGCATAAAGAAAACAACATGGGCAAGTTACTGCATTGAGTTCACTCTAATGGGAGACACAGTCATTTTGTTTTCTTCCATAATATTCTTTCTTCTATTATAAAATGTACTTGCATAGCTCATTGTGTTGCTCTGTGTTTTCTGAATTCCCCATTCTTATTGCTGAAGAAAAAAAGAATAAAATGTACTCTATTTTCTAACAGGAGGAGGTATAAACTTTTGTGAAGTCTCACAGTTGTCACCACGTCATTTATAAATACTGTTACAATCTTCTACCTTCCTAAAATTTAAATACAATTCAAAGAACTGGCTTCTATTGAAAGGATACTATTAGCATATAAATACAACAGAATCATTTTGGAATAGTACACATATCCAGAGTATGACATGGTAAAGAATTTACTCATAATTATAAAACCCATGAACTCTACTGAGTGTACAGTACTGGTCTTTGTTGAAACCACGTTACAATTGTGTGAGAAACATTCTTTTTTGTTGATGAAAATAAATTACTTCACCATCACTCTACTTTGTTTGTCAACTTAATTATTACACAGTTAAAATATTGCTTTGCATTAGTCAGAACAGACTATTTTCCTTTTTTATAGTTTCCTTTTCCCAGGGGTAAATTTTAATGCCCTGAAAGGTCAAGAGAGGTCAGGACTTCTTGACTATATCTCAACAGTGCATTTCTGGTCATCAAAAGAAATAAGCCTCTGACCACTGGTGGCTGCTGTAGGGGTTTCTTTTATCCTGCACCTGTGACAATTACCCTGTGTTAGTGAAGCTAACAGGAGTCAGGTTGTAGGTTAGGGGTCAGGGCACTGTCAAGAGGAAGTTATTCTTCAGTCCACTAAATCTGTTATCATTTTCATCTAATGTGACATCCATCTGTCAATCAGGGAATTTAGGCAATTGTCTTATTCTAAGTGCTGCACTTTATGCTTCAGCCAGCTCACATTTTACTGCTTTTCCTATAATTACATTTTTCTACCTCTGAAAACCCGTCTACAAAATAAACAGCAAAAATCTTAATCATTTTGAAGATCCAGGCTTTTTATGCTAAAAGCTGTTTCACTTACAGAATTGCATGATTTCTCCACAAAGTTTCATATTTATTTAATTTCCATTGTTATGGCTTTTTAACACATAGAAAGAGAATAAAGATGCTGTAGCTACATGGATATCAAAATAAGCTTTCTTGTAAAACCGTCAAATGTATCTCAGTCAAAAGAAATCTGTCTCATACCTTTTAGATGCTGCACCTCACAAACACCATACAAACAGAATGCTATAGTTATGAATGGCAAGGATAAGTTCTTACAGCGGACTTTTGAGGAATTAGAAGCTAGCATACAGTTGAATTGACTACAAATGAGCAAAGAATTTGAATAACTCAATGTATAGCACCCCAGAATGAAGTTCCAAACACAGTTAATTCTAATTCAGCACTGATGTTAAAGATATGCTTAATTTCAGGCACACGAAGAATCCCATCCTGTTACCAAAAACCATATATAAATGGGAAGACATATAAAACCTAGGTGTAAAGGTAAATGTACTACTAAATATGGGTGAAGTTGCTCATATGCTTCAGTTTAGACACACTTTTAATTGCTTTGATGAACGAGAATCTAAATACTTTGCCAAGCATAAAAATCGTGCTGTGGTTATATGATGCAATTGAGCCAATCTAACAGCTTGTTACCACTGAAAAGGATGGTCCCATTCCCCCTACTCCCTCCCCCTGCCTTCCCACCCCAGATTAGTTTTCTGATGGGTTAGCAAATTTAATTGCCTCACCAAGTGGTTAGGCAAGCATACAAGCCAGTGTAGGGACAGTGACAAGAGTCTGTGGCTAGAGAGAATGTTATTGGCAAGCCATTAACATAGAACCGGTCATATAATTAATGTGTAGTGTTTCCTTTCACTTTTGCCAAAATTCCTCATTGTAAAAATGAAACTCAATTGATTTGTTGTTATTATTAAGAAACTCTCCAGGATCTATGCTGCTGTAATTTCACTGATAGGAACGGTGGTAGATATGAGATACTCTTACAAATCCTAGAGCAGAACTTATCTCAGTACAGCAGCAATAATATTAATAGGAACTGTCTTTCATTATATTTTATTTGGAATACTTCGGAGAAGGCTAGGAGCATTATTCTTATATTAAAAATGGGGGAAATAAGGCACTGAAAGGGGAAAAAACCACCATGAAATCATTAGCAGAAATAAAGTTCTACAATATCCTTAAATCCATTCCAAAAGTCTGTGCCCTAGGACATAGTATTCTTCCTATAAACTCTGTGGCCTTTTCTATACAGTACTAGTTTCAGATGTTTAATTGCTCCAGAGCAAGTTCTGTTCCTTGCAGCATGCAGAAATTCTTGCACGGTTATACCTTTACACGAGTGGTTTCTTGTAGTTCGCACTGTGTGTACTTTCTGTTTCAGGGATTCTCCCAAAATTTTAATTATTCAAGTTTTTCTTTTTTTATCAGTGACAATAATTTTCCATCTGATTCATGCAGGCATAAGCTAAGATACCCTTCCCTTCATGCCACATTGTCATTTTTAACTCTTCCTGCTTTCTGCCTTTCATCAAAAACATTATAGGGTTTTTATTTAATCCCTTGCTTTGTCTTGCCTTTTCCCTTGCCTGTTGTGATATTTTAAAGCTGTCATATACATTCACCTTCATAACACCTGATTTTAGAAAACTTCACTTCACCCAGCTATTTAATTATTTTATCATGAAGGCAGTGACTGCAGATTCTATTGCAGTCCTAGAATGAGGACACAAAAAAACTTATTAATGCAAAAGAAAAGTTGTGCAAAGATAGGTGCAGAGGAATGGAGGTAATATCAATAGCTTGTCCTGACATGGTAGTCACACTTCAGTGGCTCATATACCAGATAGTGTAGTAGAAAAATAATTTCTATTTCCTTGATACAGATATGACTGAATAAAAATTTCAAGATAAATTCTAGTTGTCAAATGACATGTCTACATACATTTATGTTGGCAGAAATTTTCCTACGCTTCTCCGCCTCCCTCTGACTGCCCAAAGTGCAAGTCACCTTTGATCCAAAAGTGTGTAATCCTGTCTAGTACAACCCCCCCACTCAAGACAGCAAAGTCTCAGTAGCTAACTGTGGGTGAACAGCTGGCTTGAGGCTGGTCCACCATAGTGCAGTCACCTTCTCACTTCAGAACACTCTGCATACACATAATTACTTGGTAGATTGAGTTAACTACATAGCAACAATATAAACTTCCACAGTATTTGACATGCTGATGTAGGCTTTATGGATGAATAATGGAGGACTCCTAGGTAATTTGGGGAGCATGAAAAGGTACATTGCAAAGCTGTAGTAACATTTTTTAAGTACTTGTAACCCGCAGTTCCCATATTCAAGGCCACAGGAAAAACTACCCAAGAAATTTCTTATTTACTATGTTGTTAATTGATAGTCATAGAATCATAGAATTGGCTGGGTTGGAAGGGACCTCAGAGATCATCAAGTCCAACCCTTGATCCACTACCGCTGCAGTTACCAGACCATGGCACTGAGTGCCACATCCAGTCTCTTTTTAAATATCTCCAGGGACGGAGAATCCACCACTTCCCAGGGCAGCCCATTCCAATGTCTGATCACCCTCTCAGTAAAGAAATTCTTTCTAATGTCCAAACTAATGTCATATTGAATATAGCATTTCTTAAGGAATAAATCTAATTTTGCATAAAGCAATTCTGTTAATAATGTAAGTCATGCCTATCAACACTGTGTTCTGTTTACAGAAAATAATTTTACAGTTTTGATACTCAAACTGTACCTCATAAATCTGCTGTACTACATAAGTACAAATAAAGTTATCGGGGTTTTTTTGAATCTTTGGATGATAATAGTTTTACACTGAATTCCTACAAAATCTCAATACCTGATGTCCCTGAAAAATACCACTTAGATGCCCTTAGATGTCAATTAATTGCTCTTGAGTATTATGAATAAATTAAAACCCCAACAATTTATGCCTCTTGCTGTGACTCCTTTGGAAATGAGTAAATTCTTTCAAGAAACCATTAAGTCAGAGCTGTGTTAAGCAGCTCCAATTAGGCAGATATAATTCCATGTCCTCTGCTGAGGCAGTAACACAGTGTATATAAAGAGGGAAGCATATGAACTCTTTTTTGGTTTTGTCAGTCTTGATTACCTGAAATTCAAGTTGAGTTCAAGTATGTTTGACCTTTCAAATAGCAAAGAGGAAGGCCAACAATTAGAAAGGAAGCTGCATTGATTTCACTGTCCAAGTTCTGCTTGCTCACAGAAAAAAATTGGAATATTTTAAAAATGTTGGTATTCAGGAGACCTATGGTGGTTGCCATTGTGAAATATTCTGTTTTAGTCTTAGGAACAGAACGAAACTTAATAGTTCAGTTGCAAGAGAACTACAAGGATCATCTATTTCAGCTGCCTGACCACTCAATAAAACAAGTTTTTGAGGGCATTTCCTGCTTCCTCTAAAAATCTGACAGCCTTGGGGAATCAGCTACCTCTCTAGGAAGCCTGCTCCAGTTTTTGACCACCCTCTTGATAAAGAAATGCTCCCTGATGTCCAGCCTAAACTTCCTTTGATGCACCTTTGGATTGTTCCTAAAATTCTTGTCACTGGATACCAGGGAGAAGAAATGAGGACCTCTCCCTCCACTTCCCCTCCTCACAAAGCTGAAGAGAGCCATGAGATCACCCCTTGTCCTCCTTTTCTCCAAAGCAGAAAAGCCTGAAGTCTTTAGCTAGTCCTCACAGGACATATTTTCCAGCTCTTTCGCCAGCTTTATTTCCCTTCTCTTCTGCTTTAAGATGAGAGAATTTAGGTAAAACAAAAAAACAACAATTTAGGTATAAGCAAATAAAAACCACTAATTCAGTAACACAATTGCTTGGCTTAATAATTTCAATATTACCACATATTTCCTATGTTTTCTGTATAACATTTTTTAATGGATTTAACTTTAATGAAACACTGACATTTGGTAGACTAGTTTAAATATGTGACTAGTTTTGAAAGAAAAGTTTTCAAGAGTTCACTCAAACCATCTTAGCTTTCTGAACCTGGTAGTTGTTGCCTGCTGAACCATGATAACTTATATATGCATATATATTCTATTATGCATGCACACATATAAAGGTGTAACTGAAAAGAAAATCTATACTAAATCTTAGTGTCTGTGAAGTCATGAAGATAACTTTGCAGTGATACATTAAACTGATAAAGTAAAAAATCCTGCAACTAATATGAGGCCAGTTCAGAAACCCAATCATAGGCTTTGGCATTTTGAGACTATTTATAAATTTAATGATTGCTATGGCTTGATGGAATATTTTCAGGGACAGGGAAAAATAAAATATTTGTGCATTGCATTTCAAGTTCATATTTTAATTGGCATATAAGAAATAATTAAGATAGTATTGATTTGTCTTTGTTGTTATCACCTCACTGCCATCTGACAACAGCTACATAGGCAGCCATCAGGGTATGCTCATAGCTATTGTATTTGTGTAACTAAGTGTAGAATATCTGGCTACATTTTGCTATCAGAAAATTTGGGGGCACTGCATTTCAAGTAATTGTTAGTTTAATACATTGGCTTTTAAAACCGTATCTACTGTGGATTTATAGAACATGGTCCCGGGTTCTGCATTAAAAATAGGTAAAAAAAGGAGTAAAGTTTCAATGCATAAATTATCTGTGGAAGTGGTCCATGATAATTCTGCAATTGTGTAACAAGGGCCCTCACTGTCTGATTTTCTATTCTGCTCGTATTCAGAAGTCTTTTGAGGCAGCAACTGTATCTTCTTTCTTTATTAATAGTGCATTTCCTAGCACCATTAGGCACTAACACTAAGAAATAAAAATTATAATTACTTCTGGCAAAAAAAGACAGTATTTAATCTCATATGCTTGGTTGGAGATTGGATTTTGCAATAAGATAGAAAGTGTTACTGTACACTTTAATTACTATCTTCATAAAAAAAATGGTCAGAGTTTGGATTTCTAAAAAGTAAGGCTAGGAAGTCAGAAAACAGAAGAAATTTCACAACTTTGAAATAGCTGATTCTTCAATATTTTGTGACTACAGGTTCCCATCAGCCCAGCAGAAAACCATCAAAGTAGATGGAGGCAGCATCCGCTATCAGATGCAAGTAGTCATCATTTTATTAGGTAGCCCTGTGACAACTAATCAGATACAACACAGTGTGCAATGGTAATGAAATAGAGATTCCTTTTTTAAGACGAAAAATCCTTCCATTTTATGAATTTTTACAGCCCGTTAGTATGCACTAGATGTTGTTGTCAGTAGCATTTTGTTCTTTATCTTTTCAAGTTTCTTTAGAGCTAATTTAGTGCTGAGAGTGTCAGGTATGTGAGGCCCGTAAATTGGAGTCCTCTATTTATTCACAATATTGAATGGTTGCACAATGTGTCTGATGTTCTTATGTTGTCATGATTGTGTGCTAATGGCAAGATCTAGTAATGTAAGGGTAAGACATATTTTTTACCAATAAAAGTCTCTGTTGAGACTACAAGGAATTACAACAGTCATTATCTATTGTAATGGAATCTTTTTAATTTTGCAAACAACCAGCCATTAAAACAGGACTGAAACAAAAAGTACTCATTTTAAGTATGTCTGCTAATGGTTATCCAGAAATAAAAAACTCAGGGGAAGGATTTTTAAACTACATGAGAATCAGAGGGGTTAAGTTTTTTTAAATTTTCATAACTAAAAAATTAACTCCCACTGCAAACAAGGAGGAATATAGGTTACTCCAACAAAGCTTGGGCAGCTCCAAGTTCTTCAGGAGCTCCAAGTTACAAGATGGCTAAATATCTCGTTTCAGAAGTTGTAAAGGAAGACTGACACAGTATAAATCTCATAAGTCTTCTGAGGCTTATTATGACAATTCCTTCTTTTTTGACGTCCTCTGTGAGGTGTAGTACATCCCATTTTGGTGGATCTGTAGTCTTCCTGACAGTATGATCTTTTCAATTAGAAAAAATGCAATAGAAATATGGTACAATGGCTGAAGATCTCTCCTGTTAATTTGGAATAGACATTAAAGTGGCTTAAAAATTCTCCAGTATCCACCAAGTAGGCTTCATGTCACATCCCTTTGGCTATGTTCAATGTGAGTTTTATGCCAGTTATTTTGGCTCTTTCTGTAATCAGTGGAGAATAAAATTACTGCAAAGAATAATTCATTCATCTGGCTTAGATCCTACATGAGGAAAGAATGAATTGTTCTCTAGAGATTTGTAGCCCTGTGTTTCCACAGAGGGAGGGCTGACAAGTTGCTTAGACAGTTTAAAGCTAAGTGAGATGAATCCTGCCCATCACTCCTGGCATACCCTCAAAAGATGAATTTCAGCTCCTTGAACTCAGTAGGATTTAAGTATCTAAATAATTTTTAGATTTTTGTCATTCATCTTAAAATCTACTAGCTCTTAATTTGTGTGAACAATTGCACTTTTTAATCTCTCAACAGCACGATGAATTTAAATGCAGTAAACACTGTGAAGCAGACAGTAATCATTGCAACTGAGGTCAGATACCTCAGGTAAATTCTTCATCGCTGATATTTGGGTACAATAAAAATAAGGTTATATCTTTTAGTGATTAGAAAATAACAGAAATAAGTTGGCTTTGGTTGGTGGCTTCATACATCAAACTTGAGTGCATTTAAAATAATTTATCCCTCTCAAGTTTGAGTGACAGACTTGAGGGCATAGCTGTTTTCACACCATAGTAAGGAGTCTGTGTTAATATAAGCTTTATTTAGGCCTTTATGATTATCTTCTCATCCTGACTCTTCCCATGACTCGTGAGTGAAGGCATTTGTGTACAGATGATAGATATATATTAAACATCTACTTCTAGACAGTGTGCTACTTCTCATTATTAAATCAGTGCTTGAATATTGACTTGTGAATGCACTGGCAGAAATAATTTCCACCTCCACCTCTAAGATGTCACTTAAGAGGAAAAGTTCCTATTAAGCCAAAATTTCCTTTGTTGTCCCAGCTATTTTTACTGAAGAGTAAAAATTGGTGTCATCTTCATCCAAGGAAAATGGGGATTTGATATTATTACTGAAAAGAATACAGAAGATGGGTGGTAGCCCAGAACTCGTGTTTCTCAGGAGTCCAGAGGCACAAGGTCTGTGTTTGCTTGTAAATTTTAGAGTCCATTTTTCTCTCTCCCTGCCATCATTTACTCTTCCATAACTTAAGATTTTCAATGGAAACCTAGTAACCTTTCTTCTAGATAGGCACTTAAAATTCAGTCTAAGCTGGCCAGACACTGGAATACTGGAAGATAAGGAACCTGGGTCCTCTGTATAACAATTGGGTTGCCTTACCTGCAGCCTGCCAGATGTTCTTTCTTCCTTTTCATAACTATGCAAGGGTTCTGGGTTCTGATTTGTTCCTAAGGCACAAAACCAAACAATAACTGCAATCTTGTAAGATTCTATGGGACAGAAAAAGAACTATGGGTAGCTTTAACACTGATTAATGCAAATCATGAAATATTAACAGGTTAAGGGTTTTTTTTGTTTTTTGGTTTTTTTTCCATAACCTTCGTATGATTGTCACAACGTTCTCCTCAAATAATCATTGAAAACAAACAGTACTTTCTGTAGCCATTTGTAATATGTTATTTTGATGTGTTGAATCAAGATTATTGTTCATTAAGGAAGAGAAATGCTAATTTGAAATCTGTCTTATCCTGTGCCATAGTGTCTCTAGGAAACACCTCCAGAGCACTTAAAGCATTTTCTTTAAAATGTGAAAGTTCTATTCTGAATTTAGGTATGCCTTGTGTATTATTTACTGAATGAAGCTCTATACTCATAATACCTCATTTGAACTCACATTTATTTAAATAGGGACCATTTTAGTTACAAAGTAGAAAATGAAGTGTAGTTAAAATTTGAAATAAATGGACTATTGTTAATTAAAAAAAAAAAAATCCATTTTTCCTTTCACGTCGTCCCTCTCTATCTTGGCTAAAGTCTTTTAAAAAGTTTTCTACATCCTCTTCATAATCCTATTGGAATTCCACTGCTACTGCATTTACAGCCATAGCACACTTGCAGAATTCCAAAAGGTCTATTTTCTTCCATTTAATATAGCAAAAAGAAATCTTGCCTGAATACAAAACATATCTGTTTTGATTATGCAAACTGCTGTGTGTAATTTTGCATTTTCTTTTTATATCATCATGTCCATTGAATCCATTTTAAAGGGAAATCATTTTCTAGACTAAAATGTTATCCTAAGAGCAGCTCCACTTTTGCTGACATGATTATGATTAGGAAATGTAGATCACTGCATGTGATTACATTAGAAAAGAATTTTTCTGATCTAAACTCTACAAGAGAACAAAATATACCACAAATAAATAATCAAGCAGCTTCTATAACTTTAAAAATAATTCATCTATTGCAAAGTTTAGAAAAAAATAGCCAGTTTGATCTGAAAAAGAACATATCTAATTTACTGCAGACAGAATCCTGCAACATCATTTTTTAATTGGGTAGTAGAAGTGCTAAGGTGACAGGACTGAGAACAGGTAAATCATCTAGGAATAGAAATGCTCTCAGACAGAAAGCCAGCTGGTGTAGTGCTTCCTTTGTGTCAGTGATCCATGTTGCATTCTGTAATAGGGACTGTTCAGACAGTCTGTTGCACAGCTGTTCTTCCTTAGAAACAAACAGCCAGGTCTGTTAGTGGTATCACTCTGCAGGTATTATAATGACAGTGGGTTTTTTGTTTTGTTTTGTTTTTTCTATTTTCTTTAAAAGTGGTATTAATCTTGTTGAGAAGCATCATCAAAGGGATATGAATTAGACTTGCTTTGTGTTGCCATCCATGTTGGATTAAAATAATTACAATGTGGCTGTAAGGAAAAATGTGGTGGCTGTCTGTTTTTTATTTATTTTTTCTCTTGCTATGATTTTGGTATATGGGAGGAAGAAAGGGGTTATTTGGTGATAAATGTATTCTACTATTAGAAATAATTCAGAAAACATCTGCACCTTCATAACTTTATCTGAAGAGTTTCATTTTCAAAAGCCAAATTTGGTTTCTTCTCCACTCACTGCTGCTGTGGTACAAAGAGATTCCCAAAAGCCATCTTATAATGCTCTTCAAACTTAACAAGCACATCATGAAGAGAAAACTGGAGTTAGGATAACTCCATTCCTTGATTCTTCTGGTGCATAAGACTACTCTGGGTTGTGGACTGCCAGCTATTAGGGCAAGTCTAGTCCAGCAGTCCAAATCTTTTTCTTTTTAAGAAAATTGGCAATGTTCTACACTCCAAACATGATAAAGTTATTTTCCTCCAAAGCATAAAATCAAATCATAAAGGATCATAAATATTTTTAAAGTCACAAATGAACTATGTCACACCATTAATTAGCTGATTATTTTAAAAGCAAACACAAAATTAATTATGCCTGCTAGTGAGAGATTTTTTTTTCCCCCCACGTAGTCCTTATGGAAGGAATCTGGAGAAACAAATTGTGACAATGTTGAATAATGGTATTCTGGGACCGGGTTGACACTGAAGTAGTCATAGCTGTGTGTAAAAGCTTAAAATTATATTGAGATTTTGGTCTGTGCTGGGAATGAAACAGGAATGTGTTAAGTTGAAATACAAGGTGACAGGAGAGATACTGTCTTTAAATGTTCTGGAGGCAGAAATGACTGAGACATTGTTAGGACTGAAAGGATTTATGGAAGTAAAAGACAGTAGGTATGCTACTGCCAGCAGTGTCTACCAGGGTTTATCCACAAATAGACCAGGGTTTAACCACAAGTAGGCAAAGCTGCTGTTTACTGTAGCTTTTTTTTTTTTTTTTCTTGGCTTCCACATCACTAGTGCATACAGGGCATCTTTGGTCTGTCCTTTTGCCTCAACACGTCTGGACAAAAGACAGTGATCATGTAGCATTAATGCCAGAGGCACCAAAAAGTGGAAGCCAGTGCTCCTTTTATCCATTGGTCAGTAAGAGAGGAAATACAGTTATCACAGTCTAATTCAGCTAAATTGGAAGTGTTACAACAAATGAGAAGAGTTGCCAGCACAAGCTGACACAGGATCTCCAGTGCCTACTCCATATTGTTACCTGTTACCCCAACAGGTATGTCTTGTGTAATATGATTTTTGAGTTCTAGAATTTAGACCACAATACAGACTGGTGTCTGGATCCTAATTCTGGGACTTCATACTATACAGGCAAGAAACAATTTCCTAGAAAAAATACCAGATTCAGTATAGTGGAAATGCAATTGCAAAACTTTCTTCTCAATTTCCACCTCCAGGTGATATATGTATCTCTTCCCAGTTTCACTAAGCTACTCTATATGTACCTTCAAAATACATCAGGAGCTAGACATAGGAACCAGAGTGGATGTCACCACCAAAATGTAGGATTTAGCAGGGCTCTCAGTTATCATTATAGCAAATGTCTCTGCAAACATTTTAATTAAAACCAGATTGTTGTTTGCAAAAAAGTTGGAGGCTTTGAAGAATCAATTTCATGATCAAAATAAACAGCTGTTAGGTACGCCAACATAAAATGAAATGCCTTATTCTATTGCATTTATCATGATAAAAATTTTGGCAGAAACAGGACAACAAAGATATAATATCTCACATGGTGACAGTGCTAAATTTTCATTAGTCAGATAGGAGAAATCACTACTGTTACTTTCTGAAGTGAGAAATTAGGGATTTAATCCAAAACCAACCAGAGCCTGATAGATAGTATTGTCATCAGCCCATAGAAAGGAAGTTAAGGTGCGAAGTATCAGAGTGACACCGATTATTTTCCAGATACAATCAAAACAAACTCCAATATTACTGAAGTTTTGGAGGGTCATGAATGAAGGGCAGGATGGAAGAAGATAAGGTTGTTTTTGTTGCTGTTGTTGGTTTCGTTTGTATTTTGTTGTTTTGGTTTTTGGGTTTTTTTTAAGCAGCTTCTTTTGTTTTAAGGAGAAAGCTTTGCTAGATGAATAGAATTAATTATTTTGCCTACAGAAGTAGGTACCATTGTTTTAAATCTCCAAGCTGATCACAAAGAAAATTAAAGGAGAGAACTAAAAACATTCACCTGAGATGGGATGCTGATATACAAGGGGACTATTTATCTCAACAAACTTCTGATAGTTTAACATACTTTAGTTTAGACATTACATGTCAGGGAATTTAGGAAAAATCAAGAGGGGAGTGTATCAGACATTGATCTTGTATCTGTCCTTCGGCACATACCATGAATGTCTGTAAAAAATACAGCATGGTGTTGCCTGTAGGTTTGCAGATTTAGTCTTTAACCATTGTTTCTATATCTCTTGCATATTTTAAAGATGAGAGACCCCATACATGAGGGGCAAATCCTGTATTTTTTTTTTTTCCAGTTTTCATACTTTCATATGCACTTTGTACAACAACTAACAGCAGACCTAGATGGAAAAGGGAACTATATGAACTGGTTTCTATTGGACTCAAGGTTTTAGCAGCAAATAGAACATATTTGGAACTAAAACTTCTGTTTGTTGAGTTAGCTTCAGAGCTGACTGGAGGTAGATAAAGACTACTACTTTTCTCTCTCAGTAGTTTGGGATTTTTCTTATGTTTATGAAAAAATAAATGGTTTTGAGGATAATTTTGATAGATGTTATTTCTCATTTATTGTGTATTTGATTTATCATATTTAATGCCAGATAGAAAGCAAAAAATCTATTAAAAATATAATCATCAAATCCCTGATTTAATTAGTGCATGTATGTAGAAAATGTAATCTGTGGCAATTATCTATAATTATGTTTTCCTTGCAATTTAAAATAACTTGTCTTTTCCAGTAAGGAATAACACTCTTTTTCACTTTTCACTACCTTCCATAATATTGATTGCCTTTTTGGTAAGAAAGCATTTGTCACTTGAACTGGAAGAGAAATCAAGAAATTAGTAAATGCTTATAGTTATTCAGGGACAGAAACCCTGAGAAGGAAAAGATATTTATATGAAGGTTGAAAGGGGTATTCAATTAACATCTATCAAATAAAATAACAATCAGTATGGATTATTAAAGAAAATCTTCCAAGTGCTGAGATCTACTGCTTCATTCACAAGTCACCGATAGCAGTCACTGTCAAGCAGTAGAATCTTGTGGATTTAATTCCTAACATGAAGCTGGTGCTTCTATTCATGTGTCTGCTCTCTGATGGACACAGCAGTGAAAATGGAATGAAGATATAAGAGAAGAATTAACTTTGACTGGTATTAAGGAGACTTATAAGGTGCTTGAGAGAATTTGCAAATTTGTAGGGCAGTGAAGTGGATAGATCTGTGGGTAGAATATACAGAGAGCAAGAAGAGCTGGGTTGAAGCTTTGTGTATGTCTCAGCATAATAATGAAGTAGAACAGATAGTGAAAAAAGAATCAAATTCTGCAAAAAGTCTGTAAGAAAACATCGAAATGTGAAGAGGCCTGCCCAGGAATAGCTATAAAAAGCCTACATAAACACATAGAAATGTACATGACAAATCATGCATTCACATATGTTTGGATTGTATAATGTTATGAAATTCCCATAGTAATCGAAATGTAAATAATTAGGTATTACAAAGCTAGAATATCAACATTTTCTGTAGATTTCACTTTGAAATTTTATATTGAATGGTTTATTTACACATTCCCTTTTCAATCTGAGGTGACCAGAAACATTCCACTTGAATTTACTTCAGTAATAACAGATTTTTTTTATATGAATATCATCCTAATTCTCTTTCCTGAGATACTGCCTGAGTCTGTATTTGAGAGTATACCCACCATGGATCACTAAGCTCTTTTCTGACAGTACAAAATGACTCAAAATGACAAAATTTTGAGGCATTTAGCCAAGAACATAAAACAGTTTCCGTAACACCATCTGAGAATAATGAAATTAAACTAATAAAAAAAGAAGTTTGAAAAAGTAGTTTCCACAAATTAATAATTTCAAAATATTTTTTTAATTTAATTTTGTGGTTCCTGATCAGATACAAATATTTGGGGTTTGGTTTTGTTTATGAAAAATATATGACTGCCCTCTTAAAAGTGTGATTAAGGTGAATTTGTTTTGTCTCTCCTCATGACTATGCTGTAGAGATACTATGCTACAACCATCATGTTCTTGGTTTCTTTATGTTTAGTATGAAGAGAGAAGTTTTTTATGCTATTCTAGCTGCCTAGTATACAACTAGGAAAGGAGACATAAAGATAATAATGTGAATGACATAGATGCATTTTGAGTTTTAATATTAAGTGTGCTGGAGATATCTAAATACTAAAGATAGGATCATCCTGTTTAATACTGAATGCAAAAATTAAGTATAGCAATAATTAATCACATGTAATTTAATTTTAAAGCTAGTGCAGAACAAAATGAAGTAGTAATGGTATCAAAAACATCATAAACTTAGTAGAACTGGGCAGTCATTGGTATGATGTGAAACTGGACCAGTTAACATCTGCATGGTTGCATTGACCTCTGTCAGCCAAGGGTCAGCAGTCAATGAGACAGACATCTTGAGAGGAGATACTTTGCAAAGCATTTCAACAGCAGCACTGAAAACTGTATTCAACATAATTTTGCTTCATAAGCTGCACTTATGCTTCTCCTCCCTTCCCTGCCCCTTGGGATCCAAGAGAGTGGCCATGGCACTGCACCCCTAACATCAGTTCTTCTCTCTCGTCTCTTACCACTGTCATTAGATGGTGTCACTCAAGCTGGGTCTTCCCTTCTTTCCATCACTTTCTCATTTGAATCATAAAAGTGTGATTGAAGCTCCTACAAAATCTTCCAAGATTTTGCAGCATCTACAAAGAGGAGACCTACAGAGGGAAAAGGTGTTCTCAGCGTATGCCTTTAGATAACAAATTAGGCAACAGTCAGAGACAACTGATATCATACATAAATGTATATATGCTTGAAATGTAACTGAGTTGTTTTTATTGATTGGGATGTCACTTTTCAATATAAAGTAGCAGAATATTTTATCTGATGCTACTTGTATTAGCTAATATATTATTCAGACAACAGATCTTATCTGTATTATTGCCAAAACAAGAAACTGATTTTGGAATATGAAGGAGAGAATTTTTTAAAAAATTAATAATGAAAGACAACGATCTGTAGAAGTTGTAGAGGGGTATTTCAAATTGACATCTATAGCTCCAGGTATAGAATTGAAAACCATGTTAAATAATAATGCTCCTGGAATGATGGCTTCCATCATTGCAGAAAAGATTGATGCATGAAATCACAATAGAATCATTTGATATGCTGCTTTAAACTATTAATTCCTATTTTTCACTCTATTCCCTCATGACATCCTGGGATGTCCAGAACTAAATTCAACAAAGTTTAGAAATCTTAGTTTCATTTCTGGTATGAATTTAGTCATAGCTAGTTTATATCTGAAAGCTCTTTTCCAACATGGTTTAAATAGTTCATTCTTTCTCCTGATACATGGTTGAAAAATTCACTAGTATATACTGATATCCTCCCTTTAGCTTTCAATCTATTAGATTAGACAAACCAGCGAGGTGTTTCCACAGTCTTTAGACAAGAGTGGCTCGCCGATCTTTTCATCCTCCTAGACTTTCACCTTGCTCCTTTTCAGATTGAATTTACCTTTTCTGAATATTGGTGTCCAGAATTATAGATGTATTTCACACACACACACAAATATATACACATATATATTTGTGCTAATTGCATTGCACAAATATAAAACTGATGAAGATGAGGTCAGACTCATGTCCTACACTGAGTGGCAGAAAAGATGAAACTCACATAGCAAACTGATATCCCCTTCTCCCCTTCATTTATTGCAGGCATTGGATGTGAGAAACACAAGAACACCAAAGAACTATATGAATTTACAGTGGGATCCCTGTTCACTGAAATTTTCTAGATACTTGAATTTTTTTGCTTTTACGCTATGAATATCCATAACTATCACCATGTTCTATTTCGTATTTTTATTTCTAAAATAGCAGTTCAGTTCCCTGTAAAATTTCAATATTGTACAGCTCATGTAATTGCATATAACAATAAATTATGCACCTTTATCATACCACTTATTCCTACTCGTTGAATATATAACTGTCAAGAAACAACTATGCCATCATATTTCAGTTTCAGTAAAAAGATCTTATTTTATTGTGGCTTTCACTCATTCCCAGATGTCCTCCCTTCCTTGAAAGAGACAAGCCTGGGCGATGCCAGATTAAGATGAAATATCATCATCGCAACATATTAATTTTTCTTCAAAGTTCTTAAAATAGCTTTCTTATGCTTTTGCTGGAACATTTTTCATCTTGCTTGAAGGGAAAAAACATGGATATGAAAATCATCACCATAACTTCAGTCTAAGCAGTATATTCTCAAAATGTGGGCTGCAAATTTAACCGCAGTGGCACAAACACTGTGCAGAAATAAACAAATATATACTGTTACACTGGAGAAAACATGTCCTTTTTGGAGGCTGCACCCTTTATACAAAAGTAACAAGCTGAATGTAAATCAGTAATATTTTCTAGGCATATTTATGAGCTATATGCAAATAAGATAAAAAGGAAAACATCTCATGCATTTTTGACCATTATATGTCTGCCTTCTGAATCAGATATATATTTTTTACTTTCTTGGAGATTTATCTGCAGAAATTGTGCCTGAAAAATCTGCTTTTAAAAAGCACTTGGCTGATGTAACTGAAGTTATTTTCACCAGTCCAGGATCTGAAAGCAGCTACTTGTCTTAGTCCAAATGAGAGAACAGTCCTAGACTAATAGCACATCAGGCATGATGTATTACAAGGCGACTGTAGAGAAGTTTTCGAACTTAAATGCAAATAGAATCTCAGTGCTATATATTTTACAGGAAGTTTTTAGGATATATGTATGTATCCATGATCATGATTTTTTTTTTTCTCATGAAATACTTTATGAGAGAAGAAAAAATCATCAAAGTGATATTGAAATATCAATTAAGTAATCCTGCGCTTTAATTATGAGTCAAGATGGAGGTGAGTAAGTAAAACGCTCCCAGTGGAGTACCAGAAAGCAATCAGGAAAGATTCATGTAAAGTCACATAGCTAGAGAAAAAACAAATTCAGTCACTATAGGATCTTTTTTTCAATGATGAAA
This sequence comes from Heliangelus exortis, assembly GCF_036169615.1. Taxonomy (NCBI): domain Eukaryota; kingdom Metazoa; phylum Chordata; class Aves; order Apodiformes; family Trochilidae; genus Heliangelus; species Heliangelus exortis. Next base: position 27,559,457 of record NC_092426.1, on the reverse strand, counting down.
GATGGAAATAACTTATTTGGATTTTTATTTATTAACTTTTATAAATATGCAGAATATATAATATTCACTTTTAGTCAAACTTTCTTGAGTTATTTCAGCAATTCTGTATTCTGCCTGTTCCTCTCCATGAAGAGTCACTCCTTGTGTTGGCATGAAAACCTACCTCAGACTTAATCTGGAAATATTTTTCTATTTTTTTTTGTATTTTTTTATTCTTTGGTATATGTTTTGTATTTAATATCTTTTTAAGTGAAAGGACTTTTTAAAAGAAAAATAATTTAGCTGGAGGCAGATTAGTTTTCTTTCATTCTAATCATGAGCCCACTGTACCCTCATACTGCAACTTCACACTGCAATGTATTTCTTGTGACATGCAAGGCTCCAGTGTGCTTCAGTATCAGAGAGATCATTTCTTCATCTTAAACTCTGTCCTTCCTCATCTCACTGGAGCTAGAAATTCACCGAGCCTGTGCAGCTGAAAAAAAGTTCTGAAAATTAACATGGTTCAACCTCCAAGCTTAAGCATGTGCTATGACCATGTGTGTAGAATAACTTAATTCACAATTGTTATGGTCAGATGCAAATGTAAGAACCTATTCATGACACCCAGAGCAGACAACAGGGTTGAAAATGCTTACTGAAGACAGAGATGAAGAAATGGAAGGAAAAAAGTACCCTTTGTTGCCATACACTAAGATGCACAGGTCTGTCCTCCTCTTTTGCTCTCTTTCACTTACCTGGATCATTTCACATCCTTCCTGAAACTGGGGCATTCAGGGCCATGAGGAGAGGAACTTGTCTGTGAGAAAGCTGCTGTCTGAGACTTCCATTGGAGAACACTTTCAGGAGCACACCAAAGGAGCTACCTTCAGAGGTATAGTCATGTTCTCAGGCTCAGTTTCTTTGGGACATTATAGTTAACTGCTCACTACCACTAAAAATGACAGAAAGAGGAAGAGAATTACAAGAGGAAAGGAGAATGATGCTTTTTTCTTTCCATAGCAGCAATCTATTATGCCTTTGAGATGGTAATCCTATCTCTTATCACCCTGAGATAGCCACATTTGAGAAAATAATATTTGTTCTACAAGTTCATCTGGTTTTTAAAGTTGTACAATGCTTCCAGAGATTTTTTAAAATAAATTACCAAAACTAAAATAATTAATAATTCAGTAAAACATATGTAATAACAGAGACAAAGATGACAAAAAATAATAGTAAATTGTGAGTTCTCTAGAATCTTTCGTTGAACATATTCTGTCATATTAATTTTCCTTATTGGTGCATGATTGTAACATGTAGGCTGGAGCATTCATTCACTTCAAGAGTTTTCTAGACTCAATCCCTATGTTGTGTTATGGAGGCAAGAATGGATGTAATGAAATTATTAAACAGGGATGCTCCCTACAAATCTGTAAGTCATTAGCATCCTCTATATTTGTATCAGTCCATTCTGTGCTACAGTGATGACCTTCCCTTGATACCACTGAGTTTACCTTCTTGCCATGACCATCCAGTGTCTATTGCCTTCCCCTTCTTACAAAAAATAATGTTCTTCCACCCACCCAAATATCTGTCCAGGAGATACACCTCTCATCAGCTGCTTTCAGCTGAGAGGTTGGTTCAAAGCCCAGCCAGGATGAACACCCTGCTTTTTATAACAGTACAAATTGCTGTTAAATAGCTGGCATGCTGGTGAAGCTGCTTTGAGGGATGCATGAAGTCCCTGAGCCGTATGTTAAGCAGGTCTGTTCACCAACTTAATTTTGTTTATTACTCTGTGTGTCCATGGCAAGATATGAAAATGTGATCTCTTTTCTTATTTGAAGATATTAATATATTTCAAAGGCAGAGGGCTTTTAAAAATCATTACTGCATTGGTACGTTATCATTTAATTTTTAATAAGATTTTTTTATATATGTTAGTAATCTCAGAGTAAACAACAGATGTATACACCTCTATTATGGTTTAGCACTGATGCTAGTATTAAACAATAATAAGAAAACATGTCAGAAACTTTAAAGATTAATAAATATGACAAGAAGAAGAAACACACAAAGTTCAGTTCTGTTTTCAAAAATGACTGAAAAAAGCACATCCATCTTTTCAGGACATTTTAAAAATGCCAGAATTCCTGGTCAGAATGTATATAGTTTCTGCTAAATATGACAACAAAGCACAGATTTGAGTTGTATTACTATTTTCCCCCAGATTCTGCCTTCCCTTGCTTCTGGGGTAAACAACAAAAAGTTATTCCTACAATGTAGTCACACCAACGACCATAAAAGTTGTAGATTTAGACCTACATAAAAAAAAAAAAAAACAAACCAAAAAAAACCAAAAACGGTTTTAACACCTGAAACAAGAATTTATTTGTACTCTAAAGTTTCAAACCTCACTAGTGCTCAAAACAGTGTACAGCATTACCTCTGAGGTATCAATCAGGAGCTGTTACCTCTGTTCTAGGGGTTGAGTCACTCGTGTCTTTGTCAGTAAAAAAACAGCAAGTGTGTGACTTAGGCAAGAAGTGAGAGAATGGAGTTGATGTGTTTGACCAAAGCATCTTCTAAGAAACCAGTGCAGGGCCAAACAACAGTTTTGACTACCACAGGGTAGTGAGGGAGACAGGTACTGAATCATAATACATTAACAAAATTATATTCTTTGGAACAAAGACCTATTGCATGGCAGTAGTCTGGACAGAAGATAATCAAGGACATTATTCACCAGGATAGAAGACATTTTTTCTGACTAATTGAAGATGATGGAAAATACTCCCGTAAATTACTGTGTGCTAGCTTACTGTCAGCAAGGTAGTCATGAGCTTTTATGACTTGAATTGCTTAATTGTGTGTATCAGTCTTCTAAGCAGCATGACTTAATACTTTCCAACATGCTCTCTTTTTTCTATAATTTCTAACAGAACTATGATTTTTAACTCAACTTTCTGGGCTGGAGTAGTTCAATGCGGTGGAAGCTTGTTTACAGGGGTACAGTTATAGAGGTGAAGATTGGATAGAAGAAAAGTTATTTCTGATGCAATGAGAAAGGAAGATTATGAAAGAAGGAAAAATGTCTCAAAGGAAAAACAATGTGTAGTGACATGAGGCAACCAGGTGCCACTAATTGCCAGGTAGTGGGCTTGACCTCGTGTGAAGCCCACCTGTGCCTGATTAGGGCAGGCCCCTACTGCGCATGAGCAGGATTAGGGGGCCAATAAAAGCTCACACCTGGGGTAGCCAGGGGGCTGGTTTAGCCATCTTTGGAGCAGTAGCACTGATCCAGGCTGGTCAGAGCACCATTTCTGAGATTCTACTGGGACACCTGGTTGGACCTTGGAGCACCGCATCCATAGAAGAGGTTGGTTTTGCTACAACAATGATTTAGTGTTTTAAAAATTTCTCTCTATATTTATACATACACGTATATATAACATTGGATTCTGGTGTCAAAGGACTGCAGAGGCATGAAAAAGCATGTCCTGCTGATCACCTGGAAGAAATGGTTTCTTCACTGTGAGCAAGTTCTTTTTTCACCTTGCAATTAACAAACCAAAACACAGTGAGTCAATGGTCTGAAGAGGGGGATAGCAGGAAAACTTAGCTATGAAAAGATAAAAAACTGTTTATCGGAAGGGTAAGGTGTTACAAACCTTGTTCCTGTCATCTACTCTCTATTTGTATCCATTCTGAGTGGTACAATGCAGCGTAAATGTGCACTGCAGGCAATTATTGCAGAGTATGAGAAACATAAGTTCAGAGGGTAACTCGTTCATCTGCACACACCCCTAGTGCCTCTCAAGTTGTCCAAGTGAGAGATGCTTAAAGATAAGACAAAATGATTGTGTAAAAGCAAGTCCTATCACATCTGCAGCTGACTGCAGAAAACTTGCAGCCTGGAGTGTGAACTAGCATCCATTTAGAATAAGATGGGACAGCAGAGAAGTGTATTTTCAGTAACTGAACTCCATCTCTGTGTATTGTGTGAATTTTATTATATCTGTTTTCTTTATTAATGGTTCTCCCCCATGTGACAGCTTACACAGATACTAGGTTTCTAAAAGACAAAAAATCTTTTAGAACTATATACTCTATCATGTTTTTATACATTAATAAATGAAAATTATCATATTTTATGAATGAGGGAAAACTGTTTATCAAAATGCAATGTGAAGCCATGTCAACAAGAAGCCTGTCAAGAAGTAATCATTCTAAATTGTGAGTAAGTGTCAGAACCACAACATTCTCATTAGGTTTTTCTGTTGTTCTGGGGTTTTTTGGCATGTACATTTATCTGCTTCCAACTTTTGTGGAAAATGTATTCACAGAATTCAGGGTCATTCTGTTGTCCTGACTGTACACATTATGTACCACAGTTTGGTAATTAGACTCCAAAGCATTTCAGCTTTGTATCTTGATTCTTGTAACCATTTATCTTTCCCCAGTTATTATTAAACTGGCTAGTTGAAGCTGGGCTCAAATGAAGTTGCAAATTTTTAATTGCAGTAATATTTATGATAGAACAGTAAAATGTCATTCTGCCTTAGACACTGGACTAGGTGGAACCACCTGTGAATAGATAACCATTGTTAGGAAGCTTAGCCATTTCTGCACAAGGAACACCTTATCAGGAGGATGTGCAAGACATAATTTAGAAAGTGCCAAACCAAATGTACATTGCCAAAAGAGGGATAATTTCATGAGGTCGTTGTCCAGTTTCAATCTGTTGTTACAACAGTTCCTTTTAATTGTTGAAAAGCTTTCAATGCACTCTTCACCTGAGTACTTGACAAATACCTAGTAAAGAGGAGGTCTTTAGCTTATTGGATATGAGCTGTAAGTACATTAAGCACTTTGGAGACTTGAACCATGTAAGTTTAAGTTTATACATAACTGTGAAAACAATTCTGAGATGGTAGAGAACCTTTCAACCTTGGTATACTGTCTGAACAAAGATCAGTAAAAGCTGGAGAAAGCCTGAAACTTCTCAAGCAAAATGTTTTTAAAGAAACATGGATGGTGAATTTCAAACTCAGATTTTAAAAATGTTTTAGTGTACTGTAGGCATATCATTCCATTTCATATTTTTTAAAATACCCATTTCTATATACATAGCTGATTTACAAATATATATGCAGTTAATCCAAAGTTGGTTTTTTAAATGTCTTCTTTTGTATAACTATACATTTAGTAGAAAAGCTAATTGCAATGAAAAGTTTATTTGAAGCAAGGGAAGCTATAAAATGAAAAGAAGTTAAGAACTGAAGACATATATGTAGATATTTCTATTATATATATGATATATATGTACAAAATCCTGATTTCTACTACTAAATGCAAGTTATAAGTTTTATAAACCTTTCCCAAAGTGAATGTTAAAGCTATATTGACATTGGTAAAGGTGATTGTCCCATTGAAGAATCTTTTTCCATGAAATAACATTTTTGTAGTCATCAGGTCCACTTGGCGAGGTACAAATTAGGTTAAAATAGAATTTTGGTCACCTAACTTGAGCAGCCTAGAAAATGGCTGGATATTCCAAACTAGGTGATGGCTTTCCTCTGTGGCAACATCCTCCTTCAGGATGCAGCTTACATCTCCTCTCTGGGGGAATTATCCTCCTGGTGGTGGTACGTCTTCCATTGACTACAGGGCAAGGTTAGAAGATGTATGCAGAGAAGATGTCTAATTTTCACACATAAAATGATATTAAATAAGCCTAATCCAGTGACTTATGTTTTCCATAATAATATAAGTATAGTTTTAACTTAATAGTTTCTTAATAATCACGTTTGAAAAAATAGGATGATCCATATACTTCAAGTTACATAGGTGCCCAAATGTTTTGCTTGACCTTAGTCTAAATCTGCATGGTGTGGGCATCTTTCCTCCTTCAGTTTTAGTTCTGCAAGCTGAAGTTTACCAACCTCGGATGGCTTTCAGTGGCTGCCATCCACTTAGTTTTCCTGGCTGAGCTGCTGCTGTGATTGCTTTCTAGGCTATTAAAATTAAAATGAGCCAGCATAAACCATTGAAATAATAGATCTTTTTTGCTTGCCTGCTTTGCTAACCCAACTCACTTTGAAATAAATTAGGGAGCCATCACACAAGTAATTTAACCAGTGGATCTGGCAAGGCAGTGTTCTCTGGCAAGAGGATGGCAACAAACAGTTGGGGGTTGGCTGGGGATGGTAATCTCTTCAGCTGGTCCTGTGGGAGCAGTAATGCAGAAACAATTACACAAAGCTCCCAACTGTATCTTCTTTTGAAGGGCATCATTTGTTTTCATCCAGTAGTCTTCAGTCCCCTCATTTGCCACCAGAAATAGTGCTATGGTTTCCTATTTCTAATGTAAATGTAGTTAAAAGAAAGAACTTCATATTCTAAGTAAATAAACCTCACAGAGTATGTGCTACATTTAGATCCATTTGTATTAAAAGTATACAACTGTAAATTGTAAGGGAAAAAACTTGCAGTTTACAGACGGAATTTTTGCTGAAGTTTTTTACAGAAACAGAATGTCTTAGAAATTCAAAATATCTACTCTAGTGAGATATGGTAGGAGAACTCCTGGAGCTGACACAGGCTCACAACAAGAAAAGCAAAACAAAAACAAAAAATGCTTTACCACTGTTTTTTGGCAGAACTATCTTGGAAGCTGATGAGAAAAAAAAAATAATTTGTTTATAATTCCCTAGATCTAATGTTCAAATACTGCAACTTATCCATTAAATGGTGTGATGATAAGTCTGTGGCTGGCAAATTTCTTCAGAAAGAGGGAATCTCTTCAGTTTCTATGTCAGTTATATATGTTTGCCATATTTGCTAGTGTTGAAAGGAATATAATTCTTAGGCACAGACAGGATACTCTGCTGCTCAGCCCTCTATTGCCTTTAAGACTGTCATGCTATCTTGCTGTTTTATGAGTTACCAGAGTGTGATCTCTGTGTGACCTGATAATCTGTAAAGAAAATCCGTAGCTCTAACAATTTTCCCTTAAAACATGTTTGCTCAGATTTGAAAGAGTGTAAATTCTCATCTATAAATTAAATTTTCCACGTGTTATTCTGTAAGTTTTAGATAATTAACGTAGTTTTATATAACTGCAGACTTGGATTTCTAAATACTATTTCAATATGCGTGCAAGATTTATAACTTTTAGTAAATAAGTATGTATACCATTGTGCAAAATTCATTAATTATTACTACCTTAGACATTTTGACAAAATGGCTGAAATTTTCAGACACTATAGATATTTGGCAAATCTGTAAAAGGGTTTCTACTTGACAAAACTATGATATTACTTTAAGACTTTAAATCGCTTCCACTATTGCATGGTCTTTACTATTTCTATCATATATTCAAGAATATTCTTGTATCTAATTACACAGAAAAAGTGAGCCATGAGTTTACCCCAACTTATACTAATTACTCTCTCTTAAATGTTTTTAATTTATATCTTGTGCAGACAGTTCATTGCATTTTTAGCTAATCTTTCATTGCATAAATTCTGAACTATTTCTAATTAATGTGAGCAATCAGAATACCACACTCTTTTCTCACTGTGGTGACTGGTCTGTGCTAGTAATTGAATGGTAGCCTTAAACAAGGTGAGGTCATGAAGCTTATTTATCTGATACCGTGAATTCTATGCCTGTGTAAGAGGCAAAAAGGATGTTTTTTTGCCCTCAGGGTATTAGTCATGGTCCATAGGTTCGTGGGAAAAATGTAGGAAGTCTCAAAAGTTTGTTCCTATTATTTCAATTTTTCTTAGACTTCATTTGAATCCCAAAGTGAATTTTCTATTATTCCTTTGAAGGGTGCATAGGAGGGTACCAACAGTCTTTGAGGAGCAACACCTGCAGTTGCATTCAAAGGCATGACTTTTCCAAGCAGTTTCTGAGCTGCCTGGTATTGTCCCAGGAAGGATAAATGCCTAGGTTTTTTACCTGACTGGCAGAACATTCCACCACCAATAGAACTCTAAACAGTGTTTTAGAAGTAATGAGTCCTGCTGGTTTCATCCTGCAAGACCTTGAAATCCCACAGAGCAATGTGGTTAGAAATAAAACAGAAGGCTGAGGCTTTTAATGAGTTTCCTATCCACAGATGCCATCAAGCTTTTATACTATTCATTTTATTTCTACAGCTTCAACAAAAGAACCAGAGTTGTGGGCAATACTCTGACAAGTGCAGTTCACAAACTTGGCAGAAATCTAGACTTTAGACAATAAAAAGATCATTGAAAGAAGTAAAAGAAAAAGCAAAATAATAAAAAATGAACTTAAATATGGGATACTTTACTTACAAAAAGTGAACATAGCCCAGTTCACACAAGCTAAATGGCTTGAAGCAGGAGGATATGACTGCAGGTTTCCACGATGTTACAGAAGTTATGATGACAAAGAAAAGTGAACTGAATAGAGCCAGTGAGAGGTCAGTGTGCATTTTGGGAATGTCCTTCAAGTGATACCAAATTGACCACTCTCAAACACTCCACTTTGTGTGGATTTTAACTATCTGAAGTTTTCCATACAGTCAGAAATTGAAGAATGTTAATGAAATAGCAGTTTTTCTCTTATCAGAAGATGATGAAGGCATCTGGGTCTACATACAGGGATAAAGAATATGCATTTGTGGGTCTGGGAGACAGTACGTTTTACATTCCTTTTTCCCAGTTTCACCTCTTTCAGCTCTTTCTGGGATTTTCTTAAAGAAAGATCCCAGAACAAAGGTGTCATTAGGAAATCTATGGTCCATAGAGCTCCACTTCAGATTGGATAGTGTCATGCTGATTCCCCTTGATTCATCCCAAGTAAAATGTAGAAGATTTTGTGACTAAGAGTAAGCAGACTCCACAGGCTGAAAAACTTGCCTTTCATCTTATTCTCTCACCACCTGTTCCAATGCAAACAGAAATTCTCATTGAGAAGCACATAAATATTTTCTTTGCAGTAGTTTCTTCCTGCAGTTGTGATGAACAAGTCCATGTTGAATGCTCTTGTGAAGATGGTCCAAATCAGTTCAGATGTCAGAAATTACATTGTAACTGCCACCTATTTTATGAAAAGAGCAATTTTTCTATGATTTGCAGTACAATTTTGCAGCCTTGGGAGCCTCCACCAAGAGATATAGATACTCTGTATACCCAGTATCCATCAAGAACATTTTTCCAGCTATTTCACATTGTGTGCTTCATTGGTTTTAAATGGCAAAACCATTGATGACATAGAAAACAAAAATATTTCTTTAACCAGCAACAGCATGGACCCCTCAGGTGCATGCAATGCACATTTGTTCTACTCTGTAAGATTTGTTTTCATTTTGGTTTTCATTGGTAGAAGAAAAGATGTAATCTGCAAAAAAACTTTACAAGTGGTGGAGAGCTAGCAGAACAAATTATGAGTAGTCAGAATATTTTTCTGTTCAGCTTTAAATTCTAAAATTATGTTTGATTCATATCTAGTTTTATTTGTCTGTAATTTCAGCCAGGGACGATAAACATTGATTCGGGCTCAGCCTATGGACTTAGTCATGGCCAAATAGGTTGAAACAGAGAAGAGACAAGTTCAAATGTTTTAGACTTCAGTGTACTTTCATTCTAAGGATTCTCCAGGGCTCTCAGAAGCACTTACACAATCAGTGTTTCCAGCTCCACATTTGGCTATTTCTCAAATCTGAATATCTCTTTCTGACTACTGTTAGTATCTTATGCTAATTAGCTGTACAAGATTTAAGCTTTACTATTTAATATTAAAGGGAGACTGCCATTCCACCCTCGTGCTACCTTTGACATTTCTCCCTTTTTTAAAAAAAATACATCGTGTTACTTGGGATGTTGTCATAAAGACAGCATTTAGCAATGGAAAGAATGGTTTTGTACATACATACCTGCTACATAATCATACATGCATGTATATACATATGTACATTATGATATAAGTTATTACTATTATTACCAGACCTCATTTGTACAGGACAAATTAATTCAGGATTGTAGTGGTTTGCCTTTTTAATGGAAATTTCAAGATGATTCTAAAGTAAGCAGTATGTAACATATGATGCTACTAGTAATGATGAACTAGAAATCCACTAATGAATACCAATATTCATTATGTATTACAACTTTTAAAATAAAATTGAATTTAGTTATTATTCAACTAAAAATAAATATCTAGCCTGCACTACATGTTCTTGCTACGTCTACTGAAATGCTTACTCCCATATTCCCTTCTGTGGAGCTCAGTTCAACATTTTAGAAATTAATTGGCACTTCTAAAATGAAAGTTTGACATTTCTCAATTTGACATCTCTCTTTTGTATATATTTTATTAACAATAAGGGAATAATATTGATCACAGCATCTAGTTTTGTACCAAATTCTAAAATTAGATTCCAGCCCTGCAATTGAATTTACAGCAGCATGTGTGGCTACTCAGCACTCCAGTCACCTCAGGCAGTCTCTGGTTTGGTATTGGAACCTTGAGCACAACATTGGCTTTTGACTGTTTGGTATTTGGGGCATAGTATAGACTGTTTTTCTTAATGTATCTATAGTGCTTAGTAGAATTTGGTAATATCCTGAAAAATCTATTTACTATTTAGTAATGGGAATGAAGGAAAATTAATATTAAAGGAATACTGGCAAATTAATATTTTGCTCCGTTTAAGCTGTTATGGATGTTAATGGAAAAGCAATTTTTTTTTTTTTTTTTTTGTCTTTCAATACAGTTCACAATAAAAAAAAAAGGAAGTAATTAAAATACTAAAGAAAGTAGAATGAATAATTTAAAAATGCATGTTGCAAATTATGTTTTTTCTAGTTGACTGCAAGTTTAAGTGCTAACTAGTATTTGGAATACTTACCATGAGATACCAAAGAGCATGTGCTTTCTATTTATATTGGTTACCAATCTCAATATTCAGAGGAAGAGCGTATAAAGTTAACAAGCAATTATTTGGCAAATTAGTACTCAACAACCCTGAGTAAATAGGAAGTTTGAAACCTATCTGTTATACAGCTACTTTAATTTGCATAGCACACTGGTGTGTTTGCTTTGCAAATACTTTGCAATGAATCATCATTTGTACTATACAGTCCAAAGAAAAGCAATCAAAATTCACAGCAAGACAATGAAATTAATTATAACTGTTGAATTCTGTGGTGGTAATTCCTCCTCATGCAGGAAGATTAATTGCATTGCACTTTCCTTGCACTCCACTAAATGATCTGATGAATGTATAATCATTTACAGATTTCTCAAATGCTGAAAATTGATTACCTTTGATTAGCTCTGATCTGCACAAAGAGCTCTGACAGAGTATCAGTGAAACATTACAACATTACAGACAAAGTAACAAATGATTTAATTACCAGTGTGCTTATTAATGTTAGATTCCCTGCAGTGATCCTGGCAAATCAGGGGCCTGTAATAGACCTGTGGGTTTCACTGAATTCCATTAGGGTTTAAATAATATTTCTCACTATTTCTCAAATCCTTCTTTTCATGGCTTCTTAATAACTCTAATTAATTCTAATTTGCACAAAAATTCATTGCATCTCCATAAACTTTTAATTAGATGTAGAGAAAGATAAGTCACTGCTTTCAGAGCCTGGAGAAAACGTAAGCTGCTGTTTTATATTTCTCCAAATCAGTTTTTATTAACAAAAGTTATTTCTCTAATGAAAGTTTAGAACTAATTTTGAATTAGGCAGTGTGGTCCAGCTATACACTTCCAGCAAATACAATAATAGTTGCTTATGCATGAAGTCAGTGAAAAAACAGGATGGTAAAATGTTTAGCAAACTAAATCGTAAACATAATTTTAATACTTTTTAATGTATTGCCAATATATACATTCACTCATTTTGTTAATTGTGGTAGATAAAACACTCTGATTAAGCAGCTTACACTGTACACTGAAAGACTATTTGAAAATGAAATAGCGAGGGAACACTAGCCCAGTTACAGACCATGTTGAATGTTATTGGCACAAACAAATCAGGCTTTTCTATGCTTATACTTGTGAACACTTAGATCAGTTCAGATTGGCAGCTTCTTTGGTTTTCCCTGGTTTCATGTCATTATATATGACATTAAATTATTATGAAGCAATGACAAAGAAAACCCAGATGATCAGAGAAGTCAAACAGAGCTCAAATTAAGCTCTGTTTCTGTAAGTGTTTCTTGGAGAAAAAAATAAATGTAGGTAATTAAAAGCTTATTTAGCACTGAAGTACTAATGCATAGACAACTTATAATAATATTTTGTATTTCAGTTGTGTAGGAAAGGAGTGACTGTAATACTGCAGGTGTTACTTTGTCATTCGTAATGCACGAGAGAGAAAAACTTAAAAAATAGAAATATTCAGCCCCCAGTGTGGATGATTACATTTATTACATTCACTGCTGTCAGCAGCTGAAAAGCTATCCATCACACTGAAACAGCGATGAGAGTCAGAAGACTCTTTTTGTGGAGAAATATTGAAGTCAGATTGTTGATGTCAAAAGTCAAACTCTAGTTCAGCTATCTGTTTTATGAATCTGACTGAGACACATTGTGCCTGTGTTCAAACTGATATCTAGCAGAGCTCATTTTAGCAAATGTGTGATTTAGAAGTCAGAAAAACATTCATACCAGCAAAATATTAAGAGGAAACTGATAGGGCACTCAACTGCTTTTAAATTTAAATATATCATCATTCAACAATAATGCATCGTTTATTTTTCACTGATAGTTAAAATTTATTGTATGATACAATATTATTTTACTTGCACACAGTAATCACAAAAATATTCTATAAATGCACAAAAGGATATGAAATATGACCAGTTTCACCACACTAAAGCAGAGTTTACTACTGGCATCAGAATAGTAATATATGTATATACGTGAGTAATGATACATTCCACTAGTTTCAAAAGGCAAGTAAAAGACTTACATGGAGGTATACTGGCATAAGGAAGAAACAGCACACATACAATAGCTGGGTGAAAAAATCCAGTGTAGGCATGATGAGAAAAAAAGAATGTTTTAAGCCCTGAAAGACTGATTACACGTTCACCATTGGAATGATGTAGCTTTACCGACCGCAGCTACCTTTTGCTGTACTTTGATAGCTTAAGTAGGATTCCTTGAAAAGCATTGCTGAATAAAAATGTCTAACATAGTGTGTTCTCAGGTCTGCTTAATTCTGCAGGTCTGCCTTCTGAAAAAGTGAAATAAATCAACTGCATCTTTTCATTTCATTGGAATTTTTAGAATTAAATTTTTAAAATAATTGGGAGGGAAACAGCTTCTGAATACTAAACTGTACTCCGTTGAACAACACTGAAAAATAAATCATGAAATGTACTCACAGCTTGGGTAGTAAAAAATATGACTATCTTCAGTAGTTTATTTTAAATATTTTAAAAGCATTTCTTAAGGAAGGTGCTTTGTAGCTGAGAGAAAACGTATGCACTACACGTTATTGAACTTGCTACCGTCACTGCAGATTTTCTTCTGTTTAACAAAAACAAGCACAGTTTGTGAATTCAAGTCAGGGAGTTCCTTTTATTTTTGCTAATTTCACCATCCTTTCTCTTTTTAAGTATGGCCCTCAGGGTACATGATGTAATGGTCACCATTATAGTACAGAACAGGAAAAAAGGGTATCATGAAATGCAGAATTGAATAGTATTCTTAGAAAAGAAAAATGTATGCCAGATTTTTTCCAAGGGAGCTTTAATCAAAAACAAACAAATATGCAGATAGTGTACAAAGCTTCTTGAATCATCATTAGTGGCTAGGAAAAAAAAAATTGGCAGAAAGAAAGTGGACGGTTAAAAAAAAAAAAAAAAAAAAGCCAAAATGGAAGGACTAATTCAATGATACCAGATGTAACACATGACTGTGGGGATTGAAGGGTCATGAGTTTGAGTCAAAACTCAACTTCGAGTTAATTGGCTGGCAGTGGGGCTGCACAAATTGCAGAGATAGAGTACTTGTTTCCTAGTGCAGGAGGTCAGGCTTCTTAAGCATTTGCACTCTTTGCATGGCATCCAAGAACTAACACTTGTATTTGCTAGAAAAGAGTTTGCTTGCTTGTCATCTTTTTAAGTAGAAGAAAAAGAACTGGCTGAGCATAAAACAGAAAGACATGTCTAAAATAATTCAAAAGCTGCTCTGTCTTGAACTAAAATGTTTTTCCTTCCTTGCTTTTTGTCTCTACAAACAATCCAGAAAACACATGGTATACAATAGTTTCAGGGAATATTTTAGACCAGCACTTTGAATTCATTGATATGAAAACCATAAAAATATATATATATATATATATATATAATCTTAACATATTTTCCCTTTAAAAAGACCAATGGAGTTCTTTCCACCTTATCCAAGTTGAAATGTTATTATGTATAAAAGAGTAAAATAATTGCAGTTACTGACTTTGCTGGGGAGAAAAAAAATAATGCTCCTTAAAACATTTAAACGGCCAAGTGGGAAGAAATTTTTTTTAAAAAAAGCTTCTAGCTGTGTGCGTGGAAACTCTGGCTATGTGCCCAATACGTACAGCAAAAAACAACATATGGAACTCACCAGTTCCTAAAATCCCTCTCCATAAAATTCATGCCACTCCTCACCACAATGAAATGACTCACGGAGGGGTGTGTTTTATGCCTCCCAGGCAGAACTCCATAGTCCACAATTAGTCTATCCATTGAAAGGCCAAAATACCTTATTGTTTTACTTGCTGTATAATTATCTGTTATGATGAACTGTGATTCTAAGGACTATTGTCCCTGGGCTTGGATCTGTGTGTGGAGCAGTTCCCTGGCTGAGACCCAGGAGTGGACCTTCCATTTAGAATCCATGCCTGAGTGATTTCTCCCGTCTCTCCACGGCTGGCTGAAACAGGGACTGTTTCTGCATGATTTCTTGGGTTGATGAGAAGCAATTATGCCTTAAATGAAGTCATTCATGTCTGCCATTTTGTTTGCATATTTTTCAGCATTCACCTGTTATTAGACCTGTTTTTAAACTGTAAAATAGTTTCAAGTAGACTTTTGTGTCTGAAGAGGTTTGGTAATCAGAAAAAAATATATAGGTAATGTTTTCTTCACAAATCATTCAAGCAGGAAATCTAATAGAGTGATTTAGAAGTAAAATAGCATTTAAGAATGTTCCAGGCATTTCATTTCTGAAGTAATAATGTATAATGATAATTGTCTTGAGATATTAACGAAGATTTTTAATGTGTATTCTTTAAATAACCTCATCTAGAGTAAAAGATTGCCAAAACAGTTACTTTACTCCATTTAAAACCAGAATCCAGTAATAGTGGTAGTGTAAACAAAATTCTGTTTTAATATTTAAGAATGCATTTGCATGTAAGGCAAGCTATTTTGTGCCACATTTCATTATTCCTTCTGAAACGTATAAACAATTTAAATAGCTAGATTATTTTTTTGCAAAGCATTTATTTCTAATGGGTCTTAAATTATTACAAAATTCCTTCACTTTGTATAGAATCTTCTAAGTATTTATCAAATAATTTTCTACTTTCATTCTCAGTGTCTGGTAGAACATTTCCACAAAGCAGTTTCCAAGGTGATGTTAGGTACAATGCTGATAAAAGGTAGCCATGTCATGAAAACAAATACTGTAGAAAGAGCTTTGTCAATTTGTATTAAGCTGGATATATTTTATGATAATTTACCAAACCTTTTGTTGATTTGTCAGGCATCTGAATGCTTTTTTTTTTTTTTTTTTTTTTTTAAATGAAGAAGAGTGAATTTTGATAGGTGCAATTTACATCTGAGAATCTCCTCCCAAGAAACAAATTACTTTGTCACATTTTCCCCCATGGTAAATATAAAAGACAAAACAATACGTAGTCCTGACAGATCTTTATATAATTGTAAAGATTAAAACACAAACCGATTTTCAGATATTTGAATGAATTATATGTGTAGATCACTGATTAAAACTGTATGTGTCCTTTGAAAAAAATCCCCTTTTCATACTGAATAATCTCTGTTGCTAAGCATAATGAAATTAAACTGACAACATACCTTAGGGTCCTTTTAATAAAATACATAAAACATTGGAAAGAAGTTGTAAGTAGTTTAGAAGTCCACAATTTAGCTGGGTAGAAAAGGGTTTTTTGTTGTTGTTGTTTTTTTAAAAGAGACTTGTACTAAGGTGACCTCTACTGTTTAAAAAAAAGCCTTGCAAAGGCAGCCCTCCTAAATCATCCAACAATCCTAAATTGTCAAGACAGACACGGATACTGATGTAAGGGTTGCATTTTCCACCAGTCAATACTGCTGGGCTTAAAACTATTTGCTTAATTCACTGCTGTTTGGATTACTAGAAATGATTTTAAGGTTTCTCTCTCATGCATTGGAAAGTTCCCCTGCCATTTACTTCCTAGCCATTTGCGTGCAAATTCTGCCTGTACTGGGATCTCTGCCATTACATTTTCTTCACACTGAAGGGTTTTCTCTGCTCCTGGCGGGGCAAAGTCATGACCCAGAAAAAAATTGATTCATGAATTCTCAGGGTGCAACTAAAGAAGAGAGGAAATATGCCTTGGCTGAGCTCCTACTAGTGACAATTTAAAACCTGTAATTAGTTTGGATTCAAGCTGCAAATGGAATCTGAATTTAAAATGCATTAATTCAAACTGATATATTAACTTTAACAAAGTAGATCCTTTATTATGTAGAATCATTATTACAGTCTGTTTTGCTAACTGTTGGATTCCAGACTTCATTACCTTAAATTTTATTAGAAAATGCAAGTAATTGCTGGTGAATACTTTATCTATGTGATGATTTTCCTGGCGAAACAGAACTTTTTATTGGGGTTAGTTAGCTTTAACACCTCAGTTATGGATTCTATTTTTGTAAATTCCCATCATCCACATGCTGCACAATGGCTGAGGCCACTTACCTCCTGCTGATATCAGGACCCCACATCCCCTTTAGCTAACTCCCTGACATTTCTATGAACTACACAGCTGAAATGTTATACAGTAATTAATGTTGATCCTAGCACACACACAGCCTCCAGTACAAATTAGGATAGAAAAGGTTATCATAATATTTTGCTAGTCTATTTGGTAGACTTGAATTGCTCCCTGTGGGGGACAAACAAAAAAGTATTTTTAAGATTTGCATGATGAAGGAGCATCCAGGTATTTTTATTCAAATAGAGCAAAAACTACTTTGAACATTTCATCTTGGAATAATTAGCCTTGCTATTTGCACATTTTGTTACCTGCAGGGCCGCTGGTCTGTTATGAGTAGTTTTGTCTGTGGTGTGTGGTTTTGCAGAGGAGGAGATGTATGGTGACTGAAACTCTTAACTAAAGCTCTGTTATCTTGTGGAGTTCAAATCCAGGTACAACCAGCAGCTGGATCCTCTCGGACTGTCAGTGGTGTCTGAAAAACACTCAGAGACTAAATAATTTAGATTACACCATTCTGACCTGTATAATTGTTTGAATGAGTAATGCAACCACTAACTGAAAGAGGTCAACCATCTGTAGAGGAAACATAGAATTTGGTTTCATTTCCAAACAAACTTTTGAAGTGCAATGCTGTGGGAGGTAGGAAAAAGTCTGCTGACAGATCAACGGCTTATCTGCTACACCAAGGTTAAAACTTCTATCACTTGCAGAAAGCAACATTAATAGAAATTGCTCCTGAGAGTGGAGGCTTAGAACAAATAAAGTTTGATCCACTCAATATGCTACTAATCATCTTTCTATTTTCTGTGCTTTACCATGAATGTGTCTTAAACAGTAATGATTAACATTGATGGATTCTCTACTTTTTAAGGAAGATCACAAACTTTCTTAAGTGTTTTTAAAGAAACAGGCTCAGCATGGAATTACTGAAACCTATGGTTTGTCAGTTTTCTTTTTAGGAAGGAAAACTTGCTGCCAGGTTAGGAATCACAATCCCACTTCCTTCCTGAAATTACAAAGAGAACAGGTTCCTCAGCCTGAAGCAGGCATTTGTGCTCATGTGTCCTGAAGTTTTATTGTGGAGCACACGTAAATACATAATGTCTGCCTTCCCACTCACATGCTAATATGCCCATTTTCATAAGACGAGGCATTTTGCATGAATAAGGGCACTCTTTTTCCAGTGTAAATCCTAAGATTCTACTCACCAGTTTGTGAAAAATAAACCCAATGTGAAACAACATTCCCAGTGATTAATGCCCTCTTGGTAATTTTGATAGCAAATGTAGCTGTATCAAAGTTTTTCCTTGTAATTTTCTATCTTACTTTTTTTTTTATATATTAGAGAATATATTATATATGCAGACTGAACCTTGCTTAACACTGTGCTTAACACTGCACAAGATTGCAACTTGACAAACATATATTCTTGAATGATGCCATTCATCACATTCAGAAACAGAAGTGAAGGCCAATTCCATTTAACAGACAGTGTGAGGACTGCTGCTGAATGCACAAATGGTTCTCTGTAAATGTTGCCCCACTCATTTATTAAGGCCCTCTTAAAAAAGAACTCTTATTTGGAGATGCTAGATGAGAATCTAAGATTTCATATTAAAATTTTAAAAAAGGTGTTTTTTCTTGAAGGCATGTTTAAACTTATATAAACTGGTATAAATCAATACAAACAGATGAGTAGGTGAAAAAAAGTGCTTTCTGAAGGTGAAATTCACCTTCAGGCTTCTGCAGATACATTCCTTTTATATAGGTAACAGAATAAATTTGGGGATTATCCCAAAACAATAAAGCAATTTTCATCAATTGCCTCCCCCTGCCTCCCCCAGATTTGTACATGGGGGTGACATTTGTACATGCTAGGACAGTTTTCATACAAAGCAATATAATAATGGCAGAAAAGAACCATATCTGTGCCTGAGAAAATGTTCAACTTTTTGAAATGGGGACTGAGTTCCTCAGACTCGGATTATTCTGGTATAAAATCTTCATCACAAATCTGTGAATTAATGCATCGCTTTGTCTGCTTCCTCTCTGAACCCTTTCCTATTCAGTCTTAACCCAAAGAGATGAGGAATAGAAGGATTATAGTATGTTCCACTTGAGACTGCTTTGTCATCAGATGCAGGTTTAGATGTTAGTCTAGGAGAGCCAAGAGCCTGTATTCTCTAGAATCTTGTTAAATATGCTACCCAGTATAATATAATGTACCAAAAACATTTTGGCCTCCAGAATAAGAAAAACTTGAAGGTATCATTTCAAAGTCAGTCATGAATAAAAGCAGAATCTGCAGATCTCAGTCTTTCATAATCTCCTATGTCAAGGCTTTGTATCATCTTGACAAGTGTATCAGAAAAAGAGTATTTCAAAGGAAGGTTCTATGAAGGATTGACTGGGAATAGGTGTATTCCACAGATGTGCATTCACTCCTTGTTTTTGTAAAGGAATGAAGGATTGTTAATCTTGACAATTTCAGCTTGGAATTTTTCTACCAAAATTCAGTTGCTCAAGAATTGCAATATCACATTGAGTCACTAATCCATAAAATATTAGTTTATGCATAACCCCTCTCTGACATTTCACAGAAAGGTGAAACTCCAGTCATATGCCTTCCATTCATTTGTATGTTCTTCAGTCCAACCTCAGTCTGACACTATCATCATAGTATTATCTTGGAAATATCGTTTTTTAAAAATTATTATTATTATTGGAGCAGCGCTGAGAAAATGTTCTATTAGATTACAAATGGGTTATGGGATTTCAGCAATAGTTCCTGTAAAAAATGGGATAAATATTACTTATGTCCATATATAGACAGAGGGGTTTTAGAATTCTATCTTTTTATAGAAAAAGATCTAAAATAATGATTTATTAGCACAAATATGAGAATGCTATTACCACCATAAATATTTCTATTACTATACAGACTGAAAAGCGTGTCCGCTATTTACATTAGAGTTAGTTAGATTTTAACTAATGGGACTAGGGGTAGACTCTTCCCTGGAACAGAAAGCTTTTATAAGAAAGCAGAAACAGTGATTTGTTTAAAAGCCTGGGTGCGGGTTGACCACTTCAGGAAACTTCAAAAACTGAGCACCTGGTGCCTCAACCCACCCAAGCAAATAAGGTCTAGGAATGAAATAGTATAGAAAGGCCACATGAACTGAAAAAACAGCCATGTCAGGGAAGCAAGAAGTGACATTCAAGCAACAAGATATTCACTTTCTGTTCCTGAGTCATTCTTAAATTATAGTGTTTCAATAGAGCCAAAAGTTAGATTCACAGGGGTTCAAATTAGATTCGAAATATACAGTCTGTGTGATTACTTCCATCAATGTGAAGTTCTTGGAAGGAAAGTATGGCATTTGGTTTCATTTCCAGACATTGGAAATAACAGGTAGATAAATAGTAAGTAAATGGTTTATTTTATGGAAATGGTGGAGTTTGTTTGGTTTTTGTCTGGTTGGTTGGTTTTCTGTGTAGTGATGAATATAATAATGACACTGGCACCTAACCTAGTAACTTGTAGCCACATATATAATGCACCAGAACTCACTCTTAGAATCTTAATATATTTTCTGGTGTAGCTATGGGTAATTTTCCTATTATCTCTAAATAGAAAGCAGACTATGTCAAAAAATATATGCTCATTTTAGTTCTAGTAGCAGAAGTACATGAGAAGATAAACAAAGTTTGTTATTTTTCATGATGCATTAATCTCTGCTAGTTTACATGCCTCTACCAGTTCTTGAATATCTGCATTCCTAAGCTAAGGTTTATGAACATCATGAGGAACACATGCAGTGCAGTTGATGTTTGTCATAATTTGATTTATACATCATCAAAATCATGATGTAGGAGTGTCATGTTATGGTACTGTACTGTCACATTTAAAAGACGGGTATCTTAAAAGATGGGTATTTTAGGATAATTTAAAAGATTTATTAGAGTTCATATCTCCTAGTTGATGAATCAGTTTTCCACATGTGGTTTAGGAAGAAAATATTCAGGATATTTATGTAAGATGATAAATTCAGTTTTGCATTCCCCTACTAGAACTTTTCTTATTTTTATATTCTTACCTGTCAGATACCATCCCATGAAGAAACAGGAGATGCAAACTGATAATTCAGGGTACCCACCAGTGCACTACCTGCTACATGGTTAGTTAGGGCATTTGGCACCATATTTGTATTTTGAGAAGATAACTTCCTTTTAAAATGAGTTGCAAAAATGCAAATTAAAATATACTCATATAGTTGTGATGACACTTTTTCAATTTTGTTACCGTCTTCGCTATATTTTGTATTTTTCTTCAAGCATAATTTTGGAGACATTTAAATATGAAAGACACTAAACTGTCATTTAAAAAAAGTGTTTTGGTGAAGCGCTGGAAGGCCTAAAAGACTCAAGTGAGAGAAGGCAAATGAAGGGAACCAAAACTTTCTAGTTTCACACAAAATATTTTTTTTATAATTTTAATTAAATGTAATTATAGTACTGGATTATTGACAATGTGTACTAAGGGTATGATGTCCTGGAAAATGAAGATTGTACAATCTGCTGTATAAGTCACATTGTTAAGAAACAATTTCCCCTTACATTACTTTACGCTGCAGTGATAATAATTAATAATTATTCTATTCTATAAGAGTACAATTTTTTTAAACTCAATAAAACATAAAAATATAAATAATATCCTGTTTCTAATGGGAAGAAACGCTGTTTTATAATTGTGGTATGCAGTTGCATTTATTATAGACAACATGCCTTCTCCTTTAAAGTATTTTAAGAACTGTGTAAGCCACTTTTAAGTTACCAAACCTGGGACCTCTTGTACAAAACTGTGCCATCACATCAGCATGTAAGTGCACTCTGCATAAAAAAGGATGGGGATTGATTTAGGCTGCACTACGGAGCCAACCCCAGGCTGAGAGTAGCTTTATTCTCTGCTTGTTTTCTCAGCTTTTTATTCATTTGCAATGAGGGAGTGTGGTGCTTTTTTTGAAAATTACTCTCTTGATGAGGCCTCTGATTGTAAAGTACTTTCAAACTGGGAACTTCACCACCTTTGTTGCTGAGTGGATAACTTTTCCATTAAAAAATGTGAACCTGCTTTCCACCAGCCCTTTTCCTCCTCCTCATTATTGCTCATGTGCATCAAAAGCAACTTTCCATACCAGACCACTCACGGGAAGCTCGTAAAAAGGTACCCACATTCCAGTGCAATTGCGTGATAGCAACCAATATTTTCATTGCCAGATCCTACTAATAGCAGTTGACTAAATGCATCTTGAGTATTTATCTAATCCACTTTATCTCTGCAGATCTCCTACAGGCTTCCCATCCCCTATTTTCTCTTTATACAATACCTGTACATGACGCATGTAGAAATGAAACGATACAATAAATTTTAGTCACAAAAGTAAATGACTTAATGATAGACATTTAGTGAGAATTCATCCTTGAAAATGCTTTCATTTCTGAGCTTTTTTCCTATTCCAAAAATATATAAGAATACACTTCATCAGTGCAGAGTGCTACTCACTACCCACAGTACTTCCGTTCTTCTGATGCTTCTGCCCAGACTTGGCCCACACTGATTTACTCTCTTGCTCTCTCTTAAAGTAGAGCCATTTCCTTCCTCGTGAAAATTAGATTATTTTTTTTTCTCATCATGGTTTGAAATTTACCTCTCCTATACACTAACAGTTCTTTCTACTATACTATGTCTGTAGCTGTCAGATCATCACATCAATGGTAATTTACTAGTGAAAAAAAGATAGTTAACATTTTAGCAAAAGTTTGGGCAATATTTAGCACTTGAGTGTTAAAGGAAGTGAGAATTCAAATTGTCAGCACTTAGCACTTTCATTCATATTCACTAATCTCAGGAAATTATGTCCTGAGAAACCAGTACATACTTAAAATTGAAACCGGCAGTGTAAAAAGATCCTGCATGACATCATATTTTTCAATATTCAAAGTAGGGATTGATTATTTTTCTTTTTCTTAGAAGACTGGTGGCTGTATCTTTTAATAATTTATTGCCGCTTTGTTTGCAGCATCCCAGGACACAATCTCTCACAAGCTATAATTGGAAGACTTTACCAAACTCTGTCAAATGTGGATGTGAGATTATGTTATACATTATAAATTATAGCAGCAGATGTTCTTTTTAAAAGTTGTGGTTTCTTTAAATGATCAAGCTGATGCAACTCTTTGAGTCACTGTGGTGAGAGACAAAATTGATGACAGGCTGATTTAGTGGTGCACTTTGTAACCAACAGTGTGAGATTAGGAGGTTGCCAGAAGGATATTGGGAGGCAATGGGATTAATTTCAAAAGCAATTTTAAATTAAAAACTAATGGGTAGCTTTCTTCAAAATCTTTTTTATTGTTCAAAGCAACTGAATGGAAAAAAAACATCTATAGACAAAACTTAACTAAGTATTATTTTACTTTTTTTTTTTTCCTTAGGCAGATGATTTCTGGATGCCCAGTAGCTTACTAATTTGTCTCAGAAAAATGTCACTTGAATATTCTTGGTGAACACATTAATCAGTTAAGTTTCTTAAATATTTCTTCATCCCTGAAAAGTTTAAACTTTAACAACAATAAAAGACGTCAATCAAGCCAATAGACAGGAATATATTTGTCTTGACAGATAAATATTTTAAACAGAATGTGCAATTGTCATTTAAGAAATAACAATGAAGATCAAAAACTACAATTAATTTTTTTTTTTTAATCAATAGCAAAGGAAATTACTGTGCTGGAAGTGTTAATTAAAATATGCTGGTAATTACAAAGGAAAAAAGTGTTCTTATCAGAAAATGTTGGCATGGAACATGGCATATAGTTTGATAAAATACAATATTATAAACGAGCCATGCCCTGATAATAAAATTGGAATTGTTAACCTGCAGGTCCAGTATTAGAAGAAGGTCTACACAAGCACCAAAAAAAAAAAAAATCCTTGGAACTCTCCAGGGATTTTGCTTCTGGGTGATTCAGTATAGTGGTTTACATTGTTTGATTCATTATCCCAGGCAGTACCCCAGAGCTGAAGTTGTGAAATTCTTTCCACTGTAACTAATTTTTCTGCATGTTCTAGATTTTCTAGAATACTAGAATACTACCTGCATTCTACCCAGAGTTCTAACTGAAAAAATAATATTTCAGTGACAGTTTTTAAGCTAATTTTATTAGCTAATTTTATTTTCATTTTATTTATTTATTTACACATACATGCATGTGCACAGGGGGTTGAAACTAGGTGGTCTTTGATGTCCCTTTTAGACCAAGTCATTCTATGATCCTCTGATTTCAAATAAAGAAAAAAAAATAATATAAAATAGAAGTGATGTTCTAAAATCAGAATCAGTAGAAGACAGAAGGAAAAAAGCCCTACCCTCTTCTGTCTATGTTCAAAAAATTATTGTAGTTCATTTGTTCAGATGCTCCTGTGCAGAGAATGGTTCTGTCAAACTTTAACAAGCAACTAATATTTGATGCACACACAGAAATTTGCTTAAGATTAATATAGTTACAAGACTGTGAAAAAAAATATGGGTTCACGTGCAGTTCAAAGGTCCTGTTTCCTTTCCCAAATGAAAGCTGCCTTTGCAAACCATCTTTGCTGCTGCATCCAGGGGAAGTGGGGACAGAATCTGGCCTTAAAGATCTCTGAGCATTGTCCTCTTTGGTTTCCAGGCAAAGAAGACAGAAGGTGGGCATGTTCTGACTCATGTAAACATATGCACACAAAAAAAAAATACAGAAATACAGCCAAGAAGAGGAAGAAGGTAGCAGGAGCTTCATCAACATATTTACAAAGGGGAAAAGGATCAGTATGTAGGTGCTGGATAGTTGCAAAGGGAGGCAGGGCTGAAGGAAAAAGAGGGGCTTGGGGGATCACCAGGAAAAAAAGGAGAGAGGAACAAAACACAGAGTATTCTAATCATTAAGTTCCAGTATCAGGGTTGAAAACTGAAGTCTAGGGAGCCTCATATGGTAGGAGGTTTTAATTTGAAACATGGATTGGGGTTTGTCCACATAGAGAGTAGTTACTGTGTTGAGTTCTGAGATCAGGAACTCCATTGTTGTAGAAATCTTCTTTTAGACACGAAAGTCCACATTTTTAAATTAGAAACTGTTCTAAGCATGAAGTGTTAATTTTCTCAGCTAGCGACTTGAAATAAGTAAAAAGGTAAAGTATTTCCTAAAATACCACAATTAGTACTTGGGTAGCGTTGTGATACAGTTCTTCACTAGATGATCCTACTCTGTTTCTTTCAGAGTAGCTACATCTTTTTCAGTTAAACCAACAATTTCTGTATGTGTTAGGTTCTCACCTGCAGAGCAGGGATAATAACACCATTCATCCTTCCATAACATTTTGAAGATAAATTCATTAACTTTTAGATAGCATTCAGATGCTGTAGCAGCATACCAAAATACTGAAGAAATCTGTAATAATGAGGTGAATACTAAGAAGATGGTAATTTGGATAACTAGTCAAGTATTGAATAACTAATTCATTAAAAAAAGCAAGGACTGCACAAAAATAGATAGGCTCAAGTAAAGAAACAGCATCATGATTCATGCATAAAAATGCTGAGTTAACATTTCTTGAACTATATTAGTTTTAGGAGAGTGTATAATTTCATATGTATAGTGTCTTTTTATAACTTTGAGGATATTGTATAGCTCTGTCTCTGTGTGAAGAGCATATATGATCCTTTATAGTTGAGTAAATGTTTTGAAATCTTTCTTTTACTTCTGCTCACAACATATTCCTTTAAATCTGGAAAGGAGTGTTTCTATGATTTAATGTCTTTAAAGTTGCATATAAGTATCCCATAAAGCAGAAAAATTAACCTGGCCTCCCATTCCCAACTTCTAATTTATCTATCAGATCACATTTCATTCTGTGCTTGTCCCTGTTTTGAAGGACTGAAATGACATAATATGTAAAAGACAATAAAGGATTGAAAGATAAAGCACTAATACTAAGTGAGAAACAGTCATAGGGAATTGCAAAGTGTTCACTGTGCATTACATAGGAAGTGATGTAATGCATTGTTTTCTACTGTATGGTTATGCATTCATGTAGTGCATGTAACAGTAAAGAAAAGGGGAGAGTGGGCTGTGGGCTTATTTATCTGTATGCCTGTACCCTACACTAAAACACAAGATGGTAAAATGTACCATTAAGTACCAGTCATTCTTCATCCTACCCCTCCTTTCATGCAGCAGCTATACCAGCTATATACCATGTAAATGATTGCAGCATTAAAGCAGCCATCATATTTTAGGTCACTAATCGATAGAAACATCTCTTTATATCTCTACATTCATTAATCACATTTGGATTACAAGCGTGGAGTAATAAACAGGACTTCCAAATATTTTGGTAGGACACAGGCTCTGCCATCTATTATACCTCCCAGTGCTCCTGTATGGATGCCTCCTATGCCATACTGTTAACTACACCAAAGCAGAGGTTGTGCTACCTCCAGGAACAGAATCGTGGGTCAACTCAGGGCCCCCCAGCCTGTGCTGCACCATCACCCTCCCACCAATGGCACTGTCATCATTATCACTCACTGTTCTTGATCCTTCCATACCACCTGACTGCCCATGCTGCACAGCATTTTTCAGCACTCATCATCCAAGTCCTGTAAGACATACCACCCAAGTGCTTCAAAAAATATACATAATATACATATATATACGCCCATGCTACTCACAAAGGAGTAGCAAAGCTTTAGGCAAGCAAAATTAAGACAGTCAAGACAGAGTGACTGAGTGGAAGGCTGGGCTGCAGTGTAAAACTCAAAAAAACCCTCTGATTCTTGAAATCAGAGATCATCCATAGCCATGGGGTGAGTAAATCTTTGGCCAGAATCAGTCTGTGGTCAGAGTATTCTTATTTCTGTTCTTGCCAGAAACCAGCAAAGTATTGCTTAACAGGACTGATACCTTCATCCCATGCCTGGCAATGAGACCTAGAATTAACTTTATTTTTTGTTAACCTTGCAGATGATCAAATAACATCAAACTTTCAAGTACTATAGGTAGTCCTAAAACATGCATCAAGGCTTTTATAAAATCCAGATACTCAAAATACTGTCAGCAGTGACTGTTTGAGCTATAATGCAGTCATATTGGTCTGTTGAATGTTTTGTAGAGAAATTTTCTGCATTGTGTGCATTAATTGAGTTTATTCAGTCTAAGCCACAATGGATGTAAAATATGTGATAAGTGTGTCCAAAAACCTGTTATACAACCACCTTTTGGGGTGTAATGGCTCAAGGGGATCAAGTACATACATTTATATAAGACTGAATACTTTAGAACTGCCACAAAGGCCTACACATTAAAAAGTAGGACCTGTAAATCACAGAATCTGCATTTAAATTTAAAACTGCATAATCCAGAATTCAACAGTAAGATCTATGTAAAGTTTCTAGGGCATTTTCTAAGGACATTGGATCATTCTGTTTCATGGGTGACATGTATGCATTTGATTAGGACTTTAGTAGATGTACCCCAGAAAAAGAAGAAGATAATAAAAAAAATCAGTGACTTCCTAATGTTACTTTACTTTTTAAAGTATAACACTAACTGTTTGGGTTGTTTTTTTTTTTATGACATATGAGAGAAACAGATGAAAATGGAGTTTCTTGTGTAGCACATTATTCCTTAAAGCTTCCCACAATTCAGACCTTATTCATTCTTTTAAAATTTTGGTTAGGGAAGTTGTAGGTTTTTAATTTGATTGTAATGCTCAGAAATGGTGCAACAGAGAGAACTAAGAAACTTGTATATTTGTCTGAGCATTTTCAGTGTAAATTTTTTCACAGAATGTTCAGTATTCTCCGATCTAAATCCTCAGATTCTCAGAGACAAATCCTTATGTACTTAGCAAAATAAGACATGCTTTAACACCTGAGTGGTCAGGAAGAATCATTGCTTCAACTCTGAAATCCTGATAGATACTTTTCTATAATACAAGTGTTCCTACTACATCTCTGCTGAGTATGTTATCCAATCATCGATATACAAAGCAACATGAGTAAGCAATAGCAGTTGGGGATCTCTTTCTCTAATCATAGACCCACTTGTGAAAAAATGTTAGTGGGAAAAGCAAAGACATCAAATCCAAGGGGACAAGAAATGAGGAACTGCATCCAAAGCCAGGACTATACCTTGTGCGCCTTCCTTGCTTAGTTTTAGCAATCAGTTTCAAGTAACCAGAGACAGAGGTTCAGCAAGTCTACAGTAAAATAGGGTGCTATAGCACGTTTTCTGTTCAGAAATAGTAACTCTTTTTCAATTGGGTTTTAAATGTCTTCCCAGTCCTGAAATAATCTTAGCTGCAGGCTTTGTTGAACCAACTGGTGTTTATTTTGAAACTGACATCTTAATTCCTATAATCTGACTGCTCCTTCTAGGTCATTATCTCACCAGCAACATACTGACCACTATACAAAGAGGTGGAAAGGGTAAAGAACCTTTTACTGACACACTAAAAGTCATGCAGTTTTGTTTGAATTACTGTGAAAGTTGTATTAATGTTTCTGTTTTCCACCCCACTCATCAGTTTTTTGTAACTATGCTAGAAAAGATTCTCTCCTGGCTGAAGCCCAGCAGATTGGTGCTCAGCTTGAGAGGAACAGTATTATTTAACTTTGAAAATATTTATTGATTCATGTTTTAATTAGCAGTAAAAAGCATTTTGTTTATTTTCAGAACATTTTCCCCCTCACATTTAAGGGCAAATTCTACTCGTTTTGTGTTTCACTTGCATAAAGGTGACATTTTCATAGATGCTTGCTTGGCACAAGGCAGAATCATGTACTTGGTATCCTGCCCTTGCTTTTTGGAAGATCCAGAATTGGCAGCTATGGTTATGCGTAGGGGGTTTTTGCTCTCTCTATAATTTGCTACCCAGATCAAATATGGAAATTTTTAACCCATATTTTGTGGGTTTATTGCATTTTTGCATTTGTAGGTGTTTTTCCTGCTTTGTTCTGACATTTAAACACAGAACAGATATGTTATAAATGCTTATGCTTAAAATACCATTCATCATGTTTCTAAGTTTGTACAGCACATTCCAATGAATAGTTAACATTTTGGGTCCCAAAATAATCTCCACAAAGCACCAGTTGATGGAGAAGCCAGGAAAAATGGTGGCAAGTAAATCCAGGTTTAAATGATACTGCGTTCTGATCCAAAATCATGCATCTTGTCTATCTCAGCAGCATTCAGTTTAGGAACTTTTAACAATGTCACTAATGTTACTGGTACTTGCAATGAATATCAAGTACTGATGGAAAGTATTAATTATCATTGCAGCCTTGAAAGTTGAAGCAACGTTATTTTATAACACAAATGCTTCAAGCATCCAACACTGCTTCTAAAACAGTAGAACTGGGCAAAATATTAATGAGGAAGACTATTTATTTTTTTTCAACCACAAAAAATTCCAACAACAACCCACCACTATTTGTTATTCTGCAATTGATTTAGAATAAGATAATGACATTTTCAGAGTAGTGAAATTTCATTATTCATGATGCAGTTATTTACAGAAACTTGAGAAATATGTCCTTTCATATACATATTTTCACTTGTGAATTAAAAAAAAAAAAAAAAAAAAAAAAAGAAGAACTTAATTAACTGTATGGACAGTGGGAGCTAAGAAGCTTTTCCACATTAGAGTTGTTTTTATCAGATAAATATTTTTAACCACTCTTAATGTACTGGAAAACTGATACTCAGATACATGAAGGCATGTGCTCTGTATATCACAAGTCTGAGCACTTCCAAACAAGCTCTGATGCTTTGTGTTGCATTGATGCAGTCCATAGCTAACTCTCTTGTGTCTTTGCTGATTGTTTGCAATCTAGAAGAGAGAAAAGTTAATATATATGCCTTCTCCTCAATTCGTGCTCTCCAAACCACAGCAGGCTGCATTAATTAATTGATGGATATTTAAACACATGTATTAGGATGTGAAATACAGGGTTTCATTTCACTGACCAACCACCCCGATGGGATGTCAGCCTTTAGGGGAGAAACAGAGCAGCTAAGGAGGGGTAATAGTTTCTCGCCTTGCGTAACCATGAAGTATCAGAACTTTTCTGGATGTGCCCAGGAATCCATCTCAGCTAACTTTTGTATCACAGAAATTAACCATCTGCTTTAAGAGAATTGTCTGGGTGCCCTCTGTCATCCCCTGAGTTTCAGACACCTCCATAGAGGGACTGATCAATCCCTTCCACCTTGAGATGGGGCAAAGTGACTTTTGGTGGTTTCTTTCTTTCTCTGTTGCTACAAAAAGGAACACAGATGGCAACATAAGGGTCACCTGGACAATTGTTCATAGAGCAGATGTTTGGTGAGTTAAACATCACAACCAGGGTGTCTGAAGAGAAAATCCAGAAACCCTGGTTGCCTGATTAAGAAATTATTTTCCTCAATTTTCCACTTACATGAGAGAGTTACTTCAGTAACAACAGCACCAGAATGACTGGTGACTTCACCACCTTCACCGCAGCTTGTTATGAGAGAATCCAGAGTGAAAAAGAGGGTGCTTCACACCATTCTGAAGAGTTCCTGTATTCATAAATAGTGTTCTAATAGTGCAGTAATACTTTCTAATTCATGCAATTAGTCACAGTTTTTTAGGGCTTTGGTGGAAAGTTTGTGTTTGAATTAGTTCATTAATATATTTGTCTTATTTTGACCCACCGGGTAAGAATCCCTGTAAAACAAATCACCCCACTCAAAATTGTTTAAAATCAATTTATATTTCTTTTTCAAAGACAGTTTTTACACTTCAGAGGAAAAAAAAAAAAAAAAAAAAAAAAAAAAAAAAGGTGTTGTTAGTTTCCTCACCAGCAGGACAATAACTCCTCTCAAGGCTTTCACTTGCTCATCTTCCTACTTCAACCTCAGATATTTCTAACATTCTGTCACTACCTTTGTCTAGCAGAGAGGTTCCAAAACTGCCATTCAAAGTGTTTCTCTCCCCACAGATGGGAGCAGATCTATTATCCATAGCATCATCAATCTTTGTCAGCCAATCTGTCAGCTATGAAGTCATAAATTATAGCATCCAAAAATTCTTTCTGTTCATGCTTTTTCACTATTATTTTTAAGAATATTTTTAAAATATTGATTTCAATCAATATGCATAACTATCTGAACTTAGCATTTATTACAGTGAAATTCCTCTTATTCCATCATTAATTTCTAATGGTGATGATGGAATGGAGTAATGGGTATTAGAGCAGCTCTTATTAGAAGCAAATACCACACTTGTAAGAGTTACAGTTTCTTCTAAGCAAAGAGTTTATATGAGGAAAAAAAAAAAGTATTTTATACCTTTGAAAGTGTTTTAGCCATGCTGTGAAATTCCATGCAGTTGCATATCTAATAAGCACAAAAAGAACAAGAGATATTAATCTGCACGCCTACATAAGCACCGTTTCCATTAGTGACAAAGTTTATGTTCTGCTGCTGCTGTCATTCCTGGACAGAATCTTCAAGATCACTTGAGTCCCACTTGGCATCACCACACAGACAAGCATTATATATGTGTACATTTATCAAGGCTTTAAAACCAGCTAAGCAGCTTGCCTGCACTGCAGACAGGCTGCTCTTGATGTTCACACATGCTCCTGAATTGGTTGGGACATCTATCTGAACTTCATTCACCTTCATTGCCTACACTAATCAAAGTGATCTCTATTAATCCCTTCCTGTAAAATCCGTGACAATCATCCCAACAGTGCTGTTCACTGATTTTGGTATGAGTTTATCTATAGTGAATATAGATGAACACAGTGACATACAGTAGTAAAATAATCCTACCAGTCTCTGGTGTAAAGGCACTAGCAGGTACATGGCTCTGATGGAAATACCCTGATTAATGCAAAGATGGTAAATCAGAAGATTGCATTTGCTTTTTTCTCTGTCCCTTGGCAAACAACATGAATCAATTAAATCTAACAAGTTCTTCATATTTCCAGATAATGATTCCTCATAAACTTTTGATCACATTTCTGTAATTTCAGTCCTTAGTGTCTTGATGTCTTTCTGTGGAAGGTTATGATTATGACTGTTTTGAGAGTCAAAAACAATTTTTTTTTTTTTTGTCAGTGGACACCTGTTAGTTTAACCATTTTTTTTCAATCTAGGCCATTCTTTTCTCTCTTTTAACAATCCTGAATATCTTTCCTATTATTGTGTCTCTCCAGTTAAGTTAAACACTAGTTAGGATATCCTCAGATGGTTTATATAAACTGCTAGATTTCTGCATAAAAATGAGTTTGATGATTGCTTTGTAGAAATGCAGTGGTTCAAAGAAAGTCTGCACTGTTCTTTTGTCCTGCTAACTTTGTTTTCTCAAATCCTACAAGCCCTTGATCTTTTTTTTTTAGTAATTTCTCTGTATTCTCTTTTTCCATTGTCTCCCATACCATTCTCAGTTGACCTCTTTCATTGTAACAGAATGCTAAATTTTGTCTTCTCAGTCTCTTCTTCCACAACATAGTTACATTTGTCTTACAAGGAAAACTCCAGATTTTGCCTTCTTTCTGAACCATGTAGCCTGCCCCTCTTTGGGTAATTCTATTGGTGGTGTTAGGAAGGAGGGAAGGGAGGAAGGAAGGGAGGAAGGAAGAGAGGAAGGAAGGAAATAATGAATATAGATATGTAGGAAAAATACTGAGGTGGAAAAAAAGTTTACACTGTATTTCTCTTCTAGCATTGGTGGTACCTGAATTTTGTTTATGAACTGATATGTGAAGACTGCATATATTCAAGGTCCTTTAAAAGTGTGATTGCCTCCTTGTGACACAATATGGTAGGATCGTGATAATTAACTTTATCAATATCACTTATAAACAATCATTAATGTTACAAAAATTCTGAAAAAAAAAATCTGGCTATTTCTTAAGTCTGTTAATCTTTGGTCTCTTGGACTTACACGCTGAAGGGGAATACAAACCAACTGACAATTGTCTGCTTATTCACAGAGAGGCAATGCGTACATGTATAGGCATATATATATATATTCACATATACACGTATATAAACCTATGATATTACAGTCATTATGTATAATGCATTTTTCTATGAGGTGTCACATAGCATTCAGAGAACTAGATAAGGGACTATTATGTTATTCACAGTGCTGAATGATTATGTGGCTATGTGGCCAAATGAATTCATTAATCTATATATTGAATATAGATGCAGCGTTTAAGCCTTGGCCTCTGTAAAGATACTTTGAATAAGAGCACACTAAATATCGTTCAAGTAAAATTTCTGTCAATGAAATGTCTGGTTATCAAGAATATCAGAAATTGTGTCTCATTTCTGCTACCAGTACTGACATTGTAGCAGTCAGTGAATTGGGTTGTTTTATGCAACATGTTAAGTACTATTTTACTGTGTAATTCAGGACTCCTGTTTAAATACAACACTGCAGATGATTTGATTTGTAGTTAGCTTGGAGGAAAACTCTGGTATAGCCACTCTCCTGTTCCTTTTGTTATTCAAACCACAGCTGAAAACACCTGAACCTTCAGGGTTAAATGCAAGGAATTGTCCCCCTCATAGCCCCTGACACACAACTCATGCAGTGCTCTAACAGGAGGATCCTCCTGAACTTAAAAGCATTGAATATGTTACCTCTAAACTTCTCAGAGACATACAAATAAAAGCTGCTGCTGAAATTATGAAATTTCACATATATGATTTTGGTAATTCTGTATTTCTATTACAAGGTCAATATAGTTATTGTGGTTCCTGTTGGATTGGAAACATCTGACTATCACTATATAAGTTAAAATATTTTTAGCAAATGTTGACTATTTGGAGGCATATCTGTACTCACTCACAAGGGACAGAAGAGGAAACTGAAAACATCATGCAATGGCCTGGACTACTACAGGGTGATTATAGCACAGGAGTGTGAAACAAAGGGAAGGTATGGAAACATTTTGAACTTCCACTGAACCACAAACTGAAAGCCTTGTCTTACAGACACATATGAAAATTCTGATTTTCAATAAACAAAATAAGACCTTTTTCCAAAGGAAAAAAAATGTGGAAAGGAAAGAGCATGCAATAGTCATGTTTCAAAAAAAAAAAGCATAACTTGTTATTAAGTAGAGGTTAATTTGATTGACAAGGTTTCAGCTTCCAATTTATTATTACAAATATCTGTGATCTCTGGAATAAAAGTTGGATATTAAAACTAGAACACCAATGAAATTTAAACCCCATGTTTTCAAAATGATATTCACTGAGTCTTACTAATTTTGGACTCTGGCAAATGCAGATACCCATCGAAGGAGACTATTTGTAATTCAATTGATCTTTAGGTCTTTTCTCTTAATTCTGCTAATATTTTTCACCTTGCATTTCCTTTTCATTAAACTCCTCTACTAAACATTGAAAGCTATCTTAGTATTTGGTTATTATTATCAAAGCTAAGATTTACTTTATAAGGTTTTCTGTCTAACATATGACATTTTATGATTTCAGTTGTATTTTGCATAGTTCATGCTAGCAAGAACAAGATCAAAATTACATTCTTCTTGATAAAGAAAGCACTTTACAAGATGTTATATCATTCTGAAATAGTCATGCATGAAATACAGAATTTCAGATATCCACTGATTTTGGTTTTGTAAGTATTTAAGTGAATTTATATTCTGAACCTTCCCCTACATTTGGAATTTCACATAAGCTTTTACTACCTGATGCCTAACCATTTCTTTAGTATTTAATTATTATATTAGAATTTTTATTACCATGTTCATTAAAAGGCAGCTATTGAATAATGTTAAATAGCATGTCTTCCAGCACAAAAGCTGTAACTGTATTTAAAAAAACAAACCCTACTTTTATTCACTTCAGCTTTCTCAGAAAGAACCAGCTTCTTTGGCCAACTATATATAAGATAATTTATGAAAAACTGAAAGAAAGAAATCAATGTTTAGAGCTTTCCTTTTTTCTTTTAATTTTTTTCCTAAGGTTGTCTGAAAATACATTCTTTCTGACATATCTAACACAGTCAATTAATTCTAGAGGAGACAAAGATTATATTTGTCATGTGTCTTTCTTCCCTCTGTAAATAAAATTTAATACTAAATCAAAACTTTAAATTTTAAAAAAGTAGTGCTTTAGTTTTTGTATCAATGTAACATAATTCATTATACTTCTCGGCATTCCCATACTGAATGTAGAAATATGTCTTGTGTTAGTCCATAAATGCCCTCTGGTGACAATCTCAAAAAATGCAAGCAATTTTTTCTTTGACAGTACTTTTTTCTATATCCAGTACAGTAGTTCAGCCAAATAAGCTTGGAATTATAACAGAAAATATGCAAACAGAAATTTCAGAGATCAAACTCCCATGTTTAGGAGTTTTTTTCTAAGTTCTGTTTTGTTTCTGACAAACAGAACTGAGTTTTTAAGGGAAGCAATGACAATACAAACCTCATCCAACTCTTGGCTCTCCGGGTATTATGATTCTGCTATGAGATACATTGATATATGATTAATTGATACATAACTGGTAACTTTAATTTATTTAAAGAAGAATTTAAGGAAATAGAGATGAATACAACACATGAAAGGGAAAGCAGTGCTGAGAATGTAGAAATCAGAGAAATTGTCCCTTAAACACAAAAATACTTTTGTTTTGTATAATGAAAGACTGGTTAGACTGGTGAACTGACTGATTTCCTCAAAATTTTAGGCCAACTACAAAATCA
This sequence comes from Heliangelus exortis, assembly GCF_036169615.1. Classification (NCBI taxonomy): domain Eukaryota; kingdom Metazoa; phylum Chordata; class Aves; order Apodiformes; family Trochilidae; genus Heliangelus; species Heliangelus exortis. The sequence continues at coordinate 27,523,672 of NC_092426.1, read as the reverse complement.
TTTGCACAGATTAAATTAGTTCTTTCTCTAACTAATACATTTCAGGATGTATTATAAATCATTGCTCTTTAGCCTGTGACAAAATTACTGAATTTGGTGCCAATCCATCACCTCTGTACGAATAGTTAAGTTGTACATGGTTTGTATGGTGATGTTCATCACCTGGATTTTATCAATCTAATTTAAATAAACAGCTGAAAATTTCCTTTGCAAAGATTGTAGGATTTATAGAAACTCTCTAGTCTATAACTATACACTGTATTCCATTTGCTTTGCTTACACAATCAGAAATTTTCCTCAGAATGGTTCCTGTAATTGACTTCTTGTTCAAGTCTGTTCTACCAAAATATCTGCTGGAAGGTCAGGATAAGCTTTCCCATTTTAAAAACTTTGAGGATGTGCCTAGTGAAAGCAACATCTCAGAAATATCAGTAGTTAAGAACACTAAGAATTTTAGAACTTGGAAACTAATGGTAGCAAAATATGTCATTAGTCACTGAAATGAGCCTGTTGGTCTAAGTAACAAAGCATGTAATTTACTGTCCCAGTTCCCACAAGTCCATGGGATGTTGGCTTGAAAATATATAGATATTACAGGCTCACATTAGAAACATTCTAACCAAACACTGCATGCCCTAATACAAAATAAAGAAAGCTGAGGTTACTCTGTCCTCTACCAAATATTTTTTCTTGGGAAATATAAAAGGCTTTAAATTTACTGAGACTAATATAAGATAGTAGGAGTGCATCCATCAGCATTCCAGGAATGAATTCAAGGAATGATTTTGTAGCAGATTTTTAGATGCAAAATTTCTGTTTTGAATGATAGTCTCAGATATTTGATAGTCTTAAAATCCCTACACTCTACAGTCTACAATCTACTGTGCTAGAATAAATATATAAACAAACAAACAAAAAACCCACACCTTGCATTTCAGTTGCATTTGAGGAATCTGGCCAAGGCTGCAGTATTGTTTTCCTGTGAATGAACAAAGAATTGCTCATTTTTACAATGCTCTGATAATATACCTAGAGAGTAACAGCATGCAACATTCACATTGAGTACTGATTTGATTTGCTACATTATCTCAAATACATCATTAAACAGTGAAAATCATGTCTTAATAGAGACATCCTAGCTGTGTCAACAACCTAACTTTATCAAAAAAGGGTTCGATTTGTACAGTGTGTGACAATATGCCAAATCATGAAGTTTCCTAAATTACAAGCAGATCTATTATACTCAAAATGTTTGTAAAACCAGATGTGTCCAGATAACAAATTTACTTTACCAAGCAGCCACAGATTCCAATAACAACACTCAAAAAATAAAGTAATAATAAAAGTTTATCTATGCTACTCTAACTGCAAGTGATAACAGAGTTAGTTTATGTCAACTTTCACTAGTTTTGAAGTTGGCTAAATTCTCAGACCTCAATAAGACACAGTATTAACTAGAAAAAAAAAAAAAAAGGATAGGTGGTTTAAATGCCTCATGACTATTTCTTGGACTAAGAAATAAGATTTATTTGCTTTAGCAGTTCCTATGTTGTCTAATGTCAGGTGCTAGAGATGCTGAAATAGTTTCAGTGTTTGTCTGGGATAAAATTCTAATAGGCAAGGGGGTCTTTAAATCTACCTAATGCACATAAAATGAGCTTCTGTTGCCAGGAATTTTACCAGTTATCTTCTTCACCTTCCCCTAGTTTCTCACTTTTTAACTAAATTCACAAGTTTTATTGATTTCTTCATAAGATGTTTGTAGTTTCTGTCATTTCCTATGTCACATATCTACCTTTACATGGTGCTGATGCTGATAAATAATAACTCTTATTATATATAGCAGGTGGAATGAAAATGTTCCATGGAAATGGGCAATAGCTGTATTTTTTAAATTCAATGTATTTTTGGTGTTGCTGGTGGCAGTGTTATAGACAAAGGAACCCTGCCCAGTATGAATACCATACTTTTATCAAGATGAATCTGGAATGTTTCCTAGGTTATACATCTGCTTGCTCCATCTGATTTACATATCAGAAGATATGCTGACCAGGGGATATGGGGAGTAATTATATGTATTAGAAGTTGTTAGGCTACTATTTCTAAAACTGCCAAAGACTCATCACCACCACCCCCTAAATCTAAATAAGCTGCTGGTTAGCTGGCTGTCAGGAGCAAGTTAGAATGCTTGTGTGCCAGATCTGACTAGCTGTACTGTGTTTACATGGTAGCATGGGCATATTCTAAGTCTTGCCACAAGTTAAATATTTTACTACTAAGTAGGGGACAATAGTTTTTACACATGCTGACATCATACGATGTCGTATGAATAAATATTAATATTATTTATTTGTTTGTTTGTTTATTGTTTATATTATATTACGTATTAAATATTATTTCTATTTTAAAAGCAATTTCCCATTTCTTTATTGATGGTTTTTCACAGTCTGTGTTTGCTGTAAATGAGCTCTGGAAAAAAGCAGCAGCAGAGGCAGATTGAAAGTAGAGTTGCCTTTAAGGACTTTAAGGAACAGAGTTTCTTTTTTACAGTAGCCTCTAAATTAGTGCTTCTGTCTAGCCCTGACATACAGGGACAGTGTCAAGACAGCAAAATGCCACTGTGTTTTCTCATACTCTGCTTTGTAAGTGAAGTGGCATATTATATTAAGGTAAGCCACCTAGGTTTTTTAAACTTGACTTGATATGAATTCAGCATTGAAGAGAATAATTATTGGTTAGTGTACTAACTTGTACCTTATTTTTCAAGACTATTAAATATTTTGTTTTAATTTCAACTATCCGTTGACATCTGTCAGTAGTCAGGCCAATTGCTAGAGAAGAACAAGGTTTCAAATATTTCCCTGGAGGATCCAATACAAAGCTTGGTTCCTCTTTGTTCATCTTCCACCCTCAGGAATGATGAAACATTACCCTTGGCCTTTTATATACACATAAAGTAAGTGTATAATATGGTATTAGACCCAGAATGTTTAAAAAAAAGCTTAGCAGGGAACATGCAGTCTTCAGTAAATGGACGTATTGCTCAGCAGTGAATGCATTTAAGAGGCAGCTTGTCATTCCAGAGATAAACACTACCTTGGTGCATCCAATTAAATGTGCACCTGTACATAAACCTTATGGCATCAGCCTGAATTTGCACTGTACTCCAAACCTGGTCAACATTCTGCTTGGTACTAACTACATGAGAAATATAAAATTAAAATTCTCGGATACAGATTTTCAGAAGTGTCCAGAAAAGGCTAATCCATTATATTTTAATGGAGGTACACAGGAAAATCTTAGCATCAGCAACTCAACAGAAAACATTGCTCCATCTACTCATCCAACCAGGTGCTGCATGCTGCCTTCAGAGCTGTAGGACAGTAAGAGTTAACTGGCCCTTTAAGGACTTTAAGGTATGTGTGATGTCCACCAGAAATGCAAGAGATATTTTGCATATTTTGAAAAAATCAGAGCAAAGTTTACCCCAGGTCTGGGGTTCGGTGAGAATCTACCATGTAATTTGATATAGTCACTCTGAGATTGCTTTGCATATTAAAGTTTATGCTCAAAAAAAGCACATTTCTGGAGAAAGGCTTCCTCAACAATGTGGTAAAATAGATACTTCATGTTCTAAACTTTAGTAGCTACTTTTGAAAAATAGCCTGTATCTCCAGCAAATATATGTAAACCTTTCAAATTAGTACCTTTGGATTGCACAAAGTGTATCAAAGTAATAACATTAAAAAAAACCCACAATCCATAACTATGATTTTTGTATGAAACACTACACAATATTAAAAAATTTATTAGAAGTGATATGGTGTAATTAATGATTTTTCATCCATGTGATTTAGGCTCTCATCTGCCTCTACCTGAGCATAATGACTTTTGCACAAAATGTTTATGTTACTGGTTTAGTACCATATAACTTGTTTCAAATCATGTCTAATCATCTCACTTCTCTGTGAAAGAGGACACAGCTTTATGTTTGATAGTGAAAAATGTTTTAAATACTTAGGTCAAAAGAAAAGCAGGATTAATTCAACAGTTAAATGATTTCATCCATTTTTTATTAATTCATCAGTCTCTCAGAAATCAATATAAAACTTCTAAAGTTCGGACTTCTGATCATATCCAAAAGTAATTGCAATTGCACTACACAAACTTCTTGTTTATTCCATAAGTCACCACTACTCTCTTTTTTCTTCTTTCATCCTTTCTGGATATCCATTAAGAGTTTGTGGATCTGATCCTCCTGTCACTCTGATGGTGATGAGAAGTGACAGATTATAATGTGAAAGAAATGTTGAGGACTCGACACAGCCACTGGATCAAATGTATCTGTAAAGCTTCTGTATCAGTTCTGTAACCCTCAGGTTCAGAGGCTTGTCTCTATCCTGCTTTTCCTTAGTAAATATGGTCTTTAAAAATATCAAGTATTCAGTGTTTCCATACAATCTTACATCAGTATGATATCCAGCTTCCAGCATGGAATTTCATTTTAGAAGCTAAGAAAATACAGACTTTAATTTCCTCAGATAAAATGTCTTTGAATTTGAGTGAACTGAATAGGGGGTGTTAATAGAAATCTGTAATTTTAAAAAGCTACCAGTATTACATAACTGTGCTTGTACTACTGTATATAACAAGAGGTTTTAGGTATTCTATTAGCTACTCCTGTTTATAGCTGCCTTACTATCTAGAATGAGATTATTAAAAGTACTACCTACATTACTTGAGGACCGTCCATCATGAGTAATTGCATTTGTTAATTTTTGAATTGCACAATATTAAGCTAAAAATATTAACAGCTCAGTCTGGAAATGGAATTTTGTTGATCCATGAAAAATATATTTTAATGGCTAAACTGTCTCCAATTATAAAAGGTCTTCTTTCAGTATTCTCAGACATATTTTTATTCTTCAAGAAAATGAAAGTAAGTTTAATAAATATATAAAAATTTTCAGTGTTATTTTCTGTGACCCATTCTTTTCTGTGACTTTATTCTGGAGGAAACTTGCTACGAATGATCTTAACATAGCTTTATCTTTTAGGCAGTTTTTTTTTTTTTTTTTTTTTTGTATTGGTGGGTTTTGTTTTGGTTTTGTTGGTCTTTTGTTTGTTTTTTTTTTTTTGCAAAAGAAGTTCACAAGACTTATTAAGATTCAATAGAAATAATTCCCAAGTTACATTAGAAAGTTTCTCTGTAAGTATGGTGTCAGAACAGTTTTAGAAAGATTTCTTCTTTATTTTTGAGAGATTGAACTGGGCCACAGTTCATGCAGCAATAAGAAATTTAATTGTACTGAACCTTTACAGAGTATGTACATTAGTCCAAATAACTGAAGAACTGTAAAAACTGCTGACAACTTATTAAGTGTTTGTTTGGGATGTGTGCAAAAGAGAATAGTTATACTAGGAAAATGTTTTGGGTTGTGGGGTTTTTTGTTGTTTTTTTCTCTTGTTTTGTGGGGGTTTTTTTGGTTTTGGGTTTTTTTGTGTTTTGGGCTTTTTTGGTGTGTGACAGTAATATCTACAACATAATGTTCATTTCAGTGTATATTGATCAGCATGCATTACTGATGTAACATTTTTTTTGTTAAAAACATGCATTTACAGGTGTACAGTATCCTAAGAACAGTAAAGGCTGAGACTATTCTGCAGGTGCAGAGTACAATAAGAGCAATTACCTTTCTTCCTCCTCTTCTTTTCTTAATCAAATCTTTGCAGTATCCCAATACATATTGTTTCATTTCTCTCCAGAGCGTATAATGCATTTTTATATACATATATATTTATACCTACTTATTCAATGTATAAAATGTGAGATATGATCACTTGAGAGTGTTTTAGTGGTGTTGAAATTCTAAGAAACATCTGGAAGAACAGATAAAAAGAGATAAACGTTTAGCTTTGTTCTGTGTAACATACTAACATACGATTAGGTTGTAATGGTTCTAACTTAAGAAAACTGTTGTATGAAATATTTTGTTTAGCATTCATTAAAAACTGCTAATGTACTTGTGTTTTTTCATGGACTATATTTTTATGCATATTATTAGTGGAATACAAACATGCAAAAAAGCAAACAGTTTGGTGTTATAATGTGAAAAGAAATTTTACACCAATTTATTTTTAGTTTGTATGGGAACACTTTCACCATAAATTCCATATTTTAATAATACTATCCCAACTATTTTTTAAACTCATTTAGTCACTGTTTTGTAACAGAAACGCTGTAAATATTATAGATGTGGTAAACTATTATACTTGTTTTCTTATAAATGAAATGATCTGTGCCAACACTGACAAAATGAATTAATGTGTTACTAAGGCAACAGTCACATTATATGCTTTCTCTTTCACAGTATGCGGTAGAGCATATGGTTTACTCTTAATGGAACACTGGCTTCTCATTAACATACCAGTAGCAATGTCAGAACTTACAAACCAGCATAACAGGGAAAGAGAAAAACTTAAAAATTAGACCCCTTCAGTATTATTGAGTAGGGAATGACTGATGCTTCAAGGTACAATATTTAGCTAATACACTGCCCTTTTCTGCATCTTCCTTTTCTAAAAAGAAAAAAAACTTCTTCTTGTTTTAAATACAAATATTGAGGTGCATTTCTTTTTCTAGATTAAAATGACTGACATTCCATAATTTTAAAACCATATTTCAGTGTTTTTCTGTCTCATACCATGTTTTACATACGCTTCCTCTTCTCTAGAACATATTGATGCCAACAACATTATAGGGAAAAATTAAGCTTTCGCTACCTATTGAGTAGGTACAGTGAAACAAATTGGGATTGTAAAATGAAACACACAGCTTCCCTGGCCATCCAGTATCATAGAAAAAAACAAAACAAAACAGTAAATACACCAGACCACTGCATCATACCATGGGAACAAAACAATGCATCAGATTTTTTGCTGGAGTTGTTTGCTGCTGAATGCCATATTAAAACTAACTGCAAAAGTTACAACTATTTTATGCTCACTAATGTATTTTCTCTTTTTAACCATTGCCTCCCTGTTTAGAATTGTTTGTGGCAGGACAGCAGCATGTCAAATATGTGAGCTGTAGGTTTCTTATTTTCTTCTTTTACAAAGAAATTGAGTGTGAATCCTGTGAGTGACTCTGGCAACAGTAGAGTAAAAGATGTATGTGTGAGATCATTATTTCTGGCTTAAAAATTCATAACAATTCTTTCCTCTAAAAGTAAAACAAAACCAAAAACCATACTGTAATAATGAAAGAAATATGAAATTATGCTGCATTTCCTTCACTTCAGTACTCTCATCTTTCCATCTGGAAACAGCAGTGATACAGTCAGATGAGCAGGTTGTATGAGATTTTCTGCTGTCCAAGTCATGGCAGGGGTAAAACTCTGGTGCTCTCTAATGCTAAGAAAGTCCAGAGTTTAGTGAGAACTGTAATCTGGAGATTAAATTTCAGACATTTGGTGCCACAAACTATTGAATCTGGAGTCCTTTGGTATCTTGTAAAACATACCAAGGAAGAGAAAGTGCCATATCTGAATGGATTCACTATGATTGCAGCACTTTTACTGACAGTAAAATTCTCATCTCAGAAGTAGCTCTGTTTGATCCAGAAAAATTATATTGACACTACAGAGCACAAGAAAGTTCACAACAATTCTGTCCTTTATGCCATTTTACTTTAAAACATGTACCAATAGGTGGTTTTAAGGTTATTATATGGTACGCAGGACATGAGAAGCCTTGATTAAAAAAATAATCTGTGTGCCACTGAACATTTATGATGATGCAAGACAAGAAGTTTGCTTGACTTAGTCTGCTGAGGATTTTCTTATTTGTTCTTAAATATTTCTCCCCTTCTGTTCTTATTCCTTATTCCTTATTCCTTATTCCTTATTCCTTATTCCTTATTCCTTATTCCTTATTCCTTATTCCTTATTCCTTATTCCTTATTCCTTATTCCTTATTCCAAAAAAATTTTACAACATATTTTTATGCTGCTTTCATCACAGTTAGTGAGGTTTCTACAAATACTAGTTAAAGACTGTGTATTAAGGACTGAGCCAGATCCATTTCTGCTCCTTAGGGATTTTAGCAAACAGTAACAATATCCATCACAGGCTGAGGGCAGTGAGCTGGCAGTGCTTACAGCAAAGGCTCCGAAGTCAAAAAGCAAGAACTGTTTACACTCAGGTGTGTGGGGGGTGTGTGTCCCTGTGTGTGTGTAAATAAACATAGTAAGGCATACTTTATTTGGGGAGGAAGTCATCAACAAAAAAAGTGTAATTACCAGTCTAGCTTAGCTTCTCTTTTTTCCACCTGCATTGTGTATCTGCACCTGAGTGAACCCTTATCTCACCTCATCAAGGATACGTAAGCTGAGTATCAGTTTAACTTCAGTAACACGAAGTGTTACTGCAATTAGTTCTATACTAATTCTGCAGCAACAAGTTTCCTGTATATATTTTTGCTAGCTGGAGGTAGTACATCCGTATCATTTGTAGACCATAAACAGAATAGGGAGGAGGAAGATTTGCAAGCTCCTTTAACTTTATAAAACACAAAGATAATTGCCTTACGAACAAATTGCTTGTTAACACTCTATTCTTTCACAATCAACCTCTGCTAAAGACACACTCATTTTTACCATTCACCTCTGCATCTCAGAGTTATAGGAAGCGTGCTGCCATTGAACTCTGACATTTCAATAAAAATAAAGTGCCAAGGGTTGTTTCAATCCAGACTGTGCCATTACTTGATCAGGTCACTCTCTTGCTGGAGTATACCTCTTCTACAGGGAGAAATCTGTGTTTGTGAAGAAGCTGTACAGTCACTTGTGATTACAACACAGTAGATGGTAATAAATGTCTCTTAATGAATTTCCTGATTAAAAGAGATAATTAAGATGTATATCTGACCCCTGTTCCAGCCAGCTTTATCTAGCTACCATACTGTCAGTATCTTTATTTTGTTTAGACAAAGAAACTCTGTTGTATTAATGACATCATCTAAAACAACTGCTGAAATAAACATTTGCTCCAAACTGGGGAGTAACAACACTCTTCTAATTCTGTTGAGGCTCATATACTTTAACAATGGTTTCTTTTCCTAGGAAAAGCATTGTTTTGTTGAATTTCCATCCATGCTAAGACTTTAAGACTTAGCCTAGGCATCAGGCAATTCTAGATACCCTCTTCAAGAGAGAAAATTAATTAGAAAGCAAAGGAAGCCAGCACGCTTATCATCCGATCAGGTCATTGACATAAGTGCCTCACACTTTTTTAAAGCCAAAAGCTGTCTTGTACACCTGCTCAGAGGTCTCATCAATTTTGTCTGAGCAAAGACAATTCTTTTAAGCTTCTCCAGTAAAAAAGGTGGCAATTGTGATGGGGAGGGAAAAGGACAGAAAGGTGTGTTGCAAGCTCTTTATCTAGATCTAGCTGTTTGGTTTTGCACTGATGTATGTAATGAAACAAAGAGGATTTAATCGTAGCAAACAGGAGCCTATTGGCACGCAGAGGGATCTCATTTTCTCTCTTACAAGTCTTTTTAGTTTCAGGTTGCAACACCTTCTTTTCAGCCAATCCACCAGGCTGAGTTTCTTACCTGGGGCTCAAACCTGTGAGGCGTGAAACTCTTTTGTTTTGACAGGTGCTCTTTGCTACAAATCAGCCTAGCACTGCTGCTAATACACAGAACAAACTTCAGATATGCTAATGACTGTAGTTACCAAAATTCTCTTGGTAATGAGTTTTATTAGCTTACTTCACTTTTAGTTTTTAGGATAAGGTGGTAAAAACAAATTGCACCAAGAGAAGAGTGAGAAAGTTGGTTGCTTGTTATGCATTGCACGAATTTCTCCAGTTTCTACAGTCTCTGGAGTAATTAGAATATCATAAACTAGTATGTAAGAATCATATTACAACCTTTTTCATGGGATATCTGCATACAAGGTGTTTCAAAAATAAAGAAAATATTGAGAGGAAAGTCAAACTAGTCTTTTATTTAATGGCTTCCCAGTTCTTCCAGAAAAGTGCATCCTTTTTTTGTGTACCCCCTACTATAAACCTAATATATTTCATATGTGCTTTGATCTTTAACTGGTATCCTAGAAGGTTATTTTAATATCAATAACAAATTACAACACAATTTTATATTCAAGCCTTGAACTTGTGAAGTAAGTTATGAAGACAATTTTCTTAACTTGCCTTTCCTTACTTTGCCTTTCCTAACCAGGACCCTCCATCAGTGTGGTACCTTGTAGGTACACATAGGTACCCTTTGATGATTGAATTCTAAATATCTACTTTTTTAGTTAAGTAATGTGGAGGTTATGCATGTGTTCTTTCATGGTTTAGGGCAAACTTCAAGGTCTACAGCTGTGATTAAAAAGCCTGAAGGAACAAGGAATATTCGATATAGGGAAAAAGAAAAAGAAGTAGCCAGTATTCTGTAGTAAGCAGACAGAAATCTAATGCATGGTGTAATAGAAAAATAATTAGTAAACAATAATTAAATTAATTTTTTTTTTCACTGTTGTAGTGATTTCATTCTAGTTTTAGAAGAACATTTCTCCCAGTGACTTGACTTCTGTGTTCCTTGTACTTTGCAAAAAAAAAAAAAAAGAAATCACTTCTGTGGAACCTTGTAATAAAGATGAATCACTTCTCTAGAAGCTTCATTGTATTCAAAATGTCTATGAGAGGTCACCCATTCTGGTAGCTTGGGCTTGATGGTTTTTATTTTCTCACCTCTAATTTTAGCCTACGAATAAACTTGGGAAAAGTAGACATTTCAGAGGCCCACTGACTAGAAAGGCATATCATGTCATCCTCATTTCAAATAGCTATGAAAGAGTATGTCTTAATCTTTCCACTCTGAATAAACGAGCTTGCTTACTATGATTAAAGCAATAATACAAAATCTATCCTAGAGGTTATAGGTACAGCTTGTCAGAGATTGTAGGGCTTTAAGCCTCAACTCTTTCTTCTTGTAGAAGCAAACTGATTTTTTTCTTTATCTGTCTGGGAAAGATAACTGTATTAACCTTTGGGTTTTTTTCTGAAAGGGATATTTGCTCCTTGAAAACAAAATTCTTCATACAAAAATCTTTGGATGGAAACGATTTGATCAGTTCTATTTTCAGCTTCCAAGAGCTTCTTTCAAATGGAGACTCCTTTGGGGAGAAAGAACCTTTATTAATACTGTGAAATTTGGAAGTGAAATTATGCTCAGGACCAATACAGTACTTAAAAATGGATTAACGATTAGTATACTCATCAGCTTCTTTCAGTGAAGTGGGCAGGAAGGAGAGAGGAAAGCCTTCCAACATTACTCTAGTTCTCTTATTTTCAGGTAGTTCTTTTCAAAGCTATACATTTTGCAACCTTGTATGAGTAGATGGACCTGACACCTTATAAACCATATTAAAATTTATATGAAAACATGAAAAAGGAGCACCAACTTACTAAAAGTCAGTAAAGACAGACCCAGCTTACTAGGTTTGTTGGTATATGTCTGGAGTGCAGTGAAATGTGCCTCAAAGCACATCTCCTTTAAGCTTGGGATCACAGAAGCACCTCAGCAGCTTTCAGCTCCCACTAGCTCCATTGTTGGTGAACCTTTCCTGATGATTTGACTGATCACTAAATAAGATTTTGGCCAGGACTACAAAGACCAAGAAATATATAAAAAATAGTGCAATATTAACCAATGAATGGTGGTTGTTTCATTCCTTGGATGCTAGTGCTGATAGACTGGGGGATGTTTGGGAGGATAGCTGCATATCTCTGTAGGAACTGAGGATCAGGGTCAGCATAGTTGGAGCTCAATTCCAGCATATGTCATGTTTCCCTTTATCATTTCCTCCTCCTGTGAAACGTGAAAAAGTAACATAAGGACAGAAAAAGTGTATCAGAAGTAAGTTACTGCGTGAATGTTTGTGGAACAGAGTTGTTCTATAGATCTCAAAGAAAACATTTCTTCTGTTACTGGTGACTTGACCCTGTGCTTTGCAAAGTCTCCAAGAGTATAAATTTTCTGTCAGGAAGTTTTTTTAGTTGTTTTTTAGCAAGATTTCCTGGATGGTGACTGGGTGAACTCTTCACTCTTTGAAGTATTTAATCGAAGATCTGAGTGTTTGCTAATAATATTCATTCAAAACTTCTGGGTCCTGACATGGAATATATCCAAAATGAGATTCTACAGTCTAGTCTGTCGAAGAAATTAGAGTGGCTCTACAGATTATTTCTCTGGCTTAAAAAAAATTAAAAATTGTCTCTATAAGCTTCATCTATGTTCCTTGGTCATGGTATTTTCCATACCTGTGGCAACTGAATCAAAGGGAAGTTGCCACATTGTCTTTCCACTGTCTGCATCTTCTCTGCTCATCTTAACTCAGGCTAACAGAATGCTTCCCTTGAAGTCCCCCTGAAGTGTATCCTAAGTGTTTCAAAACCTTTTCAGCTTTTTTAGTGTGCTATAAAATACTTATTTTGATTTTTCTAGTTATAATTCCTCGCAACTTTGGGGAGTATTGGATTTAGCCATACTCTCCTTGGGAAAATCTGACTCTAGTCAGATGAACTTTCAAAAATTTCATAAATAAGGAAAGAATCACAGAAGGAGTTACAATTGGGGTATTTGTTAATTTTCCAGAGATTTGTACTCTTCCTCATTTTCTTAAGTAAAAACCAACCCTAGATTAAAAAAGAGAGGGCAAAACTTTGGATATCAGAAAGTGTGGTCAAATTGCTGACTTGGAACTTGGAGGGTTAAATTGTAAACCAGAAAGCTCACTTTTCAGGGAGTTTAAGTGACAATGGGAGTTTGGACATACTTCTGGGGTAGGAAGTTGGACAGCAAGGTTCAGCTCTTATGAGGGAATCTAAGAGTAAGCCAAGAGGCCAGAAGGTTAAAGGGCAGTGCTCAGGCTTCCCATCAGCTCCAGAGACTCCAAACATTAAAGCATTCAGTGGCTGGATTCCCTCATGACAATCTAATGAATGGTCAGTAAGGACACGGGAACTAAAACCGATCCTGCTTTCACCCCGATGAAACTTGTCACCCACACTCAGTCAATCGAAGAATAATACTACTATAAGTCATAGGCAAGTAGAATTAAAAACATAGTTTCTGAAATGTCTTTAAGCCTAAATCCCTATATTTTTAACTGCAAGTAGAAATGTAGATAAAAGTAGTGCCTGCTCAGAGAACTCTAAGTATTGTATCTTTTGCTATGTCTGTATGCAGTAAGGTATATTTTGCACTAAACATAGCTTTTGAAAGAACATAGATTACTTGAGCTTCTTAGAGGATGTAGCTTAACGGGCTTACTGAAGCTTAGAGCACAAGTTTCTAAGCTGCAGCAGTAAGCCTGAAAGGTAAGAAAGATGAGGACAGCTGTTGTGACAATCATTCGGCAGTAGTAAGACTGGGTAACACTATCACATTTATTAATGACCCCAAGCAGATAGATAATATGCCTGGTCTTGTGTATGACTGTTCTTAGGATGACAAAGGGATTCTGAGGGCTGGTTTGTTACAAAGATTATGCACATTTTTTCCCCCTTTCCATTGTAAATAACAAAAAGACGAGAACATCTTTTTTCGCAATTCCATGTTTTTCAATTGCTGATTTTTCCTGAGTTCTTTCCTTTTTGACAGAATAACACCACTTCCACTTTGTTTAGGCTGTTTCTATGATGAGTAAAACAGCACCATATTGCCAGCTTGCCTCCTGGTCTCCTGATATCTCTACGCTAGTTTGCTTTCAGTCCTTGTGTTTGTTTTCAATCACTATGCTCATATATTTTACTGTCTGAGTCGTTTTGCATGTTTTGAACAATGGCTGCTATAATTTCTGCTTTCCACATTAGTAGAGGAGTGAAGTCTTTGTACCTAAAGCCTACATAGGCACTAAGATGCTCCAAGAAAATTGCATGTAATCTTTCTTACAACAGCATTTTAATCACAGTGTTCAGTAAAGACTCATTGAGTACACCCTGTGTGATTTCACATCCTTGTTTACAGTCATATGCACATGCAGCTCCTGTCCTAATCTTAACAGGAAGTAAAAAGTTGAACTCAATTATTGTTTTTTATTCAGCCCTCTAAATATTCCCCATGAACCCAATGAACACATAAAAATTTTAATCTAGATAAGTTTTAACCTAGAAGGGCTGCAGTGCCAGAGTTTGATTGTCTTGCAAACACCCACTACAATGCTTGTGAAACTCTGTTTTCAACTGTTTCTACTTGCTTTTGGAGAAGATAAAAGATTTATTCATTATTTCATATGCTGTGGCATATGAGAAATGTGAGTCTGACAACAGATAGTGGTAACAGGGGAATTTTTTTTGTTCAGTTCCTTTTTGGCAGGAAGTGATGGGGGGCACATATTAAAAAAAAAAAAAAAAGCACCAGGTCTATATAATGAATCTTTTAAACAAAATACATGAGCTGAAGCAATAGATCTGAGATTTGTTACTCTGATTCACAGAGAGCCATCTTGCTGTTTAAGTACTTTCAGCTACAGCAGCTGTTTTGATTCATAATCTGTGCTATAGCAAGGTTTATTTTAAAATACCAACCAGGGGACAGGGCATTCAAACATCAATTACTTAACTGAGAGGATTCAAAACCTGACGTGCTTGAAACTGAAATGAAACACATGGCAAATATTTTGCTTCCTGTCACACAAGGGATCCAATACTGCAAGCTGCGTGAGTACAAAGATCCAACTTGTCTGCTGTCAACAGGTGAAATTCTGACATTATTGTAATCAACCAAAATCTTTCCTTCACCTTCCACAGGACTGATTTGACCACGGGGATGTTCTCTGAATGTGGTGAAGTTTCAAAGCCTTTAGATTTTGCCGTTTTAAATTGGATCCCCAGCAGACTTGTAAATATGAAATCACTTAATGTTATGCATTGGAGATGCTGGAAGATGATAAAGAATGTCATGCCTTCAGTCTCCTGGAAGGAGCATTTGATTTTTCTTATTCAGCTCTTACAACTGTAATCGGAGCCAGTCCACATCAGACCTTCTCTGAGAATTTGCATTCAGTTCTTCATGCAACTTAGCTGTAGCCTGTATAGTGCAGAGTAAGGTTAGAAATAAATAAATAGGTACATATAGCCTCAATCCCTTACCCAAATCAATATGTATTTCTCAGGTAGGAAAATAATGGCCAGTAACTATTAGTCTTTTCCTGTGTTTGAGAAGTCATCACAGGTCCTGATCTGCCAACCCAAGCAAAGGAACCACCAGTCACACAGCACGCAGGGTCCCTTCCCCAAACTTTAGATCACTCACATGTGAGGGCTGCCTGGATAAATGATTTGGAGGATCTGGCTCACACAACACCTGGAACTGTCAAAGGCCTCTGCCATGCAGATGGTTGAGAGGAACGTGTATGTGGCACTCAAATTATTTTGTTAATGGTGCCATCTCCTGGTAGCAATTTGCTAAGCTAATCTTTGCCCCCACAAACTTGTTGAATACTTGTACTTCCTATTTTGACACCGTTACACTGAAGAGAGTTAAACAAAATAATTTAGATTCCTTTGTCTGCTATTTTTCAAAAATTTTTTATTAGGCATTTTCAAATGGGAAACAAGATTACACAGTGGTGCATTTTAGAAAATACTTTTTTGAAAAGATTGCATTTTTTTCCCCTACCCAAGTATCTTTCATTTCTTGCTTTCATAAGTATCAAATAATTTAAAATGGGGTAAAAGTAGATGACTCTCACTGAAGGCAGTGGATGTGCATACCAGTACAGATCCTAAACCAGCACGTGTGGAAAGCAATGGTGGGGTTCAGAAGGGGTTCAAGAATATTTGACAAACGAGCAAAGGAACTGTACACTGGAGAAGACTGATGGCATGGCTAAGTCAGTAGGAACACTGCCTTAAAATTTTGAATGAGACTAATAATATCTGAAAGCCATCTTCAGAGTTTTGGAAGGGCTCACTTTACAGGAGATCTAAGAAATAAAGTGCTGTTGAGTTTGGAAGTACTAAGGCATCACAGTAGTACAAATAAAATGACCAAGTAATTCATCTAATTACCTTATATTATACTGAAGAAAAATGTTGTCCTGAATTTATGCAATAATTTCCTCCACTTACACAAAAGATTTCATGTTTTTTATTGTGGCAAAAGTATTGTAAAATAATTTTCTAGAGCTCTAATTCTGTTTCTACCACGGACTTTGTTGTTACTGGAGAAAAAAAAACTGCTTAACTGAGATACATCTCATTGCTTTTTATTGACAGGAAGAATATGTAACAGGAATGATGGTAGTTTGCCCTTCACAAGACATGTAAAGATCCTTAAATTTTTCAAAGTGCTTGTATACTAGTTCAGCACAACATAGTAGCTAATCTAACCTGTAATACAATTCCTGTAAATTGGTAAACATCTTAGTGATGCTAAATTTGGCTTTTACTTTACTTAGAGTTGATACAAAAATTTCTGCTGGGTAACCAGACAGCTACCTTTACAGATATATATAGCCTCCTGAACTTATGGATTAACTTCACTTACAAATGGGAATGTGTGTAAGGACTTTGCTGCTGTAGTTTCTATTTTGATGCAATGTTTGGGTTTTTTCCTTACATCACTATGCTTGGAAACCAACCCCAAACTTACTCTCCTCTTCACTTGAACAACAATATCATACTCTGATACTTAATCAGACACCACCTCTGCTTTTCTCAAGTGCACCTCTTTGACTGAAGGAAAGCTGTCTTGTATTTTCATTTTTCACCTATTTCCCTGTATTTTACCATGCTCGTCCTGTTGCATCTTCTCAAATCTTCTCACCTAAGGAGGAGAAGATGCAAAGATAATTCAGTACCAAAGTGGCTACTTCAGCCCTGCAGCTGACAAATGTAAAGAGCCTCTAGCAGAAAAGCCTTGTTGGAAGTAGGTCTTATTCCAAAAACACATAAAGGAGACCAAACATGAGCAGTCTGGGGAGAGCTCATGCAAGAATTGCGCAGGAGGATATTCCAGAGGAAGAGACAGTTTCTGTTCACATGTAGTGCCTGAAGTACAGACAAGCTGAAATCATAGCATGGGAAATAGGGAAAAAGTTACCCCCAGTAGTGTTTGAACTAGAATACAACAATTTACGAAGGAAGGGGGCCTGAAGTGCACATCTTCTGGGTGAGGTAAAATTATGTAAATGGCAGAATATATATTTAGGGAACTCTAATGATTGATAGACATGAACTACACACTTAACTGCCTCCTAGAGTTCAGTATCCAGTTCTGTGTGCAGAAAACTTTACTGAAGGTAGACTTTAAAAACACAGAAGTTGGAGGTGATTGCAATAAAAATGGTGAATAACAAACTGTAAAAGTTTTATATACATATATATATATATTTACACGTATCTCTATATTTGTATATATGTATTAGAGACCAGATACTGTTCAGTTTGAAAGCTGAATGGAGAGACCAAACAGGAAGACTATCAAGAAGCATTAATAGAAGAAAGAAGTCCAAGAGCAACAATCTGGTCACATGAATTTTAGGTTGCTTTGTATCCCCAAATGGATCTCATTACAGTTTAGTTGTGGGGTTTTTTTTAACTTGTTTTCCACTGTGCTGTCTGTATTTCAGATAAAAACTACTTAGATGTAGAGAGAAAACATTGCATTTGGCTTCTGTCAGTATAACTAAACTGGATTAATTTTTACTCCTATGAGCACATCTTTTATTTGACTAACTGTTCTAAGGAGCTTTCAGGATCTTTTTATATTCAAATTGTTTAATGATTTTTATGCAAGGTAACCTTTTACTTCATATAGGCACTTTGCACAATATGTTAATTATCAATTAAAGGGCTAATCATTTCAATGAATGTATTTTAGTTATAAGTCTTCTTGACTAATGCTTTTGAACAGAAAGTGGAGCATTCAGTACTCTTTCTATGCAGCATTATTTTAAAATTTATCTGGAACTGTCTGCCTGTAAATAGCTTGGCAGCATTGCACTGGGAGCTCTGCTGACTACAAGCTGCCAGAAGTACTATATTGATTCCTAGCTGTTGGGCATCTGCTTCTATATTTAAAAATAAGCTATTGCTTTGTTATGGAAATTGAAGGCAGAGGAGAACCTTATTGTGCTAAAACAGAGTGATTAGCATCAGCAGTGAAAACTCTGAAATATTCTAACAGTAGATGGGAGGAGACTTACTACCTATCTTATAACAAAATGTTTTCTTTTCACCTTAAAATGTCCTAGGAGACTGGCACATTGCATACTTTATATATGCCTAGGGCTTTGTAAAAACAGAGTGATCACTGATTAATTTTAGAAAAGCCTCAGGCCTCGTTATGCATCTCAGCTAACAAACTCATTTATGCAGATATCCAGGATGGCCAGGAGGTGGCAAGGTACACAAATACACAAAGCTCCTTCTATGGCTGAAAGACTGCAAATTGCATGAGAATTACTTAGAAGTGAGGCTGAAAGGACTGTAACAGGAAAAGCTATCTCTCTACTGAGAGATGTCCTATACAATTTCAGCATTTACAGTTTTGTAAGGATGGGTCCTTGTTGAAATTACATTTTAATAATAAAGACTGCACTGAGTTGGAAATAAGAAGTTGTTAATAAGTATCTACTACAAAAAAATCCCTCAAAACTATGAAAAGATATTTGGAATGGAATAAAATCATACAGTCCCTTATTTCACAGTTACGCAAATCAGATAACACAAGGTCTGGTTATTGGATGGCTCTGAAAATTGGCTATACCCTGGGATTTTCATCTTTGATCACTAGTTTGAATTCAATCTAGGATGGTAATAATTATCCACTTGTCTCAGAAGGAGTAGGTGGTGTCAGGCTTTGGTGGTGTCAGGCTAATGCACAATTGTCTACATCATAAATTGATGACAGCAGCTTGGCAAAGTGACTTGAAAAGGGAGGATAAGGCTTTGTCTGAACAGTGAAGTTGTGTTACTTCTGTGGATTTGGTTAAAGTGATAGTATTGTCTGGCTCTAGCCATACTTGCATACCTATTTCTGTATTAATAGAGATTTAACCTGTAAGAGCAGTAAGAGACTTTCGTGCTCATATAAATATGTTTACTGTGGAGTCTGTAGTGATACAATTTTACTAGTAAAAAGCCCCAGCTTACCCCCCCAAAAAAAGTATAAATATTGAGAGAGAATTAGAATAACAAATAAATAATTTTGTTACTCATAAGGCCATGAATACATTAACAAGTCTCAGCAAAATAAATTACACATGGTATATGTGGACCATAATTTTCAACATCTGTGATAGCAGAGTTATTAAACACAAAAAATACTGCAGTATTTATTATACTAGCCCTGCAACTCTGCACTGCCTAGTCTTCCCACTCTGTTGTTTCCTTCTCCAGAGACAAGAAGGTATTTTTGTAACCTGATATAAGCTGTCTGCTGTAGAAGTCAAAGAGATAATATACAGTCTTCTTTCTGCCCCAAAGCTGCATGAGCCTCGTTTCAAGCAAAAGTATCTGGCAGATCTAGAGTAAGTCTGGAAAAAAAAAAAGGTCTGTGAGATACAAAAGGCACTCGGTGTATGCAATGGATTGTGCAAGGAGAAAAGGGTCCTTAGGCTTTTAAACCAAAAGTGTCCTCTGGAACCTCAGCCACAAGATGATTCCAGGTACAGGCAAGGTCAGCTTTGCCTGGAAAGCTGGGAAAGAAGCAGCAGCAGAAGTGATAGTTCTAATTCAGTCACTGATACCTCCATCCTCTTCATCAAAAGAGTAAAACATGTCATTGCAGCCATGCTATTTTTATGTAGCACTGTGAAAGATTTAAATGCTATTACCTTTCAGTCACACACTACTCTTTGTGTGTGTGTATTCTTCATTACATTGTAAGGCAAGATTGGTTTCTGGATATTCATTGAGAGGTGCTCCACATTTTGCAAAAGGATAGGAGATGCACAGGTGCAGTTTAAGGTACTAGGAAACTATATCCTACTTTGTCATAGTACTTTGTTAGCCATGGACTAAGAGATTTTGTGCTGAATGAGGTCAGAAGACCATGTATCTATCACAGATAACTACTGCCTGTCATGAGGACTTCAAGGGCTCTGCCTTTTCTCAGTAGCTAGCATGTGGACATTGTGACCTTTGTAGTTGCAGGGAAGGTTGTATGTTTACAAGTTGTTAAAATCTGTGACAAAAAGTTTGTAAATGGATTGCAGTTACTACTTAACATGCATGGTGTAGACTTTGCCTACCACAGAACATCTCATCTAAAGGTGCATATTCCTTGGGCGCATCCAAATTGATCTGGAAGGTAAGAAAACATCTGCTAATATGTCTGCATTCTCTTGGCTTTGAGTTCCAGATTACTTCTCTCTGTTCCCAAGTCATTCATTTACTTTCTTTGTCAGTTTGCCATCTACAAATGGAGTTAAATATAGTAACATAATGAGGGGCTGTACAATGTTGTACATTCCTGCATATTTTTGAATGCTGTGTTATCTAAATGTCATTAGTTCCCTAGGAAAACTACAATATAAGCTGGGATAATGTCTGACTGTGAAGAGACTGTGTTTTGAGACTGCTTTTGAGGTTGACTTTTTTTTAAATTGAGATTGTTTTGAGCAAGTCAATTCATTAATTTAAAACTGTATTACTCCAGCTGTGAAGTATGAACAGTAGCATTTGCCTACTCTCTCACAGACAAGTAGCTCATAGTAATACTTTTTTTGGAAAGGTAAAGGTATTATACGTATATATATATATATATATATATTAACTCCATCTCAGGAGTTGCAAATAGAGAAACTGCATTCTGGATATTTCACAGTTTTTGCTTTGTATTCTTTCCAGTTTCCAAGTGTAGATTTATCATCCTAATCCTACAGCTTTCTCTGAATTTTCTGAAGTGTTGTGACCTTGAAAAACAACAGTCTGTGAAATTATTTTTTTTTCATGTTTCACCAAATTCTGAGATTATGAAGAGGTATTTCCATTTTAAATATATAATACTTTCTGATGATGCTTTGATTGTTTAATAGGAGCTCTTCAAACTTTTCATTAATGTCTATGCATATACACAGATATTTTTTTAAGCAAGGGAGGCTGTTTTCAGGCCAGAATGAATATGAAAAAGACGTTCCAAGCAGTTAATCTGTTAATCTTGAACTGGCCCATTTTCCAAATGTAACTTTGATGTACAGAAACTACCACTAGAATTAAGCAAAGTCAAGTTCAACCTAGGAACATAGAAGTGCTTCCCATTAAGAGTTCCTTATTTCCTTATGAAAGACCACAGTCATTATGTTTCTAATACTAGGTCTCACTTTGCATATTAGAGGTTTTCCAGCCTGGGGCTGTGAGCCAAATGCCTAAGCTAAATTTTCACCACTTCGTGCAATGAATATTCTTGCTGGTTCATGCTTTTGAACACAATTCCTCTTGGCAGATTTCAGCATAAGATATATACATTTTACATGCTTATGGGCTTGTAACATCACCTTGATTTTTGTTTTTGTTAGGATTCCTCTTTATAACACCTGTGTAGTGTTCATCTGTGGTGAACACAATGTAGAGATACAATGCCATGATCAAAAGTGTCAGATACCTCATCAATCCTTGGTTACTCACTGAGGACACTGAATCCTATTTCAGAAGAACTCAGGAAGCCCGAGACACCTAGAAACCCTCAGGGATCCAGGCTTGCAAACCTCTAATTCACTGCTGAGAAATGCAGTGAAGGACTCTGGCAGGTGAATTCTGGCAAATGTGGCTCCATCAGTGAAACACCCTCACTCTTCCTCCTGCCCCTTTTACAGTCATCTCCCTGTGGCAGAGCTGTCAGAATGGAGCATCACAGCTCTAATTCACAATCAGGCAAATTAAATTAAACATTAGGATAAAAATTGTGCTCAGATGCTTTTGAGCATCAACAAGAAAAGTTGAAATGGTCTATTTTTGCTCTAAGGCCAGTAAGAACAGCTAGGGGCTGAGACAATGACAGCTTAAACAGCTGCAGCTGCTTACTTAGTAGATGTAAGCTAGGTCCCTCAAGTAATTTTTTTTTTCTTAAGAATATGTCAGTATACTTTCCACTTATTAAATTTAGTGACCTAACTGCTTAAAATTAACTCATGTCTTTGTATGCCTAAGTCAACAGTGGAATCAAAATGAACTACTTGCTTTTCAAAGAGAGTTACTAGGATGTTCTAAAAAAATCAGTCCCCATTAAAAGTGTAAGAGGTCACCAGCAGTAAGTCACTATTCATTTTGGAAGTTATGTTGGAAACTATTTAAGTTGTAGCTGGCAAACGCATAACAAATTCATCCTGGAAAATAGTTTGTCTGGCTAGAAATACTTCAACAGAATCTGCCAATTTTCGTCAAAATTTGGCAGCACACACGTGCTTGCAGATTTTGGTATTTGCCTTAAAGGCACATTTTCATTGTGCCTCTTTTCCTTGTAGCTCCCCTGGTTGGCACCCTGCCTGGCAGACTTCTGCAGCGTGAGGCCTGGGGCTCTGCAGGCTCACAGCAGAGCTAGACGCTCTAGGGCGTAGGACCTTAGTGCTTGGATGCCCAGGCAAAACATTTCATTTCATGAGACCTTTTAAAATAGCAACACTTCAGTCCAGAACATAAGTAGACTTTTCATAAATTTTGATTTGTGAACAGCTGATGCTCAAGTTTGTAGGTGTGCTTAGTAAGGCAGCAAAATAGTTCACACTTCGTATAATGTATGCTCCCTGTTCTTCACCTACGCAAAGGAAAGATTCAGTGAGAAGTACAGACAAGTATCAGCTCACCCAGTAGACCTTGATTTCTGTTGTTAGGAACAAGCTAAGCAAGAAGCAAGATGAAACTCTGCAACCTATTCAGGTGTCAAATTTGTCACCTCTGAAAAGTATCTGACCTACCAAGACAGTTCCTCTGGTTTACATTTGATTTTGTTGAGCTCTTTCCCATCTGGTACATGCACAGTAAACTTCAGGAATATGAGACTTTTGGTCAAGAAGTCATAGGTCTGGTGCTGAGGTAAAAGGTGGCCAGCGGAGTATGTGGCTGGCTTCTTTTGTTGCCAGAATAAATTATAGCTTGCCTTTGTGGAAATTAAATAAATAAATAGTGTCTCCAGGGAAGTGATAAACTGAGCAAAGTTTGGGGCCTACAGGGGCAGGAATCTGGTTCACAGATGTTGGTATTTTGGTACACCTATCTAATAATACTGCACCATAATCCATTATTACTCAACTCTGATTTTTCTACCTCTGTGTTATGGACTGAAGTAGTTTATGGGAATTAACTTGCCTAGTGTTTAATTCTTAAAATTTCCTTGGGAGTTTTATTTTTTGTCTTCTCTCTAATTTCATGGGATGTCAAGTATATGTTCCCATTAGTCCCAGCAAGGGTTAGGGTACTTTTTTTTCATCTTGCTAGCATTTTCAATGTCACCTCTACAATTTTATTGTCTAGGAAAAATTCAGGTGTGAAGAGAGGTGTTGATTTATGCAATAATGTGAAAGAAATAAAACTGGTTAGTTTAACCTCTCAAACAAAAAAAAGACAGTTGACACAAAAAACAGATGGTTGTTGCCTTGCCAGGAGGTCAGGATTTAAAACTTTTCAACTACTGCAGAGGTGAGATTTTAGGAAGGTTTTTCAGTAGTGAGATGTAGAGAGGACAGAGGAGGGAGAGGGAAGAAAAGGGCAAGGCAGAACATCCAAATAGTTTTAAAGAGATCCTGGTAAAGTGAGAAGAAGGAGGTGTGATGGAGTACCTGAGATAATGGGATACAAGGCCCACTGACAGCAATTCCCATCCTAGGACATGAGGGTGTGGATGGAAGCTCACGCGTGGCCAAGCAGCTGTGTGGCAGCTGAGCGGCACAAGTTGTGTAGGTACATGCTGTTTGTTCACCCTATTTGCTGAGTTAGTCAAACTGCCTGGACAAGAAAGTGGATAAGGAAAGCTACCTGAATGAAAAAAGATAATAGGAGTGAAAATGGAAAACATAAATCAGAAGTTCTAGCTTCCAAGTACACATTGGCTATTACTCTGAACACCACAGCTAAGCTTTGACACAATAAACATACTGACAGAGGTAGATGTATATCATACACAGTATGGCATCAGAAAAGGAAATAACCATCAATAGATCCTCAGTTCAGTATTTACATACAGCATAACCATTGTAGCTTTTGCTTCTGTGATGCATGCACAGGAACTCTTGGCCTAATGGAAAATGCAAAGGTCACGGCAACACTGCTGCAGAACAGCCCACCATTCCTTTTCCCTGAGTAAAATCAGCAAAGGAAAATTATGTAGGACAACATAATCCCTGATTTGCCTCAGTTACACTTTGATGCTGATGTATCTGGAAGAGCAAGTTTCCATTTAGGCTTTGAGTTAGGAATCAGTGAATTCATCTGTCTGGATGAACTGCAAGCAGTTCAAATTTCACAGTGCAACATTTCTGAACAGCAGCAGGGAAAATTTCAATTTATTATACTGGCTAACAGCAGATTATTTTTTTTTTTCTTTTGTAAAGCAATGAATATTTGCAAAAGTTCCTTAAAGCAATGAAGCAAGCTTCAACATTCAAAAAAAAAAAAAAAAACCCAACAAAAACAAACAAACAAACAAAAACCAAAAAAACCCCACAAAAAAACAAAAACCAAAACAAAACAAAAAAAAACCAAAACAGGGATGGGGAGGAAAGAAAAAAATCTATGCCTCTAGTACTAAGAGTTCCTTTGAAATTATGTTTAGTAGCTAGTCAGAAAGTTTCACCAAGTAGTACTGCATTTATACTTTTGTCCCGGCTCTGTTGGCAAACAGTTTATCAAAAGTGCTCCATGAGATTAAATGTTTTTATCAAAATAGGTCTCTGCTTAGCAAACCCTTATGCATGCTAAGCATTTCTATGGAAGAAACCAGCAGATGATGAGGCTTAGGTTAAGTACTCAGTGCCCTTCCTTCATTGAAAGTTGTGTTGGTTTTGGTGTTGTCATTCAGTTTCTTGGAGATGCTGCTATAAGCTGTGAAGCTCTTTGCTTTTATTCCTCTCATGGGTGTCCATGCTTGAAAAGAGAATGGTAGTTCATTATTTGCTATTTTTAAGAATTTGACTGTATTGTTCAAAATCACCTTTGCTCAAGGGTTGGTACACTAACTGTAAACAAAAACAAGCCAGTAATAAAATGCTGACTCAGCTACATTGATCAATATGAAAGCAGAGCTCTCTGTTACTGGTTAACACAGAGGAATGAGACAATATTAAGGAGCTTCTCCAAGGCCATAACTCCTTATGAACATTCAAGATATCAGCACCTGAAAAAATTCTATGATTTTGTAAATTCTCCTCAATTTCTTTATAAAAAAGTTACTTAATTTTGATTGACTCCTGGAGCTGTTAAAAGAACAGAATATAATTTTTATATATCCGTGAGTCTAACTCTCCACCTTCCAGAGTTTGAAACATATGTATACACTTTTACTTAAGAGAAATTTGCTAATCAGCCTTAGTTTGGCTTGATGCATATTTTACATCTCATTGAAGATTGAGGCTGAATGAAAAAGAAATTATGGCCAAAATTAGCCTTGTAGAAAAGTCCTGACTGAAAATACAGACATTACTGCATGGCAGAAAAGTCAGCACAGTTGAACTCTGCACAACCAGTTGTTTTAGAACATGTTACAAGGTGAGTATTATCAGAAAGCTTCTCTCAGGGTACAGATGAAGTGGAAAAGGATTTCTTTTTTGACAGTAGGAGGAGAGGAAAAGAGGCAGGGAAGAGAAAGAGATGTATATATAATTTTTTACAATAATTTTTAAATTTCTATAAAATAAATTAAAAATATATTTTTCCTGATTGAATAAAGGTAAGTTTGCTTCATTTCTTTTATAGTACACACCATTTGTCCAGTAGA
Source organism: Heliangelus exortis (assembly GCF_036169615.1). Taxonomy (NCBI): domain Eukaryota; kingdom Metazoa; phylum Chordata; class Aves; order Apodiformes; family Trochilidae; genus Heliangelus; species Heliangelus exortis. The sequence continues at coordinate 27,497,725 of NC_092426.1, read as the reverse complement.
TGTGTAAAATAAGTAAGATTCTGCTGGCTTTGGGTCACATATGGCATCTGGCATAAACTTCATCTGGACAAAGCTCTTCTTTTAGGAAAAAGTGTATTTATCTGATGAAAAGGAAATAACTTTAAAAGCAATGTGAAGCCAAGATTTGGTGTGTAGAGGCTTACTGTATGTGGCCTTTATTGCACACTTCTGCCTCTCATACCAGGTAGCTCACCTTTTTTAATCTCTTCAGTACCTGCATATCATGTGATTTTTTTCAAAGATAGCCTGTGGCATTGGCATAATTATCAGCTTCTCTCTGAGTTACTCTGGCACTTCTTACTGTGCAGCCTGAACCTCTCTTATAGTTAAAGCTAGACAGGTTAGTGTTGGAGCACCAAGTAATTGTTAGAAGTGAAAATTAGTATCTTTAAAATTTTCAGGGGAAAGAGAGCAGAAGGGATCTATGTTATCTTGTCAGTTCAATGGAACTCAGTGAAAAGCAGAAGCACTACACTTCTCTAAAAACTAAATCCCCATAAATTTCACTGGTACAAAATCAGTGTCATCAACTTCTCTGCTCTCCCCCTATGTTTCAGTACTGCACTTGATTTAAACTCAGTCCAATTAGCTTCTTATAAAGTGTGTTTTACAGGTACCCAGGCTATCTGCCAAAATTTTCCTACCAACCTTCACATGGGCTTCTTAATGATGAATTAATTTACTCCACTTAATTCTGGTGCCACACCACGGATACTTTAAACAGAAAGGTGAATCAAATGAATGTATTTTAACAAGACTTTTATTGAAAACATACACAAAGTCGACAAGATATTTAGCTTCTGAATGTACATATTAGAGAATAATACTTTAAGAAAAGGTGAAATACAACAGGCATATGCTGCAGTTTACATTACTTAAGGCATTTAGGTTTAAAAGCAAGTTATAGAGTGTGTGTCCATGTATCTACACACACAAGCACAGACACACAGGTTATCTGATTCGAAACTGTACACTGCTATGCAATCCATTATTTTTTTCTTTTTCTTTTTTTTTTTTTTTTTTTTGACACTAAATAAAGCTCTTATCCAAATGGTAGAAGTTGTTCACAGAACAGCAGTTATAATCTACTCTTCAAGAGTTTGCTTACAATTACAATACTAACGATGCACAAATAAACCCCCCAGTCTTCATGGAAAGTTCTCTCTTACCAAAATGAGGCTCAAGTAAGAAAAACACTAGTTTGCAAAGGCACCGTGGAGACAGGTTTTAATACATTAAATACAACATGAATCATTCACAATAACAAGTTTAGTGTTTCTGGGAACTTTAGTAAATACAACACAGTTGGTCACACAAAAAATGTTTCTGTTGATTTGTCTTGGCAACTCAGATACATCAACAGTGTAACAGCATAACAGCTTTGTTCCCATCTGACAGAAAATAATGGCAGTTCTGCAAGGCAAACGTTAAACCTGACCGTATGTATTTATTAATTCCACAGTGTTTTGACAGATTATAAAGGATGCAACTTAAAGGATGCTGACACGCTCACTGAGGGCTTTCATTTCTGTTTCTTCTAGCTTGGTGTTTTCGTTATGGTTAGCAGTTGGACTGATAAGGTGTGCTGGATACTGCAATCCGTGTTCTCCTGAATACTGTTCCCATCGGGAGTCATCACTTTCATGAGTGATGTAACGCTCACCCATTTTACATTCCAGTTCCCTTAAATCTAGCCAGGTTTGATAGTCCTGAAACAAAATTACAGTTAGTTTTAATATTCTTAGAATAAATCACATTCCCTTTACTACCAATAATATGTGAAGTGTTGTTAACTCAGCAATCTAAAGGTCACACATGCATCCTTACTGCTCCAGAATGGAAAAATCTTTTAAGTAATAAATATGAAAATTGTCTACAAAGTTAAGTTTAGTTTCTAGAGGTTTATTTGATGACCTAGTTTTATTGAACTCTGTCTTTAGTACCAACATGTTACAGGATATTTAGCAGAATGTATCAATAGTCTGTGACAGCTAAATAAGGTATAGGTGGTAAAAAAATACCTTGCAGGAGACGCTATATGATTAAGGAAAAAGTCACATCTTTGTGACTGGAAAACAGAGTGAAGGGAGGAAGAAAGCAAGTGCAGGAGAATGGTCCCTGGAGAAGAAGGGGTAACAGGTAAAAGGTTGTAGCCCTTTTCTTCATATTCCAGGAGGTCACCCTCTACTCTGACAAACACTTGTAAACATAAGGTACTGGAGTAGGATTCAGTTCTCAGTTTGGATAAAGATTCCTTGGGGATTATGGACTATGCTGTGTGCCATGGTTACTTTCCTACACACAAATGTGGATCCCTCGGGAGATCCCATGACCTGATGTCCAAATCTGGCCTTAGCCCATCTCCATAGAGGTGCACAATGACCTGGGCTGCAGTTTCTCCCTGTCTGGGAGCATTGGGATGGGTTTGGGCTGCTTACTGCACTGATTCTGTTTGGGGGTTTCAACATGCAGTGATTTGGCTTCTGTGAGGACAAAAAAAAGGAACATGTAAGGAGTAGAAGAGAGTGGCTTCTAGCATGTTGAAATTTTGTTTTAAGATGAAAAATTAATTGAAGATGGCTAATGGCTTTTCCTGGAAAGCCTACAACTTCACTCATTGTTCTGATGACTGTGAGGTGGCAGGCTATTGATTAGTTGTGATCAGAATTGCAGACTCCAGGTAATGACAAAATTAAGTCAATGTACTTTAAGCAGGGTTTTTTTATATATATCATGTTCTTGGTGAACAAATATGTTAAATAATTTTAGTGTATTTTGAAAAGCTGAGAGATTTCATTATTGGAATCTAATATTTTAAAAATTAATTATAAAATAGGCATAAACTGGTAAGGGAGTATGAGGTTCTCAGGATCTGAAAACATCTACAGGTTTGTAGGTTTGCATAATACTATTGTGCTTAAAGATGAAAACTTTTTATGACTTGGAGCCTAAAGACATAGAAAAACCATAGAATTCATAGCAATACCTGTAACCAGGGGTGGCTTAATGTTTTGTCCACACTGTAGCGCTTCCTCATTTTTACTTGCAACAAATTATTTATGAGATCAATAGCTGGAAAGAAATAATTTGAGAAAAAACAGTTTAAATATATTTGTTTGAACTAGGACATGAAAGCAGAGATAGACAAATGTGGTCATTGTAAGAAGTGCACAGTTATCCCTCCTTACTCCAGCTTTTTAAAAACTGCAGTCAGTGCTTCTGTCCCTGAAGGTATCCATGCAGACCTTACTAATGGGATTACAACTGTTTTACTGAAGAGCTAGAAAACCTCTAGAAAACCTCTGTTTTCATTTGCAGGCATACTGCAATATCTGAAGAAAATCCTCACTCAGTTCCTGTTGAAGGGGAAAAAAAAAAAATTCAGGCAAATGAGGGGTATAGTATTCTTCAGGTACCACAGTAAATACACGTGTGTATATGTGTATTTCTCTGAGACTCTCAGTATCACTTTTAAATAACTGGCAGCAGCATCTTCCCAGGCACTGTGTGGCAGAATCAGGCTTTGTAATTCACTAAGTCTTGCAATACTAATCATTTGAACTGAGCATTGCTTCTGCCTCCTAATAAGCAGTCTGGTGTTTCATAAAGGCAAAAGGGCTTCTTTAGAAATGTATTTATTTATGTGTTTTTGAAGGAGTTGTGTGATTCACTGAAGTTACAGGTGTCTGTGCTGTAGTGCCTGAAGAGAAAAAGCCCACGAGTCAATGACCAGTTCATGGAACCACACTGAGTGACCTATTTGGAAAAGTCTCTGGGATGAAATTTTTGAGCTCTGAATGCATCTAATAAAATAGAAAAACATCAAACACAAAATAAATGATGCATGAAAGGTAAAATTCTGTTCTAGGTGGTGCTAAAGACTAGGCATGTGTTCTGGGGGAACCTTTTGGGTACAAAATAACTGATGGACCACAACAATTACAGTATCACTGCCACTTTCCCATTTCATCACAGTATCTCTTGGCTTGTGCAAAGTATGCTGGTATTTACATTTTCATTTCTTTGCTTATAATTTGGTGATCAGGAAAGGTGGTCTGGAAAGAGACACAGAAATATCATACCACCAAGGGGTACTGGGTCTGATGTCAGAATGGGTATTTTTTCCAGCTAGATATTGAAGGAGATGAATAATCATCTTGTCTGTATTAAGAGCAGGAGATAGGACAGAATTTTTTAACTCATACACCTCTGAGGTTATATTTTGTGCAGCAATATGGCCAAGATTTTCTTTTATAATAGAATCTTCCTCTCTCCAGGTTCAGCTTGCCAAGTAGATCTTTCTGTGTGTTTGTGCCATAAGGCAGAGCACAATGTTCAGGAAAATATGGCATCCTATCTGCATGCATTCCTGATGCTGAATGAATATTATCTTGGAAACCAAAGCAATCATGGAAATTAAATCAAACAAATCTCAGGACCTGTAACAAAAAGAGCATTGTTAGAGGTTCTTAGCTATTCTTTTCCTGGATCAGATAATCCTAATTTAACTTTTCCTGTTGTGTTGTGGTCTCACTTAAAAATGTCTGTGAAGCCAGTCATTAATATGGGATTAAAAAGCCCACGGGTAGTCAATAGGTCCACTACTACTGATATATGTCAGGACTCTGAAAACTCATTTTTTTCTCAAAGTAGTGAGGTTAGTCTTTTTCCTTGAATTCCAAGCTACAAGGAAGAGACAGCAAAGTCAGACACAGTCCACAGTCCAATTATAGAGTGACTTCTGAAATAACCTAGGAAAAAGTAGTGGTCATCTGATGCTTGGAAGAGAAGAATATAGCCCTTACCACCACAGTAGATCTAGGAATCAGCAAACATCACCAACTTCTATAATGCTGTCCTCTTAGCCTCCAATTCAGCAGAATTACAGTGCAACTTCAGGGTGTCTTTCGGTTAGTAGATCAGTATTGAATGTGAATATTTATCCTATTTATCTATTGTCTTTAGTGGTATATGAATTTCAGATATAATTTTTCATCGTTCACTAGGAATCTCAGCTTGGCAAATAGGTCTAGAACTTGATGAAATTGTTGGTTATCGAGGCAACTAATTTCAGTCAACCAACTGTTGACATCTAAGCAAGTTCATGTTTGTCATGTTTCCCAAGATGTGCCTCTATAACTGGCAAGTACCTACTGAATATTCTTCCTGCCATGGAGTATCTGATAATGTCTCTTTTATGCATCTTCTCTCCAACCCACTAGAAGCAGGTAAAAACCCAAGACTTGCAAGTGATGAAATTACATATAGTTAGGTAGCCTCCATTAAGTTACAACAGGATGAAAAACCCTCTGCCCACTTTCTTTTCCTGCAGGACAATTATATACTACACCTCATAACATTTGTTATCTTGTATTCTTAGGGGAAAGTGTCAATAGGTTGTTTGAACAGCTCAGAAAGGCACTGGCCTTGAAACAATCACAAGAGAAAGGTACACAAATATGAAAGTAAAAAGGTAACTTCACAGAATGGTTCGGGCTGCCAGCAGTGAGCAATCAGTGGTTCTTGAGAACAGTTTACACAGATAGCCTGTTTGTTTCACAGCTGGAATATTGCTGTCTCTGTAACAAATTTTGGTGTTTGTTTTTAGTTCCTGGGTTTTATTCTTGGGTCTTTATCTTTAGTTCTTTTGGGTTCTTTCAATATCTTTCTTGCCTCTTAGCAATAAATAAGCACAAATGCAAACGTGACTTCTGTGAGGACTTATGGCTCAAACTATTGATACACTTCCCTTTGTTTTAATACTCAGTTTTCAAATGTAGGTAAAGAATGGGATCAAACATGAGTATCAGTAGCAAAAAGGATTTGCTCTAATTAATTATTTGCAAATAGTTATTTGTAGTAAAGACAGGGTAACAATTTTCACCCTAAGCATTAAATTAACACATACCAGTTTTCATAGGAATGACTGCTTTAGCTCAATTAGGATGTAATCCACACATTAACACAGAACTTCATAAAATATCTGAAAACTCTATTATAAACCTACCATTCATTTAGTCCTATGATACAGATAGATTTTTGTTATAAAAAAGAAAACACCTTAAGAATATAAAGAAAAGCAGTGCCAAATTAACAATAAATTAACAATAAATTTATACTTGGTCCAGAATTTTTAAAGTATACCCATAATATTAGCTACCCTTACAGCCATCAGTTGTAAAATATAAGCTGCTGCCATTAGTGTAAAGTTTAGGACTTCCTAGGTACTGGATTCTTCTGATTATAGCTCTGTTTATTAGTGGTATAATTTTTTCATACACATAAACTCCTTCCCTACAACACAGCTTTGTGGACAAATACTGCAGTACGCATGCAGGTACGTTATCAAAGAATAACCTTCAGCTGGCAGAGCTTATTATATTCAGGGACATCAACTGGCATAGTCCTTGATAATTGTAAGATGCACCTCTACAAAACAGATTTTGTAACACTAATCTATCCTAGCAAATATATGGAAGTAGAGCCAAGACCTCAGTTTAAACAGCTAGTTAAAAATGCATCTTTGAGCTATAACATGGATTTGACCTCCTAGTACTTAGTGCATATTTAGGTGACCTTCTCATTAACGCGTGAAACAGTTTCTATTCACAATATGCTGAAATGTCCATATAAACACTGGCTTGAGGGCAGCAGTGGTTTTACCTCTGACTCAGAAGTGTAACAGGCACACCACGATCAGATTAAATACATGGAAGAAATGGCATTGTTTGTTCCCAAATTATTTAATATTATGAAGTAATGTGAAGTACCTAATAAACAGTGTGCACACCGCACAGATCGTCAGACTAGCAGTAGATGAGTTGAGTTAGCAGCTGATGAAAAAAAAATTAATACAATGACTTATGAAAATTCCACAGCAGAATGAAACACGCAATGAATAATCCAAAGGTTGATATAGCACATTTCAGGACCATGCAGTTCAAAGGAACAGCCAGGAACAGTGAAGACACACTAGGTAAAGTATACCAACAGGCAGATGGACAGGATCCTTCAAGTAGTTAAGTCAAAATAAGACCTTTGAGATGATGCAAACTGGGTGGAATGGAAGGTCAAAGTTGAAAATAGCTCTGTATTTGACATGCAAAATTTAAAGCTATAAAACAGAAGAATATTCTGCAAGTAGATTCCTCTGTATTAATACCTAACAAAATTCCACAATGACATCTGAATTAAGGTCAAACTGTCATACAGCAGTTTAGTGAATTTGGAAATGTAAGCTGGCTTGACAGCCACTGAGGACAGAACAAAAATAGCAGATTGGGTAAAGGAATGTTGAATGGCCGTAAAAAGATCTGGTTTTATACAAGATATATACTCTCTACAACTCCCTGAAAGGAGGGTGTAGCCAGGTGGGGGTTGGTCTCTTTTCCCAGGCAACCCTCAGCAAGACAAGAGGGCATGGTCTCAAGTTGTGCCAGGGGAGGTCTAGGTTGGACATTAGAAAGAATTTCTTTACTGAGAGGGTGATCAAGCATTGGAATGGGCTGTCCCGGGAAGTAGTGGATTCTCCGTCCCTGGAGATATTTAAAAAGAGACTGGATGTGGCACCCAGTGCCATGGGCTGGGAACTGCAGCAATAGTGGATCAAGGGTTGGACTTGATGATCTCAGAGGTCCCTTCCAACCCAGCCAATTCTATGATTCTATGATATCAAAAACTACCTCTTTACAATAGCATATTACAGTTCTATTTAGACATACAAACAAACTCAGTTTTCTGGGAAATATTTTTTTCAAAAGAGAGAAGCTATTGGAGAAAGCTGGGAAACTGCAGCTGCTCACTGGGAGCAGAAATCATAATCTGTGAGATTGTGTGTACACACGCACAATCTCTAAAAAACCTTAAAATGTAAAACAATCGCATTTGGCAAAGTTATAGAAGGGATTTTGTGCATAAGGGCTAAGCTTTGGGAAAAGACATTTGCAGAAATGTTTTGACTGAGTAATAATTTGGGAAAAAAAAAATTTTTAGGAGCTACAAAACCTGAATGCTTTTAATGTTTATGAGTTAAGTTTTAATGGGGGACGAGGACAGACAGCATTACCAAAAAAACCTCTAGAATTTCTCAGCAAGAAGAGCTGATGAGACTAATGCAGATGTTATCAGATAGATATATTATGGAGAGAAAACATAGTCAATGAGTAGCCACATTCCTGAGTGGCAAAGATGGAACTGTTGACAGTGAGTGAAAGACATTAGACAGTGAGAATTATGATTCTCAAAGGGATTTTGCTTCCTCTCTTGGCTTACAACTGTAGATATTTATTTTAAATATTGCTAGAAAATGTTTGAGAAAAAGGAGTTCTCAAGAAAGTAACACAGACCACACAATTACATTCATAACACACTTTTCCTCCAAAATACAGTTTCTTCCCATATGTTTTTGCTCTAAAACTGCTAGACTTTAAGTGTATTATTTATGTAATAATGAGGTTTTAACTGTTATGGGTCATGTATTTTTACAAATCTATCACCTTATCAGTGTAGTTCACAATTTTAAAAGCCAGTTGAATGTTAGCTTAAGAGCAGTAATTGAATAAGGAACACAGTATGGGAACTTTTAGGCCACTTTACCACTGTTGCTGCTTTTCTAGACACAGTGTTTAGGTATGACCTCTCTCTTTTTTTTTTTTTTTTTTCCTTTTTCCCCTGTTAAAATTTTGCCACCCTCTGCATTCCTGCTCCCAAATTAACATGCTGTTGCTTGGCAATATCAGAAAAGGCACCTACTGAGCACTAAACCCAAAGTGATGATAAACGCAGCTCTAATTTTTGCACTATCCATTAAATGGAAAGAAATACATGATTTTGCTAAAAAGTAAAATATATGAGTTTTTAATTCCTGATTACAATAAACATACAAGTTAACATGGCACTACTAAGTTTAGCTATTAAACTTTGACATGAGCACTGAAATAACTACAGTTGGAGGAAGATTTACATCCAATTTGTAGTAGCCAGAGTAATAGTAATAAGGAAGAAACAAAGGTTTGAACACTGTTCTGTTTTCCTCCATGTTTATTCTTGTAATAAGCATGCAAGAATTCCTAAGACTGCTCTCATTAGCCATTCTGTGACAAATTATGTGCTGCTAATAAAACTGTTGTTTCACAGGCACTGGAAAGACTCTTTGGTCAATGATCATTTCCCATAGTCTAAACTGAAAATTGCATAACAAGGTATAAAACACAATTTTTGAAACATTTATGGCTCCATTAAAGGGACATACACAGAATTTCGGACAAGCAAGTTGCTGCTTTCTAAGAAGTAACTAGCTCAGGTGTAGTAGCTGCATATGTTTGTGCTCCTAATCCAGCATAGGTGTGAAGTAACCCCCTTTATCTATTGTTCTAGGGTGTCTGTGTTATCTGCCATCACTTGCTTTAGGCATCCTGTAGGATTGTTCACATAGATGGCACCAGGTTTACATAAACAACTACTCGTTTGTTTGTTTGTTTGTTTATAACCCTTCTGCTACTTCTCACCATTGTACAACAGTGTTTCTAGCATTAGCATACTGGGAACATACACAGCATCCAGTACTAAAGACAAAACAATCATGCATGTTGCATTTTACATGGTCAGAGAACCAGAGAATTTTTCTTTGCATGCAAAAATCAGAGTTAATAATAATTCTCCTAGGTAGTAGCCTCACTATTCTAAGTTCACTGAATTCTGTTTCTGTCTCCTGTGACTGAGGCATGTAATATGGTCTCTCCATGAAGCTACCATTCTTAAAATTGAGCTTTAATGTACAATTCATAGAGACTATTGCTAAAGAGTGCTTAGACACAGCACTGGACATATGAGAAAAATTACATTCACTTATAACCTTTTGACAAATGCTTTTCCATTAAAGGTAATATTTTTTACATTTCTTTATCTGTGACAATAATATTTGTCTAATCAACTTTATTTTTATTTTTAATCCTACAGAAGCACAGCAAAATTTTGTTTGAAGGTTGAGGTTGTTTAGTATGTGTCAAAGTTATATTAAAAATTCATAGAAGTTTTAAAGTGTCAATAAATGGGATAGAATGCTGGATATTCAATATTTTTTCTTCCTTAGAAGTAAAAATATAACAAATTTGATTTTTGTTTAGTTTACAGCAAAGAATAATGCCTCTTGCAAGAAAATATCTGTGTACATCCTTCAAGACAAACAGCAATTTCAAATCATAGCAGCTTGAAAGTGTTAGGTTCAGCAATGTTTATTTATAAAGATCTTGCTGGATTCTGCATTCCATCATGTGTTACAACTCCCTTACAAGCTTGAGTGGAAGAACTAGCTGACTTTAATTAATAACGTCTTTGCATAATTATTGCTATGATTAAAAATCCGGGAGAATTAGGTAAAAAAGAAATCCATTGGGCCTTTAAAAGATACCTATTATTGATCTTTCTATATGAAAATTAAAACACTTTAAAAAGCAATCATAGTCATGTATGCCAAAAGTTCTGCTGAGAAATCTTCAATGATAAATAATATTTGGCAAAAAAAGAATAAGGGAAAAGATATGACAAGAAAATACCTGTTCAAATTGAAAGTAATTGTTTGTCTGAATTTTTTAGATTTCCAGAACTCTGTGCAGAGAAGTTTGAGGCCCAATGAGTGTATTTTAGCTTGAAATGAGCTTCATCTTACCATAGTCCACATTTAATTACACAAACCTTTTCAAACAGCTTTTATTTGAAATGTTGTGTATGCAAGTTCATAAAATCTTTAAATAATCATGTGTTTTGCCCCAGATGCTTCAACACTTTATACCATTAATTATCATGGCCCTGTTCAGAACTGTAATCCAAATTAGAAGCGTTAAAATGCTGGGCGCAGATTCGTGTTTTAAGCATGCTATATGGCCACAGATCTGCCCTCTTGTGACCTGCACTGAAGAGTGGTTCAGAACAGCAGAGATGAGAAAACTGCTTCTTTATTATCCCTGGATAATCTGGAGTTTGAGTTCAACTTTAAGCTCTAAAAATCAGCATTATCAAGTAATACTTGGACAAAGATATAACACTTCCTGTGCTAAACATAACAGACCTGTTCAGAATTTTTTCAGGTTTTTCTTTAGCACAATAGAGTAGCTCATCAGCTAGGAATTCAAGATACATATCATAAAATCACAATGTGTAAGCAGATTTTAACTTAGCAACTTGTTTAAGTCTGTTCTTTCCCACCCTTCTACATGCTTGCAGCCTGCATCCATTAACTCTCAATGCAGGCTGTGATTCTATGAAAAGAGAGATAACACCCCAGTAGGTGAGTTTTCTGTAGGTGCTCTACTGAATCTTCACCTCTGAATGTAGAAATTGATCTTCTGTCTACCACAGTAGAAACTTGTGGGAGACAGTTTCTTGCAGCCTCCTCTTCCTGACTGCTGTTTGCTTATCTCTCTAGCGCCAGATAAAGCATTGCTGCCAACAGATTCTGTCAGCTTACATATCAGAACTGTGTGGAGGTTCGGAGGACTTCAATGTATAATTGTGAAGATTTATGGCTCTTTTTTTGTCCCTTCCACAGATCTCATCAAGGTTCATCTGCCACTAAGATAAAACAACACACAATGCTCTCAAAGCATTTTCCAGCTAAGAATCCCACAGGGTTATAAGTAAGCATGTAGGTACAAGCTGGGGACCTCAGGTGAGGCCAATCAGCTGATAAGGGGGTGGCACCCAGCACTGCCGAGAGGGATAGAAAGGCCTGCGAGGAGCGCCAGTGACTCTGAGCGTGGCGAGCAGGAGCAGGCAAACAGGAACAGGGCATGGCACTTCGAGAGGCACTTCATGAGGCAGTTCGCGCAGACAGGGCAAGTAGGAGGGGCACAGCCACCTCCCAGTAGGTCCCTTCCAACCCAGCCAATTCTATGATTCTATGATAAGTAAGCTACCATTAACCTGTAAGCTAACCTGTCATCTAAAACCCAGAAAAATTGTTCTGTTACTAGCAGAAATTGTAAATGCTAGTATTTTAATTCATGTTGGTACCTATTACAATTCAGAAAAGAAATCTAATGTTTATGTTGATTCCTTTGCTTTAAGACATATGAAGTTTGCAAAACTTTAAGGACACAAAGATGATGATTTTTTAAAAAAAACAACCAGAGAGATTTAAGTTCCCTGAAAATGTTATGTTCAAGAAACATTAATGAAACCAGAACTGATATTTTTGTTAAATGTCCTCCTTAGTTGTGTTGAGGCATTTTTAATATAACTAATTTACCTTCTTTAAACATGCTCATAGTGAACTGTTCACATTACTCTTTTACTATCAAATGTCACCCACTAGAATCCTAGTTCTGAAAGCCTCAATGGTTATCTTCAAGGCTTCCCCCCCTGCCAAAAGCCTCTTCTACAACACTTTCTCACACTGTTCTTGAAACCTCATCTGCTTGGAACTGTTCAGTATCTTTTTATCTTCTTCACAGAAAGACTACAGGGGTACAGCATCCTACTGAATGGAAATTGAAGCACAAGTAGAACAAGAAAAGACTGCAGAGGTAGTAGAACCTACTATAAGAGGTACAGAAGTAAATATAAGCAACACCCGTTCCACCAGCTGAGGTTTCTCACAAGACTGTACAGAAACCCAATATGTAGGTGCCTATGTGCCTCCTGCAACACCTCCTGGAAAGATCCCATGCTAGAGGATTATGCCACATGCAGAGTATGCATGCTCTGCAGGAAATGTTCAAAGCAGTTGATAGCACCAGTATGGTACATTATGGTACCTCGAAATTTCAAACACTTTTTTCCCACTTATAGGTAGAGGGGGAAAAATATGAAAGCAAAATACAATAGGTTTTTTTTAGCATTTATATGAACACAGTTATAAAGAGATGTTACCTTCATGAGAAATTTCTTTCCAGGGATTAGGTGGATACATAAAAGCAGCATTCTGGATTTGGTCATGTATATCTTCATCTTCATTGAATGGAAAGGTACCACTGAGGCTTACATAAATGATCACACCCACAGACCACATATCCAGAGACCTGTTGTAGCCTTTGTTTCTCAGCACTTCTGGAGCAAGATAGGCTGGCGTCCCTACAACTGAACGTCTAAAAGATTTCTCTCCAATTATGCGGGCAAAGCCAAAATCACAAAGTTTTACCTGTTTAAAGAAAAGTGCTATAGTAAGACTGACATTATTTTTTATTTATTAAATACACACTTGAAGAATTTTTATCTGGTTTAGCTGAAATATGCATCTCCTAACATTTTTCAAGTAGACTTTTTTTAAAGTCCTCTTTGTGAGGAATACCCTTATTCCACTGAAAGCAGATTACGTGATCTACTTTATATCCTCTGCTCCCTCACTCCGTGAAAAACAAAGTAAAAGCTGTAACACATGACAGCTTAGAATGCTCTTGGTGAAACCAGTAATTCAAAATAATACTTATTCATTCATACCACAAAAATATGCAACACAAGAATTGTTCTACCTATGGCTTTCCCCTAAATCAAGCAAGTTGACAAAATTTAGTTCTTGAACTTCTGCTTTCATTTTATCATGGACCGAGTTACATCTTGCCTCTCCGCAACATCTTGCCTGGTAACTTTAAAGGAATAGATTTGCTGCTTAAGAATTTTTTAGTAAGTGACCAGTTTTTTCATATCTAAAGATTCTGCACAGTTCCTGAAGGAGACACAGAGAGGTCACTAGTCACTTTTTTGTTTGTTCATAAAATAGTAACTGCTAACACTTATTCATTGGAACAACTTATTTTAAGAAAAGACATTGTCTGCTTGCCTGTGGGAAAGGATCAGCTGATGCCAATAACACATTTTCTGGTTTGAGGTCACAATGAACAATATTTTTGAAATGAAGATGTCTTAAAGCAACAAGTATCTGTAAAGAAATCAGAAATAAATTCAGTTTTAAATGTTGCACTTTTTTGTTCAGTTTGGTTTATATTGTTCAGACAATATCAGTAATCAGAGAATCAGGGACAGATTCTCAGTAGAGAGAAACAACCTAACAACAAGTTACCTCATAAAACAATGTCTACAATAGGAGGGAAAAAAACAAAAATTTCAGCTATGATTTGTTGTGTCTCAAGTTCTCTTGATATTTCACAATACAGAATATGATATTTCCTTCTCCAAAGACTTCATATTCTAAACGTTTTTAAAAACTTGGTTCTAAGTACTTGGGTTTGGGGTTTTTTTTTGTTTGTTTGTTTGTTTTTTTTAATTTGTAAATGCAGGAACAAAATAACCTTCCAGATCTAAATTCACTAAAAAAAAATTGACAGAAATATTATGGGACCCATTTTGAACATCCTTGTGAAGCAAAAAACCATAAGCTGCTTTGCATGTATTTTGATTCGATTCCACACATACAAGAACAAGGCAACAGAGTGCAACAGAAATTTTTATCCTATTCCTGTGGCTTTAACTCCTTTCCCTTGTGCCTGGTCAGGGGCTGGCAGAAATTCTCACTACAATAGAGCAGATGATGACAAGGAGGCTGAATGGACCTGGGAAGGTAAGAAAACAAATTCTGATGCTGGCAGCAGTTTCACCCACAAAAATCTGTAAACTATGAAACCTACTGAATAAGAAGCTTCCACCACAACACTGTTGTTCTTGGACTTTTTTGTCACTGCTGAAAGACAGAATGCACTGATTCTGAGGTGGCTTGCTACTTAATCTTGTACTTACATGCAAATCAGTGTTACAGACAGCCAAAGAAGCAGCATGATAATATGACAACAGGAAGAATAAAAAAAAAAAAAAACACCCCATTGTTAGAAGTTTTACAGGAAACCAGGCTAATTTAATCAGGGGTTATGCTGAGACCCAATCTCAGCATGGAACACATACAGAAAAGTCCACAGTATTGAACTGCCATGGTTAAGCATGGTGTAGTTCAAGAGGCTCCAATTTCTTAGTGTAGGTCTCCAACAGTTGGCTGTTAGTGCTTCTCTTTCCTGTGCTAAATATAAAATGTTCATGCACATAAGAAGCTGTAGCTTGATGACCCTTCCATCCAGCAGCTAGACAGCTGTACATGTGTCCAGTTCTAGGTCCTCTTAATGTTTTACTGCCTACCAGAGAATGTACACAAAAAGCTGTCTTTACCACCCCTGATATTACCATTCAGGCTTTCATAAAACAGACAAGTAAATTATGCCAAAAGCAAAACATAAGAAACGGTGATAATAACTGACCTCAGGTCTCCTTTTAGGTCTGTAAATAATTTCTTACCTGAGTAATTAAAAACTTGGTTATTCTCTCTGGCAATCTGCCCTTTTCACTCGATAAGATCATCTCCAGCATATCTCCATGGAGTTTTTCCATAACAACAAACACTCTTTCTGGTGTCTCAAACATACACTCCAGATTTACAACGCCGGGATGATGAAGATTCTATTAAAGACAAATACAGCATTCAAATAACATAGATTTCCCAACATGGTTAGTAGGTTTTATCATTATGTAGCCAGTCTTCAGACCCTTCTGAACTAAACAACAGTTCACTTCTTTATAATTTAAACTGCATGCCTTGTGTGTAGGCAACAGGCATGAAATTTCTAGGGACAGGACAGGAGAAGGGATGAACTTTAAATCGGTTAACAAACAGACATTTTCCTTACGCCTGGAGCTTAAAACTGCAGAAACTGTAATTCCTAACATTACATTTCCAATACATTTGGTCTTGGCTATATAGCAGGTTAGGCAGGAAAAATTCTAGTATTTTTGCAAGAGTAATACTACTGATTATCAATTAAAATATTTTTAATATTATTTGATGTTTATAGTAATGTATAAAGGGAGCTAATACAGTAAAAAGAATAGAAATATACCTGTAAAATTGCAACTTCGTTACGAAGTTGACTTTCCTGTTTAGTTGGAAATCTTAGTTTGTCAATTATTTTAATGGCAACATCTCTTCCTGTTTTACGATGTTTTCCTGCATCAATAAAACAAAAGATCTCTATCAATTAACATTATTAATTCTGAAAAATTATCCACTTTCACAGGATTGTACTAATAACCACAATCAAGTAATTCTCAGAGCAGGTTTGCAGCAAATTATGTCATGTAAGTAATTTAAAATTTTCTGTCATTTCCCTTTCTACCTTTGATAAGAGAACTTTTGGTGTTACCATCTGACAAAGCTGTTTAAACATGTAGGAAACATACACATGAGAAAGCCAGGTCTGCATTTCAATAGTACAGATGCAAAGGTAAGTTTTCTTATATAAATAGATGTTTATATATGTTTGTTCATATACCTAAACTGAATTCTCTGCAATTAGCAGGTTGCAGGCTTATTCCTTCTACAGTAGTTCCAGACTAGCAAATAAGAAATAGGTAACTGCCTTTAGGCATGGTGAGTGCATGTCCCAGGTTTATCAGAGATTCAGATTTCCCAGTGAGAAATTTGCAGGTAGTTCTCACTTCATACTATCTCAAGGAAAAGCTGAAAAATGCTTGAAAAGCTGAAAAAGCAAAAAATGTTGAAAAAAAAAAAAAAAAAAAAAAGGATAAAAAAGATGAAAAAATATTAAGAAAAAAAATTTCAACTCCTGAAAAAAAAAAAGAAGAAAGCTCTCAAAAACAGCCCAAGAAAAACAGCAAGAAGAAGATATTTTTCTTCTTCAATTATAGTTCTCAAAAAGACAACTTTTCTACGTTTCAGGGTTTTCTTTATTAGAACTTAGAAAGAATATCTAGCTAGTAATGTACACAGGCCTACTACTGAGTAGAAAACTTTACATTACAAAAGTACTTTGTCAACAAAAGAAGTTTCATTGTTTAGTCAACACTGCCTCTCTAAAACAATGGCCAACTCATGTCTGTAACAAAACATTCCCAAGTCGAAATTCTTTCACAACTCAAGAAAGTCTCTGTCTTAAGCATAAGTGTACAGCACAACAAAACCTTACCTCCATAAACAATTCCAAACTGTCCTGATCCCAACACCTCATCTGGGAAGATCTGGTATACAGTGCTAATATCCTGTTAATATAAAGAAAAAAATACACCCTGAGATAAGGTAAACAATTTTTTTTTTATTTAATTTTGTTTTCTAAATGAGGATTAGCAGATATTTACTACTGTATCCTTCAAAACATATTATCTGGCAAGCACATTCACACAAGTCCTCTTAAAAGCCGCGTTTATTGCCATTGCTGTAAAAGCCCCTGCATCTTTGACAGCTTCAGATGCTGCCCTTTCCAAACAAATAGCCCCCAGTGCAGGACACTACATTTTATCTTTCTGAAATTTAAAAAACAATATAGAAACAATATAGAAATAAGGAGTTAGCAACTCCTTAGCAATTCCAGATCTAGGAATCACTGCTGTTTTTTATGACAAGGCAGAAATTACAAAAAGTTCCTATATCAGCTCATGTCAGCCACAGAAATGCAAGTTTATAGAAAACTGTGAATATCAGCTGTTCTGGGCTTTGGCTACTTGTGTTGTCAACTGAGAGGGGTAAAATCTTCTACCACGCCAGAGAGGGAGCCTCCCATCTCACTATTTCTTGGCGCCTAAACACAGGCTAAAGCATAAGCTTAAATCTTAGAGACCTTTTTATTTTCCTAATATTTAACCAGCAGCAGACAAAAAGAGTAAAAGAGCACCAAGCGTTGACAACAGACTGTCTTGCTTTTTCTTAGGAAACAAATGAACACATCCTTCCCTAGCATTTTTCTGGCAACTACCAGAGCTGTACCAAAGTTTCACTCAGCAGTAGGCAGCCTTTTTTATTTCCTCTGACCATGAGACTGTTTACCTTGACCACATGTCCTGTGTCTCACAGTCCTAGGCAAAAGAAGCCCAGAATTCTTATAACAATGTATGTGACTCTTCCTTCGGATGGAGCTTCATTATTCAATAGAGAATATATGATCTCTCAGTGGTGACAGAAAACAGTGCTCTTATCAAGGCTTCTGATTAACTTTACAAAGTTCACGAGATCTCATGAACTATTAACTTCTATGGCTCACTTTTCCATTTGCTAATTAACATCCTGCAAGGATATGTAGATCATTTCTGTGTTAAGAGAAATTACCCATATGTAATTCCAATATGTCAAGACAATGTTCCATGAAAATTATTTTTCCCAGAAGTTAGCAAAGCTATTTTAAAATAATTCTCCACAAATGAAAAACTCCTTTCCAACATTTCTTTTTTGCATAATAGATCAATGACTTTGCAAGCTTAATCAAAGCATGTCTAACACCAGCATCCAGAGAACACTCACCACATTTTCTTGAACTTGGCAGTTTGACACAGAAATACTGATGGATATATCCCCTGGGGAAGAAAGTAAAATATACTTTAGGTTGCTGTGCTTTTAGTTTAAACATGTAGTAATAGGAAATGACATTTACATTACATCAAAATTTACTGACAGCTCCAGAAATTGGACCAATTAGGTCAGCTTGTTCATCTACCAGCCAATACAAAATTACATCAGCCCACAAGTATGTGACTGGAACAATGCTTTGCAGTGCATGGTAAAGAACAGAATTACACATTCATTATGTTTGTTTTTTTTTTAATAGTGGAACCTCCTAATTCCAATTTTCAAGCTCACTATTGCTTTTTGTGCATTTTTATTTTGGGTCTATACCTCATGCCAATATCATAACTGCGACTATGGTAAACTGTATTTAGAGGATTCAATAATATTTTTTATTTATAGAGTTATCTACAATGTATTTGATGCTATTTATGCAAATACACTTTCAAATTTGTATATGCACTGTTAAAAGTAACACATTTCAACTGGCTAAGAGACATTATTAAAGGCACTAATGGAAATAAAAAACTGCACTTGTGCTTTAATACCTCAAATATCAGATCTAATCTCTACAAAATCAGAGTCTAGGATGTTAACATATGCATTTTAAATTGCAAATCTATTGAGGAGTTCAATAACACTTGAGACTATGTCTGTTGCTAAGTGTATTACACAAAGGCATCATTTTGGGGAGGAAAGATTGGTCCTTTGGAGCATCACCACCAGTCTCCTACCTCTGCTTAGAATTCCTTAGTATGGATTTCAGCCTCATCAAAACCTACATTCTCTACTATAAAGCCTGTGTTATATACTCAAGATGCTCCCTACTGTCCATCAGGACCTTTCCTAGTTGCAATAACTTCAGCTCCTTGTGAGTTATTCCCTTACTCTTTTCTTAGGAATAGACCAGTTTTGGAATATACTGTTCCACTTACATAGAGGCCTTTTGCCATTGCCAAGTTGTTGTCAAATGTATGTGCTGCTTTGTATTCACATGAAAAAAAAAAAAGCATGGACAAAGATTTTGAGCAGAATACAAGTTGCCATCATTCACAGACCCCACAGGAATTTGTTCTGAAGGTCTCAGATGACCATACTTGGTTCACAAAATACCCAAAGACAATTACTAACTTGTAAAGAAAATTTTCAGACTTCCCAAGAGAGAAGACAGCTATGCTGAGCTCAAAGCAGGGGCACTAGGCAACAAGCCTGACTGAAATGACATCCAGAATGTGACACTATTTTATGCAGGAACCCAGTCGAGAAAGCAAAGGACAAAGCTGATCTAATCTGATATGTGAGCTGTTGTGCCTGGAGATGTAATGCCACAGCCTGTTGTATCACTTGGTTTCTCAGGGGCTTGCTCTCTCATTAGCATTTGGCACTGCATTAATAGCATCCAGATGTCAAGTGCTAAAGCGAGTTTATATTGCAACCAAAGGCTTAATCCCAATTGTGTAGACATATCCAACTTTGCTTTACACTAACTAGACTGACTACAGTAGCAGAGCAGTCACAGAAGCACAGGCCTAGTAGTGGGAAATTGTTTGCTCTGTGCTAATTTGTTATCAATACCTGAACTAGATGTAACTGAGTTTCATGTTTGGTTTACATAAACTGTCATTTTTGCTACAGAATTACCCAAAGGTGTGTAAATTATAGGGAAAGATATATTCCGTCTTTTGGTCCCGTGTAACATCCATGCTTTGTTGTGCTTAAAACAGATGCTCTTCACACTTGAGCTCATTTCATCTTAGCACAGGACAAGGTTTGTGACAGCTGTGCAACCAAATGTGATGAAAGGGAGCAGATCATCTGTGCTGCAGTGACCTAAAGAGTTCAGAGCCACTTCTGAGGATAGCTAGAAATGTAAATTACAGTCACGATGAGAAAAATCTCTAAGTTCCCAAGTCGAGCTCAGAAAACTTCATGCTTCTGCACAAGAAAGCTATTACTCCTGACAGAAATACAAATGTAGATGAGATGCCCTACAAACAGAACAACTATTTGCTCGCTAACAAATCTGCACCTTTTATATTAATAGAGATGTCCTATTATACACTGGAAACACATGGATGAGAAACTGTGGCGTTTAAAATAGTATGCAGACAGGTGATAAACCATGACATAACAGCCTTGACTAGCTGTGCAATACTTCCGTTCAGCATGTGCAGAAGATTATGAAATGTCATTTGTGATCTGACTCTCACTTATCTGAAATGAAGGAAATGAATAAACTTACTGTGTAGGCTGGGTCCTGACCCAGTTGATGCTCCTTTGGGGATGACAGGCATTAGGGCATGCTGTATTGCCATCTCCCACATTCGTGCCACGTCAATGCCAATACCACTGGTGATAACACTGCTATTCAGTGGAAGACTTGAGAGGTTTTCTATGTTTTCTCCAACATAATAGACTATATTTGCTGTGCTTATTTCAAAACAATGAGGACTGGCTCCTGGAGGCAGTAAATTGAAGGTTTTTGCAGGCTCCAGAGACAAAATCTCAGACAATGGGATTTCCTACAGTGAAAAAGTGTTTTATTTTCTGTGTAAATATTACCAACACAAAAAAAACTGCAGCATGAACTTTATGAACTTTGGTGAATATATTATATTAGCTGTTGCTTTCAACTACACACTTCTTGTACAAACCAGAAGGCTCTTGTAACCTGAAACTCTGTGACACAGAGGATTGTTGATAGTAAAATACTAAATGTTTCTTTTCAAGACGAAGTAGAACTTTATATAAATTTATCAAAGACAGGAGTGAGGTGCCATCAGAAAAGAGCAGGTCCATCCTATACCAGCTCCTCATGAAAGTTAAACCCTGTTCGCTATTTCATAAAATTTATTTGCAATAAGGCATTTGAAGTATAAATTTATTCAACATTAATATTCTAAATCCACCTTTCACATAGTTGCAACTTTATTATAGTTTCATCTGAAATAACACTTAGGGCACATTTCACAGACATTTCCCTGAGAGGAAATTACTTCTCATTATTAAACCCTACTAGGGCAATGCCTCAGGTAAAAGGACATGAGCATTAAAACAATCTTTTACAATCCAGATAAAACAAAGGACAGAATTAAAATAGTAATCGTTTGGAAAGAATCCTAATTGTTTGGAAAGAATCTGTATTATGAATGACAGAATGTCAGATGAGTTTTGTGCCAGAATTTGTCATTGATACTGAAATGTCCCTTTACAAAAACCTTCCATTTCCACAGCATCCTGTGGAAATTTACAGGTCCTTGTTAGTAAACACCCTTCTACCTGAGACTTGCTTGAGAAAGGCAAAACACACATATGCATCTTAAATGATGAAAATAAACATAAGTCAGATATACTACTAGTGTACTTTTGGTAAGTATCTATTAATCCAGAATATAATTCAGTAATTATATTCTGCTGGTATAAAAAGAAATTGAAAAGGATTCCTTACTTTGTAATATTTGCTTCCAGTATCATTTTGAAAAAGTGTAATGCATTTGCTGTCCAGTCTCCAGTAGTGTCGTTTCCTCTGCAATGAAAAATAAGTGAAAAATCTTTCTAACACTTTCCAAGGACATTAATGAGATGTTCATTTCTCTAGATAATAATTTCCAAACATTTTACTTGTTTGAAGAGATGCACTGTGAATGATTTCCTATTAGATTTTTTTATGAGGACTCTAAGTTTAGGATTTATAGGGCCACCCTCTGTTATTTTGGTAATAACTTATCTCCATTCAAATTCTTCCAAGTTTTAAAAAGATAAAATATGCCTTTATATTCTGCACACTCTGCATTACATTCAGCACAATTTGTGACCAATGTACTTTTTTTTTGTATCATTTATAACACCCCAATCCACTTTCAAAAGCCATATATTGAAGTCTATATTCCTGTTTCAGCAGGTCAGAATGAAAATAACTTTTTTCTATTCTAAATCTATTGAATAAAACTCTCAATTCACCTGGCATAAGACATCTAGAAGACTGCAGCTGGAAGGTAATGCTACTTTTCAGAATACTTAAGGTGCTAATACTATTTTTAACTTCTTCCAGATGTCTTCAAGTCTGGATGCCTATGACAATGCAACTGGCACATTCTGACATTTTCTGTCTGTTTCAGCTGTCTCCTGTTTTGTTACACACAGTGCCAATCCTCAGTTATGACAAGAGTCAGGACTTTAGGAATCAAAAATACTGCAAAAAATGCCTTACATGAGGGACTGTAAATTCTCAAATATTGTTAGGGTTTCAGTAAGACAGGTCTTCCTTTACATTTCTTACCAGTGTGTCCTTGCTTGTATAGTGAACCATCCAACCCTCCTTCATTACTGTGCTACTTCTCCTTTTTGTGTGCTTCACAGATTGTACCACTCTCATTAATGGAATATTGTTGCTGGTTGAAGGGCTTAAGAATAAACCAATAAAGACTTTTAAAATTAAGATAACTTTGTACAAACAGAAAAAAAAAAAAGCCAAACTTTAAAATCAGATTATATATATATATATATATCTCTATCTCAAATGTACACATTTATATTTATTGTCACTATCAGACCTGGACTAGAAACTATTTTGTTCTGTCACTCCAAGTATCTTGGGATTACAAAGAAAAAAAACTGTAATGCTACAACAGGAGAATGTCAGAGACCTTCTGAAGGCTTACACACACACAGACAGACACTCTATCCCCAAAATACTCCTGAAGATGAGCTAAGAAGATGGGCAAATGATGAGGGCCTCAACACAACCTGTGCTGTGCACAATTATAACCTAAATAAATACTGTTCATCAGATTACTGTCCTGTGATCTTTCTTGCATTCAAACACACAGTGGAGTTCTGATGGCTTGCATAGTAGAAAGTGTGGCAGCTGGCCAGTTGTGTGTATCCTGACAGGGCAGAGCAGAGAATCTCCTGGAACTTCTCAGAGAAAGAGGCTTAGCTAATACAGTTTCTCCTCAAAGGCCTGAAGCAACATGATGCCATTGTCTTGGGTTGTTAAGGTACCACAGGCTGAAACTTTCCGTGACTTGACCAAGACACAGCAAGTCAGGAAGGCATGGGAACTTGACACTGTGCCTGACAGCACCTCAGATAACATCTGGAATATCTCACTGTAGAGGTTTAAGAAGCCAAGCCCATCTTCTCACTTTCTTTGCTGTTGGACTTAATTCCAGATCAGATTCTTCGTAATGTAATATCAGTTTATAATCTGCTCAATCCTCAACCTAAATGCTTGGTTACTTCTGGCAAAACTTAAAACAGGGACGTTGCATTGTACATGAAAACACAGCACAGAGAGCTCAGGTGTTCTCCCCTGATGGCAATGCTATTGGTGCAACAACTCCAACAAAAAGGGCAAAAAACACCCAGGAAAAGAATTCCGTAAGTTGCCACAGTTGTTCTGACTGTGGATGGTTGCAGATGGTACTGCTTCACTGATATGCACCCAGGAAAGAAAACATTTTGTGAATTTTCAATTTTCAATCAAAATGCAAAAGGTGAGCTGTCATTAAGTTTCATGGAGATTGCAACATACAGTTCACTTCTCTCTTTCGACTAAAAATGATCAAATAATCTGCAGTCCTATATGATTATTCTTGTCTGTGCTCACAAGCTTTTTTTATTTACTTTTTTATTTGCTTTTAACAGAGCAAATGGATTAAAAATAATCCATGGACATGGAGACCTTACAAATGTATTATTGCATCATGACTGGGAATACAGGAATACCCCTCAACTAAGGAAAACATGTACCTTGGTTATTAATGTTTTAATTAGTTATAATTTGTTATTTGTATTTTTTTATATTTAATAATAATGGGCCATTCAAAATGTTATACATTATGTGACATTAGCAAAGCTTTATATTCCAATAATAAAAGGTGCCTGTATACAGTGTCTATGCAGGTGAACACGAGAGTAGAAAAAAACTGCTGCAGGAGGTAGAACTGCATAGTGTTGCAATGTATTGCTTTCCATCAGCAGAAAAGTAGACATTAGTAACAGAGATTTAAGTGAGATGCTTTACCTAAACAGACTCCTAATTAGCAAAATGAAAGAGGAAACTGTAAATCAAACTGGGATCTGTGAAAGAGAATTATTCTATGATTCTTCAAGGTAGAGATCCCTTGCATCAAAGAAACTACAGCTGAAAGGACCTTGATTCATTTTAGATTCCCTGACAATAAATAATACCTACTTTTTTCCCTATTAGTCTGCACAATTCCAGTGAAAAACACTTTCTTCTCTTCAGACATTTAAGGCAAGTTGCACAACTCAATCCCTATTTTCCTTCCTCATTTCAAACCACTGTGTTTTGTAACTAGCTTGAAACTACTAATTCAAGTTTGTCAAACTTTCCTTCTTTCTAAAGTTACCTAAAAAGCCAAGTAATTAATCTAGAGCTGAATATAACACAGCAACACAGCAGCTTACACAATTTGTTTTTTGCTTATTAATTTTTTTTTAAATGCACCTTTCGTCAGGGAAAAAATGCTTGGGGAAACCAATACTTTAAAAATTGTTTTCTATTGGCTCATGCACAAATAAAGTTTCTGAAGATAACTCCCATGAAAGAATAGATCTGTTTACTTAAGCATCAGTTTTCAATTGCTACCTCAACATGACAAGAATTTTTAAGTTTCCCTTTCATCCCAAATGTATACATTCAGTTAGGCAATCTCACATCATTTTCAGAATGACTACATATCACTTCATTCTCAAGGAGGGAGAACAGAGGCCCTGCAGAATCCCCCTCGAGTACCCAGACATGGCACACAAAGGGAGATGGAAGGTGCCCTCCCCAGCTCACCTGATCATCCTGTTAGATTCATCATGATCTGGATCAGCATCCTGCATTTCCCCATTGTCACTATGGCATCCTGTCATTGACATCTCAGAGTCATGAGATATAGATTCTTCCATGTCATCTATAAAACCACTGTTTCTTTCACTGTCATTGTCATCACTTCCTTCTTCCATGACCACATCAGACTCAGCACCAGGACTAAGGAGATCTGGAATACAATTCTGAAGTTGTTATCTGAAAACATACAACACTCCAATCAAAACAACCTGAGACATTTTGAGCTTCAGAAAAACTCAGCTTCTCTTTGGGCCCATCTCTTCTCAGTGTGTATTGGTGAAGTGTGGTCTCTAACCAGTCATTGAGAAAATCACTCCAGAAAACTCTAAATGCATTAAAACAAATTACTTTCAGAAATTTAACTTCCTATTGTAAATGTCAAAGTCAAGGTAGAATTCCTTATCCATGGACTTCTGGCAAAAATTCTACAATTAAGAGCCTTATTTCTGGAAGATTTTCTATACAGCTTGAATATTGTGCACCATCTTGATGGTTGCTGACAGGTTACAGCTGCAAACTGATGCAGGATGAGCAGTAATATCAAAACTAATAATTTTATTTGATGATGACATGAGGATGAACTGAAATAACTCTCAACACAATTACTTTAATGTAAATTATATTTGGAGAGCATAATGGTATTTAATTTGCACTAATGTTCTCTGTAAAAGCTGCACATTATGGCACAGTAATCCATACTTTTGAAATAAGACCCCCTGCCTTTTTAAAAGAAATATTAAACAAATATAAGAAAGTGTAATTCATGATAGCATAAAAAAAAAAAAATACTTAGGATTAACTTTATTTGACTGTGGAACAGTATCAACCATATCTTCTAGCTTACACTCAAATTACATTTTCTTTCCAATTTCAAGATGAAGTAATGTAAAATCACATAGATTACACCAAATATTTTCGTCGAAAAACTTTTGCCCAATTAACTGACCGGCAGAAAAGTGTTTTGAATTGATAGTATTGCACTCAAATTGGATGTGTACAGCTGAAAGTTTTGTTTCCATGTACAGCAGTTTTAGACTATTTGGATATAAATTACTGATATGTGATTAAGAGACACATTATACTTCATCTCTGGCAGAAACAGTCATCCAGTCATGAATGACACTTTACAGTGCAAGGTTCACTCCTTACTATTCCTCCAACACTTTCTTAATCTCTGTTTTTAATAAAGCCACAGTCAGTTAAAAATAACCTCCCACATTTAGTGCTTAAATGTGTTTATTAATGAGACTATATTTGGAATTTTATTGCTTCAGCTCTTCCTTCACATACTATTTTGAGAAAGATGCTTCACACAGCAGATGGACAGAGTGACAGATAACTGTACTTATTTCTTAAGTCAGATACTGTATTTATTTCTTAAGTTCGAAAATAATGTGAACCAACTTGCTATAAAAAATAGAAATCAGATACCAGGCTGAAAATGTCTTTGATCTACTATGATCCCATGAGTACCATACTATGGATATTATTTTGTGGGGAAAAGATAAATTCTATAAATTTTAAGATGTAGAAATTCAAGGAGTACACTTGGAGTAAACTTGGAGCAGGTGTTCTCACCCTGCCCAAGCTTTGCCCAAGATCTCTTCGCTCAGCTCTTCCTCATAGAAACCAACACTCCTCATCAATCAGGCACTAGATTTATGTGTAGGAAGTAAATCAACAAAAGTAGGGCATTGCTTGTGGGACAAGGATGGGGAGAGGGCAGAGGCTGTGTTAGAGGGATACAATACAGCTGCCTCAGATGGAAAGAGGGAACTTGAAGGACTAATTCAGAAACAAATTTAAATTTTGTTCATTTAGTCCAGCTGTTTAGAAGCAAGGCTTGCCTTCCTGTCCTCTCTTAGCACTTTTGAACAATCCCATTTTGCACTAGTGTCTAAAATTGCACAAGTAGGAAAAGTTTTATAATTTATAAGCAGATTTAGTTACTTTTTCTGACTGCAAACCTCAGGGAAAAGTTTATACTGCTATCAGTGAAAGTAATATATCATTATGGGTTATGTTTATCTCCTGAATTTGAAAATCTATCCAATAACTTCCATAAGCTTTGTTACTTGCACTCCTGAATAAATAGTTACATTATAGGATGGTTATTACTCAAGTGAGTTACAAGTGATGTAAAGAATAAAAAACAAATTAAAAAATATTGACTCAAAAGTCCAGTTTGATCTGCTTCCAAGAGGAACGTGCAGTAGGAGTGAAACACCAACCTTTGAAAAATCATGCACCTTACCACATTCCAAGTTAGATACTCAGCATCTGAAATAAATGTGCCTACACTAATTGCCATTAAACAGAAAAACTTTGTAGTAATGCAGTCACCCTTGTATGAGAAATGCCATTAAAAATGTTGCTCGTTTTGGAAATTCTTATTATCTCTTCAAGAAAGTAGATCACCAATTTTTAGTCTGAAAAAAAGATACCCTATAAGGCAATACTTTATTAACCTCAGAAGCAGTTTGGGCTGACAACTTCAGATGGTAATATGTGTTAGAAACTGAACACTTTACCACACTTCTCATTCCCTTTTCACACACAAAAGTGACATTTTCAAGGCAATCAACAACTCATCTACAACCACTCTTTTTTTCTCCAGTACTGTCTGTCAAGCCTACCCATACATCCCTCTACTTGACACAGAACCAACAGCACGTTCATAGGAACAGCAGATCCTCATGCCTTCATTCCTAGCAACTGATACCATTTGTTTTACACAAAGAATAAGTGATAGAATTTTTTCCTGAGGGTCATTCCCAGTACCTCCAGGTATATTTTTCCTTCTCAGGAAGATTATCCTAAAACAAACTTTATATCTCCCTTGATTAAGAAAGCAATTTTATATTTGTTTCTGACAGGTGAATGACAACTTATGCCTGGAGCTTTTTGCTTTCCTCTGGCATTCTGCATTCAGCAGGCCATGATCACCTGGATGTTTTGCTGCTTCCACCACCTGTGGCAGAGTGAAGCATGCCTCTCAGTGCCACCTATGTGGAAGATGTGCTCTGAGATGATGGTGTATGAACCATGCATAGGGTCCCACACTACATCGTTGTAGTACAACAAAAATGTCATGGAGGAAAGGCCCCTTCTAAGCAATGGAAAAACATGTCTTTGTACATACCACAATTTTACACTTTTCTTTTATTTAACTGGTGGTTTAAGCAATGAAAGAAACATTAAGGAAACTTACCTCCATTAATGGCAACTTCCCCCAGGCAGTTATTTGGCACTTTAGGAGCACAGCGTTTATGACAGTTGAACCTACAGTCTTTTAAGAAAAAATGAGATACAGTAAATTTTTTTTTTCCTGGTACCCAGCCTATAAATGTTGAGCCTTATCATTTCACAAGTATAATTTAATGTATCCAGGGAAAATTCCTAGCTTGGCCACAGGCCACTTGCTAGTGGAAGGGACAGGATGAAGATGCTAGAAGTGTGTATCCCTGAGGGGGAAGCAAAGCATTACCAAGGCACCAGCTGCAGCCACAGCGTGCCATCACCTCAGCTGGGGGAGTGACTGGGAGACCTGTGTGCTTGGCTGCAAAGCCAGAGCTGCTTTTCCAGTGAAAGAATCATACTGGGCTACAGTATATCCACTGCAGCTTAAATCACTGACTACAAATCCAATGCTTAAGACTGAAAATTGAAACAGCAGAACCCAAGCCCACAGCTGTAATAAAAAATATTTAGGTTTGAAACTCAAAGCAACTTCTAGACAGCTTTCAGTGGAGGGCTCCTTCAATACCTTCCTTGTTTTCTAGATATTTTTCTTTCACTCTACCATTACTTTTTTCCTATGTGTAAGTATCACCTTATTAGATGTCATCTTAACTGTTTTCTTTTGGCTTATGAAACACATTTTATGTAAACTAAGAGCTGTAACCTACTAGCACACCTGGAATAGCAAAGAGTCAGGAAGGAAGAAACACACTAAGGATGTCTTGTAATTATTCAACTTCAGATTGATCCAAAAACCAACTG
Organism: Heliangelus exortis; assembly: GCF_036169615.1. Taxonomy (NCBI): domain Eukaryota; kingdom Metazoa; phylum Chordata; class Aves; order Apodiformes; family Trochilidae; genus Heliangelus; species Heliangelus exortis. Next base: position 27,468,551 of record NC_092426.1, on the reverse strand, counting down.
AGGTACAACAGTGCCAAAGTGTAGGTAAATATTTTTTTAAAAATCAGGTTAATAGTTGCTTATGTCATTGGGATTCAAAATGAATTGAAACAGGTGATACCCTCCTCGAGATTTTGCTTTAGTTAGAATCAGATCAGAATTACATTGTAAATTAATACAACTGTAATTTTCCAGGATGTTAGCTCAAAGAAGCAACACAAAGTATACTGACTAATTCTATGATAGTTACCATTAATTTTAATAGCAGGAAAGAGACTTTAAGGATCTGTTTGCCAACGTTATCTGACATCACAGCATGCACAGTGCTTTGAATTTATGAACGCTACCTGGCTAACGTGAGTCAGTAATCTAGGCTACAATCCAAGGGGCTTGATTCATTTTGGCACCTGCTAACTCTCCACCAGGAGAGTTGAGAGCACATTAGTCACATTGAAAAAATGTGGGTTTAAATTCTCATATAAGCTCATCTTACTTCCATTACAACTCCCCCAAAACCCTGAACTGTTGAGACTAAGGCACATTTTTCAGTGCAAGTATAAGACTTTGCAGATTGAAAACAATGGAGATAAGAACACAGTCCTTTGTGTTCAGCATCCTGCTGTAACTGCCTGTGAGCACATGCTCACCTAGTACCAAATACAAGACAATTTACACCTGAATGAAAAAGATGTGAGCTACTGCAAGCACACCCCAGGGTAAGAGCCCTCAGCAGTGCAGCCAGCTCCTGCAGAACAGCAATTACTGTAACTGTGACTCCAGCTTAATTCAAATGTAATTGTTCATGTTCCCACACCTAGGCAGTTCAGTGAAGAAATCATGAGCAAAGCTACACAGTAACTACTTCAACGCTAATTTACTGATTTCATTATGCTTAGCTTTTATGTTCCTGAAGGGCGTTTACTTACCTTTGCACTGCAAACCCTGTCTAAAAAGCCCCTTGAGAAGCTTCTTACAGTACTGGCAAACTGTTGGCCGTGTGTAAGAGTGGATGACAAAAGTGTGAGGCACTTTAACCTTGGACAGTAAGATCTTGTCTAGCTGAATGGGTCGTCCAATGTAGGACTGTGAATTTGATCTCTTCTCTCGTCCAGTGAATGATTCTGATTGTGTTTTTTGCTGTGAAATACACAAAAAGAATATTTGGAATAATCATGATGTATTCATTTTTAAAAGAATACCGCATTCACATATTCTCACCTCAAGAACAGCAAGTCATGTTTCACGAAAAGTAATGTAACTGCTTTAGAACACTAATGGCCCTAACATACCCTCTCTCTCAGGTTGCTTTTGAAAAACTGAAACAGAATCAAACAATGTATTTGCCAACATTACTATCATATGTTTCACATTGTGGCTGAAATGCATTTGAAATTTTAAAAACTATTATTTTTTTTTATCAAAATATTCACTGAAGAGTCACAAAAGCATTTTGTGTTTGGAGACCAACATATGCATTTTTAGCTCTTATTTTCTTTTTTCTGTCAAAGGTAAATTTGAAAGGTTGTATTTGTTTGTATAAACAGTAAGAAAATTATTACCTGATTGAATGTGCATGCAGGTTTTTGATAGAAAACAGATTAGCATTTTCCATCCCCTTCATTTATAATTTTTGCTATCACTAGCCTTACCACATCTGGATTATGCACAATAGAACCCAACAGGTATTTAAATGTATATATATACAAATAAGTATGAGATGAGATGCGTAGACTAAGATATGGAATCAAAAGACTTTCTGAAAGAAACACATTACTTTATTTTCTCTACAAAAATTAATTTAGATGTACATATGGTAATAACTGCAGAAAACAACTGACTCAGTGAACTGCTTTCTCCCAACAATTGTCCTTGAGCAAACAACAAAACTACGCCTATGGTTATCATGGAAAGGAGAAAAAAGTGACAAGATACAGCTCAATCATTTAAAACCCAGCATCATCTGCAAATAATCTCATATATGAAAACTAGAATACAAGTCATTCCCTAGTGATCCTGCATGGTTCAAAAAGTTAGTAGATGAAACTTCAGATTTGGCCTAAATTGAAAAACTTTGTTTCAAAGTAATAATGTAGGAAATTCTGCATCTGAGAAGGCTGATTGATCATTATTACCTGGTCACAAAAATATAAAAACATATTTATGTATGCTCCTGTCTGGGAATCCTGGAGTAAAGAGGAATTTGAAAGTAATTTTCATGGCAGAAGCTAAGGAGGTCCAGGCTTTGCCTTCATAGAGTATTTGCCATGGGGGGGGAAGAAGAGGAAAGAGTTTTTTCCTTCCAAAGATCAGATAGGTTTCTTACTGTGAAGACCAAATTTTTTTTTGTTACAAACACAACAGATGCAAACACAACAGATCTGCTGAACATTGTAGTTGCCCTGCTAATTGATACCAATATCACATGTCTAGCCACTGTGTAAATGCAGCCCTGTCAAATCAAGAAGAAATACGCAAAATACATTGCATGAGCCAGGTACATGTGGTCACCATAAAGAAACAAGATTGAAACAAATACAAGAAAGCATCTGTCTTTTCTTCATCACAAATAATAGTGGAAAAAGTATACACTTTAATATTACATATTTACTTCCCAAGTTTTAGACCTTCACATTCTGTAAAGCACTTATGCATATAAAAATACCTCACCCCAAACTATTCTCAGTTGAGGATTAAATTTATTTAATATTTGTTAGTTCACAATATTGCTTGCCTAATATTTCCAAGGAGGCTTATGAAGTGTGGGTCAAATTATTTGCTCTATTTTTTGCTTTTTCAGTTTGAGGACAAGTTTTTCAACTTTCATGTGATAGCATATACATCTGGTTAGTTCTGAGGAACATCAGGTTGGACAAAAAGTTGAATTTCTTTTTTGAAAATGAATTCTGCAACCGTCTCTTATACTATAAGCTTTAATCAAATACTGAGTTACCTTTGATAAGGATAAAGCCTTTCTATTGTAGATTAATAAAATTGTTACTCAAAATTTCTATCAGTCAATAGCTACAGAAGGATTTACTTCTAGTCTGACTTCACATTTTTGTGAACAACTACATTTTTGCCAGTAAATTTAGAAGCGTTCTCTGTAGTTCAAGCTGTAATGGTTAAAAAACAAGGTTTGACTTTTCGGAATACCTACTGCAGAATGTCAGTGTTCAAGACTGGTCCCTACTTTTTAAAAACTATACTAATACTCAGAGCATTGCTCACATTTCTTTTAAAAATAATAACACTGGGAATGAGCAATAACCTCAGTAGCAAACACAATATCACCAGATTTACCTCAAAACAAGTGACAGGAAACAGGTAGGCCCAAGCTCACTCAAAAAATTGTTTGCAGAAAATATCTATCAGGTTTTTTCTATTTACAGAAAAAAAATATTTCAACTTTCCTTTGTCATTCTGCAGGCACTGAGCTGCTATGCAATAGCAGCGTAGCATGCTGAGTAACAGTTTACAGTGGCTTCAGGTCAAGTAAGAGGATAAGCTGGGCTGCACCTTCTCCCATGTTCTAGAAAAGACCTCAGCAGCCCTGGATCTGGTCTCCTGACTGCCCAGGCCGAGTCTGACTCACAAACTCTTCCCTTTTGCAGCCAGAGGCAATGTAACCCTTGGCTCCTGCTCAGAGGCAGCAAGGGAAAGGAAGCTGGTGGCAGAGCTCATGGCAGCAGCAGCCAGAGTGATCACCCCACACCTCTCTGATGACTGCCAGTGATTAGTTTCTCCTCCCATTAACTCAAAAACTCCTGTAAATATCCCTCACATTTAACTTCCAGCATCAGACAAACACCACAATTTGAAGTTCCTGATAGAAAGGGAAACCAGGAACCATCCTATTTTCACTGCAAAAGCAAGAATCTCTTTTACAAAGCACCTTCTTTTTGGGCTGGTGTGCCTAGTTTGTTAGAAAGATAAATTAGTTTTTCCTGGTAGTCAGCCAGAATACTGACTCAGCAAATCTGGAAACTTCCCAGGAAATGATTGCTTAACTGGATTCCACCATGGAAACTAACAGCCTGTGAACACTAAACAGCCCTTTAGAACAATTATCCTAGCAAGGTAATCTACATTTTAACAGCTCAGATTACGATTTTCCAGGTGACAACAAACACAAAGAAACATGTGCAGATATTTAACTGTGGGGATGTCCAACCAAGCCAGTGACACTGATCAAATCCAGAGACTTCAATTTAATTCTGCCTTAAAGTAGTAAAGTATCTAAGAGAATCCAGTGTTTGCTTGCTTATTTTGAAAATAAGGTGGGCTTTTAATTTCAAGAAGGAACAGGTGCCAAGCTTTTCCCCAGCATGTGGCAATGACTTGTATTAGCTCATACCTTGCCTCTCCTTGTTAAATTTCTTCAAATTTTTGGAAGATACTCAACCTACTCATGGTTTGCCCAGTGAGCTTGGTTAAAAGCTATTCAAACTCACACCACTTTGTCTACACTAGCCCAAAGCATGAAGTCACTGCTGCAGAACCCTGTCATTGCACAAAGGAGAAAGTCATCCATGTAACTGTTGCCCCAAAGATCAAAATCTCTCAGGAGACCCCTCCTGCCTTTTCACCTTGTCCAAATCCATTTACAATTGAAAAACTGAAATACTCATTTCCTGTCAATGGATTCAGCTGTTCTCACTACCTAAGTGAATTGGACTGTCTTCTAGCACCGTATTTATCCCTCCCTGGCACAGAAATCAAAGAAACTTCAGGGAGACGCTGAAGGGACTAATGGGCAGCAATAAAAGCTGACTGACTGGATACAGAGTTGGCCTCTTGGGAACGAAGAAAAGGAATAATTCTGCAATCCAGCTCCACAAACAGCCTAAAAGTAAAACAGACTGCTCTTTGCCTTACTTCTTTTAAAAGGTCTTAACAGTACCACTAAAAATGTCCCAGGCATTCTGACAAAACTATTATGAAGAACTCCATGTTCTAGAAGTGTCAGATAAGAGATGCTTCAATTTTGATATGCTTGTGGAAACACATTAAAAACTATAAACTTAGAAGAGAATAGCCTACACATCCCATAGTATCCCAGATTCAGAAATATAATTTTTCAACACTGTTAACAAAGAAGTATTAATCTTTTGCAGGTTCAATATCTAAAAAGTATTGTGACATTATTGCTGTTCTCCACTCTGAGATATTCAATGACAAGTTACACAGGTATTTGAACATGTAAGAATTATTTGCCTTAACAAAAGAAACAAATTATCTTGACCTCTTTGTTTTTTTGTTTTTTTTTTTTACTTGGACAACTGAAAAAAGTTATTTATATTAAAAAAAATGCAGCAAAACCCAAAAAACTGTCAGCACGAAGTTTCATTTTCAGTGCTGAAGCATACTTGTTGAAACATGAATTTCCTTCCTATATTGAAGGCAGAAGATAAAGCCATAGTATGTTCATATACACTTTCTTCACAGGAAGCTACTGTCAAATGAGGTGCTAGTTATCTATGTAACTACAGGAATTACTATGCTTTTTATGCAATGCAAATGTTGACTTTCTTATACAAATTAAACTTTGTAACTGTAATTAAGTGAATTCAAGGAAACAAATCTTCAGTTAAATATACTGAAATACCACACTTAGAATGCAATCAACTGTGTTGTCTTTCAAGGCTTCTTGTGCTCTTCTCTTTAAGTCAAGTGTATGATTTAATCCTACAAGCATCTTAGATAGCTATGGTCTGAAAAACACTTCAGTGTTACATGTGTAAACACATCGAAGAACTGATTTCAGTACAAGCTGTTAATATTAAAATATCCACAGATGGAAATTATTATATACCCTGTTTCTCCACTCAGACATCCATCCCAGCAAAAAGTAGTCTGAATGCTCTGTCTGTAACTGGTCTTATTTTGCAAATAAAGAGAAGATTACTGGGTTTCAGCACTAACTGCCTGATGACACCGACTTCTCAGACTCAAGGATTTCCTAAAACAAAAAGCCCTTTGCTCTCAAAGGATTTGCTACTGACAGCAAGCATAACAGGGGTTATATAGCAGAAAGGTTTTTTCTTGCATCTTAGAGATGCAAGTTCCTTTAAAAATATTAAGTTTAGTTTGACATTCTATGATGTGCTTGATGGTTTTAAGTATAATATTTTTAAGTAATAAATTATTTTCATGTACGTCTCTTGCACTATTAGAATGCCCACATGATAGACCGGACTCAGTAACTCAGTTGTGCCTACTGCAAAGAACTAAAAAAAAAGAAGACAAGGCATGATGCAAAGTAGCCAAGTTGTAATTCAAGACAAAACTCTTCAGGGAACAACTCTGATTCATGCTGCCACATTTTAATATTGTCTTTTTTTTTTTTTTTTTTTTTTTTTTTTTCCCCAGTTTCTGTGTAAATACATCCCATCTGGCTCTGTCTCCACACAATTTTTATCAAATCAGGGATAACCAGCAAATCTTTGGGACCCTGTTCTGGAAAAAGTTTTGGCAACAGACAGATGAAGTCAGAACAAGCCAGCTTGGCAAGGCTTGTTAAAAGGGAGGGAGTCTGGGAACAGAAGGATGTTACAGTGCACAAAATCAAGGGAAAACACCATAGAACAGGTTTGGGGCAGGTAAGTGGAGTTATAAGGTTGTAATGATTGCCTCAGAATACAAATTGCACATAAGGATTGTACTATTTCAGATGACACAGAAACAACATGCATGATGGTTCAGAGATGCTACAGGAAACTAAAATGTGTGCTGCAGGGTTTACCACTTAGTTTCATTTTAAATATGTGCAAACACCTCTCTCAGTACTACAGAAACTACAAAACCTTAACTGCATGTACATTTGCTTAGGTCACAGGGCATCTACAGGTCCTGAAATTAAGCTGTGGAAGCTTATATGAAGGATCATAGTCTGACAAATATTATTATTGTATGTCTTTCCTAAAAACAGAATAGGTAATTTAAAAGCAAGTGGCAATTACCTGAGGACAAGAACAACCTATTCCTGTCTCCTATTCCAAGCTGACAAATCAAAAACCAAAAAAATCTCTCCAAGGGATCAAAACCAAGTTGCATTCAAAAACACCAGCAGACATGGAATGTATGAAATTTCAGGACATATACACCTTAAGCTCTTCATAATTTTCTCTCCTATCTGTCTTCCTAGAAATTCGGGAAAGTGCAAAACTGATACTATATTAGACACTTTCCTAAACAGTCATCTTCTAAGCTAAAATATTTAGCTTGATCATTTTTTATATCTCATCTGGATGTAATGAACTTCTGAACCAACAACATTTGGGCAAATGAGGCCAGAAAAGATGTAATTAGTAACAAGAATTTCAGTTCTGTAGTATTTAGTGTATAGCAGTTAGTGCCCATCACTATTTTATGGCACAGAAGTATATGAGATAAGCCATTCCTTATTTACTTCCTCTATCCTAGAATGTTTCAATTCTGGGTTCAGTTGGATTTTGAATGTCACAGATATACAACACTTTAAGAAAAAATGGAATCACATTTAACAGTCTTTGTTGTCTTTTACCCTTAATATATTTTTATATTTTACATAATTCTACAAAAGAAAACTACAAAATTATACCTGTCAGATTGTGGAATTAACTTAAATTCCAATATAAATATTTAACTCTCAGTGTCAGATTCACTGAGTTCCCGATTCTCCGTTTGGTTCAGGTCATAACCTAGACTGACCTGCTGAAACTGGCACTAAAAATCTATGTAAGCATTACTTAGGATTCATTTAGTTTATTGTCTATATTTTACCCTTTCATAATTTTAAAATGACATCTAGATTTTGGATCTCAAAAAATTTCCAGGAGCACTCCCCAAAACAGCTTCAGGTTTTTACTAAGTGAGCTCACTGAAAGACCCCACAAGACAGAGGAATGTGCACTCTACATCACCAGAGCATGGCAGGAGAGCTTGGGGGAGGCAAGAATAGAACATAACCATGAGTGGTATGATTTTAGAGTTAAATTGAGTGTCTTTATTCAAGAGGAAATATTAATTTTGCCTCTGAGGATCTTCAGTCTAATGAACTCTAGCCAGTAGAAAAGAGCTTCTATTAATTGCAACTGGCTTAAGGCATGAAGCTGCTCTCAGCTGTAACACTCTAGATCTTCTTTAACCCTTCCTTCAAGAGTTCCTATTTTCTAGACCAGTGAGTTAGCTAGGCATTTGGGGCTCTATAGGGACTGGAACTGGGAAAAGGAGATTTGTCTTATGAGTTTGAAACGGAAGGCTTTCCAGAGTGGCAATTTTTGAGACATAGGAAATGTCATACTTTTCAGTGAAGTATGAGAGGAGAACAGCTGTAGTAAGAGCTAGGTACAAGGGAAAGAAGAGAAAATGGCCATCCACAACTCAAGACAATTCCCTCCCAGAGACTCTACTGTCCTAGTTCTGTAAAATCACTCTTCTATATATAGCTGACACGCCTCAAGCCAGCTCTGCTTAAAACAAATCTACTGAGGCAGACAACACCTGGTGCTTTGTATCCTGTCAGTAATATGTAAATGGTCTTTTTAAACTAAAATGAAGTAAATAATTTAGTAAAAAAGCAATTCCCAATTCTCTCTCAAAAGATAGTATAGGTCTTGGGAGTCTAAGGAGGTCCCTGATGGCTGGAAGCCAACCAATGTTTTTCCAGTCTACAAAACCAGCATGAGGGAAGACCCATGGAACTACAGATCTGTTACTCTAATTTCAATTCCAAGAAAAAATATGGAGAAGATTATACTGCATACTATTGAAAGGCATTTAAAGAATAATGCATTCATCAGGCACAACCAATGTGGGTTTACAAAAGGAAAGCCCTAACTATTTAGATACCTTTCTCTAAGGTCCCCCACCTAATGGATGTAGATGATGGATGTAGTTTTTCTGGATTTTAGTAAAGCTTTTGATACTGCCCTTCACAGCATCCTTTTCGACAAGTTGTCCAACTGTGTGATGAGCAGGTTCATGGTGCAGTGGGTGAAGAACTGGCTGTATGGCAGAGCTTAAAGATTTGCAAAGGTAAAAGGGGCTACATCTGGCTGGTGAATAGTCACCAGTGGTCTGTCTCAGGGTTCAATTCTAGGTCCAGGCCTGTTCAATATATTTATCAATGACCTGGGTGCAGGAGCTGAATGCACTATTAGCAAATTTGCTGATGATACCAAACTGGGAGGTGATGTTGACTCTCTTCAGGGACAAGAAGCCTTGCAAGGGATCTAGTATGTATGTTAGAGCCACTGGGCTGTGATTAATGGGATGAAATTTAACAAGTTAAAATGCCAGATTATGTATTTAGGATGGAGTAATGCTGGGCACAAGTGTAACAGGGAGGATCAGCTGGAGAGCAGCCCCACAGAAATGGATCTGGGGTGCTGATCTGTAGCAGGATCAATGTGAGCCATCCTTGTGCTGTGGCAACCACCAGGGCAAACCACATCCTGAGCTGCATTGAACGCAGAGAGAGCAGCCAGACAGAAGATGTGGTGATCCTGATGTGTTCAGCACTGGTGCAGCCTCACCTGGAGTATCCTAAACTGTTCTGGGCCCCACAATTTAAAAGGATGTGAAGGTCCTTGCATGCAAGGAGGGCAACAAAGCCAGTGAAAGGGCTGGAAGGCATGTCCATGTGAGGAGCAGCTAAGGATTTTGGGCTTTTCTACTTTGGAGAAAAGGAGGTGGAGAGGTGACCTTACGGATCTCTACAGCTTCATGAGGAGAAGAGATGCTGAGCTCTTCTCCCTGGTATCCAGTGACAGAAGTTGTGGGAACAATTCAAAGCTTCATCAGGAGGCTTAGGCTGGACACTGGGAAGCATTTCTTTATCAAGAGCACAGTCAAACACTGGAAAATGCTTCCTAGAGAGGTGGTCAATGTCAGAAGCCTGTCAGTGTTTATGAGACAGACAATGCCCCTAAAAACATCTTTTAACTTTTGGTCAGCCTTGAAGTGGCCAGGCAGTCAGACTAGATTGTAGGTCCCTTCCAACTGAAACTAATATTATATAATTAACATAATATAAACATAATATTGTATTATATGAATAATACTGTAATTCATATTATATTACATTATATACTTAGCATAATATAATCTTCTGTTCCATTTATCTGTACCCTGTAAAACACAGCATTCTATTCTATATTAACAACTCAGCTAGGCTTTTTCTGAGAAATAACTGCAAATGTGTCTAAAAAATTACTTTAACACATCAATATTCATTGTTTCTAGAAGAATAAATAAAACTTAAATTAAACTTGCTGGACTTAAAATTTTTTGGATTGCATATACTTTGAACAAAATTATCTCAGATTTAAAAAAATCTTATTCTGTGTATGCTTGTTTGTATTGGGTATTCTGTGGAACTGTACTTGTGAGGTACACTATGATAATTAGGCACACTACAATAAGAATATATGTATGAAGTTATGTCTTTAAAAGAGACATGATAATCTTCACCATAATAAAATATTTCTCAGATTAACCATGTATTTCTAAAAAGGAAAACATTTGCAAAGCCTGCTCTTTTCTGACTGCATCTTAAAATGTATGCTGCAAGGTGAAGATGACAAAATTTCATTGTTTCAAAACCTTTTGAAACTTTAAGCATGAAACAAACTTATTTTCAAAATCCCTTGAGAAAGCCAAGGAATATAAATGACATAAGGTATCCATTAAAAAAAAAAAATCTGTTTTCTCATTAAGATACATTTGATACTTCTATTTAGTTGTAAGTTAGCTGTACACTGTTCCTGTGTTTGCCCACAGAAATGCAGGATTCTGATTGGTTATTTTTTAATTCAACCATATTCTGGAAAAAAGCTACTACACTGCATTGTCATAGTAGAAGTTTATTGCTGGTGAGAACACAAAGGTCATGTTTGTTCAGCTTAAAACAAAATGTTTATTTTCTACATTACTCCAGCAAATTTCCAGTGTTATGAAAGTGAAATTAAATTTCCCTCCTTTATACTGCTACCAGTAAAATAGGCCTACAATCCGACTATTGACCTCTAATATGCCTAAGAAATGAAAATGCTGCTTTTGTATCAAAATATTTTTATGTTAGCTAACTTTACTGTTTAGGACTCTCACTTTAGAATCCAGACTTAGAGGGTTTGCACTGGATATACTCTTTTTAAAAGAAAATTAGTGCTCTTGAGTTCTGAAGATCATAAAATAATAACAGGATTAAATTCCTGTATTTCTTCACATTAACACTGACCATCATAAAAGAGGATGTTCCTGATAGTATGACAGGAAGTAGAGCAAATTGAGTACATACCTCATAGCCAGGGCTGAGAGGAGACTGAAACAGGAGGTTGGAAAGAAGAAAAGGTGGGAAGACAGAAAATAATGTTACTTTAGAAGCAAGCATGAATGTGTCCTCATTTTATACTTTCATTTTATGTTATAGACCAGAAAGTAAAAGAATTGCATTTGAGCTATGGCAGATAAAAATCTGGCTACATAGCATCCTCCTAGCTTTACATGTTTCTGGAATTTTTGTTTGAAAAGTTTTTCACTATCAAAATAAGAAACAAAAACAGGATATTGTCCAGATTCTATTGTTTAGAGATAGATTTTTAAAGCTGCACTTAAATGCTGCTCCCAGTCAATATTCAGCTCAAATGAAATGCTTTACTGGCAAATGAAAACATCTGTATCCAAACTGAAACTGTGTCTGTGCTTAGTGGTTCTCTATGAAAGGATAATTTAAGTACCCTTTGTAGGATTCCACATTATCCTAGAATCACATAATTGTTTTGGTTGGAAAACACCTCTAAGGTCATCAAGTCCTCTCACAAAGATTTTTTGAATGCCACAATTTCAAAAGTTAGGGCATAACTTTTTCACTTCGTAAGTGGCGTATTTCCAGAAGCCAGACACATTCATTCACAGCATTCAACACTGTGAGAGAAATTTAGCTTCTTCCTGGTTTACACAATATAGACAAAAAGGTTCTGAAATCATATAATAGTTAGTAATTCCATCTATGAAAGGTTTCCAGGACCCCCTCTTTCTCCATTACTCTAATTCTATCTAGTAAATAGGGATAAAAAACCATTTATTTCAGCAATATTTAAAGAATTCACATATATCTGATTTAATTCATTGGTCCTAAACAGAAATTATATTTTGTTACCAGTGGTTCAAGTGCCACACCAATACTCATAATGAATGATAGCATTTTGTGAATGAGGATGATGCTTCTTAGTATAGTCACACAGACTGCAGAAAACTGAAAGCCATTCCAAAGTGCATGCTTTGATTGGTACCACAGCATAAACTGCCATAAAACTTATCTCAGGTACTGCAAAAGAAGGGAGTCCAAAGGACAGATCTGACACAGAAGAACTGGAAAAGCTTATGCACACTTCAAAAAAAGGGAATAAAAATTAAACACATTCAGTGCAAAAAAAAAAAAAAAAAAATCAAAAAAAAACCCCAAAAAAAAACCAAACCAAAAAAGCCCTAACAAACCACAAAACAAAACAAAACCCCCAAAACTCACAACAAACCAAAATAAAAGATATAGATAAGCCATATGTAAGACCACTTCTGAAGATCTGATCTGGTAAATGATAACTATGAATTCCTGAAATAAAGGTGAAATCAGAAAGCTTTTTCATTTCTCTAGGCTCATGCCCACCCCTGTCCCTACTGTAAACGTATTTTCTTTGTGCATGCAGGTGTGTGCACGTGTGTGATGTTCTGAATCATCAGCGTGGGTACACTAATAATTACTACTTCATAGAGAAGTATAGCCTGCAGTATTTATGAAACTTACTGTTTCTTCACTGGCAATTTTCGTTTTTACAACACTATAAAAACGTAAGTAGCTTTGCAAAGCAGGTATTTCATATCAGGATGTATCAGCAAACAGAGTCATATATTACTAATGTTTTCAATTTGAAATTTTTTGCTATCTTCTAACTGCAGTGCAGTGAACATTTACAGAGAGTATACCAGGATGCTCACTCATACGGCTTTCTTTACCAAAATCCCAGAAACTATTTTGAATTGAGGCCAGCCTTCCTCAAAGTTTTCTGTCTTGGACTCAGTAAGTCAGCATTTCTGATGCAATCTACTGAGAATTATGAATAATATATAAAGATTTCTTGCTGCAGTTTTTGTAGAACTTAAGCACCTTACTCATTTATGCATCTTTTCAATTAAAAGTACAGATTCATAATGTTAACTTTAATTTCCAAGTAGCTTTAGGCTAATGATAATCAGTAACATAAGTACATAATTACAGTTCGTAGACGGTACTGCATATAACACCAGGGCTACATCATCTGCAATAGTGTCCTTTTAGTATGTCAAGTTTAATAAGTTCAATATTCTAATTGAGAGGAAAACATGATAATTGTTGTGTGTACTTATAAATTCTTTCCTCTCTTTTAAACCTTATGGCTTTCAAACCTTTCACTTAGCAGTGTATTCATTTACTCACAGTGTAAACTCTTAACTATTCAAGCATATTATGACCATGAGTGTTAAAAGGAACATATATGCCAAAGACAAAATACACATACCATTCTAAGATAGACCAGCCATTAGATTTTGTGCTCCAAAGATTTTCTTGATAGAAAAACTTCTATATTGATGCATATACAAGTATAATGTATCTTTAGCTGTGCCTGTGTGTACACTGTACATCTCCATATACATTACACATACACATACAGATACATATGTAGCTGTACATACATATCTACACCACAAAGATCTGTTTAAGGAAAATAATGGAAATTTCTCCTACTTTCTTCTGAACACTTAGAATTGACAATGGTGGTGTTTGAATCACAGCTCTGTCCTGAGGCATTTTTTTCGTATATCACAAACCAATGTATACAGTAGTCTGATAGATACGAAACTCAACCTCTAATTACAGAGAAGGCATCCTCCAACACACAACTGCTCACATTAATATGGGTGGCAGCTTCAGAACTTCGAAATAACCTAATTCTTGCCAAAGGGAGGAGAGTACAGGGAGTATCAGAAGTGCCACATACCTTAAACCCACATACCTTAAGATGGTGACCTCCCTTGCACACCAAGATGCCTTTTCTCACAGCAACACTTTATAATTTACATACCACCCTCCTCTGTAGTCTGTAACAGGCAAAACCAGATCCTATAGCACTAAATGTCATTGTTCCTTAGCAGCAACACCCATGGCCTCTATAGCTAGGGAATCCCATACCAGAAGGGCTTCATCCGGCATACTGGGGGAGGGCTCTGCAGAAACTGTTCGAACACTGTTGAGTCCTGTGAGGGAGACGTTTGAGAGCCGCCTTTTCCGCACGCCGCTGCAGTTGTTCGGGATTTTAAATGCACATCTCTTGTGGTAATTTAGACCACATCCTGAAAAGAGAAATATAAAACCATCTGATTATGGTTTATTACTGGAAAAAGCAAAGGTCACATTTTAAAAAAACAGCAAGGGTTCAAACCCACCATTATTTAAACTTTTTTCCTCGACTCTGCTTGTTTAGTTCCTATATTCTGCAGATTTTTAGGGAGATAGTGCTATGAGCTCTGAATAGTTGTAACTATAACCAGTGTTTCCTCGGTGATTTTTCAGAAGTCTACCATCACAAAAAGCAAGAAATTTTTGGGATCTGCATTTGGGAAGTAAGGAAGTCTTTTCCCGGAAATGGAATATTCCATTGGATATGGTCTGCAAGGAGTGAAATAGTTTTGGCAAAATGAGAAAAGGAAATTATTAGAGCCTCTAAGGGACTGACAGTCATTGCAGTTCAATGACCTTAATTAATGTGATTCAGAAGTAGACACAGGCTCATGCCCACGAAGATACAGAAATACTTTTCTTAAAAACAAATATTGACCAGTGTTTTCTGCTTCAGGCTACAGAGCTTTAGGAGGTTTCAGAGCAGTCAAAAGGACTAATTTTATAATCAGTTCATTATTCTGATAGTTCTTACTGTCTCTACCTACAGTGACTCTTTTTCTGATTCTCAACGAACTTAGAAGCAGCATCAAAGACAATCTGCATAAATGGACAGGTACTTTCCCAAGACTGAAAATGGCATCTCCCTGCACCTTACCTTCACATTTGAGCCCCTGACGCACCAGCCCCCAGAGCATTTCCCCACAATGGTCACAGAATGCTGGCGCTCGATAGGAATGAACAAAAAGAGCATGGGGCCGGATCTGAAAGTCTTCAAATGTAGCAGAAGCTGTAACAAAAAGACCATTCCAAAAATGAGTAATATTAGTAAGATAATTAATACGCTTCATTTATGTGGTACTTGATCACAGACACAGCAAAACACCTTTTGTAAACAATGATGATGGACTTCAAATTTTGTATTGGTCACTGTATTATAATTTGAATATTAAAAGATTGATGATATACTATCAACCAACGGTTTACCATATATCATATACATGGAAAAAGAATAAAGCTGCTTTTACAAACTGCAGCAATAACTTCTCAGATACTATTTTTCCAATAAAACACTGCAGGATAGTAGCATATCAAACATTTATCAGAAGCTGAGAGAGTTGAATCAAATGTTGGAAATAGATTTTTGAGACATACTCAAGACAAACTGACTATATTCAGGAAAGAAACATACTTCTTTTTAGATTAGGAAAATTTATCAAAAGTGTGCCATTTCAGGTCATCATGTGGTATATCTTAGCAGTATGTGTTGCCAATGGTTAACTGATTGCTCAGGTTAAAAATATTAGTTTAAAAAAACAGATATAATTATATACCAAACCATCAACAAAAACCAAAACCTTGCAGAACAGTCTGTAAGACTGCTGTAAGTTTCCTGAAGTACCACTCTTTTCAAAAGTATGTGAGCCTGAAATTAGTGTAACAAATGTGAAAAGTTACAAGAGCTGGATAAAGGCACTAGTGTAAACTATAAAAATAAACAATGACAGTGTTTTAGGAACTATTTAGTGTATATATATACATAGATAGATAGATAGATAGATATGTATAACTGTTTAGTATTTAATTATTATATAGAGGCAGCCAGAACTGCAGTACTTTACTAAATACACTTAAATGAAATATTTTCTCTCTTATTAAACATGTTAAATATTTCAGATAGTCTAATGAAAAATAGTTTCTGTAAAACACTGCTAAAGATTAAGTAGATATGCAAACATTCAATCTCATTCCGAATGCCATTTAAACAGGTGGTTCAAGTGTGTGTTTACTCTTCACAGGTATCAATATGAATGAATGAGGTATGTAGCCACTTAAGAGAAATGCTTTGTCTCTCAATAGCAATACATTCCGGATTTGCAATTAAGAGAAAAAAATAAATCATCTTCTAATGGTTCGGTTCAAATTGTTTCCTAAATAATCCAAATAAGCTTAGTCTCTCCCTTTTTCTTGCATATTAATGAAAAGAGGAACAAAAATCTGTATACCAATCAAGAAAAGTTTTTTTAACTAAATAGAGAGGAGCACCAATATAGACCAATGCCCTGGATACAGTTTCTTCTGTGAAAAAACCAAAAAAAAAACAAAAACAAAAACAAACAAAAAAAAAACCAACAAAAAAAACAAACAAAAACCCGAAAATTATTCTTTTCAAATATGTCCACAGAAAATCATCTTTCTTGTTTCAACTAATATCCAGTCTAGAGATCTTTTAAGAAAGGTATATAATATATATATATAATTAAATCAGTCGTTTGTTTAATTCATAATTATATTTTACTTTCTCAGAATTACTATGTTCCTAGTTATCATAGCAAGCCACTTTTTAAAATTTACTTAATTCATAAAATTAGGGCTTTGTAAAACAGTCTGACATGTTAAAATATCCCAAAACTGATAAAAATAGTTTTATTTTTACTTAGCAATGTTGGGCCAGCCATTTTTTCTACCTCAACAGCATCCAAATACATAAGGGTATGTGTTCAAGTAAGTTATTTTTCTATTTTTTTTCCAGACTACAGTAGTCAAGTTCACTCCTGTCAAGGCAATGCTCACTCTGAAGTAGCAAGGATGTCCTTGGTACATTAGAAAACACAACTCATTAGAACACATTCAGATGTTGAACAGAATTCTTGTGATTTTACTTCATCCAGGACATAAAGTTAACCACATTTCCTGGGCACATAACCATGTTTTCCTGCAATTCCAATCCAATTAAATAACAAGTTTCAAGCACTCAAACTTTAAAATATATAAAATTACTTTAAAAAATAAAAGTAAGTATTTATTCCTCACTTCTACAAATGCAAAGAAAAAACAATACAGGCATATAAACTTTCCTATTTAATTTTATATTGAAGTTATGTCATAGGAACTAGGACAACTTCCCATCAGCACACTGGTTTGTGGAATCTGAGAAGGATTCATTTTTCTGGACCACTGTATCACCAGCACGCAGCCACCAAGAGCAAAAGATGCCACATCCAGACAACAGAAACCTCTATGGTCCTGTCACACATGAATACCAATAGAGCTACAACAGCCCAGAGCTGGATAACATCAAATTATAGATGAAAATCATTCTGAACCTAAAGATAAGTTGGAATGGAAAAGAAGAAGCAAAGAAAACACTTTCAAGAGTTCACAGACATGCTGTAACTTCTCTGCATAGAAAATGCACTGGTCAGCCTGCAGGTTAGGGGGTTGGATTCTTTGCTGTTGCCTCACATGGAAGCAGCTGACAGGGATATTTTCTGTCATTTGTTGTGAGGACATGGTCTTCAGTATTTTTTAAACTTCAGCCATACAGCACGTTCAATATACCTCCTCAGCAATGCTGACCACTATAAACACATAGTAACTAAGACTTTGAATCTCTCTACTTATTTCCTTCAGTGTTTCAGTCTAAGTTCAGAGCCTCAGCTCTTCTGTTCACAGATTTTTATTTTGGATTTTCCACAATATATCCATATCCTACAGCTTTATCAAGATTATTTTTATTAACATCTCCATTTTGCTTAACAAAATGACCACAGGAAAGCCACCTATTTGGGAGCTTTTTCACAGAAAAAGAACCAACACTGGAACATCATGCCCCATCTGCTTCCAACAGTACTGCAACAAACACTGTTGTTGTCTCTAGTTTAAATTTGCACATAACAAATATAAAACCAAAAAGCTTACAAGATACTAAGTGAGAAGGCATTTCTCCCCAAGAGAGAAGACAAGGAAATACACTACTACAGGACCCTCAGACATGTCAGCCACAAATGTGGTAACACCTATGTAAATCTGAGACACAGTTTTTTTATAAAAGCAGACTTTCCTAAGGTCATTTCTAAACACATACAAGTAATAACCAATGCACTACTAAAACACAAGAGGTGTGTAAAATAAGACTAGTGTCTTAATCTAGAAAAGAATTTAAGTACATGTATAAGTTTATGGCTTTTTCCTCAAATACCTACCTAAAGTTATGCATGTATTTAAATTCTATTTTGAGGAAAAGATATTTATTAAATTGGAAGGTTGGAGAAGGCTTTTACATGGATTATTACATGGATTATTACATGGGTGTTTTTTCAAATTGTATCAACAGTGCAGTAAAACCACAACTAAGCATAGAAAAAGCAGTAACTTCTTGTAAATATGAAGTCACATGGACAAGACAAAGGGCATTGGGCACAAGTTTCTCCTGGTGAGATTCCACTTGAACACGAGAGGAAAATCTTTCACTATAAGGAAAACATTACACAAATCTTTAATCTGCATAATCACAGAAAATTCACATTTATTTTCCTGACACCTGTATGACATAACTGACTAAACCTATCATAGATTAAATTTTCATAGCATTCATTTCCAGAACCAGTAATCTATGAACTAGATTCTTCTTTTAAACTTCTTCAATCATCTTGTAACTTTTACAAACTACATCTAGGAAAGCTTTCCCATAGCCATTAACAATCAAAAGTTTAACTTTCAGAACATTCCTGTGATATTCACTGAAAAAATAAAAGCCCTGCTGATGAAGAGCAAGATATATATATATATATTCTTTTTTCAAAATAAAAAACTTCCTTATTGAGTAAAAAGCTTCTGTCAGGGTACCTTTTTGCTTTGACAGAGCATTGAAGCTGTGAAGGGTACTTTCTGGCTGTATGTAAAATGGTGCAGTAAAAAAGGAAAGGGTTTCAAATATTCTTACACCATACCCTGAACCAACCAACCACTCTGCAGAAAAATTTGCAATTATGTTCTAAATACGACCCTGTTACACTGCTAACTCTCGGGCTAACTTGTCATCATCTATTTAAGCATTCCTAGTATCACCAAAAGACAGACACTGAACTACAACACTTGTGACACAACAATTTCATCAAGTCTGCTACTGACTTGGCTGTTAACAGCTCGGACTCCTTGTTCTGGGCTCAGGAACAGATCTGTCATTCAGCACAGCTGGAAATGAGAACAAGAAGCCATTGCAATTCAGAGAGACAATGTCCCGCTTTCAGAAAGAGGCAAATGATTTACTGATAGGTTTGAGTTCCAGGTCCAAAAGGGATTTGAACTACCAGCAGAGGTGGGATCCCATCACTAGGAGCAACAGAACTTCACATAATGGAGCCATCATCTAGCATCATAGGGCCTTCATAGCAGAGGAAGCCATCAACCACACGATTAGCAGTATCTGTAGAAAGCAGACCTTCTCCTAACCTCTCCCATTTGGAATGCCCTTTAGAGTAATGTATCCTTGTCAACTTCCTGCAGGCACCCATGAGAGAGTCCTTCCCTTCAAGAACTGCTAGCATGCACCACTTAAAGAATAAATACACCATTATACACTCTTCACCTTCAAGCACTGATCAAACCAATTTATTCTTTTTGCTATTCCATCCTTGCAGTCAAGAACAGTCTGAGTTTTCAGAGTTCCATTAAAGTCAGCAGAGTTAGGGCAATACGTACAAGCCAAAGATCTGATTCCTGGTCTCCATCTTGAAATCGAATTTAAAAATTAAACCAAGATTATCGGAACACTGATCTGTAATAGACATTACAACTTCTAAATTGTAAACCTGTACAGATTTATAATCATTCTGTTCCATTACTTGTTCTCTCTGAAATGAAGAAAATTGCATATAGAAAATTTGGATTCAGTGAGCTTTCTGGATATATATACAAGTACTTCAGCACTCTAAATTTTACAAGCAGGAAAATCTTAGTGAATTATAAAGTTTTGTTTCCCTTTCCTGCTTTATCCTTATGTTTTAGGTGAAAAATAGTTTAAATTATTAAAGCTAACAGTTGGCAGGTAATTGGCTATAAGAAGCAGGGGATGGAGGAAGTGATAAATTTTCAGAATTGAATTCGAACTCTCCAAGAGTTAGCTACTTGCTAACAACAACTGGTACAGGTTTGCTGCAATTTTTTTGTAACAGAGTAAGCAAAAGTGGCATGCCCTCAAGTCCTTCAGTGATACAGAAACACAACAAAGCTGATCACATACTGTGCTTCTGCCCGTGGACTATTTAGACTGGAAGTATCATAAAAGCTTAGGGACCTAGAAAGAACAGGAGGTGTAAAAGAATGATCTCAAAAAAAAGTTACTTTGGAAAGAAGAAGGGGGGCTGGAAAGCCAACAGTGAAAATTCTGCTTAGAGGCAACACGCTGGAAAGTGTGACAAGATCCAAGATCAGGGACACGTAGGCCAGGGGACATGCACACATTTTGGCTGATGACATCCAAGACTGGCAGCTGCAAGCAGTGGCACAGCAGGAACAAGAATTTGTGCCCATCCTTCCCTGCCAGCTACTTCCTTAGAGGGATGAGCAGTGGGGAGCCAGTGAATGTAAGGCTGGAAAGAGAGCAAATGAAACAGTGTGGGAGGCACTCAAGCAAGGTAAAAGCTCTGATCTCTTTGGTTCTTAACTAAGCCCCAGTATCCAGATTCACAGTGGGTTGTTGTTTATATTGTCTCACCCGTGATGTGAGATTTAAGCAATAAACTGTAAAAGATTATATAAACCATTCATTATCATTTGAAGAGTGCCAGCTCAGACTTTTATGGAGAGTTTTGATAAAAGATTAACATGTATGAGTCAACATGCTTAAATTGTCTGTACATTCTGAATATTTAAAGTCCAATTTTAATGTACTTCTATTAATTTGAGAACGATTCCACAGTTTCAAACCTATAAACTTTACAGCACAGTATGTTTTATATTAATCTTAAATCCCAGAGCATAGTTCTTCCTTTGTGAATTTACCTATTTTTCATCTGAGTGGAAAAACCAGCAACACCTTTGTTCATAGACTGAGGACCTGTTAATATTAAAATTACAATGCAGAGGTAGTAATTTGGAATAATAAAACAAAATTAGATACTCTATGAGTTTACTGGAGGTATTGATGCAGTGCTCAAAATTAACTCTTACTACTGGCAGTAAGAAGCAGAGCCAAATGGAAAATTAACCCTCTTGCTCCTTTTCTTTGCTCACACTGATCAAAATTAGTATCATAAAGTAAAACCTATGAGTCTTTTGCATCTTCATTTTGTCTTTATGCTCTTCACAGTTCTTTCCCAAGGCTTCAGAAAAGAATGAAAAGATGGATTAGATGGTCACTGTCAGAACTGTATACCTCAAAAGGAAGAGGTGTTAAAAAAGAATTAGTAGTGCTTGTAAAACTTACTGAATTAATTCAAGTTTCTTTCATAAAAGGTTAAGAAAATACTTTGTTATAGCGTCAACAAATGCTGACAGCCAAAAGTATAATGGAATTAAAAATACAACCTTACACTGAAATCACTAAGGAACCTCTGTGTAACTGTTTTAAATACTCCTTCTAATGTGAACCATACACAAAATTTTAGAAAACTCTTAAAATTACTTTAACAACTTATAACTATGTATAGTTACATACAGTTATACACAGAGGGTTTTCTCTGTGGTGTCATCAGATGTACATGGGCCCTGATGGAATGTATCCCAGAAGTGCTGAGGTAAACACTCAGCAGTCTTTGAACGGCCATGGCTGTTGAGAGAAGAGCCCAAACACTGGAGCAAAGTCACTTCTACCTTCAAGAGGGCAAGAAGGAGGACCCAGGAAACTAAAAGCCAGTCAGACTCACTTGAGGCCCCAGAAAGGTGATGAAACAACTAACCCCGGAAATAAATAACTATTTCTGGAACACACTTTATTGTCTGCCTAACTAATATGGTTTTCTTTAGGTCTCAGATCTTCAATATGGAACCATCAGAAACAAAGAGTAGAAGCATGACTGCATATAACCTTTGTGTTTTCTCAGTCCCACTTTACTATGTCTAGGATAACACTAATAAAGGAGGAAGAGAATGCTAAGGAACTTCAAAACTTGCATAATAAATTCCCAAGATGACATAACTTGGAAGATATAAATGAATTATTGCTCTGAATTGTGGTTGATTTTTAAGAATGGATTCCAATAATTCAAGAATGAATCATCATAGAAATATCTCTAGTGCCTGGCAAAGTAGATACAAAGGTAAAAAGATAAGAAAAATATTTAAAGAATATATTGTTGCTCCACTGAAGATAACAGAAGTGTTAGACTGACTTAGTAAGTTTACCCAGGATTTCACCCATGCACATAAACATATGGGATTGAAATTAACATTGTGAATAATAATATTCCTTACTCGATATTCTGTGTTCAGATTCTGTGAGACCAACCCAATAAAAAGTATGGTTAGAGAGAAGAACTGATGGTTGAGAAAAAACAGTAGAGACCATGGAAGTGACCTCCATATAAGGAGAGTTTAAAAGACTGGAATTAATTGGAAGAGGAAATGAGTAAGAGTTTACCGGATTCAAGAAGAGGAGGAAGCTAAAAAACCAAATCAGGAAACAAACATAAACCCCTGTAGTATAACCTTCTGCACCAACAAAACACAGTGATAGGAGTCTTCATGTCCTAAGAAGCAGGCAACCTCCCCAAACTTTGTTTTGGCAACAAGTTGCACCTTGCTTAGGTTACCAGAAACATTCTTGGGTCCTCTTTAAGAGCCAGAGCGAGCCAGCTTCCAGTCAGAATGACAATGTCTCCAGCCCTGAGTCAGAACCACCATCCAGATATAAAAACAGCAGATCACTACCTGTGGCAGTTCCTGAGTCTCTTCCTCTGTAGTTTCCACTTCAAATTGTTATTTTCCCCAAGGGAACGAGGTTTGCTTGTTTTGTACTCAGACCTGCTTTAGCTACAAGCCGCAAGCACTTCCTAAAGAAGATGTGTATCTTACCACAAAGGGTTGCAAACATCATTTATTGGAAATAAACATGAGACTGTGTATTGCTATTTGCTCTTTCAAAATACCAAAGGCAACAGTGAGCCAATGCAAGTAAATGATTTTTACATAAGCTATGTTTGAAACTTACTATGGAAATAAGTTATGGAGACCATGAATTCAAGGAGACTTCAAAAAGTACATTTTTCTTCCTGACATACATCCAAGCAGTGCAGAATATACTGCTGACAGGCTAACAGCACAGCTCATCTGATAGGCAAGTTATTTCAAGTGGGTTACCTTATATTTTGCTTCTCACAGGAGCCACCCCTGTGGCCTCTTCATCACCTCACTGACCCAGCACATCAGTTTTATGATTATAATATGTGTTAGTAGCAGAAAAAAAAAGAAATATTATAACGAACTGAGAAAAGTATGAAGACATTCTACTTGCAGTTTCATTACTCACACGGCCAAAAGATATGACTTGATTTTTTTAAAAAGGTGAATAATTTTTTTTCTAATATAGAATTTTAAGTGAACTTATAGAAATGGCCTCCAAAGCAAGGTGCACACACTCCTGGAAAGGTGCCCAAGACTGTCCACTAGCTGTGAGAACAAAATATTAGAACTACAGCAACAAATGTAAGCTATAAATAAATAAATATACATTTAGTGGGGCTGTATGTTTAATAATTTCTAGTGATGAGGTGCACAATAAAAAATGTGGAGACCACTGACCTATAGGACTTTGCCACGTCATGTTTAAGAAAATGCATGTTTCTTTAAAAGCACATGAACATGAAATATTTTATAGCTATGTCCAAGTTTCACACACCACAGAGTAAAGAAAGACTAACCAGATTAAATAAATTTGTCAAACTGAGTGGATCCATCGCTTGATGGAAACATGGTTTGTATTAACATGCACTTTTGCTTTCTCTATTAATGCCTTTTAAATTATAAGCATTTCTTACTGATTCTGAATGCTAATCAGGTGACACCATGACATTGGTAGTTCAAATGAGCACAGAGATATCCTCTTAAATATAGGAAAATGCATCACAGACTCCAAATTTAATTCATCACTGGAAGCTTTTTGAGAAAGCACCAGCTGAAGTGGGGGCTGCTGAAGTGTAACACTTGAATAATGTATTGAGACACTTGTTACTAAGAGGATTGTGTTAAGACTCAGCCAAAATGGTAAATCTGAAACCTTTCAAAGAAGAGTAAATGTGATGTGTACCATAAAAAAAAAACAAAACAAAAACAACCAAAACCAAGTAAAAATTAATAAGAAAGGGACAAAATGCCTCACATGAGTAAATATGAGGTACTTTAAGGAAAATAAGGGGGGCTTAAAGTCTTTCAAAAAAGACTTTTAAGCTTTAACATACACAGAATCACAGAATGTCAGGGGTTGGAAGGGACTTTGGAGGATCATTGAGTCCAAGCTGCCTGCCAGAGCAGGCTCACTTGGTGTAGGTCACTCAGGAACACATCCAGGTGGGTTTTAAATGTCTCCAGAGAAGGAGACTCCACATAACTGCTATATAACATAAAATGAACATAAACAATTAATGAGAACTATTTTAGAAGCTGACAAGAATTTTTTTTAATGCATTAAGTGAAATGAATGTAAATGTAATGAACTATAATCAACCCCAACCCCATCTTTCTTGAAAAGCTGGCTATACAA
Organism: Heliangelus exortis; assembly: GCF_036169615.1. Classification (NCBI taxonomy): domain Eukaryota; kingdom Metazoa; phylum Chordata; class Aves; order Apodiformes; family Trochilidae; genus Heliangelus; species Heliangelus exortis. Next base: position 27,443,679 of record NC_092426.1, on the reverse strand, counting down.
CTTACTGATGCATAATAATTAAAAATCATGTAATTGCTTCTTTTACTTTAGTCATAACAAAAGAGAAAATTTGCAGGCATTAAGATTACCCCTGGTAAACTGATGTAACTTGAAAAATCTTTCTTTTAGCAATCCATGACTGGATCAGGCCAAAATTTACTAAACCTGAAATCCTGCCTTTCCAGGAGGGCAGATATATTGTTTTCTGATTTGTCTGTACATCTTTTCTAAGAATTCCAATACTTGTACTTGATTTTCTTGGCTGGTACTGAGCATTAAGATGACATTTTCATAGAACTTGAATTTTTCAGGTTTTGTCAGTATCAGCTTTACATAGCTAAAAAACAAGAAATTCCCCAAAACTCTATATTGATCTATACTTAATTTTATCTAAGCTGACACTGACACTTTACTAGTCATGGTTTCCAGATCATTTATGAAGGTATTTAACAGTAGAGACCTAAGAACTAGCTAAGACACTAAGAAGCTAGTGACCTGCTTCCACTGTGAAAGTATGTTTCTACCCTTTGTTTCTACCCTTTGTTTCCTAGGTATTCATCCATTTAAGTATCTGTCCTCCTCTTTCATGAAAGCATCGTTTCATTGAGACTGTGAAAAGAAAAGTGTTTATATGACTTACGTAAAACCAAGTACACTATCTCAGCTGAGCAGAAAACTTAATATTTTCATTAAACCACACATTAATAAGTTGAAAATTTATTTTCTTTGAAAACGGGACAGTTAAAGGTGTAAAATGTTGATCAATTGTAAGATGTGTAAGATGTTAGATAGAGGTGGAACAGTGAGCTCTAATGAACAGGTCCTGTCCTGAGAGAAGGATGTGAATATATTATTTACCAAAAATATCTTTTTAAAAAATTTATTTTTTTACAAACATAAAAAGACATTGCTTATGATTACTAACTGATCAAGTTTTAAAGTGACATCTAAAATCTTGAGTGAGACATTAATAATTTCAAAGTTCAGAAAGCTTACTGCAAAACGAAAGGTATTTTTTTCCTATAAAGAAATACACTGTTTGCTTGCTTTAAATCATAATCCTTCAATTATTTCAGATTTTCTGCTGCTAAATATTGAAGACATACAGCAAGACCCGAGGAAGAAAACTTGCATGGCCTGTATTTCTGTAAGAGCACTGGAAGCAAAGTTAGCACATTAACTGCTTCCCTATTCCCACTGGCCTGTCACATATCATTTCACTCAGTGTGTACTGTTGATGATGCTGCCAGAGAATGCAGGGTTGTGATACTGATAGGTTATCTATTTTTTTTCTTCCTATTTTTACCTACTCCTTCCTGCAGTAGAAAGAAAAGAATGGTAAGGCAAGACAGGCAGGGAGTTTAAGCTTCTTCTGCCACAGAACAAAGAGGAATCCTGGAAGTCTGTATCCAGAAAGTAACAATTGTAACACTTAAGAAAAGACTTTGAGACAAAGCATAAACAAAAAGAGAAATAATCTTTTAATCATAAGAACTTCAAACAAAATTCTTCTATCTCAAATTCATGATCCAAGAACGATACAGGCTAATGAACAGTGAGGGACACAAAATCAGTAGACTTCAACATAATCAGTAGTAAGCCTTTCCTTGACAGAAACAAGAAAAAAGATGACAGCCAGAGACAATTAAAAGTACATGAGAAAGAATAATTGGACATCTTGGACAGGAGAGAGAATAAAGACAGTTGCATTTCTCAAAGACAAACAGGATGTTAAGGTATGCATGAAGACAATGAGAGAATGATGGTTTTCAAGCACAGCAAAGTAAAATCCCAAATTGAGACCAAATATTTAAGTACTATAAAAGGATGTTCAGAGATGCAACATCATAACCTTTATCCCAAGGAGGTGGCAGTGAACATTAGGACCCTGTTATATATTGTTATATAGTAGTTACTGTAATTTCAGTTATCCACAGCTTTTATTTAGTTCAATATATTTTCCCATACACAAGACAGTACAAACTGCACTGAATCCAAATAAAATGTCAGCATCCAATGATTAGATAGTGTAACATGTATGCTAGATGTTATGCTAGAAGCAGAAACTGCTGCTTAACAAAAGAAGCGGATCAATTCCTGCCCTCATCAGCTCAGCAAGGGAACGCAAAATAGCTGCTTTTTGACTTTCATGCTTCAGGAATCCTGCCAAGCTGAGCACAACTGCTCACAATAAGCACATGAAGTACATTCCACTAATTTGCACAAGATGCTAATATTTCATCATCTGCTTTCCAGTTGCTTGGAAAGACCTCTTACATCCCAATGTAATTTTGCCCCAGTAAAAACAGAATTATTATAAACAAATTCATATTAAAACTGTCAAACTATTTTTCCCCTATATAACATGAAAAGACTTGGTAAATTTACGCTACAGGTTTCTAATAAATTTTTGTGACATGATTCATATGACATGAACTATGCTGGCAAGAACAAAAGTCTGGCACCATCAAAAATAATTGTTTCCTTGAAGACCTCAAAAAAATGGAACTCAAGAAGATTCACATTATAGAAGTACAGAGCCACAGCATCTCTCACTTGTCAGCTTGTTTTATAGTCTCTGTATGAAGGACTACCTCTCAATCATTAATATCTCTTTAGTGGCATTAATAAATGGCAGTTGAATTAACTAATTTTAAAGGCTGATCAAAAGAATACCAAACAGCCTAAAAAACTAGAAGTTAAGGTTCAAGAAGCCAATTTATCAGAACAAGGGTAACATTCTGTTAACATCTACTGTGAATGTCACATTATGTTACTTTGAGGATTCACATTTGCATCCTTTATTTCATGAGGGGAACATGAAAGTCACCCTTTCCCAGATCAACTTGAAGCTTGTAGCAAATAATGCTTCATCACAACAACACTGAAGAATACTTTTTAATTTAAGCTCACCTTACATAAATTTAATGCCTTGTCCTGAGCAAACACTAAGACTGCATTTTAGAGAGAGACCTATAAAGATGCAGCTTTTGGTTTTCTTTCCTTTCAGTGTTTATGAATGACTGACTGCCCATTTACAGCCATCTCAGGATTATAAATCTGACTACAACTTCTGTACTTTGCTTCCTGGTTTGGGCTGTCTACTAATTTTTGAGAGGACTCTAATCAAAAGTAACCCTTCCTACAAATATAACTTGAAAAATTCCTTTCTCTGATGATTTGGATCCATTTTCAGTCTGAAATGCAATTTAACTAAGTAAATGTCAGTAAATGTCTCCACACATCAGCGGAGATTTCCACAACTCTAGCAAGGACTTCTGTCTTTTGTGCATCAGGAGACCAGATAAGCTTTTCTAGCACTTTGAAGAAATGAAATAGAAAATGCACAGCTAAGAAAAAGCAACATGGCAAACCATACATTACTGACAGAACAGTATTCGTGATACTGCTTGATGAACACCGAGGACTGCAGTCTAGTAAATCAGATGGGCTCAACATAAAAATTTGTGTGTTTAAGCAATATATTTTTGATACATCCCTATATTTCTTGTACAAATACAACTAGAATCCCATGTATTCAACTGGAATTAAGTATAGAAACAGATAATATTAAAAAAAAATACATATAAGGAAGAAGCTGTGAGAGGTGCAAATAAAACTGCACATAAGAGGGGTACTAATATTCATAATGAAAGTTCCATTTTCCTTTTTTAACATGCAGTTAACTGACTCTGTAACTCAGCATACCCTTTTGCTTCCACTCTCATAATGTCTGACCTTTCACTTCCAAAATGCCAGAATCTATATTGGCACTGGCTGACAATTCCTCTGGCTGTCTGCAATCTCCCAAGCTTATCTCCTCTGTACCAGTCAGCAGACTGACACACAACATTTGTTCAGTGAGTTACACAACTCTTACATTCCATTAAAATCCTACTGTATAATGCATCAGTGCAAATGCAAGAAATCATGTTCGTTATGAATATAAAAGCACAGCAGGTGCTGCATTCTGAGCAGCTGAAATTTCTTCTGTTTCACCTGACACCCCTAGTTCTTCCAAAAACTGTTTCAGTTACACTGTATGACATCTGCAGGTAGAATTCTCTTCTCTAAAATGGACTAAAATACAGCAGGTACAATGAACAACCCCTCTCAACTGTAATTTTTTGTAGATAAATGTTCATGTTCCAAGAACCTGTAATATAAGCTCTAAACCACAAGATGATCATCTTTATCATATTTATTATTACCCTTAAAATGCCGAGAAATATAATAAGAAAAAAAAAATAATCACAGGTTGTCCAGCCTTTATAAAAGACCTTGCAATTAAGTAAACTACAATGAAAACTAGAAAATGCATAGCATTAGGATATTAAATGATTGTATAACTCTACAGTACTAGGACTGACAGTTCAGCTTTCTCTCAACTAACCAGTATTGACATGTGCAATAAAAAATGAATGCAGTGAATCAGTATAGCTTTTGACATCAGATCTCAGTGCCTTAGGGGATGTTTACCCACAGCGCATATAGTTTTCAGCAGCAAAGCTGTGGCACTGACACTATGTCCTACTGTCTCTTTCAGATATGTCATTCAAAAATAATTGCCATACTCTATGCTGAATTTACAGAACTTCAGAATGCACATTCTGTTTAGGCATTTGTAATGCAGGCCAGAAAGAAAGCACTTCAACCAGTTCAACATCAGCATCTGAACACATATTGCATTGCTTTTGTCCCTCTCACTGCTCATCCCCCGTAGTGCTCAAGGCCAATCTCTTCTGTTTCCATAGGGGTTTTCACTCCCATCGAAATAAATTTTCAAGGCATACCCTAATTAACTATCACAAAAATACACTTATGGCCCTGCATTTAGGTAGACTTTTTTTTTTTTTTTTTTTTTTTGTTAAAAAGGAGAGATCCTTTTTAAGGATCTCTCTTAAAAAGACGAATCCATCTTCATCTATTTTTCAGTGTGCTACTGCCAAAATCCATAACAATTTGAAACTCTGTTTGTGTCAATAAAAAACTGCCTGAATGAATTTGAATACTTCCCTGTCCATTACAGACTGTTTATACAGATTTTTTTTCTTCTCCAGTGTTGAAGAACTGGGCATACTTCCCTTCCCTCTATGACAGGAATTTTAACATTGTGAAAATGAATTGCTGCTTACCTAAATGTTAAGGCTCACCTGTGGGAGAGCACTGATGCTCTTGAGTGTTTATAGAGGAAATTTATTTAATTTTATGTATGACTTGAAATATCTGACCGAAGGCTTTCATTTGTAACACTGTAATCAGCAGTCAGGCCTGACATACTACAAGTTTCATTTACTGTCTTTTACATTTAGAGAGAAGGGAAAGTCTTCTGTGCACAGTGAAAACCACTGAATTGTCAGCAGATGAGTCTAACTAAATCCAGCCATTTCTGCAATGTTAAAGTCCATATGCAACTGGGGGAGAAAACTATTCCCAAATCTGTAATATTAGAATAGACACTGTGTGCCTGATCTTTTCCTTACTCTTGCTGTGGTGTTTAGGAGCTGGTATTACAGCATGTCAACACAGAAAACACCTTTAACAATTACTCCCCACAGGAAACTCATGTGCAGTAGGACAGGAGGGAGATGGAAAGCAGACTCAAGCTGCTGAAAGCTGTTATTCCAGCTTCAGGAAATCACACTGAGGAATCTGGTATGTGCAGCTGAAACAGCAAACAACTGACCCACCCCTTTTCTTGGGTTTCAGCTGTTGAACTCCTCAAGATATCACCAATTGATGACTAAGTGGTCTCCACTCCTCCTCCTCTGGCAAACTTGTTGTCAAGGTTTCATAATAAGATCTCTTTACATAGCTAGGTAACAACCATTTGTTTGTTTATTTTTAAAGCTGATTTCAATGTTTTATTAAAAAAATCAATGATTTTCTAAGAAGCAGCTTCCACTAATTAACTATGCTGCATGAAAAGACATGAGGAATGAAATATACTTTTTGCTGAACTCGCACCACTTTAATTGGGAGAGAAAGAAGTCGTCAAGTCCAGAACTAAATGAACTAGATACTTAAGCAGTGATTATCCCTGAAACCCGATATAATTTTTGTATTACCAAAGTAGTCCCAGAAGAAAGCACTTTTCGTTTTTGGGCAAAAAGTCAGAAGAAGATGCATAAAGTTTTCTAGTCTATACTAGGAGTTGTGACATCTCACATTTTCTTTCCCAGTACCTTATTAAAGTAATAAGCAATAGAACTGCTTGCCTCCAAAGCTCAAATTTAGGTAATCATTTAATGTATCAAATGCTTGAAATAACAAGACCATTGAGAACCTACAGTTTTCTTTGGTGTTTTGTTTGTATTATAGAAGAACCTTATGATCTTAGATGCTGGAAAAGACAGTGAAAATAAAACCTATTTAGTTTTATAGAATAGTGTTTGAAAGTGTATTATGCTTTTCTTGAGGATCTAAAGGTCAGATAGTAAGAGAAAACAATTTGCTGCTTTCCTGTAGTATTGCAATAATTTCTTACATCTATTATCAGCACTTAAGGTGCACATATTTTAAATTAAAATAATACTTTCTCTTAAGTTGCTGGATATGTTATGAAACTTTTATTGAATCTGATACTAAAATATTAAAATAATTCTGAGGCAAAAAAAAAAAAAAAAAAAAAAAAGAAAGAATTTAAATATCATTTTCTGTCTCCTTTGGACCACATGGAATTACAAAATCACCATGCCTTGGTGGAAAAGTCTTAAGATCTCTCAGCCCCAACTTTTAAATAAAAAAAGCCACTTCATTTTAGTGAGGACGTGAGTTACGGCTGTAGTTAAGATATATAAGCCCCTCTAAAAATAACATGTGAAACAGCTTTTAGCACTCAACTGGTAGTTGGTCAAAGAGACAGTAACAGTTGTATTACTATTACTCCCTTTTGTATTCTGTAATTAGCTTTAGATGTACTGGGGGGGAGAATGGGACAGATGACACAAAAAACAAAGACAGAGAGAAACAAATTCTATAACTAAATACTCTTCCTAAATAATTTAAAAAAAAATATACAGGTCCTGGGCAATTGTAGGTACCACCTTTTAAAAGCCTTCCACTAAATATAATGAAGTTGCTTATGCTTGACCACTTGTGTGAAAAGACACTTCACCTAAAAAATAAATCCATAAAACCCCTCATGCTCTTAAACAGTATGCTTTTCCTTTATCACTTGAAAGCACTGCATAAAGTACTTGGAGATTTAAACAACTATTTGCCCAGTGCTGGCAAGCTGGAAAATATGTGCTCTCCATTTCAAAAGCATGTAAACAATACATCAAATAAAGAACTAAATTCCTTGAAGAATTTTTTTTTTTTTTTTTTTTTTTTACCGTATCTGGTTTACTGATCTGGAATGATTGTTTTCTGCAGGAAATACAAAATAGACATTCTTGGTATCTTTTCAAAAGGGAAAAATATGTTTTGGGATATGGAAAAGATGAATGATTACTTACAGGAATGACTTGCACTATTCCTTTTTGTACTTCTTTTTATTCTAATCAAAGATTATAGAGTAAGGTCCTTTACAAGAAAACAATATTAAACTAGCTCAATTACTGGCTTACATTACCTCTTATCTCCACTGTCTTCAGGATCCATCAGAAATTTGGCTTTCACTTCACTAATCCTACACTCTTCTACAGATTTAATTTCTACCTTTACATAACATACTCATCTCCCTATATTTAGCTGTCTTTCCAGATGCTCCAAGTGCATGTTCCAAAAGGGAAAAAAGCACTTCAACCATCTTCTATGTTTTATATAGCAAATTTCAGCTTTGTTTCTTTAAAATTCCATCACTCACTCACCGCACACCCTTGTAAACTTTGCACCATTCCTAGTCACACAGCTTCATCTTCCTTGTGTCATCAATGTTCTTGACAGTCCTATTGAGACCTAACAGCATCCCCAGGCTTCCTCTACATTCTAGTCTCATAATTTCTGCTTATTTCCTACTTCAGTTAGAGTCACCAACTCTTTGTGGTTATCCTGCTGGACAAGCATGCTCCTTAAATTCATTTATCATTTCCTTAAGTCCAAAATTTGACCTTTCACCTCATGATACACCACTTCTTACATTCTGTCACCTTCAGACTGTAACTTATTCTCTGGCTGTGCAGTGACTTATATTCTCAAACTATCTCTTCTGATTTTTGTACCTCCTAAGCCCTAAATACCTATTTGTTCTGTTCCACCTTTTCACCTTTAACACCATCATTTATACCTGTCAAACAGTCAACAGTCCTGTACAAGAAGCATCCAGCATTCCTCTTGGACAGTCACCCATAAATATGTAATTCTAGAACTGCATATACTATTCCACCTAGAATTTAAATTTTCCTCGTCATTTCCTAAACAATTTTAAAAATAAATCATGGAGGAGTCAAAGCAGCCCTGGCGGGTTTGAAAAAGCAATTCCTCTGTTGCAACATCAATACATTGCTATGGCACTTCATGTATGGTAAAAGCTAAAAATCCTGACTTTAAAAGAAGTCAGGACACTGGTAGTAAGAACAGCCTTGACAATTTCTCCACAGTTAGGAACTGACTGCATCAATTAAAGGTTATACTCTGTCCAATAAATATTAACCTGTTGATACTTTATGCAATACATGGGAAGACCAATTCTAATTTTCAACCCATTCTGCTAATAAAGTAAATATTAAAATATCTACTGTATTTTGTTGTTATTTGTTACATTTTGATTCTACTGTGCTTCCTTGAAAAGGTTTGTATTTCCACATAGGATTTTTTCTCTAAAAATGTAGAAAATACATATTTCAAATTGCTTATAAATTTAACCTGTCACTGGACAAAAAAATAGGCTCCTAAAAAGTACACAGTGCAACAGAAAAAAAAAACTAACCAACCAACCAGACAAAAGCATGGCATTAATTTTTATTGTCTTTTAGTTACCTGACAAGACAACTTCAACTAGGTCTCCTTCTTGAATATCTGAAGCTGATTTCACCAACTGCAGAATGTTTTCAGAGGTAGGGTCATGGCGGAAGAGCAGAATTTTGTCATACATTCCGTAGAAGCCACATTCAGGAAACTGCAAACACAAAACCATGAGAATTTACTACACCATAAAATACATAAGTGTACAATACAATTAATATAAGTAATTTTGAGGGCTCCTTGGCCCATTCCCCAGACTAGTACCAAACAAGTTTCATATTTTTTTCATATATGACAATATTTATCACAGTGTTCTGAAAATTACTTTTCCCTCAAGGAAGAAAAATAATTTCTCTTTGTCTTGCTCTGTGAGCAATGCAGTACTCAGTAGGAAATTTGAGAGAAATAAGTCCATCCCCTTAGCCACTGCCCACAACTTCAAAGACAAGGTCCTCAGCAAAATGATCTAATTCAGCCCTCCTGAAGCAGGCTTTTGGACCAGAAGATCTACAGAAATCCCTTCCATTCCATATTAGTCCATGATTCTATGATGTCTCCTCAGATTACTGCCAAAAAAAAAAAAAAAAAAAAGATACCTTAAGGCTGGAAGGAACATTTTTCAGCTCTGCCTAAAACACAATGCCTAAATGATTGCTCATTAGGGAATATCAAGTTATAAAGATGAAAGTTACTGCACATATGCTACTTTAAGTTACTAGATACATTAAAGACTGTTTACAAAATCATAACCATCTATTTCGATGCAAAGGTGTTAGAGCTTTGAAAGCAGATTAATTCCTGCTTAAACTATAAATAATTTTTAAAAACTCAGAGTGTATAAATTAAACTATTATCTAAACAACATGTCTTTCTCATCTTTTTTGCTGCAGTACAAAAATGGGACTCCATTTTTTTCACACTCCTAGCTTAAAGACCTAATATTTTGTTTTGATAATATAGCTAAGAAACCATTTCTCTGATATAAAAAATGGAATTCAAATTTGCATTATTGAACATTCCATGTTTATCTGAGAGTTTTATCAACGTGCACAAATTTAAGCATGGCTTGAGTGGTTGGGTGGCTTTTGAGGTTATAACTACTTTGATAAGAATGCTGAGAGGAAGGAACCCAATCACTGTAAGCTTCAGAACCTACACCAGTACCCAGAGGTGGTACTGTAGCCTAGGTATTAGAAAAGCAGATGACACAGGCACTAAAAGACATCTGAGTGTCTCACAGAGCCATTCAGCGTCTGACTGGGCTGCGCTAAACTGAACCTCCAAGCCTGCTGGAGCTGCTCGGATGCTTGTGTCCTGGTTGCACCACGTGCTGGAAAACCATGGTTTCCATGTGCACCATGGCTGGAGAAGCTCCTCTTTCCTCACTCCAGCACTTGAGCTGGCAGTGGGAAGATTCACTTTTCCCATAAATATTTTAAATTTGGAACATGAATGAGAAAGTAATAGTGGTGGGATTACAATTTTATTAAAACAGATTCCTACCTTCCTACAATACACAAGCCATATTATAGAAGTGAAAATTTTCTTTTACAAAATCCAAGTAAAATTAAAAGTCTTTCAAAACAGTCACTACTGATTTTTTCCAAACAATGAAATAATCTTAGTATTTGCTGGATTTCAGAGACAGCTCAGGCATTTCCCTCTAAACTCATAACAAACTGTTCTTTCTCTATCTTTCCATTCCATTTGCTCTTTTCAAATTAGCTCTATTTTTTCTACCTTTATAATATTTGCTATATTATATGTATGATATTTGTGTGCATAAGTGTGTGTATTTTGAGGTAATATTTATTATATTTTGTACAGCAAAATCAATTCAACCACAACTATTTTTTTGTAAATTATATACAAGAATTACCTTCAGGGCCCAAGTCAGTTTTCGTTAGACGAAGTATTCTCATGCCAAGAAAGCCATTTTGATGGTGTGATTCTCCAAATAAAACATTGTGTAGGGACCAACTGTTGCAACAGTGACAAAAATATTCTCTCAGCTAAGCTTATTCCTGCCAACAATAATGTTGACATGCACAAACAAAAGTAAACAAAAAGCAGCCACATTGCTTGGTACCACAAGACTGTAAACAGCATTTATTTTTGCCAAATGCAGGTCAAAATAGGAAATGTATATAATGTATATATATAGGTACCTAAAAAGCTAATTAAAGCAAAACTAAGAATCATGTTTTTTGATCTAAACTCCCAACATTAATAAATCTCTTGTTTTGCTATAATAGCTGCTTGCAGTGGAATTACCAGGTCACTGTAATTTCTATAATGAAAGAGTATGATGAGGAAATACAGTATTTCTGCAAGAATCAAAGGAGTAGAAAATTGTTTACATGGATTTCAGAAAAAATATCCATACCTAGATGCTTAACAAGGCATCAGTAGTCATTAAGACATCACAACTGTCCATATACACATTGGCTGTCTACTCCAAGTATGAAATTAAATGCATCTTTTTAAATTGGCATCTGAGCAGTATAATCTAAGGTGCATTACTTTACAACTGAAACAGGATAAATTACCTTGACAGCATAACAACTTCATAAACTGCCACACTTTAATTGGGTGTTTCAAGTGTAAACCCTGCCACCTTTTTTTTTTTTCAATTGAAAGATTGAAATTTTTTTTTAAATTTTTTCAATTGGAAGATCTGGATCTGGGCATAAACTGTTACAGTATTCAAATACAAAAAAAGGACTGGTGCCAATAGGAATGGAATAATCTGTTTCTCCTCTGCAAGTATATAGATAAATCTTATTGCTTGCCTAGTAAAGGGAATCTATTGTTGGATAATAATGATGTATGTTTATTAGCTTATAAACTATTAATATTTACATAAATGCAAAAATCATCACAGACTGTGAATGCTACTTCAGTACTACTTTAATCGATTACATACACAAAAGAAATAAAATGTATATTCATAGCCCTTGAGAGGTGTGATTACCTTAAGGTTTACTTCCAAAAGTTTCAACAAAAAAAGACCTGAATGTCAGTTTTCAACATTCCCACTCTTGGCTTTTCAGCAATGCTTGTCTCATACTATGCCAATAATTTCTCTTTATGTATACTGCAATATTACCACAATAAAAGTGTATTATTCAGGAAAAGCATAGCAGACTCTCATTCCAAACATTAAGCCTTAAAAACTGCTATCTAAACATTCATATAAAACACATTTTATGCATTGTAGCAGCTCTTATGGTAAAAACAGGAAACAGTACAAGCATCAGAAGTCACCTATAAGCAGACTAGAGCTGTGTGCTGCTTTTACTTCCTTAAAAAAAAAGCAAAACCAAAAACCAACCAAACTAAAAAACTACAAAGAAAAGCAAACAAACAAACAAACACCACACAAAAAACCACCAAAAAAACAAAACCAAAATAACCCACAAAACCAACCCAAAAGTAACCAACCAAAAACCCCCAAATCAACACTTTTTCAAATTTTCAAATTGAAAAAGCCAGATGGTCAGGATCTCAAGTAACAAATAGGTATTGCCAAGGCCTGTGGGTACTATAGCAGCAGATTATCTGTGAAACACATGGCGAAAGGAGGCTCACCACTAACCTTTCCTCAGCAGATACTAAAGTGGAAGCAATCATTCAAGTGTTTTTACCCTTAGCAGCCTTCTGGACCGCAAGCAAATCCACTAAAATATGTCACAAATAATTGTAGAGAAGCCAAATGATTATGCAAATTCTGGGCATTGATGTAAAAAGACTTCAAGTGATAGGACAAAAAAATTGCAGACATATATTAAATTTCAGTAACTAGAACTTCTGGTTTGAAGTATTCAATAATTCATTTAAATCACCATCCAGTGTACCAGAAAATAATTTCAGTGGCATATGCCCATCTGCATGTAGACACAAGCTAAACTATGTACAGCCATAACTGATGTTTTATTAATGCTTGTTTTAAATAAAAGGATCAAAGAAAACCTCTTTGGAAAAAAACTGGCAATATTTGAAACTCTAGACAATCAAGTGGTTTTATTATTAAAGCAGAACTTTAAAAGATCTGGTATATCTAAATGTTAATGTATTTACAACATGAATTGGGAATCTTTCGATAATTAATAATAATTCATCATATACATAGTTATTTGAAGGTATTCAGCCTTCCTCTTAGCTGTAGTAAAGCACAGTTTCTAATAGATTAACTGTGCTGGAAAACACATACTCTGAACATTGGTGCTGGTTTCAATGTGACTACTAATGTAGCCCAATAGTCAGAAAAGTGTGTTGCTGTGATCATTTTGCAAAGATACTTATTTCAACATACTAGAATTGTCATGTTTTTGTAACAGAACAGATAGATAAATTTTCAGTGCTAAAGGTGCATAAGAAGAAAAGACCTCTTTGTGTTTCTGTCTTTTTTTACATCACTACAATTTTGCACATTTCCTGTAAGGGATAGTTTATGTTGCTTCATTCTAGAAGTAATAGAGAGTTGCCTCTAATTTTTTTCAGTCCTCACTGACCTTTTTCTTAATATTAAATTAACTTCATCTTTTTTAGTGATAACTGTTTTTTCCTTCTAAAGTAGTTTGATTTTTGCAAGCCTTCCTCCCAGAGAAATCCTTAGTCATTACTGTAGCAGTACCGAGAACCTTGATAAAACCTGGAAGTCTGTCATAGCACAAAAATAATGACATAAGGACAGTGAGCTAAACAATGGCTTCACAGCACGTGGAGAAATTTAGTCAGGATGAATGTTTGTTGACCTAACTTTACTTGCTAAAACACAAATTCAGTTCACCTTACCTAAGCAATGTTGTTTGACTTAACTCTACGTTGCTTAATTTTAAATAAATAAATAGTCTTACATTGATAACACTGCTTTAAAATAAAGATAGAAATGTATAGCACTTTTGAAACAATCGCATTCACCAAACTGAAACGCTCTTAATTTACATTCTTAAAATAGCAATGCATTTTATTTTTAGAAGTCAGGATTTCCTTTCTCTATAAAGGTTATGACACAACAAATTCACAATACTGAAAAGCAGAGAATTTTTGGCCAAGGAGACTGCCTAAATTCTCACTTAACTGTGGCAGTCACTAGTAGCTCAACTGTTAAACAAGAGACTTCTTTTTAGGCTCTATTTATCAAGTACAAAACTATAATGAAAATATTAGTTTTTCTATATGCATGAACAAAATATCACAAGACTTCATGATTTTGCTGTGAAAAACACCAGTTAGTGTTCAAAGACTCTTCACACACACCACTACAATTACCACAAACTCTGGTGTTTAAACAGAAGTTCACACTACAGCTGTACAGAATATATATAGTAACATCTGAGTGCCTGCTCCAGCAGCAGAGGTATCTCCGTCTCACTCCAGGATGCTTCATGCTGTGCATAAGAAAATTCAGAAATGGTGACTCTAGGCCTGGATGGTGGCATTCCAAGAGTTGCAGTCCACTGACTGATGTGCAAGTGGAAATTAGTGATGGCTTTTTCAGGGGTAGAGGACAATGGACAGAGAATTAACTGAGAGGAGGAAAATGAGAAGGACTTGGGGGTGTTAATTGATGAAAAACTCCACATGCACTGACAACATGCACTTGCAGCCAAGAAAGCCATCCATACTGTACTGCATCAAAAGAAGCATGGGCAGCAGGTCAAGGAAGGTGATTTTGTACCTCTAACCCTCTCTTGTGAAACCCCACCTGAAGTACTGTGTACAGTTCTGGAGCCCTCAGCATAAGAACATGGAGATCTTGGAGCAAGTCCAAAGGAGGGCCATAAGGATGACCAGAGGCTGAAGCACCTCTCCTATGAAGACAGGCTGAACGAGCCAGGGTTGTTCAACCTACAGAAGAGACAGCTCCAGAGAGACCTTACAGCAGCCTTCCAGTACCTGAAGGGGGCTTATGGGAAATCATTTTATAAGGGCATGTAGTGATAGGACAAGGAATAATGGCTTTAAGAGGAAGAGGATAGATTTAGATTCAATAGTAGGAAGAAATTCTTTCCTGTGAGGGTGGTGAGACACTGGCACAGGTGGCCCAGGAAAGTTGTGGATCCTCATCCCTGGAAGTGTTTAAGACCAGGTTGGAACTAGATGATCTTTAAGGCTCCTTCCAACTCAAACCATTCTATGACTGTTTTATTTACAGATACATTTTTAGATGCAAGTTCAAAGAACCATCACCATTTGGTACACTTCTAACATCAATTAAGCATCTTAATGCTTTAATATGGGGGGTGTCATGGCCTATTTGCATTATTCTTTTTACTGTAACTTTTTCTGCAGCTGCAATCTATGGAACAATGATTACCTCAGAAAAAAAACAGCTGAGCTGCCGCAGAAAAATATCCATGAAACAAATGAAACACAGCCATGGTGAGACATAGGAGCATCACTATTTTGGACAAAGCCTGACCTCTGAGCAACCTTTTTGTCAGCCTCTTTCAGTACATGTTGTTCCCTGTGGCTGTTCAGTGCAGGAGCTGTTTCCTTTACATAGTATATCTAAATAAGTGTGTTCTCTTGCTACCCCTGTGCCTCCTGCCCCTGCATGTCACCTTTCCTTCTGTCACTCAAATTGCTCACTGCCAAAAATATTAAGTACACATGACATTACTCAAGCAGCCTCAAAACCTCCCAGTTCAGTGCAAGCAGGAAAAGACATAGAGAATCAACATAAAGGCATCTTAACCATACCGCAGGACATTTTTTTCCAAATCTAGACTCTTACCATACAGCAAACAAAACACAAAGTTGACACATCAGAAACACAGCTCAAAATGGTTGTTAAATTTTGCTTGTGTGGTTACAATTGAAAACTGAGTCTTTCAAGTGGCTGCTGGCTGGGGCCAACCCACCACAGCCCAGCGCAACTAAATATGAAAAATCCTAAATAATAACACTTCTCTCTAAAACAAAGAGATCTGAAGCAAAACTAGTATAACTCTATTTCTGCTATCACATGACACTAATAGAACTCTTGTTTTCATTAAAAAGATTGGATTTCTTTCTCATTGACACTTCCGTATGGAAGTGCCTCGTTCTGAATTACTGCATGTAATGCATGATCAAAAAAATTTGGTGATTATGTCTTGGAAATTGATTTTCACTAATATGATGTAAAGACTACTTTAATGTAACATCACTTCTGACAACTAAGTATAATTTGTCTTCTTCAAGCGCTAGCTTTTTTACTCTTACTTCCTCAGCATTTTGTAAATATTCTACTACAGCTTCCAAAGCAATGAAAATGACACAGTTGGGCAGAGGTAAAGAACAAGTAAGTTAAGTAATTCAGAGATCGAGAAAACACTCAAATACTTTTATCTTACAAAAAATCCAAAAGTTCATGCGAGCAAATCAAAATAACCTTGTGTAGATAACTTCTCTGTCATATACAGAGTTTAATTCAATAGAACTATTTTAAAAAGCAGTAGTAACAAACACTACAATGAATCTCAAAAGAGAAACTGCTCTTCACATCCTCTTGCAGCCAAAACTATTATCAAATATACCAGATTTTGGATATGCTGAATAATTTCCCCGAAAATTATCAGTGGCAGAAGCACTAAGGCAAAGCCCTTACAGTTTGTGTCTTCTGCATGCAGCTTCTTACTGAGTTTCAGAACGCTGTTCTGCTAACAACAACCCATTAATGTCACATTTCCTAAGGCAACACAGGGACCTCATCAGAAAGGCTCTCACAGCTCCTGCAGGATCCTCTGTACAGCCCAACAGTGGCCACCCCACTGCAGAATTATGGAGCTTCCTGTGACACATGTAAGAGAAGAACATGGCAACAAGTGTCAGTGTTGACAAGCAAGCATTTATGTCGATGTTTCATGAACAGATTGCAGTTCTCACCACGAAGGTTGAGAACTGGAGCAGAATTTTTCATGCCCTTCAGGGAATAGGCAGAAAAAGGATGATAAATCACTAACAAAATCAAGTATTTTTCTAGTTCCTTTAGTAAAAAGAACTATTTCTGAAACTGCAGTCTTACTAATTCTATGCTATACACTGTATCTGGAAAAACAAACTCCTAATAAAGAAATACTAAAAGAAACCAATTCACGAGCAAATTCTACACAAGATTTTAAAAAAATTCACCCCCCCAAAAAATCCCAAACAAATAAAAAAAAACCCCACAAAATGAAACAAAAAGAAACAAAAAAACCCAAAAATAAAACAAAAAAAAAAGTCCAAACACCTCAAAATCCTTTGGAGACTCAGCCAGGTACATAACTAAATAGACTACACACACATGGAAGTGACTTTCATCTTTTTATAGACTGTACAACTACTTATATGTAGCCAAAGTAGTATGTAAACTACTTATATTAAGTCAAAGTTTCTTTGTAAGAGATCTAGACAAATCTAATCAAGGTAAGAGATCTAGAGATAATATGTTTATATGTCTACTCTGCTTCCAAAATACAATTAACTTCCTTAAAGACAGATGCCAGTTTAGGTAACTGCTTAAAGATAAACCTAAATCTTTTTTTCCTTTTTTGCAAATTAACACTAACAAAACAGCTTTCATTAAGACAACTCTTTTAAAGCACTCTCAAATAAATGCAATTTAAATAAGATAGCAGACCTCCCTTACACTGTCAGTAATGTGTTGAGAGTAATTTTGAAAACGACTTTCATTCATTCAGAAGGATTCCAGGAAATATAGTAAAAGCCATTTGAAAAATAGTTGTAAAGGGCTTTCTTCTACTGAATTTGATAGAAATGTACTTTTTTTTTTTTAAGTGTAAGCAGCATTTTGGTTCAACTTTTAGTACTAATGACTAATTTTCTCTTCAGTCAGTTGTCTGTTTAACTTCCATTTATTAATAACTAAGATCCTTATTAATAAAGGGTAAAGAGACAACACAAAATAAAAGGATTACTGGAGTGCCTAATCCTATAATGAATATAATCAGGAGGAGATTATAGCAGGAGAAAAAGCTGAGGATGCTTATGTTCAAACTAGTTCAGCATGAGAACACATACCTTGAACCAGTTCTGCACAGAGTCAGGTGGCCAACTTATAAATAAGAACTCATAATATCATGTTATACACATTAATTCCCCATTCAGAATGTGTCTCAGAAAAGCCAAAATACAAAGGAGCAGCTGTCCAGAACAGCCAGTGAAGAACATTGGGACAGAAATGTGTGTAAACAATTGGCTTATGCAAATTGAGAATCTCTTTGCAGATTTGAGTAAGGCTTGTCATGGGAAGGCTTAGGATTCATTGACTACAACGTTCTAAAGGATTTGCCATGCCAACCACCTGTTTGGGGATAGGAAAACAGCATGATTTTATTTTTTTAACATAGCAGACTTTATGTAATAACACTATACATAGACTTCTAGATTGTGAATTTCTCAGAAAGAGGTACTTTGTTTTTCTAGGCCTTCCTATCTAGTTTCAAAAAATTTGAGAGCTGGACTTCACACACAAACACATTCCTAATCATTAGGCCAAGTCAAGATCACTGAAGAAACAGAAACCACTGGAAGTGCACAGGATCACAAACCAATTTCTGTCTCTGTAATGAACACTCTAAAAGAAGCTGTACAGGTCAGGTAAGAAAGAAAAAAAAAATCCCCCCAAGAACAAAGCTCTAAACTAAGATTCCCCCACTAAACATCTCATCAAGAATACTGTTTCTTTAAAAAAGTTCTTCTAGCTGCCTTGTTTCAATTTGAATTCAGTGCATAACATGCATGCACTGAAGGAAAAATCTTTCAGGACTCAGATATAAAGATTAAACATAAGCTTAAGCCTCCTGTGAATCTAGGAACACTTTCACAGAACTAGGAAAATCATTTGAAGAGTAGCATATGAATAAACCTTAAGGTTAATTTTTTTAAAATAATATCAAAAAATAAATGCACTAAACACAGAAACTGCCAGGTTGCATAAGGTGCTTTAAAGTGTACGTCTCATATATACTAAAATTAGTGTTCAAAACTGAAAGTTGATATAAATAGAAAACTTACAAGTTGTAGAAAACCACTAAGGAGAACCAAAAGATATGCAGGAATATGACCACCACATTACTGTCAGCATATTTCATGCACATTAGAAACTTTGCTAATACTTTTGAACTATAACAATTCTAGAATCCATAATATTGATCAATCACTTTACTTTCCCCTCTTCCGTCCCTGAAACCCCCAGTTTGGGAAAAGGCAATATTAGGAATAAATGATGAAATGCTTTCTATTCTAACATCAGTTCATATGGATATTGAAGAGGACTCACTGAAGCTGCACACTCACATTGAGAAGTCAAAAAAACTTCAAAGCAGAATGGAAAGAGCTGTAAAGTCAGTGGTTGGGTTCTGGAGCTATCACAAGGAAGAAAGCTTTTCAAAAAGGGAAATGGAGCCACCTGCATAACTGTAGGCTTCCCAAAATAATGGAGCAAAAGACAGACATCTCAACAAATGAAAACATAAAGGACAGTACTGCTATTTAACTACTACCTTGGCTTATGGAAAAACTAGATAACTTGCTAATGGAATGAGGAGACTGAACAACCACAACTTAACAGCAACACACTGCAAAATACTATGTCAGGCCCTTGGAAACATGGAATGGAAGCTGCTCTGATGTAACAGGGAGTCCATGCTAAAAAGCACCAATGAAATCCAGCTAATGTAGTGGGTAATTAGATGAACATGTACTCTGACTGAATTGCTTTTGCAATAAACTGAGGGATATCAAAGAAGTATATGGATTTATTACCACTGCTTTTGGCACTGATGAAACTGCAACTGGAATTCTGTACTCACAACTAGCATTTCATATTCAAGAAACCAGAATGGCAGAAAAAGATTTCTGGGAATGATAGCATAATTAAGGAACTGAAAGGCATGCTATCCTGTATGTGGCAGCAGGTGATTAAACTGTTTAATTTCTAAAGGAAGGTCAGGATGTGATCTGATCATTTTCGATAGGCACCAATGTGAGAAAGTAAAATCTCATTATCTATAGATTCATCTGCCTTGCAGACAAACCAACAGCAAGTTCAAATTTCTGACAGCTCAGACTATGTAGAGTTAGACTACATAATTATTTTGCGGGTCCAATTTCTTCCTTTTAAGTAACTAAAACAAATTCTCACTGAAAAACAAATATAGTTTCAAACATTTTTTTTTCATATATATATACATATATAAACTTTTTTTCTGTTTGAAAATAAATTAATTCAGACAACTCTGAATTTCTTATATATTAGGAAAAGTTACCATAGCATCATGCTTTCATAACATGTAACAACACTTTTTTGTCTGCTTCCTTTTGCTTTGTTTTGGTTTTTTGTTTTTGTTTCATGATGACAAAACAGGATGATGAGGAGAAAGAAGACACATCAAAGGAAACTTTGACAGTCTTTAGTTCTGTTAGTAAGGCAGTAATGGAGATTTAAGTTAAATATTCAAAATTACAGATTAAAAACTTTTAAACCATTTAAAAACTGGCAATGACTTTTGGGGGAGATTGTGGCATCTCTAGCACTGGAAATTCTCAGAACAGGTTAGGAAGAGAAGAAGGGTGAAGATATAGCTGCTCCTGACTTGAAACCAGAGCAAAGCCTATTGGGTCTTTCTATCCCTGTATCTACATCTCTTCTGAAAGAAATTGAAAAGAAAAAAAAAAATTACTTTCAGTTTCAAGTAAGGCAAAACTACTTAAGCCACATTCCTACAGCTTAATGTTCCTTTCTTTTCCAGTTATCTATAATTCCCATTGTAACTTCAAGAGGACAAATATTTCCCTGTTTGTTATCCTTAACTGTAGTGTAGACACTTCCCTGTGACACTCTGTAGCTGCCACATTTCACAGGGGAAGTTTTTGCCTCTCAGTGTGGGTGAACACCCATCCATCCCCATCCAACGAGTACTGACAGATTATTTGACAGTTCCATTTCAAACAGACCTATCTACATCAAGAATACTTTTAAATATTAAGACAAAGTTACCTTATCTCAGAAATCATATCTCTTGCAGATCAAATGAACACAGTCAGTCCTAAATTCCTCCATGGGTTTGCCCATCTTCCACTACCCACTCTCATCTTCCATTACTTGTTTAATTTTTCCAGTACAGAATTTCACACTCACTAAATCTCATCTCTTCTCATACAGAGGGGATCAATATTCCACAGTATTGTTCCCAGGGTCAACAACTGACTGGAATTTTTAATCTCATCTGTGCCCCTTTGATGTTGTGCTTTCTATAGGTCGCTTACTGGTTTTGATGGGTCTGAAGCTCCTCTGGTGCTAAGAAAAGTTGTAAATGTTTCTGTGAATATACAATAATTTAATCATGTCTCTGAATATTCAGTTTCAAGTGATGGCTCCTGCCTTCTTGAAAATCACTCAATGCACTTTCAAAAAAAAAGTTCTAAAACATAGTTTTTATTCATTGTGCAGTGCTACAATTTTCAGTTGCAGAACTGTGTTCCACAATTGATGATGGATTTTTAAGAAAAAGTGGTGGGTTTTTTCAGTCTTCTTAACAATGGCTTAAGGCCATAAAATAAATATACAAGATTTGACTTTTTTTTTTTCTTATTTAAAGTCAGAAAAGTTGGCTTACAAATAGTGCTGAAATGTACACCAAGAATAAAAAGATAAAATCAGCTCCTTGAAGCTACTGGTACACAAGGTAATTTCATGTAGAATACCATATTAAAAATATATTGCTTACAGCAAGGAAATTATGGCTTCCTGCCTTTCACTGAGAAACTGAAGTCTTTGGCACAAACCACAATATTTTGAAGAGCACTACAAGCAAAGTCAAAATTCTGTTCCTGCCAAGGGAAAGGCAGCTGTCACATTAAACTAAGAAAACTTTTCAGGCCTTCATCTAACATGTGAAGAAACCCTTCTAAGTTCTAATAACAAACGAGTCATTGTAAAATAATCTCATTTGCTTGAAGTTTCAGCTATTTGGCACCCAGCCATCTGGGGGTAAAGAGCCTGACACTTAATACACAAAGTTCCTAGCAACTAGAAGTCTGCAGGGAGCAAGAGATTGTCTTACCAGCAGCTGAGTGAACAAGATCTCAGATATTAGAGAGGAATATATATAGAATTAAGTTTTTGTGGGAAGAATTAAGAATTAAGTCTTAGTTTTTTGCAACAGATCAGAAGCACAAAGATGGGCAGAAAGTTTCAGAACCAAAAAGAGCTGAACCCTTATGTCACATAAACTGCATAACTACAAATGGGAAGTGAAAATGCTAGGAGACCAACTTATGATGAAAGGAAAATAGAGGGAATGAGACAGACACATTCATCACCACTTTTAAATCCAGTAACCTAATTAAGCTGCTTGAATTTTTCTGCTTATAACTAAGACAGTCATCTTTTCTATCAAAACAAAAAACCCCACCTTTTTTTAATTCATAAATATGGATGATTAATGCATTTAGCTGTGACCACATGGGTACATTGATTTTTTTCTTGAGTGTTGCACTGAGACGGAATTCTCAGTGTTCTCCACAAGGAAGAGCACTCAGAGAATATACCAGAGTCCAAGCCAGACCAGTTGCAGCTGCCTGTTTCTGCTCTGCACCCTTTATGCATGACACTTACCCAGCATTTCCCATGGTCAATATTGAATATACATGGTAGATTCATGTATGGTGCTCCATACATGAACATCTATGGCTGCACACTTGCTACCCACATGCCACCCAACACCCTTTGTTCAACCCAACTCCCAGCAATCCACTCCTCAAGCACTGCAGGAATCACTGTGATAATAAATATTCAATGAGCATTTAGAAACATAAATTTAAGTATTTTGCCATGATCTGTTCAACTGTTGATTCTCTAGAAGTTGCAATGCTCTTACTATGCATCACTAAATCACAAAATAAGGGATGAATGTGTTACTAAGATTATGACCCTTTCATCATATCAGATTCTCTGTAACTGCAAGGAGAAAACTTAGGGCTTCTTTTTTTCCTTGCAATACTTATCAAAGTACATTAGAGAGACTATTTGTTCTTCTTAAATGGTCTCTTTTTTTTTCCCCCCTCACAGCATCAAATAGTTTTACTCAACTAATTGTGTATTATCAGCAGGTAATTTCACCTAAACTATTTCTTGCCTCTAAAACCACTGAGTGCCTAACTGTGTGAGAACAAAACTAATAAGCACCCATCTGAGCACAGTGATCCAGCACGCTATCTGGAACTGCCAACACATATGGCTTCAACAACAACTGACATTTCAGAAGCCTAAACAATCACCAAAGAACACTTCATGGGTTATGTCACCTTTTATCCACTTCATGCAATGTATCATTAGAAGCATATGATCATTACTATGCCTCAACATGGTAAACAGGCACTTCAAACTGAATATAATGCACACCAATCTGACTTTTTGGAATTCTCAACAGGGTAGAATGACCAAGGCCATGATTTTTAAAAGCATCTTATAGTTACTCTTATGTATGGTACATTAAAATCAAATTCTAAGAACTAGAGTCTCTTGGCCCACAATAATTTGTTGTTGTACTGACCACTTGTAATCTGTACCACAGTAAAATCTACAATGTATTAAGAAACCTGAAAAAAGAGTAAAATTGAAAGAACGAAATAGATAACTGTGTTAAAATGATGCATGCAAGCAGAAATTCTGTTCTGTACAATCATTTACATTTTCCTAACCACATGATTCACCAGCAACATAATTTCCACTATTGTGTTACTTATGCACAGCAGAGAAAGGGTTTTTTATTATTCACATAAACTTAAAATTTAGTAAAGAGAGAATAACAACAAAAAGAAAGAAAAAAGTAGCAAAAAGCAAGCCTAGCAAAGTAGAAACTAATGTCTGCATTATCATAGAAAGCCCAACCTGAATATAGACCAAGTGACTGGGGCCAGAAAAAATTTGCATGCACAGATGTGGATTTTATATCCAGAGACAGGTGCACATTCAAATCATATGCAAGTTTATATTGTGCTTATTGGTTTCTGACTATTCCCTCCTTCCTGCCCACTGGTCCTTCTTTGGACCTATCTGATTAGAGACTGACGAAATCTTAGACCACAACCACAAACCTGGTGGCACCAAGAGCCTCTGTTTACAGCCTACAGATGTCTGTGCAAATAATCTCCTTGAGAAAGCCAAAAAAATTTCACCACTCAGAAAATGACAAACTACAGAGGAAGCCATAGTAACTGATTATTTCCAAAGATACAGAGCAATATACAGATATGAAAGGTGGGGCTTCTAGCTTCAACCATTTGAAAGACTAATAAGTAAGGAGCAGGCTAGAAATCTTCTTTGCAAATGTTCTTCATTTTTGCTCCAAAGTTTATCTAACAAAAATATGGAGGCAAACGACCACTCTGTGCTGACTTAGAACAAAAAGTCTGGATGAAGACAAATCACCAGCAGCTTGTTCTGCCTACTGTGCATATGAACCAAAGAGCCCATGCCAACTTCCCCATGCCACATTAGTCTCCCTCCTCCTTTGCCCCTGAACTACAGCTGGCTTGGAGAGAAAAGCATTCAATTTCATCCAAAAGCCCACGCTGCAAAACAATGGAATCATCTGATCCTGAATAAAAGTAGTTATATTTATGAAAAAGCTGAACGGAAAAAACGAAACCAAAAACCCAACAAACAAACAAACAAAAAAAACCCCAAACCAACAATAAACAAACTATGCTGTTAAGTGGAATTTAAACAAAAAGAAGTCTTCACACTGGTATTTAAAAAAGTAAAAAAATAATTCTGCCAATGATTAGTTCTGCCAAACTGGAAGAAAAATCCTTCTGGTTAAAATGAAATATGCATAAACATACAGGAATGACAAAAGACTATTTTTTTGCTTTCAGAGCACTATAATTTTACCTAAATGGTAGGTGTTCCTTCTAAACAGAATGGCATTTCAAAGAGACATCCCATCCTGTATTTCAAATGCAGCAGTCATCTCTGAAACAGGGCCTTTAAGAAAATTTTGAAATAGCAAGAAGCAAATTAGTGAAAAAAAAAAAACCAACAACTTATCAACTCTATTTTGAATAAAAAACATAATCATCAGGAAACAAATGTGCCTCTGCCTATCCCTCTTCTTCTTTCTTCAAAGTCTGTGCCTGCACAAAGACACAAGAAGCCACTAAACCACAGAGTCCCACGCCTGCCAACCGCAATGGCTGAACAACTCGCTGTGTATCAGCATCATTTTACATTAATGTCTTCCCTTGAGATTTGTAAATAAATAAAAATGTATAAAGCAAAGCCCTATCTGAAATTAAATGTGAACATTTGAAAATCTATGCTTTTTAGCAATTAACTCTTCTTTACTGAAACAGTGAGTTTATGTCTCCATACCAGCATACATCTTTCTGCAGTGCCTTGGGTAAATCATCAGGTCAGAGGGCTTTTTTCCCTAATGACAAAAATATCAAACATGCTATACAGATTACTTTTGCTAACTGACTTTAGTTTTTTTTACCCTTCACAACTATGTTAGAGGGAGAATAATAAGGAGGGAATATGGAGGATTAATTCAAATAACAATGACAGTAAGTGTAGCCAATGCCATTGAATAAGTGTCATGAGAAAACAGGGCACAAAACTCTTTGAACATGGATTCCAGAATTACAGTGAAGGAGAACTTGGGTCCCACAGCCATCAACAATTTCAATCTCTCTTATCCCTAAGGAAGAGCAGAAAGGAGAATTTTAGACTCTGCCTTCCAGCTAGGGTTCTTTGCAAGGCCTGAGAGTAAGGACATGTACTGTACATTTATATACACAAGTACACTATGTCAAAGGCTACTGATAGCAGTTGAAATTCCCACACTTCTTACATTTTTACTTTATTACTTTTATTGACCTGCTTCCTATGTCATGTTTACTTTCTTTAAATATCAGTGACTTCCCATATGCATTTGCTTCCTAATAGAACAGATGATATAACCCTTCTGCACTAAAAGAAGCAAAGATACTAAGTGATACTAATAAGTGAAGCTGCTAGTAAAATCCTAGCACTTCAGTAGGCAATGGCATCTTTTATACGTCTTTTAACAGCTACAAGGTACTGCAAATATCCTAGGAATGCATGAGCTAGTGGTGTAGACTGCTCAAAAAAAGAAAATCATACCCTGCAAAATAGAGCAGACATAGAGAGTAAATTCAGAGACTTCCTGAACCTCAATGCTTGATACCAGTTAGCTGCAGCTTTTTTTTTTTTTTTTTAACCACTAAGCTTTTTTAATTTTTATTATAGTTGTTACAAAATGCAGTGGAAACCTAGGTTTCACAAGAATATTGCTGCCATCTCATATACTTCACATGCATTACTAGCACAACTCAGACACTCTTGCCCCCTCAGGATCAGGTCAAAGAGAAGTTATAAAATACTAATTTTTCTGAGTTGCTGGTCTAAGGGAAACCTATCATGTCAAGTAACCCTTTTTTCATCCTCTTTTAAACTCACCATAAGCTCCTTCAGAAACAAGTCCTGTGCTCACAAGTACTTACCAAATCAGACATCAACACTCTGCCTCATATCCGGTGAGAAACACACTGCTACATTGTTTAACAATGGCCAGATGACCTCACATTCAACAGAAACTGATCATAAACCAACATTTTGAACTATATTTTAGAAGTCAAGTAACACAGACAATTTCTACAGAAATCAAAACACGTTAATTTATAGCAAAGCACAGTCCAGATAGAAACACATTTTTAAAGACATTATGTGAGGATATAAGGTCTGATGTTAACTTTTATAATGTAACTGTACAGACCTCTACCAAGAACTGCAATGTTGCATTTCACCTTAATCAATCAAATACAAAACCTAAGTAAAGAAACCCAAACAAGACCTGTGCCTTAGGTGCCAGACATATTCAACAGAGAGGGATCTGTTCATGCCACAGTAAAGAACACTGCTAAGAAATCAGTGTGGGTACAATGCAGAATCCCTACATTCTACCATCAACAAATACATAAATAAGTATGTATTTGTTTATTTATTTATTTATTATTCGTTTATTTATTATTAAATTGAATAATTTAAAAGAACATAAATATAATATGATATAGGAAACACGTAGTGTATTTTATGGGATGAGGCAAATTTTACGATAATCTGTCCCAAACAACCTGAGAGAGAAAAGAACAGTAGCCATCACATATATCAGGATCTAGAACAGAAATAAAAGAAGCAGCAAAACCAAGATACAGCCTAACAGAAGTGAGTATTAGGTGACTATAAAGACAGTCAGACTGCACATTTAAAGAGGATTCCCTAACTTCAAAGAAATTTGTCTTTAGGATAGCTTTTCCAACTAAAGCCCAGGGGAAGAAAGCCAAATCTTAAAAGTCAAGTTTGGCAATATCTTGACACAAATTAAATTCTATGATTGTCTGCAACAGCAGACAGGATTCTCTGTCCTAGAATCCTATTTGAATGTAAAGGAAAAAACATGCCCATGTTGCTACTAATCTTACCAAAATACTAAGATATTACTAATCTGCTAATTACTGTTATCCTCTTACAAGTAGGCATAATGAATAAGCTGCTGAGGCAATGCAAAATCTTTGGAATCAAACTGAAATTAAAGCTGAAATCTATTTTGTGGTTTAAAAATAGTATTTAAAACATTAACTTCTACCAATGTGCAAAGGTCTTAAGACGTGATAAAAGTGATCATTTCAAATAACGGAAGTTTTCCTGCAGAAAGTTCTTCAAGATTAATAGAAATATGAAACCAAACTCATTAATTTTATTTTTATCAGCCCAGAATTTCTTTCCTGTTGAACTGATAATTTTTGTAAATTTTTCCTACATAACTCTGTTACTACAATGTCTGTCTGTTGTTCTAGTACCTGTATATATTACAACAATTTAGTTTGGATATCTTTAGAACAAGCTGCTTGTATTAGCAGTTAATGCCCAAGATAGATTTTTGCCCATAGATTTATTTCTGAGGTACTGTTGCACAGGTACACTGGAATTACAATCCAGACTAACCTGTACAAATTGGCAAACAAGATGCTGGCATAAAGGAGGTGAAAAAAATAAGTACTGCTGCAGCTGTGATGATGTAGGAATTCAAGCCCTCCTCAGTGGCTCTCAAGCACTACCCATCTTTCCCTCTTGCTTGTGGAGGCTAAAAAACTTAGGGCTGCTCCCTCTGCTAATATCTCTTTCTCTCCACAGGTTCCAACCTCCTTTTCACTGAAAGTGCAACACAGATTAACTTAACTAATAGTCCAGAGCAACTGTTCTCAGCTGTACATTTCTGCAGAGCTTCTGGTTTAGGCCTAATGAAGGGCTGGCATGCTTTTTTCAAATATATCAATTAACACAAAAAAGGTTATCTTGTCCTACCACAGAAGCCAGAGACCAGAGTTCTAAATGCTTTCTGTCTTGTTTTTGAATTTTATAATGAAAAAATCTAAGTCTTTAGAAAGCCTTCAGCCGCACCTAAAAAGTGGCTACTTCCAGCAGGCTAATTATTTCTTTCCAATAAAGCTTTATGCTGCTACTGGCGTACAAACCTCCTGTGGTGTTTCAAATATCATTAAAATTGTCATTATCTTCTGCTTTAAGTTTCATACTCTTCCAGCTTAACAGTACTTCAGCAGTCTTATGGCTTTTTCAGTGGGTGGGGTATTTCAATTTACCATACCTATATAGGCAATTGCTACAAGACTACTTCCGATTAATGCTCTTTTCATTCTTCTGCATTCTTCATATGTGAAGCATTTTAATTATTTTATTAGTTTGTTTAATAATTTTAATAATCTTATACTTTTATAATTTACATTTGTTTACTATTCTTAAAATAATATATTCCTATGTAATTATTTTCCTAACTGCACATCTTCCATTGCCCAGAAGTCTTCTGACAACTTCCCCCCACATGCTTATCAACTTTTTAGATTAAAGACTCAAAGTAATACAAAGCAATTTCATTGGGACTGAGGGCTGATGGAGCTAAATCACCACATTTGGTCATGTGTATCTGCAGAACCAGGTCTTAATCTTATACTTGAAAAATGCACACATTGTTAAAGAATGACCTGGTGCTCATTGTTTAAAAGGCAGCTTTCTGCATTACCTTTGTCGCTGGTCTTTGAAAACAATCCAACCAAACTTAAAGGAAGGTTACAACACCACTAACACATCCTGCCTGCATTTATGCCACAATGACTGCAAATAAAGGGTATCAATCTTTGGTGGGTTTAAGTTTCTTTTGGGAAAATTCAGTCAATACTTCCTGTTTTAAGCACCTAAAGCTAAAGCAGTTGCAGTAATATTGTATTTTTTGACTGCCTTCTAATTGAATGAATGCTCTGCTTGCCGCTAAGTCTAACAAAAATACCTAAGCACTTGGTGCCAGAAATTCCTCCGTAAGAACATCAGTCTTTAAGCAAGCAAAAGGTAAAGTAATATTGTTTTTAAGTCTACAAAACTGAAAGCCAGAATGCAGAGCGTGAACTTCTAAGTCAAATTGCCCATTTCTATTTTAAGTGAACACTATTTCTAGGACATTCATGGAGCAGTTTAAGAAATGCTCATTTTGCATTGGTATTGGTACTTAGGAAAACAGTAACCACTAATATGCAAACCCTTCCCTGCTCTTGTCTCCTGCTCCTCAGAACTGAGCTACCAGAGTACAAAAGGGATGTCTATGCAGTAGTGGACATGATGAATGTGTGCCATTGTGGAACAGTGTCTGACAACATTACTTCTCCTAATTTAAATGTCAGCAGAAAAAGTTGTAGAAAAAGTAAAAGCAATTTAATCAGAACTTCAGCTGAGTGACTGCATGCCTTTGCCTCACAGAGCTAAATACCCAGTGGGTGTACCACACACACAGTCAATCCTGACTTTATTTAAAAAAAAAAAAAAACTCCCAGCAAAATATCTGCACTAACTTTCAACATTGCTCTCTTAAGCCCTGTCTTGGGGCTGAAAAAAAGGTAATTGTATGGTTTTGTATACATATAAACACATAGCTACATGTTTATGTCTGTCTGTATGTTTGTAAATACACAATTTCATATTGGTATGCATGAGGGGATGGATGAATTGAAGAGATTACAGTATCACAGGACTCACATTTTCCTCTGGTAAACTATCACTTGTACAACATGTAAATGGCATTTCCCCTTCTCTTCTTTGCCCCATCTTTGGCCAGAGACAACATCCTCTCCATAGTACAGTCCATAGCTCTACTTCTGTATCAGTAAGTGGAAAAGAGAAAAATAAAGTTCATGGGAAAGCACTCGTGCTGTCTGGGCACAATATTTTGCTGATGACACACCTACCAGCAGCTTGAGACTCCATAATTTTAGTCAATATACATCTAGGAAGCCCACAGATTCCTTTGCATTTGGAGAATGTTAAACCAAAAATCTAGCATCTTCTCAACTTGCACTTTTTAAAGAAAAATGGTGTCACAAATGATGTTTTCTTAAAAGCCCAACATAAATTATGCATTCAATTGACTAATTCTCATGTAATCTTTTCCACTGTATTTTTTCCTTGCAGATTTTAACCTAGTATTCAAACAAAATCAAGACAGAGAAAATAACAGTAAGCAGTCTTGGAAAAAAACCTACACTACCTTGATAAGTATATTACCCTACCAAATCTAGAACTTGTATAAATTTTCAGGAGGTTTATTAAATATAAAGGTGGCCATGTACAGGAATGTTTTATCATCAGTCACCCCGCCCCATAGGTACCTGTTATGGAAAAATCAGCAGCAGCGTGTGAGTGTTTTCATGCAATGACAGAATACACCTGAGGAATGTACACTCAAAATCCCCATGAGCAATGCAGATGTGATTAAATGCCTCTTGTAATGAAAAGGATTGAAATTTGGAGCATAACTGCTGCTAACTTGAAAGTGTGAATAAATGCTGCATTATCTATCTACCCATATATCAAAAAACACAGGTGTTTTCAAGGCCCATGGTCTGACATCAGAGGCTTCTGAAGAAAAAAAAGCAAACACTCCTCATCAGCTAAAAAATCTAGTAAAAAAAAATGTACATATATAATCTAATTAATCTTAAAAAACCTCCCAATCCTACAATTTTTTTCTCAGGAAGCCATAGTTTAAAGTTATGGCTCAAGCAATCTTAGTATCATAACAATAAACATCTTGTATCCCTGCTCTAAAAATGGTAATGGAGAAAAACAAATTGCTAAAACACATTAATAAAGAAGTACTGTGTAAAATGCTAGGTAATTTGAAAAGTTTTAATAAATATTCATGTTGAACTATCCCCTGCCACAACAAAAAGAGGAAAAAAACCCAACAACATAAATATGCTTTCAGCATAAAACAATCATTAATTTCAAGTGGTACTTTATTAGTAAGTCTGGAACAAATTTACATAAATTCTCATTACAATATAAAGCACATTTATCTCAACCTTCTAAGTAAAGGAAACGGTGGATAAATTATGGGTTTGACCACCCTCTGTCAGCATGGTGGTTAATGCTTCTCCTGTTTTCTACAGCTTCAGTTCCCTGACACTGTACCTTCTGCAAACTCACAATCCCATCTGTCAAAAACCAGCTATACACTGACAAAAAATTGCCAATGAATTCAACATCTTTGAACAAAAAAAGTAATTTGAGCAAATAATGGTGATTTTATCAGTTACAATTTTAACACGTTTGCATTTAAAAAGCTGCCTTCATGCTGCATAATTCCCATGTGTTACTCCTTCATCCAGGACAATTTATCACAATCCATTTGGATTTTTGTCCCCACATTACAACATTCAGTTTATACCTGATAATGTAACCAGACAGAAGAGGCACAGATGTGCTCTGTATTCTAATATCAGAAGCATTTTATTGCACAGCACTTAGAATAATTTTAAGGGTATGAGCAAACACTTGCGTCTCATCTTCCATTTTCTGCTCTGCAACATCAGGCCTCTGCTTCCACCTTCCCCTAATTTTCTGTCTTATTAGTCCATTCCCAACTGTTTAACAATTAAGCAGAGCTGCTCTTGCCAACTTGTAATACAGTTTACCAGAAGTGCCCTCACCTTCACAGCTGATATTACCAGTCCTGCCCACACCTTCCATCCCTGCTGGGATCCCCCAGGACTCCTGCTAATATGTATCTCAACCAACTTAATGTTCACCCAGCAGTTTCTTCACTATATTACAAAAATGATATATGCCCACGCAATATCTAGCATTTTGTTTTATTTCTTAGTTTCCAGAGGTTAATATTTAAGTTATCCATCCCATATGTGAAGTATATGTATTATGAATTATTTAATTAATATATTACTGCATGTGATGAAAACCTGGGATTCTTCATTACTGAAGGTATCAGAAAAACCAAACATCCCCAAAAGTAAGCATACTCAAAAATTAAAAGAAACAAAGAAGATAGTAATAATAAACCACCGACAAAAAAAAAAAGCCCTACAAATCTGAACTTCCTATTTCACAGAATTCTTTGGGATTTTTCACTTGCTTTATTTTTTCTTCTAACAATGTCTCAACAATTCTATCAAGACAGCAAAGCTTTAAAATAAAGTCTAAGCTTTGAAGAAAAGCAGGGTCCATCACAAAAAAATAAAATAAAAAATAGGCAAGCCTCTGAAAGAGAATGACAGTTGAGCAACATGTTCTAAGTACTGCTTAATACTAATTTACTGCAAGCTTTCAACAGGTAAGTGGCCAGCTTACTGCCTGTACTCTGTCTTTAATAAACTGACTCAAAGTTTTGTCATTTGTTCCTTCATTTTTCCATTTTCCATTTCTCATCTAGCACCAAGGACACACAAAATCTGATAAACTGTTTTGCCTGGGTTTGTACCCCAAGTCCCATTGACACAGGTTTGCATTGACTTATTTTCACCTCCTGTACAGCTATGCAGATTCTCCCACAAATGTTAATACATCTTGTGACAGTTTTACACTTTGACAGATTGCAAATGCTGGCAGATTAGAATTGGTGTCTTTAATGAAGTAAATAATTCACAGGGAATCACTACAGGAAAGAGCAGTGGGTATGAAACCCCACATTTGTACTTGATGCTGAAGTTCTCAGCAGGTGAACTCATGTCTAAAGGCAGGCATTGCTGTCCATCATATTACAACTCTACATAAAGCAGTGACATACTTTGTTTTTATCACTGTTTTAATCCAGTAGTTCCCCACCAGGTACACAAAACAAAGAAGAAAAAAACCACAACACACACTATAAAATATCCATGGGCAGGAAGGGCAGGAAGTGGTACCAGGATCATAAACAAGCTCTGCTAGGGCTTGATCTCCCTTCTAACACCAAACTCATTGTTAGTCCGCAGCTGAAGAACACTGTTGCAAACTGGCAAATTGTGTATCCTTTCAGATTATTTTTATGATTATGACAGAAGTATTTATAGTAACAAAGAGAAGACAAAGCAACGTCCTGTGACAGCCTGAAGTTAACTCTATGCTGGCTTTAAAGGCAATAAAATAGAGCAGAAATACCCTAGGTGATAGTTTTCTCTTCAGGCAAAATTGTTAAATACAACTTCAAGTTAGTGGTTACAGGTGACTTCTATGAATGTATTCCATGCTGTTACCACAAATATACAGAAACATTTCCTTCTGCAAATGTTGAGGAAATGCCCAAAAAAACCCTTGGACTATGCTGATCTGCAGACCTAAAATACAGCTAGATAAGTGTATTAAAAATTAGCTTCCTACATTTTCTAATTCCAGAAATGGCTGTACTGACACACAGCATTGCCTGAGGAGAGATCTCCTTATAAACAGCTTGGATCACCAATTATCTAAGGTCATATGAGGAAAAATGAGAGTTGTGAGCATGTGGCATACAGAAGGAAAAAGCGGACAAGTCGGTGCTCCCAAATGGTTTCCCTTCATGCCTCTTATCCCTCTTATCCTCCTCTACTTGTGGGGGTTTTGTGTTGTTTTGTTTGTTTGTTTTCTACACCACCTAATATGGGGTTTTTTTCCCAGAAAAAACCCAAAACAAACACAATATTTATTTCTACTTTGTGTATTTGTACACTAGCTGATTTCTTGCCATCTTATTCTCATCATACACAACTCTTCCTGCCTGCTTCTACTTCTCAGATTTCTTTCAAATCTTTCAAACAGTTGCCCTCCCTGACCTAGTTCCTATCATTTTCACAGAATCACAGACTGTTAGGGGTTGGAAGGGACCTCTGGAGAACATTGAGTCAATTTTACCTCACCCAGTGTCTCTTGATATCAATTTGTTTCTGTTTAAAAAGACAATGGCAGATGGAACTGCCATGCTCTAGATGCAGATAAGTCCTCTTTAATTCCATTACCACTTTAATTCCATTAATTCACTGAAGAGAGATGCAGCATTGACACAGTTTCTACAGCCAAAGCTTCCTGCATTTCCATTTTGCAGGACTAAACATTAGAAGGAAACCTTGCTGATGGTAAAACTGAAGATGCTTCTAGTCTAGTCAGTCACTTAAATCCTTCTCATGGGAGAATTCTGCTGTAACTAACAGGAGAAAAGCACCTAAAAAATGCTGTTACAGAAACATTGCTCTACTGCTTGTGTTATCCTCTTATCCACCAACAGTTAAGGCATTAGTCAGAAAGGAGACCATCAATTAGTCTACCCAAGGAGCACAATCATAGTCACAAAACTTTTTTTAACATAACATAAATACACACGGTGCAGTTTTTACACAATTCCCAAAATAACAACATACTCCTTCAACATACTGAAAGACAACAGTTTCCACAACAGGGCCAGTGTATCATAACATACCCCTTCCTATTGACTGCAGATCCTTTGTATATCTAGCTTGCTGATGTTCTCAAGCAAAGAACTGAAAGCTGTTGCTTTTCAATAAAAGAAATCTAATTTTCTTGGTTAAAAATATACAGTCTGATGTTCTGAGAAACATCAGATGGAAATTAGAAAGAAACCTATGGTTCAGACACTAATCTTAAAGTCATCCACCTAAGGAAAACCAGACGTGACCTGTATGAAAACAAGAACTTTCTAAGAACACATTAATTTTAATGCCAGTGTTCAGACACAGCTATAATTACCATCAATATTAATTCACTCCAAGAAAATTACTGGACTGGAGGGACAAATGGGGTAGTCACTTTAACAGCAGACTTTGTCAATGCTTTAGCCAAATGTGTTCTCCAATGAAATTAGAAAGAAAACAGTTTTCACTTTATCTACCTTTATGAATTCTCAAATATTCTCCCTCTCTACATCAGAATAAACCTGAGTTTTACAGAAAGAAAAATACATTTCACACCAAAACAGCAGTCAGCTACTCATGAGCACATTTTCAGGAGGTCTGAGAACCCATGTAATGGCCCCAGTACTCCCCAACACAAATAACAATTTTCATTTTATTACTATATTGCCACAATTTGCCACTTAATTCCTATCTTTGTTTTCATTTAAAATAACATTTAAAATAAATAAATAAATAATTTTAAAACCACAACCGACAAGGCAACTTTGTCTAAGTCACTGTAAAAATATCCTTAAAAACAGATATTAGAGTAAAAAACCATCTGTCAATTATGGCATAATAACAGTTTGTATTGGTAACAACAAACAACAGTTCTGCTTTTAGGTCACTTTTCACACATTTTGATGGCTTCTATAACATGCACTGGCAGGCTCAAAAGTTGAAAGGTATGCAAAGCAAAGCTTTAGTGAAATCAGAGCCATCTCATTCTGCAGTCTTAGACCTATTAGAAATAATAGCAAATACTGATCTCCTCCACTAAGTTAGCCTACTAATTAGAAACCAGCAAGCAATTTTACAAGTCATTTTAGTCTCAAATTCATTTTTAGGTGCAAAAATTTTAAGCCACTGTGACTACGATAGGAGTGGTTTGGGTTTTCATTCTCATTGTAACTTCACTTGCAATCTAATTTCTTTAAAAGCTAATGAGGAAAGCTGAACTACACTGCTAGCAAGAAGGTTAGCAAAACAGTTCTTGAATTGAACATGAGAGCAATTTTCATTATTTTAAGTTCAATATTAAATTTATTTTTAAGTAAGTTACCATATTTTAGATTAAGTTTACTATTCATTCAATAATAGCATTGAGAACTGTATTTAAAAAATAAAAACCAAACCCAGTGCTGGTGAGAAGTCTTCCACATTTCTAAACAGTGACTCTAGCCAATAGCTAGATTCTTTTAAAGAAGAAAGAACTTCTGTTCTTTGTATTGCATAATCTGAAATACATACTATAAAAAATATGAAGACAGAAAACTCTAAAATGAAAGCAAACCACATCTATAAACATAACCATAACACAGAATATAAAACTACTCAAGTTTTCACCACCCGCAACTCACCCCAGTTCGGTGTCATAATCCCCTATTTATATAAAATTACAATACTTGTAATCAGTAACTGTAAAACACTGTTGAAAACCAACTTACTCAATCAAGTTCTTTCTGCATGCAAGGAGAGATGATTCATTGACTCTACATGTACCAGCATCTAGCTCACAGATTATACTCAGTCACTTTTCTACCATCATCAACACAAAGTATACTGGTTTTCTGGATGAAAGATTTGAATTAATAATGCAGAGATGTTTAACACAAAGTATTCATTTCACTCAAGATGAAGAGCTCAGCCGGCAGCAGATCAAATTTAGTAACTTTAGCAACTAATACAGTGGCTTTATTAGCACTGCCTTTTTACCCCCCGCAAGTTTAATACTGTGATCTAGTACCATTTATTAACAGTCCTCTGTCCAATTTATCAGTTACTATATCCGACATGTAGTTTGCATCTTAATGGGAAAATATGATAATCTGTAAGAGGATTCCTTTTGTAATTTTGCAATTTGTAATAATTGCTTTTAAAAATAACCGGTTCTCCTCCTTTAGAAATTGCTGTCAGATTGATAATCATTCAGTAAACAACTAACAGTGCAAATAAGATCATTCCAGTAAAAAAAATAAACCAAAACAAAAATCGTACATGATCTTACACAAAATTATCCTCAGTAGACAAAACTGAGGAAAAATTTAGCTATGACAACAGAATTCAGTAAACTTCTAGTGGTGTTAGTAGTTACATAGCTAGTGTTTATCCAGAAAGCATATGAAAATTGAACATCTGCACGATTAACTACACAGTAATGCCAGGTTTTCCCTTCTTCCTCAAAAGCCCTTTCACACCTGAGAACATTAAGCACATTTTACTCCATTACCATTTCTGTTACTCAATTAGCATCGAGCTGTGCAATCCCCCTTCTCCACCTCCCTGCCCCTTCTCCCCAAGCGAACTTCCCAGGGCAGGCTGCAAGCAGCAATCAGAGCAGGCACAGTTGGAAGTCAGAGCTCAAAGTACTTCAGTAGTTTAATCAATCCGTGTGCATTTTAAGTGAGTTATCTGCAACAAGAATGGTGGTATATTCCCAGCAGTGGCTGCGGTGTTATTCTACTCAAACAACAGAGAGCAAAAAAAATGTTTTCCTATTAGGGAAATGAGAGGTATGAAGAAAATAACACAATCAATTCTTTTTTTTTTTTTCCCCCCCTTCTTTTTTTTTTTATATTCTTCAGGTTGGTATCAATGGCCCACTGACTGTTCACGGCCTGCAGTTTTCTGTGCATTTAACTTATGGTCTGTGCTGCAATCAGAAGCCTGTAACTATAACAAGTTATTAAGATCCTTGTTTTACAGGCTGACTATACAAATCTGATCTATCTCTATTGTTGCCTCCAATAACATCAACTATGAAAATATTGGAATGATCAACAAACAGAGCATCTTAGTTTTCTGGATGTAGATGTTACATAATATAAGTTGGAAGCGGTGTAAAAAAATTCACCTTCCTTTTTTTGTTCAGGGTTTTCAATTTTTTAAAAACAAAAGTGACAATTCTTCTAATAAACCAATGCAGGCAAAAATGTTAACAGTTCTACTAAGAGTTTAATACCTGTATATAATTACTCTCTGCTATTTCAAGAGTATTCCTTTACTTAAAGGATGGCTACAAAGAGCAAATGGGCTCCCTCTTCACAATGAGCCACATGACAAAAAGAAGGGGCAAGGAATATACTTTGCACCAGGAGGTGTTTCACCTCAACAGAAGAAAGAAATTTTGTACAATGAGAGCAATTAGTCACTGGGACAACCTACACAGGAACATGGTAGAGATCCCAACACCGGAGGTTTTTGAGTTGCAATTGGACAGGGTGTTGAATAATGATATTCCTATTTTCTTTGCCACTAGAATAGAATAAAAATTTAATATAACAGTGTTACTTGACTACGATTTTGAGCTGGTTCTTTTCTGCAAGTCTGCTCTGTAGCTGTTCATCAACTGGAAAAGCATGGGAAACATCATGTTTGGCAAGAACTCTGCCAAAGTCTACTTCTACTCAGCAAGGCTGAAATAGTGAAGCGGCACTCTATTGACAACGTATGATGGAAGAGAGGTTCACTGAGATACAATCTGTATTTAACCAAACGAGGTCAGCAAATTAAACCATTATTGAATGCCCTGTCACTTATGTAGTTTGTAACGTACTCAGCCATAGTACAGAGCTTTTACAGTAACAGTAAGGTCTGTATATGACTTTGCACTGGTAGCAGATCAGACATAAGCCATAAAAAAGCTGGTTTGGGTCAGCTGTATAGAGAACATTATAGAACTCTATTGATTTCTCATTAAAGCATCTGTGCAACTTACTTATCTGTTCAGAGGCAAATGCCTCTCATGAGGAAATCTAGACTTAAGTACTTCTTCAACCTAAATGCCTGAAGAAGAAAAGCACAGAGCTTTGAACCTGGTTTGCTTTAAGTTAGCTAAATCAGGTGACAAAAAGATGACATACATCCAACAAGTACTAGTTTTTAATTAGAAAAACATTTTAAGGCAACTATTTGAAATTACAATGTGCATATTTTAACCTTATTTTTAAAGGCATGTCTACATGTCTTTAAAACAGATTGCAGGTTACAAATTTGTAAAAAAATTGTATTTTTGTAAGAGTTACAATTACTAAATTGAAACAAATTAAAAATACTGTTCCAACAACAATGAAGCAACCAAACTTTCTGCCAAAAATGCAAAATTTTGAGCATCTAAACAGAAAGAAGTTGTGCTTAAAATTTAGCTGTGTTTGTTATTGTCCAAAATTTGCTAATCAGCCCTCCGATAACAATTTTCACTGCCCTTCTTGTGAAATAAACAAACAAAAAAGGCCTCGGATTTAGACAGTCTTTGATGTTGACAGAATTCACATAAAGCTTTTATTTATAGACACACACATATACAAAATATTAAAGAAGTAACAGTGTTACATGCAGACATTGCCTACTTTGCCGGTTTCACTTGTGAACACATTTTAAATGAGCTAATTGAGACAACACATTTGCAACTGCTGTTGCTTTTTCTCCAGCTTTTACTCACAATTCAAATCTCAAAATAGCTAATCTAAAGCATTCTGGGGATAATCTATGGATACTGTACTTAAAGTGCATTGTTTGAGCATCTGGAAAGCTAAAAATCCACTAAATAGCCAATCCCCTAAACATATGATTAGAGAATAAAAATCTGTCCTAGATCTGTTCATAGAAATGGCTTGGAAAAGTATATATTGCAAACTGTACTTATTTCTGCTGAATATGTTTTTTTAAAAAGTATTGGTTTAACTTAGTCTCAATTGAAATCTGGTTGGTGAAGGACATTTACCTCATAAATTAACACTGAACATTTTATATTATTCCTGTTAGGAAACTGTTTAGGAAATGTGATTTTTAAACATTAATTTAGCTCCCTGGGATTGCATGGTATCAGTTTATCTTTGTAATGTCTTTGTGCAACATTTGAATTAATGGTGCCATTTGAGAAGCACCAAAATATTAATTTCCAGAGTGGCCTATAGTCAAGGTTCAACTAGTTTTAAGCACTGTTATTATTGCAGTAACAACATGTTACACATAGATATGTTTTAAAGTTGTTGGGATATTTTAAGAAAAAATGTTTAATTTAATGTTTTATTCATGTTAAACAACAAAGTTACTGAAATTACTATGAAGATTTAGGATAACACTGGAATAGAACTGATGAAAATCTCTTTGGAGAGTTCATAATGACAAGATGACATGCATTTTATTTAAATCTTGCTCACTAGGACAGCCTCATGAGATGAATATTTCATTTAAATGAGGACATTTGGATGACAATTGTAAAATTTGACTATGAAATGTAATGACTAAGCTCTAAATTGCATGAAGTTAACAGACATAATTATTCCACACATACCATACAGTATTAGAAAATGAAGTGAGAAGATACAAATTATATCCAGCAAGTACTATAATACTATTCTGCCAACTCTACAAACTGAAGTGCTCTATGATCTAATATGTATTGAAAATTTTCAACGTATTTGAGACATCCTAATTATTTGATACAACTCAGGTCCTCCACCCAGAAGGTGACTACTTAAGGGGCCATACAGGCCCACCAGGGCAAGCCCTTCCTTAGGTGCTCTAAACTGCACTGTTTTTCAGCTTCCCCATCCTTTCAGCTTCCCTTCCTTCTCCATCACTATACAAAGAACCTAGGTTGGTTTAAGTATCTCTTAGATATCCCTCAACTCTACAACTGGTTTGCTTACCAGTGCTACATTTCCACCTCACTAGGATAGAAATTCTTTTAATTGTACTACTATTCATATGTATTTCAGCTTATTGCAACTTGACATTACAATAGGATCACTTCAGACATGGAAGGAATTAACTCAGCACTAAAAAAAAAAAAAAAAAAAATTAAATTAGCCTCAGAAGTGCAGCTATAGTTCCTAAGTGCAGTTATTAGGTTCCTAAGCCTTTTTAGGTTTTCCTAGATATTTTAATTCTAAAACAGTGCTTCTGTTATGAGTCCATGTTCCAAGAGACAGAAGCATGGGAATCCTTATCTATCTGATCATAACTGAAGGTAAAGAGGCTATCTACATTTGTGTCCAAACACATTTTTAAAGAATGTATACAGAAAGACTGGAAAACCTGCTGGCTGATTTGATGACTGAACATTAGCTTGACTGTTTACATAAACCATGGGTAAAAGGCACAGGGATCAATCAGCCCAAACCACCAATCTCTTAATTTATTGTCCAACTTCAGTGGCAGCTGCTTATATTCCCCATAGAGATGAGGCCCTTGAAACAGACATAATTTTCAGGTGGTCCTGTAGCATAATTTTCTGAACCAGTACTGGAGTTTACCTCATTTCTTTTTAAATATAACAATATTCTCATGATTAAGTTATCTGCTAAGATGCTCTGAAATTAGCATATTTTCTTTCCACTGAAAACATTAATATGCAAATTGATGAATATCAAACAAGGAAAAGAATGGAGTTCACCTTTGTATAATTAAACATTCTGAAAACAACTTTTTTTGCTCCTTGAAAATGGAGAAAAGGAAAGACAACATAGAAATAAGGCTACTGTCAGACTGCCAATGCTAGTAATGAAAAGAAAATTAAATAAGTTTACTGATCCCCTTTAGCTATATTATCATATGATAATACCAAACACATACACCATTTGAAATATCTTTGTCATTGTAAAATCTGAGAAAGCAATTCTATTTTGAAGAACAGATTTATAAATGTTCCTAGTCCAAATCTAGCAGGACAATCAATGATGGTTCATATCCTGAATTTCTCAAAAATTTCTAAAAAAGTCGAAAAGACAGACAAAGTATCAGCAACACAATACCACATAAAATCCTGGCAAAATGGAAGCAAGATTTAGGAAGTCTCCACAGCATTAAAAAAAACCCAAAACTAAGAAACATAAAATGATTTAAGAAAGGGTCTTTAAGGCCACTGAGTCCAACAACCTGACACTGCAAAGTCCAGCACTAAACCATGTTCCTTACACACATCTACATGTTTTTTAAATACCTCCATGGATGGTGACTCAAACATTTCCTCTGAGAGCCTATTCCAGCAATTTACAAAACTTTCAGTGAAGAAATTTTTTTCCTAATATGCAATCTTAACTTCCCATGGTGCAACTTGAGGCCATTCCCTCTTGTACTATCACTTGGTACTTCGGAGAAGAGAATGACACCCACCCCATTAAAACCTCCTTTTCAGGCAGCTGTAGAGTATTAAGGTCTCCCTTCAGCCTCCTTTTCTCCAGGCTAAACAACCCCAGTTCCCTCAGCTGCTCCTCATAAGATTTGTGCTCTAGATGTTTCACCATCTTTGCTGGGCTTCTTTGGACATGCTCTAGAACCAAATGTCCTTCCTCTAGTAAAGGGTCCAAAACCAAACACAGTATTCAAAGTGTGTCCTACCCAGTGCTGGAGAGAGGAGGGTGATCACCTCCCTAGTTCTGATGCCCACACTATTTCTGATACATGTGTTGGTGCAG
This sequence comes from Heliangelus exortis, assembly GCF_036169615.1. Classification (NCBI taxonomy): domain Eukaryota; kingdom Metazoa; phylum Chordata; class Aves; order Apodiformes; family Trochilidae; genus Heliangelus; species Heliangelus exortis. The sequence continues at coordinate 27,401,329 of NC_092426.1, read as the reverse complement.
CCAAGAAGGCCACCTGGGCACACTGCTGCCTCATATTCATCAGGCTGTTGACCAATAAGCCCAGGGCCCTTTCTGCCAGGCAGCTTTCCAGACACTCTTCCCCAAGCCTGTAGCACTGCACAGGAATGTGGCTTGGGAGCAGGACCCTGAACTTGGCCTTGTTGCATCCCATACAACTGGCTTTGGCCCATTGATTCAGCCTGTCCAGATCCCTTTTCTACTCTCATGAAGATCAAATTTCCCTGTTTTTTACAACAGCAACCAGACCAAATTCTAGTTGTACTTTGGCCCTTCTGATTTTCTTCCTGCATAATATCCCAACATCCTCCTCAGTGGTCTGCCTCTTCTTCCAAAGGCAGTAAACTCCCTTTTTTCCTGAGTTCCAACCAAAGCCAGGCAGATCTTCTTCTCCACTGCCTTGTCCTGTGACACATGGGGACAGCCTGCTCCTGAACCTTTAAGATTTCCTTCTTGAAGAATGTCCACCTTTCCTGGACTCCTTTGCCCTTCAGGACTTGTGCTCAAGGGACTCTGTCAACTAGACCCCTAAACAGGCCAAAGCCTCCCTTCTAGTAATCCAAGGTGGCAGAATTGCTGAACATCCTCCTTACTTTTCTGAGAACAAAAAATTCTATCAGCCCAAGATGGCTTCCAACCACCTCATAACGCGTAAGTCTTTCTCTGTTCACAACGAACAGGTCCAGCAGAGCACCTTAACTAGCTGACTCCCTCATCAGCCATGTCAGGAATTTATCTTCCACACGCTCCAGAAACCTTCTGGACTGTTTCCTCTATGCTCTATTTTATTTCCAGCAGACATCTGGTGAGCTGAAGTCCTCCATGAACAAAGGCTGCCAATTGTGAGACCTCCCCCAGCTGCCTACAGAATATTTCATTTACCTCCTCATCCTGGTTGGGTGCTCTGTAGCAGACTGCCCCCACGCTATCTGCCTCACTGGCCTTCCTCTCATTCTTATCCATAAACATTCAACTACTTTGTCACCAACATTAAACTCTGGACAATCAAAACACTCCCTAACACACAGGGCTACCCCACAATCTCTCTTTCCTTGCCTATCCCTTTTGAAGAATTTATAGCCATCCATTGCAGAATTCCAGTTGTGTGAGTCATCCCACCATGTTTCCATGACAGCAACTATACCATAGTTTTCCTGTTACACGGTGGCTTCCATCTTCTCCTGTTTGTTGACCAGGCTATTTACATTAGTGCAGATGCACTTTGGTTGGGTTACTGATCCCATCATCTTTTTGGAGGGAAAAGCCGTAAGTCCTACCTGACAATCCCCAGGCTCCTCTGTGTTTTTTGACACATTAATAACCCTCATATCTTTCCTGTCACATAGCAGCTCCCCATCTCCTACCTCTACTGAGATGACAGACAGATTGATTTTGGGAGGTCACCATGCCTCAAAAATTCACATGCTGCTCCCAGGCTTATCTCTAGAAAGCCTGGTTTTATCCCTTTCCACCTTCAAATCTATTTTGAAGCTCCTTCCACGAGTCCTGATAACTTCTTTGCAAAGATCCTTTTTTCCCTTCTGGGACAGGTGTACTGTGTCACCAGCAGGCCTGGTGAGTGAAAACCACTACATCATCAAAAAACCCAAAATACTGCTGGTGACACCAGGCTCAGAGCCAAGTATTGACCGCCTGGCTATTCCTGGTTTTTTCCCCTCATGTTTCCCCTCATGTTATTCCTGGTTTTTTCCCTGAAACTGGAAGGATTGAGGACAACACTATCCAGGAAACAGTGAAACATCTTGGGAAATCTTTTCATAGAGAGTAAATTTTGGACTGTACAAGTAAAATCAGTACTGGAAAACAAAGTCTGTTTTACAAAAAATAAAACTTAAATTCATAAAATGTATTTGAATATAGATACATAATTCCTTCCTGAATTTTAGCATTATGGTAATTCAGGCAAGAAAATTTCCAATTTTAATTTCCAATTTTTTCCACACAAACTTGGTTCACTATTAAAGTTTCCTTCATGGTTTGATGTGTCCACTAATGCACCTTCAAAAAGAGACTTGCTATCCCCATACTTTCATTGAACAAAATAGATTTTTATGGACCAGAAACAGAATCAACTTTGCCTATTTATTTTATGTATTGAAACTGAAGGAATTCAACAGACAACTGCTTGTATTGACATAGTAATTCCTTTGCTTAAATTCATTAAGAAACAAGACTACAGGATTCCAAAGAACTTAGTGACTTATCTTTTTCCTATTTCTCTCCAGAATTTACATCAGAATTTGTTATGCTGTATATAAATGCCAAAAAGTTACACTATGAACTCCAATTATTATAAATATTCTCCTTCTCTCTCTCTCTCTCTCTCTCTCTCTCCATAAATATATATATATACGTTTGTATAATGTTCTATCACTGTGCTGTTTACATTTCAGGAATTAAACAGTGAGATGACAGCTCTTCAGCAATACCTGAAATGGATACTCAGATCTATAATTTAAGCATACTCCATATAGGTACGGTATAATGGTATGTACATGGTAAAACAGTATTCCAAAACTATTTTCCAAGATTAATAAAGCTCACAAAGTCTGAAAAATGCCAATGAATCATTGCTTCCAAAAGAAAAAAAAGTATTTGCAGGGAAAAAAAAAAGTAAAATTGCTGGGAATGTCATCAGTACTCGAGTAATGAAACTGAGGAATATCTAAAACCCTCACTACCTGCTGCATCTTCTCTTATTCATAGGGAAAGAACTAAAAATACTGATTTGCCTGACAAGCTAATACTCACCTTTCAAAGTTGTGACACTTTTTAGGGAAGAAGGGGGATGGAAGGGGACAGGAAAGAAATAAAATGAAAGCAAACACTGTCAATTGTACACATGTTGCTTAGCAATACACCATATGAAAATAGCAGAAACAGTGACATTGGCCCCTGGTGGAATTTACAGAAACACTAAACATGCGTCACTGAAGAGGTGTGAATGCAAAGTGTCAGGTATATAATCCATAATGACAACAGAGGCACAGAAGCACACAGATACATAGTAGAATTCAAAAATCCAAACAGAAAATTAATTTCTTGATATTACAGAAATGTTCAAAGGAGTAGTCTTTCCCTTTTATAATTGGGAACTGACACAAACTAAAATTCAAGTTTGCTTTTTTTATAAGCACCATAATAATAAAAAAAAATTATATTTCTATACCAATTGTTAAATATGTCATGATCATCTCCACCAGGAGGAAAAGACAGGTTATAATTATAGACAGCTCCCTTCTAGGGAGAAGAGAGGGCCTCGTATGCCTGGCAGACCCTCCACCTCCCTAGGGCCCAGGTTTAGGACATCACTAGGAAAATTCCTAGCTTGGTGCAGCCCTCAGATTGTTACTCATTAATGGTCTTCCATGTGGGTGGCAACAAAGCCACAACACATAATACAAGAGCAACCAAAAGTGACTTTAGGGCCTTGGGATGGTTGGTGAGGGAAGAAGGGCCACAGGATATTGTCACCTCTCTCCTTCCAGTTGTGACAGAGGAAGAAACAAATGGACACAGTCTATTAAAAGCTGGTGTCTCCACAACTGGGTTTTTTGATAACAAGATGGCCTACGTGGCATTGGGCTTGCTGGAGTCAGATGGGATTGACCTTTCTCAAAAGGGGAAGAGGGTCTTTGCTCAGGAGCTCATTGACAGAACTTTAAACTTGACTTGAAGGGAAAAGGGGACAGAATACAATTAGTTCTATTAGAAGTTCTGAATAACAATTCTCTTCTGAATATAATAGAATTAGTTTTAAAATTGTCATATCCTGCTACTTTTACCAGTAACACTTCTGTAAGCATTGCTGACTGATCTTAAAGCACAAAAATGTAGAAAAAGTGAAATATACTTGTTCTTTTTAAGGGTGAAAAAAATAAATGCACAGAGTGATGCAATGATCTAATCACTTAAATGAATGTGTCAAAGAGTAAAACTTTCACAACAGAGATAAAATATTGAAAGTAATAGTAAATTCATGTCAGCACTTCCATACCACATTTCACACCACAGTCAATACATAAGGTCAGTTCCACCTACAACAGTTTGTCAAAACTCAGAGATCAAAGACTTAGGGAGAATCACGATTTAAAATTTTTACAGGTTTTAGAGACAGTTTTAAACACATTAATCACACACACATAAAACAATTGTGTGTATATTTCTTTATTCATTAGAACAAAATCTTTAGAAAACAGCTAAGGAAAGTTCCTAAGCAATTTCCTAAAACATAGTATATAAAATAAATTACTAAAGCAGGGGGAAAATTAAAATCAGGAACTAAAACTTTTTTTAAAGACTCAATTAAACAGCGTACTTTGATCCCAATAATACACAGCAGCTAAGAGAGATAACAAAGGATACAGTAAGTTCCTATTATAGTGCCTTCTTGCCATGAAGCCAAACTTCATAAGAAAATTACTTTTCAAGCAAAGAGATTCAGAAGTTGAAAGGTAGGACACTGATTCTACATTAAGTATACTAAGTACAAAAGTAATCTACACAATGAAAACAACAAGTACCACTCTCTATTTGCAAATAAAGACATTAATTTTTTTTCTTTGTTTTTTAAAGTAGGGTTTGAGTAGGGGATTGTATTACATGATAACAAAAATTTATATAATTTATGTATATTTCTATTTCCACTTAGTGGTTTTGACATACGTAGAAATTATTTTAACAGCTGAAAACCAAGACAAAAAAACCAAACTGCTAGACTGCCTTTTCAGCTGTGGATCTATATTTGCAAAGCACATATCACTGAGTATTTAGCCAGATAAGATGGAGGCCATGATTATTGGTGGTCTTTCTGGGGAGTGGGGACAAAGAGAAATGCATAAAAATCCCCTGCCTGAAAGCCTGCCCAGTGCCATTACAAATGAAGTACTTCTCAGTGACCGGCATCCTACCACCTTGTGAGCAGACAACATCCTCGCTGGCCTTCAGACAGTAAATCTGTACTGTACAGCAGAGCAGACACACCTTTATTTCCTCATCTGAAATAGCTGCAACTGTCCAAGTCATTCTCTCTTTTTGATAGCTGATCAGCTGACTTGGAAAAATGATGTGAACTTGAACGTGGACATAGAAAGGCTGTAAATTGTTGTTTCATTCTTTTCTTCCTGAGCAATTAGTCTCAATCTTTTACATATGCTAATAAACATAGTTTTTAAGCTAGGCTGTTTGCTGTATTCTAGGTTCAGGTGTACTATTTCTTTCTCTTCTTCTGAATCAGGATGGCTCAAAGAGATGTATAAATAAAAGACCAACAGTTAGAGAAATGTTTCATTTTCTATTAATCAGAGAGAGGAAATACTAAGTCAAGAAAGAACATACTACTGAGTTCAATATATTAAAATAATCTCCAAAAAAATTAATTACACACAGTGAATAGGAAACTTATTTTTCTATGTGACTGATACTTCCAGCCAGCCAAAAAAGTAAGGAGGCTTTTTGTGTTCTGTTCAGAAGTGACAATTATGGTAAATATGCGGGAGGCTTTTGTATACACTATCACACTGAGGCAACTCAAGTACTGAGCTTTCCAAGCTTCCTGAGAAATCTACTGCTCTTGCAATATTCAATTCAGACCCAAGACACGATGAATGGTGATTGATGGACAGCCAAAAGATCAATGTTTACATTATGAATTAAACCTGCTTTACTTTGCAACTAGGATGGACTAAAAATCAAACAAAGTAGTAGTTATGGAATCAAACATGACCGAGATCATTTAACCATGCTTCATTATCTGTCCAGGCTCCAGCTAACTCGTACTAAATCATTCTAAGCAGACTTAAAGTAAGTAGTATCTAATACTCAGATACATACACATGCCATCATCTTACTCTACCAGTACTACCCATCATGAGGCAGAGGATGACTGCATTTTTTCCCACATGAAAGCTGTACACGTGAGTGCTGACAGCTGTAAGCACCTCACGCAAGAAGGTGCAAGAGAGACAATAACATAATGGAACAACTGATTTGGCCATGCTCACCTCTCCCTTCACTCAGGCCCATAGTTCCAAAAAATTCTGGCATATTCTCAGAATACAGTATAAAAGACTGTCTACAAGATGTGAGAAAACTATCTCTGATGAGAGAACAGATTTACACATATGGCTCTTAGCTTGTCCCAGCTATCAAGTATAGACTACCCTTATCCTGTAACTGCAAGTAACACTAGCAAAAAAGGCCTCAGGTTCCTTACACAGGGAATATACAGACTTATTAAAGAAAATTTCTAAGCTCTTTTTATATAGCATATAAGTATCTACTGGAATTCATGGCAGGGCAGCATGGAAGAAAAAGCAGCAGGATCACAAAGGCATTAGACAAATCAATGAACCACAGGTTCAAAACAGATCCTAAAATAAGAATGGATGTGCCCTCTAAAATCCCCAATCAAGGATACAGAGTTGTTGGGGGGCATAGAAAATAAGCTCACATGAGGGCTCAGGCTTGAGTTGCCTCCCTGAAGACCTTGTTGTAAGTACTGCTGCTGGAGTCAGGGGGACTTGGCTAGGCAATCAACCAGTCTTGCTCATGAGACTTTTGATATGCTGAAGTCTTTACATCCAAGACAAAAACTGGTGCAGTATGGATGCTAGAAGAAAAATCAAATATATTTTTATAAAATGTATTTAAAAAACAACCAAACAAAACCATGCTTGACTTTTCATTATTCACCATGAAGGCTACAAATGCTGTGGCCATTTAAAATCATTTCCCATGTTCCTCCCTTAAGCAAAAACACGTGATGCCAACTGAGAAGAAAGGAAATAGAATTTCTACTGCAGATGGTTTATTTTAAGATGAAGGATGTCAGTAATAGCATGCACATTTTATGTCCTTCATGAGGCAGGTGATTTTTTCAAACTTTCTGCCTTGTACTGAAAGTAGTTGCCTCAGGGGATCCAAACAAAAGAAACTTCCAAGCACTGCACATATTTGCAGAACGGGCAACACATTTAGTTGCCTAGAAGTAAAGTTAATTGCACCATGAAGTTCCAGATCACTGGATTGGAGGAGTGATAAATGGACTTGGCATGAGATGATGGGGTTGAATTCAATTTACTAGGCTGCTCATTAGCATTAGTTACAACACATAATTTGCTCCTATGGTATTAGTACTCTCAAACAGAATGCATAAAATACGTTTAAATAAGAAGACCTGAGTACAAAGAAGGGCATAAGAGCTGGTGAAGAAAAGCTGGTGGGTCTAGTGAAGAAATCTTATGAGGAGCACCTGCATTGTTTAATCTGGAAAAAAGGAGATTGAGGGGAGACTATTGTTCTCCACAACTACCTAAGAGGAGGTTCTAGGGAGGTGAATATCGGTCTCTTCTCCCACGTAATAAGCTATCAAGAGGAAATTGTTCAAGTTGTTCCAGAGGAGTTTTAGATTGGGTATTGGGTATATGGGTTTTCAAGCATTGTAAAAGGCTGTCCAGGGAAGAGGTTGGGTCACCATCCCTGGAAGTATTTAGAAGACCAATAGATATAGTGCTTAGGGACATGGTCTAGTAGTGGTGTTCTCAGTGTGCTGCGGTTAATGGTTGGAAAAGACTTTTAAGATCATCAAGTCCAACCTAAACCTAGAAATTCTGTTCTAGTATACTATGAAATTAGAAATAATTCTGAATATGAAGCATATTAACATAAAGAGAGCATAATTTGTAAGACCTGTATGACTGAACAGCAAAGCCTTTGTCCTGGCAGTGATTTTCTCCCACTATACTGTTCAACAAACGACCCAGGAAAACAGAGGCTTTTATCACCTGAACCACTCTGTCATAAATAGTAAATCAGAGCATTATCTGAGGTTGTTGGTTTGGGTTGTTTTTTTTTTTTTTGTGATGTGAAGTGTTTACAGATACTTTCTAAACATACAATAGTTTATCACTGAATATGATGACATGACAAGCTGCAAGATGAAAAGATCAAAATTGAACGTATTTGTCTAGTTTACCAGGTCAATTGGGAAAAATGGAGGAATGCTTTATGGTTTCCAGGCCCAACAACAAAGCACACAGATAAATTCCATTCCTTTTGTACATTTTTGAACTTGTACTTTAGAAATCTGAACATACACAAAAAGATTAAGTTCACAAAACCTACTATTTTTAAAATTCAAAATTCAGGTTGCCTACAAAAACTTCATGTTTTTTACAGGCTCATAATCCTGACAGTTGTCACACTAGTAACTGTACTACTTCTGATCCTCCATCAACCTCCTTGTTCTTGCTGAACTCCTTGTTCAGATACAGCATGGAGCAACTTACTTTAAGATGTTGATTTTTAATTTATTTTTTTTTAAATAACATTTGAATAATATTTCTCAGTTTTTGTATGACACTCGTTGCTATATTATATTATCTTTAAAAAAATATTTCTGTGAGAACACTCACATGAAATAAGAAACACAATTAGGTCTGTTTGAATCAGCAGAAATTTGTTCAAAGGAAGAATAAGAAGTAGCTGTCTGTGCCCAGTTTGATCTTACATGTGTCTGGGTTTGGACCTTTTTTCCCTAAATACTTCCCATTACATGTGGATAATCATTTCAAGGTTTGAATTGTATGTAAGCTGCACATCCTCTCTGTCACAAAATATAAAGAAGGGATGTGGTCAGAGCCACAGCACAGCAGGAGTAAAGGGTTTTTTCACAGCACTGAGAGTCAAAAATGACTAAGAGTAACAGAGAAGATAAAGCCACAAAGGTTTCCTCCCTTTTGTTCCTTCCCTGTGCCCAAATATATTGCTGTATTTTTTACATGGTGTTCAGTTTATTCACAGTGAAGCACTTCGTGTAGTTGCAACTGCAATCTCCTACACTTCTTCAAGCCACCTCTCATGGTTTGAAGACTGCGTAAACAGAAAGTGATGGTGCAGAATTAGTGAAAAGTTAATCTACCTACTCCACAAATGAACTTAGCAGCAGGTATGGAGATTAATAAATATGTGGTATAATTTATGAAGTTGGATTCCATCGTGGGAGACTGTACTAATCCCTATACCTGTTTTTTTGTTTTGTTTTGTTTTTCCTGCCCTCATTCACTACAAATACTTTAAAAAAAGGTCTGCAACAAATGGAAGATGATTTCCCACTGGCAACAGCCTCCTTCAATAACGACCACATCAATTTTTCCTTAGTATGCCAGTAAATACCATTTCTTTTGACCCAAGAAAGCTGATTTAAAAGTAAAGACTTTTTTCACAAGTGTGCAGCATGCAAGGCCCCTCCTGCAATGGCATCTCTGTCAGAAGTTGAACTAGATGATCATTCTAGGTCCCTTCCAACTGAGCTATTCTATCCATCCCTCTATTATTCAGTCCCAGTTAAAGCCCAGAAGTACAAACACTGCCCATAAGTTCAAACATGTATGTGTTCTTCTAGGTGCATTCCAAGTTTTGGTTTAGTTTAGTGATGAGTTATGTGATACTTTCCTTCTGGAGATATTGCTGCTCATCTTCTATTTGTTACAAAAGAAGAAATGGGAAGTGCTTTCTTTAACAGTGGAATAGCTGGCATGGAGCTATCACTTTAGATCTACTAGAACTTAGCTACTTCAAGGTATTTGTGCAGTGAGCTGTACAAACATGATTTCCTGCTCTACTATTGCAAATAAATTAGGACATAGCATATAAGTTGTTCCAGATACAGAGGTTGCATAGAGAACCAGATGCTTACAGTTTTACAGCTCCACCCTAATTGTGTTTTCTACTTTTATGAAAGCCAATCTCAATTTGCACATTTCATAGAGTATCTCATCCTCAGGTTAAAAAAAAGACATGCTTAGTTTAAAAATTTTAAAGAAGGCTGGGGGAGATCACCTACGTTTGTTTGTGCTTGATTTCTGTCAGTAAATTTCATTATGTTCTTGTTCCCTATGTTTCCCTCGAAAAATTGGAGTCACCCATCAGATGCTGGAGAGATGTGAGGTTTCATTAGCAGTGGCAACAAGCTCTCTGAAAACCTGTTTCATCCAATGGCTTTCTCCTGCAGTTACACGAGCACATTCTTTGACTAGTAAAAATTTACTCTCATGTAACTTGTGATCCCTAAAACTGATTATCTAAGTAGTTCTGTAGCTCGGAAAGGACTGTCGGGCTTCCTTCAGAACAATCCTAAAGGTAGAAAAATCAAAACCATCAGGTTCCCCAGGAAACAGATTCCTTTTGTGCATACACAGTCTGAAGTGCCCTCAAGTGCTGGATGACATTCAGGGAGCCAGGCAAGAAGCATGCATGGGCAAACACAGCACACAGTTGATGGAAAAACAAATACAGAATAGCTTAACATATTGGAAGCGTGTGGCAAAGTAATACTTTCACAGACAACTATTTCTCCAGGCTTGGAGATCAGATCTAAATGACCACTTCCATCTGGTCTCAAGTATTTTATGGATGGGTAATTTATTTTAAGGAATGCAGAAGAATATCTTCATCCCAACAGAAATGCAGAAAATCTGTGCTAGTTACAGAGAGAGCTTAGTTTATAATCAGTAAAATATTTGTCCTAGAAATAATAATATCCTTGAGACTTACAGTCAAGCCACAGAAAAGTTTTATAGTTTCAAACTCTAAGCAAGGTAGAAGCGAAGCTTTTTCTATATCACCTTAAACCAAATTTGTTGGTTACTATGGAAAGAGGTCAAGACTACAACTCAATATACATTCAAAACTAAAACTGTGTGCAGAATTTATTGGTATGGCTTTTGGCATATAATTTGAGTGTAGCTATAGCTTGTATGTTCCATGAAATTTAATATTTATGCTTGTGTATTAAACTACTAAATCATCTTTACAAAAGTTGCAATAAAAATGTATCTAATCTTTTGTTATGCTCCTTAGCCTGAGTTTTAAAGGTTTCTTGACCTACAGTGATTAAGTTGAATCTTTAGTTTTGTTGCAGAATTTTTCTTCTACCATCCCTGAGTCACAAAAACTACAATGTAAAAAAAACCAATATGTTCCAAAACTAATATGCTATAAAATATGCTCTTAACTAGACCTGTATTTCTATAGTTCAAAAAATTGTCCATGTACTCAGTCGTAAAAATAAGAGTTCCCAAACAAATACATTACCCGCTATTTCTTCTCATCCAACTATCTACTTTTTCCTCTAAATTACCTATTCTAGCATTATTGGTCACAGCTTACTCAAATGACAGATTTCTCCTGTCATTACAACACAGCTTCAGCTCCACTATAACCCCAAAGAAGATGATGCAATATTTTTTTTTTTTAACTGGAGACATCCAGTTAAAGATGGATGCTATCAGAAGATGCTATCAGAAATTATTAGAACCCTAGTTCAGATTCCTTCCACATGTCATGAGACAAAGAAAAACCAAATTATACTTAGTGTACGATAAGCAAAAGCACACCCCTTCAGCTGCAGCTCTTTTTCACAGGCATTCATGCATACTAATAACATAGAAACAGAATGCTACAGTTCAAGACAACTTCAGAATACCTTTTTTTGCTCAAAAGACTTACTATTGTAAGTACAAATAACATTACAAACATTCTTAAATTTACATTCTACTCCTGCATCTTAAGGTGTCTCATATACTGAAACATGATTCAATTTGTCCTCTTGAAGCATGGCAATTTTCTGCATGTTTTTAGACATGTCAATCAATTTAGATCAGAAGATTCTAGAAAACCATTCCAGCTTGTTGCTTTCAATGAGGATTTCCCAACTTGTGAATAAGCAACCTTACAAACTTTTAAAAATTAATTCTTAGTTTTCAAGTGAAATACAGGCTGGCCAAAGAATGGATTGAAAGCAGCCCTGAGGAGAAGGATTTGGGGCTGTTGGATTATGAGAAGCTCAACATGAGATGGCAATGTGTGCTTGCATCCCAGTAAGCCAATCATATCCTGGGCTGCCTCAAAACAAGTGTAGAGTGCGGGTCAAGTGAGATGATTCTGCATCCAGTTCTGGGGACCCCAATGTAAAAAGCAAACTCTTGCTTGCTGGTAAGAAAGGAAAATATATGTTTAACATTCAAATCTTTAGGTGGGAGGAAGTGGAAAAGCAGAAAACTTCATTTTGAATGTCATGATGCTCCATAACTTCATCTGGTCCAACACCCTGCTCAAGCAAAGCCACCTAGAACCAGCTGCCCCAAATCACATCCAGACAGCTTTTGCATATCATTAAGGAGAACCCACAATCTCCCTGGGCAGCCTGTGCTAGAGCTCGGTCACCCTCACAATTAAGTTTTTCCTGACATTCAGAGGGGACCTTCCATGTTTCAGTTTGTGCCTGTTGCCTCTGGTCCTGCCACTGGTCACAGCTGGAAAGAGCATGGCTCTGACTTGTTTACATGCTCCCTTTAGGTGTTTACATACATTGCCAAGATCCCCCTGAGCCTTCTCTTTTCCTGGCTGGCTCATTTCTTTTTAAAAAGAAATGAGGAATTAGTGACAACCACTATAAAGATTAAACACAGAAATGTATGCAAAACATGTTACACAGAGAGATGACTACGCATAGTAACACCATAGGGAGAAAAAACAGTTGGAGAACTCACAAAAAGCAGCTTAATACATGAAGTATGGAGAATGAAGCAGATAACACGGGTGTTCTAATGCACAATTAAGACCATGAGCTGGTGAAATGCCTCATATAACTCCTAAGAATGAGCTGTACCAGTCTTCAAAATAGTCAGCAGATAAGTACAGAAGGACAGAGACACATCTTGGGTAGTGACCTACTGAAAGGATTCTTTCAGGTGCAAATTGTGTTGCATCCATTCTTGGAGTTACACAATGAAAACCATCACTGATGCATTTAGCACAATTTCCCCTCCAGTGGAACCAAAGCTGAAGGCATGCACAGGAGCACTGTATATGAAGGCAGACAAAAAGTATCTACAATACCAGAAAGAAAATTCTGTCTTCTTGAAGCTCCTTGAGCAGTATGCACCCTGTGCATGTCCACAAATCTGTACAGAAAACTCCTCTGCATCACTCACAGACCTGTGGTACACACGTAGGACCAACACCTAGTGCAAATCTCCCACAGGTGATAAATACACAATGTGAGCATATGCTCCTAAATCTGTAACAGACTGCACAAATAAAAACCTGGTTCCTTTCTCTTTGCATTTTATTAGTCACTAAGGCACCAAATTGTCCCTCAAATTCTTGGAATTCACTGCTACACATTCTTAGAAGGTGGAGAAAGTAGTAAAAGGTTCTTCAAATTCTGAATACAACCAATACAAAGGAAGTGAATGAAAGGGTAAAAATCAGTTTGGCAAAGAATAACTACAGCATGAAAGATTTTACATTCCTAAGAAAAGACAGGATTTAGAAGTATAGAATCAAGGCAACTGCCTTGCAGTCCTCAGTAACCTCAAAATTGAGAGAAGTCCAAGGAGGAACCCAAATCTCTAGTTCCACTAAAAAATTAAACAGACTGCAGAAAAAATAGTTAAGTGTACTAGAAGATAGAACCAGACAAATCATAGGGTTTCAACTGACCTCACATTTAAAAGTGAGAAAACGTAATGGAAAGTGGAAACTTAATCTAATTAAGAAGGCTGAATGCAGAACAGCACTATAAACATCTAAGGCCAGACCCCGCACCCCCAAAATTCAAATAATAATTGGAAAAAAAAAAAAAAGCTGCACGAGAGACTGCATCACTTAAAAGCATCAGCAATGACAAGTAATAGTTTGGCCACAGTTGTGTAGTCTTAGACATAAAAGTTTGCCTGCTACTCTGTGGGGACATCAGTGATACCAAAAATGCTTGGTTTTCTAATATTTTCCTTCATCAAGTTTCATTAAAAACATTGCCAGAACAAAACTAACCCAGTCCAGAGAAAAATAAATCTGCGTACTCATGCAAAACAGATGTTTCCAAAAAAAAGCATAGCTGATGAATTTCCTCTAGGATTTTACAAAACAGTTCAAAACCAATTCAAATTTTGAATTTTAGTACCCTTGGCAACTGTGTTTGAAAATTCATAAATGAATGCAGTAAGGTAGGACTTAATGGAAGACCATTAGATGTAAAAACAAGGGGGAAGAGTCCAGGAATTACAGACTGGTCAGCTTTCATCCTAGAAGTACTGGCTCTTAACTATGAGATTGCTTACATGAACATGGAAGACAGGAGTAAGGAAGCAAACAATCTATATACACTGACAACAAACTTACAAATCAAATCTAAATTCTCTGACAGGGTAATACGAGCTGTAGAGTTAAAGCAACAGAAGTCACATATTTTAACTATGACACATCTTCAGATATCATCTGACATGATTTCCTTAGAAGTAAATTGGACATCACTCATCTGAAATGGTCTTAGAACAGAGACAAAACTGATATGGAAACCATCAAGCATATAGAGCACTAGCACTGCCATAAAGCAAGGGCATGTTGAAGAATGCAGAGTTCCAAAGGGGATCAAGGACCAAGTTCCAAAGGGGAACCTGATCATGGCCAGTTCTTTAAAATTATTTCACTGACTATCTGAATGATGGGTCATAGAAAATCCTTAACAAGTTTTCATTCTATATGAAACTGAGATGGACAGTGAGTTTATTAAGAGACAGGGTTAGAATTCAAAAACTTCTCAAAACAGAAAAGTAACTTGGATAAAAGAATGTGAAGCTTTACAGGGATATGTTACTGACAAACAGTTGGAGAAAAGGAAGCATGGAGGACAACTGGTTAACTAGCACTTCTTCAGGAAAAGATTCGGGGGTTACATGGTGAATATGAGGATGAATTTTGAAAACATAATAACGATAGGACAACTGATACTGCTTCTCTAAGAACCACTTCTTGATACCTCACTCCACCTCTAGAAGAACCATTAAAGAAATAGATGGAGGCTCAGGTCAGGAAGGCAAGCAACTGTTGAGTTAGCTTATTCAGATAGGCTTGTTTAACAAAGACCTTAACTTCATCCTCTACAGCAGACTGGCAAAAATTACACAGAAGAAAATTTTACAGGCACATTTAGAATACATTTACTTCCTCTTAGAAGCTGAGACTATTACAAAAGTCAGTTAATTTCCTCTCAAATTCTTTGTCTAAGCAGAATCAGTCACTTCCTTATTAGGCTGCATTAGTCTATTTAATCAATATGCCAAGCATTTATTGTTGGGCCAGTATGCTAAGAGGTGTGCAAACGACCTCTCAAAGCACAGGCCATATCCCTGAGGCCTCCAAGAACATGGCCCTAGCACACACCTCCATCTGAAGCTGGGAATGACTGTCAGTCTAGCACAGAAGAAATCTATGTTAACGTAGCTTTTACAATGCAGTGGTATAACTTACCACTGCATGCATGTTTTCCACACACATTTTAACTATATTCTGTTCTTTATTCCCTGACAACACTTTAACAAGTCTGCATAAACCACTATTATGCAACAAAAATTAAGAATAGTGGGAAATCACTGACAATTTCTTTTCACAATCATAGAATCACTGAACCGTTTGGGTTGAAAGGAACCTTAAAGATCATCCAACCCTCACTGCTACAGACAGGGACACTTTCCACTAGACCAGGTTGCTCAAAGCCCCATCCAATAATTCTTTGAAGACTTCCAGGGATGAAGCATCCACAACTAACTTCCCTGGGCAGTAAAGAACTTCTTCCTAATGTCTAACCTAAATCTACCCCCTTCCAGTTTAAAGCCATTACCCCCATGTCCCATCATTACATGCCCCTGTAAGAAGTCCCTCCCCAGATTTCTTTAAGGCTCCCTTCAGGTACTGAAAGGATGCTATAAGGTCTCCCCAGAGCTTTAATTGCTGTAAGGTCTCCCTAGAGCCTTAATTGAGGGGGACTTCTTTTCTCAAAAAAAAAAAAAAAAAAAAAAAAAAAAAAAAAAAAAAAAAAAAAAAAAAGAGAGAGAGAGAGAGAGAGAGAGAAGAGGAGAAAAAACCCAACCACTCCAATTCTGTTCTGTCTAAAACTGTATGTTGGAAAAACACAAAAAGATGCCAACACATCAATCTGTCATGAGAAGTGGCAAGAAAAGTCATCTTACTTAAAAAGAATGCTAGTTTTCTTTTTAAGAAAAATGCTAATTATGATTTGCCTGTCCCATAAAAGTCACAGCCCAGATCCTGAGATGCTAGAAGTGTGGTGAAAGAAATTTAGAATAAATAACTAATTTAGGAAAGCTTATTAATATTCAATCAATAATTTAAAATTTACATATAACTAGGGAACCTATGAACAGCTCATTTAATTTTGTCTGCGGAGGCAAACCAGAAGGCAAAAGAAACTCTAAGGATGCACAATGACTTGAATTAATTTAACCAAGTAATAATAAAACTTAATATCCAATGCATCTCTCTTACAATTTTTTGTAAATTCTGATGTAAAATTTTCTGTGTTTAAGCCAGTTGAAAGGCCTGTCTCCCATATGAATCCTCTGCAACTCAATCAGCCTGAGCTCCAGGGCAGCCTAACTTCAGCCAGGCTACTTGGCTCCTTGCTGTACCCAGATGTAGGTCTCTCTTTGCTATTTCTAGTCTTCAATTAAATGTAACTGAACCCAGCCAATAGGGAAAAAAAAGGAAAGAAAGAAAAGAAAAAAAAAAAAAAAAAAAAAAAAAAAAAAAGGAGGGGGTAGGAGAGCAGTGATGACAGAACAATGAACATATGAAGTCTTAGACTTAGAAAACCAAGCTCTAGTTTTGTTCAATGGAGTCCATTCCATCCATCTGTCATTTCTTCCCGTTCCCCCACTGACCTTTCAGAGCAGTTGGGCAGTAAGCAGGATCAGATAACTGACAAATGGAATACATGCTTACGTGCTGCATATATGATATTCAGTTCAAAAGAAAAACTAAGTGTTCTGAAACCCCAAACATTTACATACTGAGCAATTATCCTAATCACTATAAGATGAAGTAATGAAAAACTGAATTATGTTTGCATCAAAAAGATTCCAACACTTGAAAAGTGTCCAGATTCAATGTCTCCCTATACAGTCAAACAACAACTCTGAAATATTGAACTGAAAATCATTTGCTATGGAATTTTTAAATTCCAAAAAAACTTTAAGCAGCAGAAAATACTACAGTACCTCAGAAACCAGAATTATCTTAACAAATAAGAGGAGAATATAATTTATTATTTTAATTTTTTTCCTTCTTATCTATCTTTGTAAGATGAAGATACAAATAACTTAGAACAATTTTATTTCTAGCCTCTGTAGGTTTAAACAATATTTTTAAAATATATGTATATATATATAAATCCATAAAATACTATTAAAAAATAGTATTATTTCCAAAAGAAAAAGATATATTAAATGGCATAATAAAGCACAAAGGGAAACTGTAACTATTTGCAATTTGATATAAAATAGATAAAACAGATTCTAATATTAAACTACAAGCTGTGGTCCCCACTACTACTACCTAAGAAACGAAGAAGTAAATCTAGAATATTTTACTACACAAACCTAGACTGCTAGGCAGAAAATGTATATTTTACTTAATAATGGAATGAGCTTGGGAGGTCACCTGCTGATTCAAGCAGGGTCAACACTGAATTCAGATGAATCTGAAAGATCTAAATTAGAAAACAAAAGGTGTACAGGTCCAAAAGCTGAGTCAACCTCAACATTAAGAGTTTACAGCAGCATCTGATGACTGATAAACTCTGCACCCCTTTCTGACAATAACAGGCTGCTAAGAATTATCTTTAAAAAAAAAAAAAAATCTTCCAGTGATGCTTTAACTATTATAACTATTATTTCCTCACTTATGAAACAGTTGAAATCATAAGAAATGTAAATCTGAAAAAAAAAAAAAAAAAACAAACTCCTAACTTCTACTTTTCCTATCCTCTTTACTTAGGAAAAGACATAGCATTTGTTGCAATGAACAAAATGTCTGGGATACAAAGTCTTCAATAAAATATTCCCTGAGATACACTTCAAAGCAGAATGTTTCATGGAACAAAAAATCAAAAAGATAAGTCACCTCCCCTTATCATGCTGACATTTCTGTATTTTTTGCTACTAAAACTTCAATGACATTTTACTCCAATGATGTGAGAACTATTTCTGGATCCTTTAAAATTAGAAAACTGTAAAAATTTCCAGGGCACAAACAGCTAAAGAACACCGATAAAAGAAGAAAATCTCTCTTTAATATTAGGAATTGATTTGAAGGATATTTTTTTAACAAAGAAAAAATACCTTATTTTTCTAAATAAATGTGGTTATTAGAACACATCTTGAAACACATGGAGTTCTGCATTAAAACCAGCAGTTTATAAGCAGTATCTTTGGAAAACAACCTACAAGAAATTGGATTTCAGTTGTGGGCAAAAGCACAAAAATTCCTTGTGGAAACCTATGGTTAGGAAAAATAGCTCATAAAAACCACTAGCCTTTTCAATAAGAACTAAAGGCCTCAAATCTACACAGATTACAAATAAAAAAATAGAATTATATAGGGGAGTGGCCTCCTGAGTTATCTGTCCTTGTGGAATGGAGAAGGGTCAATCTGTGCAGAGATGAAAGGAAGGAATGATAAAACGAAGTAGTTCACCCATCTGTTGCAAAGGCTGCTTTAAGTGGAACAATGTGTAATTTTTCAAGGAGGGAAGACAATACACTGTTTGAGAAGGGAATTGAGAAAGACGTGCTTGGTTTATGTCTCTTTGCAGGGAGGACACACATGTCAGGGACTTTCCATGGAAAAGGAAGATGCGTTGTACATCACACCTTGCACACTCTGAGAGCCACAGAAACACCAAAACCTCTGGGAGTTCTCTAGTCTGGCTTCTTGCTTTCCACAGGACTATCTCCAACACAAGGTTTTGTTTACCCAAGAACAAAAACGAAGGATGAAGTTTCAGCAGCCTGTCTGGGTTTTCCAGTACTGCACTCCCTCCTAGCCAGGTTTTTCCTAATATTCAATCTGAATCACTTTAAAACCATAATTTGGAGTCACTTCTCTTTGGTTTACCCTCTGTCACTAGCTAGAAGAGTTTAGTTCTATCACCTTTCTAACTTCCCTTAAAGAATCAACTTGTTTTACATCAATAATTTATTTAGCACTAGAATACATCTCAGAACCTCCTCAGTTCTGTGACAACTGGCAAATAAAAGAACTCATATGGAAGAAAAAGAACGATTAAACTACATTAAATCATCATCCAGTGTAAGAACTGAAAGTCAGAACACTGGCATTTGTTTGTAGGTTTGAAATGTGTCATTCTCTGGGTCAAGTTCAGATGACAAAAAAAAAAAAAAAAAAAAAAAAAAAAAAAAAAAAAAAAAAACATGATCACAAACCCAGACTGAAGACAGACTAAAGATATATGTTTCTAGATGTAAAGCACAAATATTTATTTTCCAAATTGGTTGATTTTGATTTCACCATATTTTGTGTCTAACAACCTAGTAGCTGATTATCTGAACTCTTTCTGCTGCAATGACTTAATCAAGCCTCTTGTGGCAGGCAGGCCAGCAGACACACTGTTGTATGAGAAGGACAACATACAGACAGCAAAGTTTAATATTCCTTGGGATTCCTCTGTTCAGGAAATCATCTCCCTTAATCCAGCCTCCCACCCACACACAGACTCACACCAAATTCCTTCAGTTTTCACTCCACTTCCCTCCCACCCCCCATTTTGGTTTTGGTGTAGGACAGCCAACTCTTTGCTGAAAAAATGCACCTGGGGGAAAAATTGCACTGAAAACTATGTGGATTTGGAACAAGATCGCTTCCTACCAATATTCCACGCATTTTGCTGCATGCCTGTCCCAGTATAATAAATGGACCGGAACAAATGCAGAAGTTTACACATACTGCAAATACCTGAAAGACTGAATTCTGACTTTGATGTACTATTTTCCCATTTTCCTATACGTCGCTGATTCTAGGTGGCAATATCAAGGCCTCAGACAGATAAGACCAGCACTTGCAACACTAGATAGCATGGTCAGCACACCCAGTCCCATCATGTTAACAGTCAGCAAACCTGTAACACAACCCTTTAAACCCATCACAGAAGATGACTGAATTCCTGAGCAAAAGATGAAAGATATTACAGCTAGACTGAAAAAAATAGTTGACAACTCATATTGTTCTTATCAGTGAGATTTCTTTCACCTCATCCCATGAATGAAAATTACAGTTTAAAAAGTTTAAAATCGCATAAACAACCCTTTGTGTGACAAGGATCTATAGGGCTTCCAGGACTGTTTCATTCTAAATACGGACCCTAGCCTGAACTCCATACATTACATAAGGACATATGGTGCTGCAAAGGGTAAGACCATAGCATAGTTCGCCATTACAGTCCACAAACAGTAGTAATTTCTATTTTTTTTATGTAAAATGATTTCTCAGGTGGTAAAAAAAAAGATAAGGCAATATGAAAGTTGCTGTTTTTAAGGGGAAGCATCTTTCAGGCAAATTGCCTCATTGCCAGAATGTTGATCCCAGTCCCGGCAGCCTCTTGTCTGCACTTCTGCAACTGACAAGATGCTAACAATAACAATTTCTAACACTTGAAAAAAATAAACATATTTCAAGGTTGATGGATTGTTTTATAACTTGAGCAGAGAAGAAACAGGACAGGCTTTCAGACTGCACAGAACATGTTCAGATACGGTTCTTTCAGAGTGTACAAGATAAAGGTTTAGAGCTGGCAGCTGTGGTCACAGTTTACAGACGCTTTCTGCATACTTTTGTATACCTTGTGCTTAAAATTACACTGAAAAGACCCTTTTATGATGACCACTAATAAAAGCTTCTAAATGCCTCTTTTTATCTTTTAGGAAAGAGCCAATATCCAAATTAGATCCAGTATGTTACTTAAGTATATTACTTACTTTCTTGAAAAAGAATAAAACTGGACATGTTACAGATTTTGGTAATAACCAATGCTCTTCTAGCTTTCATGTTATAACATTGTTTCTGAGTAGATTCTGACTGCAGATGAGACACACACTTCAGGCTGTGGCTATCTAAGAAAGACAATTACAATGCCAAAACACATTTTGTACGGTGAGAGAAATAAAGCTTACCTGTTGACCAAGTTTTCATGTGCTAAAGAATAAAATGGAATTACAAGGAACAAGTGAAAAGAACCCACAAATACATTGAGGAAGCTAAAGTAGAAGACAATTATAGAAACTGAAATGTATAACTTTATGTCTATGCATATATCACTGTAATGTGTAGAGAAAACCACAAGTCACCAGGTGTCGCCGATAATGAACTGGGAGCTTAGGCCCAGCTGTGCCCAATAATTAGGGCCTGCCCCAGCCGGAAATGGGCAGGGCTGAAGGGCAAGATAAAAGGCATGCTCCTAGAAGCAGAAAGTCAAGAGATGAAGACGCCTGAGGAGGGGGACGGCAAGAGAGCTCCAGAGAAGAGCCATGTCCCCGAGAGAAGGCTCGCCACAACAGTAATGTGTCCATGCTATTACCTCTACATTACAGTGTGATACCCTACACTACCTTTCTAACCTTCACATATTGCTCCAGCACATAAAACTTGAAGATTTAGAAAGCAAAATCTGCTTCATGAAGTAGCTGACTTGAAATCCATGCTTCTAAGGATTATCCTTTAAAAGTTTAAGACAGATACGTTCAAGTTATTTTTGCTCTTAAACACAATTTCTAAGTGACATCAAGCCTGTCATCATCTTAGACTGTTACACAAATAGAAACATTTTAAGGAAAGAAAAGTACCAGAAAGCAAGAGATTGTTTAGCAGTACTAAAAGTCCTGTAAGAGGAAAGCAGAAGTTGAAAGCCTACAGAAGCAATCTGGTTTGTTCTGCAAAATCCTGGACATCCACAGGGATTCCAAAACCCACAAGAAAAAAAAAAAAAAAGAAAAAAAAAAAAAAAATTAAACAAAGGTGATGTCTGGGCAGAGCACTGAGAATTTCACGTTGAGCATCCAAGCATACTGCAGTGAGGGTCCCACGAGCGAAGCATAGAGAGGCATTGCAACAAAAATCTCCTTTCACAAAGTAGCAAAACACAATGAATGCAGCATGGAGAGAATGAAGATCACTGTCAAAGATGGGGTAGGTAATACCTCAGCAAAACGGGGATTACTTTTTCATTTATTCTTACATTATCCATATTGTTTTGGAGTTACGACACACAACAAAATTCAGGCAGCCTGTATAGCAGAATCTCTACAATCAGCCCTGTGTAAAATACATTTGTAGTCTGACATTGAAAAATAAAACAAGTAGGGTTTTTTCTAGAACAGGTTTCGAATCTATTCCAAAATTGACAATTTGACATTATGCAAAAAGCACATAGCAGTTCCAGAAGGCAATCCCAAAGAGAAGTCCTCTTCCAAGAGGACCGAGCCAAATATGAGCTGCTTGCTAGCACTAGACACACAAATACAGCAACACTTTTGTATGGAGAAGATTAATGAAATGTTTCTAGAGAATAAATCAACATGCAGCACATACTTCTGTACAGAGGCAGAAACAAAACATTTCCCAACAGATGCAGAGTGTTTAGAAATCTGCACTGGGAAGCTAAACTGAATGCATGGACACTCTGCATAAACATGTGGGAGAGGGATTTTATTTATATACTTAACTGCATCTGTGTAACTGCAGCTATACTACGTAATGTCAATATAAACCTGTCAAACAGAGGGCAAAGTCAAAAAGATGTATCATTGTACAAAAGTAATGTAAAAAAAAAAAAAAGCCTACAAACAATGCATGTGCTCATCTCAGGTTCCCTGAGATAGGTAACTCTCAGTCTCACTATACTGAGTTTGTCTTTATCAGCTGTAACTTTTTAATTCCACATAGTCCTATCTTAAAAATTCCACAGATGTAATTCAAATAATTGCTAACATAGTCACTAAAAAAAGCCCAAACAAACAAACAAAAAAACCCACCACATTTATTCAGGAAGTATTTTTAATCTAAAAAGGTTCATACATAAAATTTAGTTAAATATGAAGCAAAAAGGGACAATATGGATACTTAAAGAAGTATGCTTGCTTCCTCACAGGTAACTACAGTGTAACACACATGGTAACCACACAGCCAGATTTCTTCAAACGGAGAGAGAAAGAACAAAACAAAACAAACAACATCTAGATGAGAAGAGCCAATAGTTTTGGATGTCAGTGAGGGATTTACAGAAATCATAGGAAAATACTTGTCAGGAAATCTACAGAATTCCATACAGGGATCTGACACATACGAAGCACTTCACATATAATCCACAGCTAAAATCACCTGCATCCAAGCAGGAAACTCGCTGCACCTTCGGGATGGACTGGACTTACTGAGTGTTCTCAGGTCATCCCTGTGGTTTATGCCCAGTAAGACTTGTATGGATCAGTCAGACCTTGGGTATTCCAGATTGGCTGAGCAGATGTTGATATGGGCACTTCTGTCTCAGAAACGTTTCAACTTCACTAATAAATTCCATCCTTTCTCTGGCAACAGAGCTTCATCTTATCCGCAATCAGAGAAGCATCTCATATACTTATTCATCTTCTACTTTTTCAAAATCATTATGGAAATTATGTATTCCCCGAGCAAGCCATCAGCAGGACTAACAAAATATCAACACAACTGCTTTAAAAATTGAAGTGTTTACAAGCCCATCCTCTATCCAAAGGGCCACTTTACTTCTTATGCTATGAGAATTCATTTGATAGCCTTTAATCTTTGGTAAGGAATTTTTCAAATGCTCTAGATAAGTTTGTGGCATTAGACCAATTTTCTTCATCTGGATAGCCTGCAAACTACTGTTACATTCACTGACTTACAGTTTCCAGGTTGAAGAACAATGAAGGTAAAACCAATAAAAGATTTAACAGTAAACATCAAAAGTCACACTTGAGTTTATAAAAGTGAAATCAGAAAAGTGGTTTCATGTTGCAATATGTTTATATGAGGAATGACAAGGCACCTCATGATCCTGAAATGAAATTTTTAAAATTGGTGGTTTTGCAACAGGCAGAAGGAATCATTCAGTGCAGAGACCAGCTCACTTCAGAGTTTAACATTTTGCTTCCAGTGTGCACCAATTAAAGACTCCATGAGAATCTTAAATTTAACAGATTAAAAGTGCACCTGTGAAAACTTTTCCAGAACATACAAAGACTGTGACTACAACCAAAATGAGACAATTCTAGAACAGGTCTAAATCCCTGTGTTTGATTGAACATATATGAGTTCTGGTGAGCATGGTAATAACCTCTCACAGTTTCTCTGTTTATTCTGAGGCTACCAACTTTTCTTTCTAGTATACTATTTGTCTTGACTCCATACCCCACTCCAAAGGAAATTATTTCATTGCCATCAGGCTCTTGTTTATGTTAGGAGAGTTTGTAGATTTTGGAGAGAGGAAAAAAAAAAAAAAAAAAAAAAAAAAGACGCAGCACATCATCCATACAAACAAACCCATTATGTTTTCCATGGCAGCTTAAAAGTCACAGAAAAGGTTAAGTATATTTTCACATCTACATTTGCTGCTTTGCTCAGACCACAAGTTTAGAGATTCTGGCCTGAGAAAACAAAACTACACTTGTTTTTGTTTTCCCATGTTATTTATTTAAAAGTTAGATTTCCCTCACCAAGGAGGAAGAAGCAGAAGTGGATGCATATCTGCTCCCAAATTTCAGGATTTCAGGAATGGCCTAAAAAGGCTCTAGCTTTGATTTGTGACAATTTTAATTTAACACTGAATACCTTACATAAAGATGTATATGGGCACAGGACCCCAGCTGCAGTATGCCACTTAAACAACCTTTTCTTTACTTTTTTTTTCTTTGTCCTCTCCCTTTCCCAAAATGGCCTATCTTCTATTTATTACATTGTGGGGGGGGGTTCTACTGCAAAATTTCAGAACTACCCAAAACAGTGGAACAGCCACGCTGCTACTTTTATAAATCAGTCTGAACTATACACAGCCTATGTAGGTCAGACAGCCTATGCAGGTCAAATTTTGTTTCCTCTATTTCAGATCCAACTTTCTTTCTTGTATTTCTTGTCTGTTTTCTATTCATTGCAACTTCCCTGCCTTCAAATGCTGAAGGCCTATCCAACATCTGGTTGCATCATATATTTACTTGAGAACTTGAAGGTTTCAAAACTTGGCAATGCCAATACAGTAGTCCCACACAAAGTATCTGAGGCATAACAACAGCAAGAAACAAGCAAAGAATACAAATAATAACTAATTCCCCCTTAGAAATACAATTGTATCAATTAGTATAAGAATTTGTATAAAGATTCCTTTGTCTTTTGATAGTAAAATCTGTGGTTAACATGATAATACCAGGCAATTAAAAATATGGCAGGTTCCTACTTTGTGCACTTTGCATTACACTTATGCCCTGAAGGAGTGGTTCTACTGTGTGCTGCTAACCCAGAAAGGGCAATAATTGAAACTATTTATCTTCAGGAAACAAAGACTGTATTTTACAGTATCCTCCCACTGTTCTTGTGGGGGAGTCAGCCTAAAAGTCAAACACTGACACACATTTTGCAGCTGATCCTCATTTTTGTTGACCACATAATCATTTAAATGCTAAAATTCTGTTTCAGCTGAGGAAAAAATAACCTCACATGAGCAAGTTTTAGGGGTTTTGTGCCACTGGTTTTAAGAAAGGCAAACAAAATACAAAAACTCAAAGGAATAAAATTTACTTTTCTTTAGAGCCATTCTTGACAGACTTAAATGTGTTTGAATTTTTGCCTGGAACTGGTATGTACCATTTAATCTTTAGATTTCTAAAGAAAATTTCCATACTGCCATCTCAGGATGGAATTTCTGATGCCTCTCATGGAATATGGAGAAAAAGATGCACTTTGCTGATTCCATTTTTCACATCATATACACTAGATTATTAACATAATTATACTCTCTACCAAAATTTAAAAAACTTATCTTTGTACTTCAGATGCTGTTTAAAGTCCACTAGTGCAGAAGTATGAAAGTACATGTTTACATCCAAACATAAACTTATAAATTATACACAGCAATAACTGGTTTATATATGCATATTTACTATATATTATTTATAAATAAAACCACCATATACGGATACAGAAATAAGGTGGGTTTATACATATAAACATGCATACATAAATATTTATACATGTACACACACCCTCTATATTAACATCCTACTCGTGCCTAAATATGCTTCACTCTGCACACTTTGAAAAGCATTAAACAAAGTTGCATTATAAACCTGTGCTGAAAAAGGGTCACAAGTATCTTGACTCACGTATATCCACATTACCACGAAAAAGGCTCTTTATAAACAGATCACCTGACACAAATACATAAGAGAATTCAGCACAATCTTAAAGATGAGGTTGTACACAAGAGGACTGCTTAAATATTAAACAGCACACCACAGAGTCAGAGTTGATTTTAGCAGACTACCAAAGAGAAAAACAAAATCACATTTTCTCATCCTCATATGCTCCATCATCCTCATATCCAGACAGAGCAGAGACTGGGACAAAATTATCACTGGGTACATCACTACTTTACTGACCTTAAGAAATTTGAAAATAGTGAGAGATTTCAATGAAAATCTTTACCGTATACTGTTATATTCTTTTCCTCAATACAATTCTAGATACTAGAGTTCTCCAGATAAGAGTTTTTAGAAAAAAGGATCTCTGCCACTATGTTTGTGGCATAACTTTGTATACACAAACCATCCTGTCATGTTCAGCAAAATGATGTTAGTCATCTATAAAGACATACTTGTAGGCTTCAGCTTAAATCAAAGATTCTGAAGACAAAATAACATAAAATTAATCTGCAGAGTGGAAGAGGTGGAAGCCGCTACCTGAAGAGGAAAATAAACAAAACCAAAGCCTATCTTTCATCTAGTTTTCCCATTCTTGAAGCCACTGCCTTCTTAACAATCGTGGAAAATATGACATTTGAACTCTAAGAAACAGTGACTAGAAAAAAAAACTCCACATTCAAGCGTGGTCTGCAAAGAAGCAGCTAAATAATACTCTTATTAGTCACAAAACTGCAACAAAGTAAAGCATTCAAAATTATTCTGCCTGTACTTACTCATCTGACTATTCCAGCATAAGCCACTGTGTTCAGTTTTCTTTAGACAGCAGTATGTTGTTAAAAACTTAGGATTAAGCTGAAGTTTACATTAAACCCATTAAATTAATAAACTAATCAAGCACAGAAACATAAACTCATGCAACAATCTTAATGTTTCCATTACTGCTACTAGAATAGCATAAAAGGTGGAATATAAAAAGTATTTAAGTTGTGCCTGACATATAGATGACCACATAACAAGTTTTGGCCTGGCTTTCAAAGCAAATACGGTAATGATAAACAAAAGGAACATCTTTTTTCAGCCTTGAATTTAATAAAGCAGGTAATTATTTCTTAAACTAAGAAAAATATGAAACTTAGAAATGAAGACACATATTTCATACTATTTTGAAAACATTACGTGCTCTTCAAGAAAAGGAAACTCCACTAACTAGTGACGTTCAGACAAAGCTATCAACTTTGAAAGAAAAAAAATCCCCACCTGAAATTATTTTAACTCGGTAAAACCAAGGGGGGAACCCCCCAACTTTTCCCATTATAACCATCCTGAATTTTTTTTTCCCTCTACCCGTGCAATCACTATTTTTAGGTACGAATATTGATAAAGTAAAACTTTCTTTTAGCACAGCCGACTGTTAAAACACAGAAATGGGTAAAAGTAAAGGAAAGCGGAGGTTCAGGTGTATTTTGGTGTGCTGCGGGAATTTCACCAAACTTCTGGTCAACTGTGCCTAGCGATGCTTGAGAGAGGCAGCGGTGAGAGCCACCCCGGCGGGCGGTGCCACCTTTGTTCCCGAGGCCACCGCAGCCGCCTCCCGGCGCTGCCCGCCCTCCCGCCGGGACCCTCCGCCGCCCCCAGCAGCCGCCAAGGAGAGCTGGGCTGGCTCCGTCCTCTCCTGTGCCGCGGCCACCTGCCAACTCCCGGGGCCGGCCCCCAGCTCCAGCCGGCCCCACGGCCCGTTCTGCCCCGGCACAGTGCCCACCCCCGCGGCTTGGCCCCCTCCCACCGGCATCAGGGCCGGGGAGGTGCGCTCGACCCCGGCGCCGCCGACGGCTCCGCCGCCTGCCCGGCAGCAGGGAAGGCGTGCGAAGCTCTGAGCGCCGCTTTGAATCCTGGGCTCTCGGGGTTGCTTTTTCCTTGTTGCTGATTGCCTTTCTTTTTTTTTTTTTCTTTTTTTTTTTTTTTCCTTTTTGGGGGGGGGGAAACTTTTTTTTTTTTTTGTGGAAAGTTTCCTCTCCAAGCAGAGGCCGGGACAATGCGCAAACTGCCCCAGGGCGCCGCGCTGCCATCCCAGCTGACAGGTTTCTGCCCCCCACCCTTTCCCTCCTCCTTCCGCAGAATTATAAAACAGGCAGATAGATCCGGCTGGAGTTTGTTTTTAATAACTGCTATTAGTACAGCTAATTGCATCCACTGCCAATAAAATAAAAGTCAAGCTCGCATGCGAGCATCCCGCAAGGAGCCTCTCCGGCACCGGGGAAGGGAGGAGGGGTTCGGCAGAGGAAGAGCGGGGGGCCGGGATGAGGGAAACGCGGCGGGGGGTGGAGGAGAAGCGCAGGAAAGTTGCAATCGGTCTCGTTAGCCCCGGAGCCGAACCTCCGGGGAGAGGGAAGTTCACAACCAGCAACACCGCCCGCAGACAGCGAGCCCGGGGGGCAGCAGGAGGGGGCCTGGTTGAGGGGTTTCTTCTTACCTTCTGGTCGACGATGGAGCAAGCCATTTCCCGGACGTGCGCCAGGCTCAGGTCCCCCGAGGAGTCCTGCAGCAGCAGCACCGGCTCCCGGCTCAGCCCGATCTGGAGGTGGAAGGCGACGCCGCCGCCGGCAACTGTCCCCGGCGGCGGCAGCGGGCTGGGCGGCCGGATCAGCGGAGGGGCGCTCATCGAAAACTTCCCGCCGGAGCCGCCGCCGGAGCCGAGGGTTCAGGGACGATGGGGAAGAGGCGGGCACCGCGGTGAAAAGTTTGCGGCCGCCCCGAAGGCGCCGGGCGAGTTCCCCCGCGAAGTTTCAGAGAAGTCCCGCTGAGCAACTCCCGGGTGAAAATGGCGAGGGGGGGGGAAGGACCGGAGAGGATGCAGACAGGAAAAGGCGGCGAGAGAGACGCGAGGGGGGAGCCCGGCCCAGCGCCGCCGAGGTGGTGCCGCCGCTCCGGCTGTTGGCGCTGTGAGCGGCGCGGGGGCGGGACGGGCCGCGCCCTCCGCCGGGACGGGCCCGCCGCCTAGCTGGGTCGGGCCGGGTCGGGTCGGGCCGTGCCGTGCCGCGCCGCTCTGCCACCAAACGGCGGCCGCGTCCCGGCAGGAGGAAGGGGCCGACCTCGGCGCGGCGGCCCCGGGCCGTTCAGCCCACGCGGGGCCGCCTGGTCCCCCCACGGCGGGGTTTCTCCTCAGCC
The DNA here is from genome assembly GCF_036169615.1 of Heliangelus exortis. Classification (NCBI taxonomy): domain Eukaryota; kingdom Metazoa; phylum Chordata; class Aves; order Apodiformes; family Trochilidae; genus Heliangelus; species Heliangelus exortis. Next base: position 27,371,825 of record NC_092426.1, on the reverse strand, counting down.
GCCTCTGGTATTCCCACCCCGCCCAGCCAGCGGTCCTGTCCGTAACCCCGTCTCCCCCGGTCACCCCCATCCGTGACCTCGAAAACGCACTCATCCCGCCTCGGAGATGAGCCTGGGGAGAGACGGCGTTTTCCCTGGCCGGCAAGCAGCACGATGGCCTCTCCCGGGCGGGGTGGTGGCAGTGACCCTGGAGGACAGAAAGAAGAGCCAGGGGAGCGGGAGCTCCGGCATGGCCCCGGCTTCTCTGCCGGCCGCTCCGGGCACCAGCTATTGCTGTGTCCTCCGGCAGCTCCTGTAAGTTTTGGGGGACAAACAAGGGACAGGAGCCAGCACAGGAGAACTGCGAGGTCCACCGATGGATCTGTAGCAGAAAGGGCATGTGTGATCCAGGTGCCATCCCTGAATGTCTGTAATAAGTTCGAATGAAAATGCAAAGCCAGAGCATATCAGGTAGCCAGGGGTAGGTTTTTTACTGAGCACCGTGTTTCCCACTTCTCCCCTGTTGAAAAAAAGCATACTGGAAGATGCTGCATCCCTGCTTCATTGCTCAGGCGATCCACAAATGCAGTGAAGTGTCATCAACCACTCAGAGTGCTCCTTACAGCTCACTGTTGCAAAAGCAGAAATGGCTCTGATGGAAATAGGAGTGGTGAGTTGTCCCCATCTCTTCTGCCCTTGCCATATTTAATTATAGGGTCACATTAATTGAGCATTTTACAACATGAGTCACAGCATGACATTTGCTTTCAAGGGAAAGAGTGGAAAAATGACAGCTGTGTGTGACCTTAGCTACTATCAGTTGTGTTACACCTCTTCTGCAACTCTTAATCAGAGGAGAGGTAGCAGCAGCAATGCTGAGAATCATATATGCTTGTTTTTTCATCTATGTGAAAGGTAGTGGTTGTGTCTCATCCATAGTTCCACATCCTCTGTGCAGATACAGGCACTGAAAAAGGAAGATCACAGTATTTTTTAGAAGTTGTAACAGAGTTGTTTGATCAGCCATGTTCAATTCAACTTTGTAACTGGAATAGATGAGAACAGGACTTCTCATCCAGTCATTTACAAATACTATTTATAAAAGGATTCAGTAAAATCACACAAGGTGATTGTAAGTACAACCTGGCCTGTTCTGTTGACTAAAATGTCATCTATGCCATGATCCTTCTAGATGGTTGAATTATTGTGCTGATGTCTAGGGAGGGAAAAAGACAGTCCACAGCAGTCTGTTCTCTTCCTTGTGACCTGATAGAGTGTGCGTGCCTGGTTGAGCCCGAATACATGCACAGCTGGGAAAACCTCTGGAAGTTTAAGATTCACTGCACCTGTACAGATCAATTAAGCAGTACATGAACTTGTAAAAAAAAAAAAAAAGTTTGCCAATCATAGCCAGGCTGTGTATGCATCTGGCTGAGTACAGGAAGAGGCAGTCAGCAGCCGCTGTCATTGTAACATCACATTAGGAAAACCTTTCCCAGGTTCCCCAAGGTACAGTTGATGCAATGTTACTTCTGATCACTCTGTATCTCTACAGTACGAAGAGTGAATAGTGGTCTGTGTATGTTCTCATGCATTTTATACTTGTTCTTCCACTGAAACTGTTACCTATCTTATTTTCCTTCAGTCTACTACCTTGCATAGCTTTTCTATTTGTTGGAAATACAAATCACCCCCTTCATGCAGTTTTTACTGCTTTCTGCTTTTCTCCATCTGTGATGTACGTGATCCTTTTTTAAGAGACAGCTGTCCATTTGTCTTTCTACTCTTTAACACAAGCAATTATATGGTGCCTATGTTTTAATTTTAAAAGACATAAAATCAAGTGCCTAGGAAAAAATAATGCAGGATATACCTAAGCAATGAAGAATATTCTATAAGGCAGTTTCTTTGACATAGATGGTGTTAGATTTAAGGTCAAAGTTGTCAACCTGAAGTTTTGGTCTCATATATTTACACAGAGAATAGAACACAGGTGTTTACTATGAGATGATTACCACTGGTTTTGTGAGACAGATAGTGGAATTTCATATCCAGTTCTTGGATCAGTATCTTGAAAAATAGCCTGCTTGACAGTATACTCAATTGTATAGTGTATTTTGGTAAGGACAAAATAATAGGACCAAAGCAGAGAAAGAAGGAAGAAGCAGCAGTCTTTGGAAGCTGGATAGAAAATGAGCCTGGAAATAAAGCTCAGATTTTAACCATGAGGATGATTAGTCATTAAATGAATAAGCAAAGGAATTGACAGCTAACCTTTTTTAATATTTTCAAATTCAGACTCAGAGTTTAACCACAGTGGTAACTTTTTTGTTTCTCAAGGTTGGAGTAGAAGATAACTTTGTCTATTTGTTATTAGCAGATTTCACTGTGACAGCTCACACAAATTCAAGAATGTAAAGATAGTAATTTTTCTTTCTCCCTTGAAAGAGGTGTATCTTTTCTACCTCAGAAGGAAGGCATCATCAGTCTGGGAAGATAGTGAGCTGGCATAAGCCATTTGTTCCTTAAATCTCTAGCACTTGTTCAACATTGCTGGACTCCATAGGCTGTTCCACACAGAGCAAGAATCTGTGGATGAGGGTCTTCTCCAAGCCACTGCTGAAGACAGTGGCAGCTTTTAATCCTTGAAAATTTACCTCCTGCAAGAACAGATCAAATGTAAACATGGGCAAAGACACTCTTTGTTGCTGAATCAGGTCAATACCCATTTTTGTATTCTCCTGCATTTTTTTGTCTCCTTCATCTCCCATGTTCCTGCCCCACACACGCCTCTGGGCTTACTGTTTTGATCAGCCATCCCAATGCCATTTTTTCAAACAGTTCAGATTCTTGGCATATTGTCTTGCATCCAGAGCACAGTCCATGAAAAGCTCCAGGTCTCCTCCTGTTAGGTAATTACTTTGTTTCTATTTCTATATATCTGAAGTTGATTTTCCTGCACAAGCATCCTTCATTACACATATCTGCATAGAAACTCCTACTTAGCCAGGCTGTTATACCAATTTGTTGAGATTATTTGAATTTGAATAAGAAGTGCTTCCATGGCATTTTCAGTCCATCTCATTTTTTTTATATAACCCCCAAGTTAAAAGGGTGAGGTTTGTAATTTTGTGATTGCTTTAGAGAGATATTTGAATAAGTTGATATGCTAGGTTTATCAGACATAGTTTAAAAAATTATCTAAATACTCTGTAACTTATTTTGCTCTCTGCTGGGTTTAGTTTTTTTCATTGCTATCGACAGTGCTGCTGTCCTAGCCACCTGCTTAGAAAAAAGGCATTATGGATGACAGCATTATCAACATATCTTTTCTGTTGGCTGTGGATCAGTACTCCCAGAAATTACCCTTCATTATATTATGATCCAAGAAATGCAGATAATGTATTGTCTATTCCACCAAGCAGAATTGAGCAGAAACCTCAGATTTTACAAGGAGTAGTTACCACATTGAGGTGTGGTTTACATATTCTTTATATAGACTTAGATGTTAACACTGAACATTCAGCCAAATCTGTTTATGTTAAAAATATGTGAACTTTTCCAGCTTTTGCTGTTGCATTCTTACTAAGCATCAAAGCATGTTTTATTAAAGACAGCTCTACAGAAGTGAATCTACTTTTTCTTTCTGCTGTTTTCAGATGCTGAAATGATGTTTAAAGTGGACTGCATGCTTCCATAACTTCACTCCTAAAGCAGACACCATTGGGAAGGAAGTTAAGAGAAAGAAAAGCAGATTGGTACATACCATGGAATGAAATTTTGGAGGAAATGCAGTGATTGTGATGGAAAATAAAAGACATTAAAATTGGAAGTTTTGAAAAAAGTGGGTCTGGGACTGAATTTACATGAAGGGCTGAACTGGTAGGTTAAATAGAGCTGATATCTGAAATACTGGCAAAATACTTTTACAGATAAGCTCCAGAGTATATTTGCAGAGAAGAAGCAAATGTTAGTTGTAGGGATTTTCTGATGAGCTACTTATCTCCATGAGAAAATAATAACATTTTAATATCTAAATGGTTGATGCCAATACTGTCAGTAAATCACCCAAATCCCAAATTGTTTTGCTTGTTGTTTTGTTTATGTTTGTTTTTTTAAAAAACGTTCCCAATTGTTAAATTGATTAAACATTTCTAATTGAAAACTATTGGAGTATTTTCTTTCATGGCTTTCTGCTATTTGTTTTAGTTAATTAGGAGAAAAATTTAACATTTAAAAATGTTAAACTAAGAAAGTCAAAATTCAAGTTCAAAAATATCAGACAGTTCAATATGTTATTTTTTATTAAAAGATCATAATTTTTTAAAGAATATTTCTTTAATGTCTGAGGAATGGAAGTGAAAATAATATTTAGGCCAGCAAAACTGTCTTCTGCCTCTGTAAGCCTATCTCTGGGCATACCAACCATGTATATGTAGTAGATAACATTAAAATTTTGTCAGACATCTTCATACTCTTTTCTTTAATAAAAAAGTTTGCAGGTTGGGGAGGGAAGAGAGGGTTTTGCTGGTTTTGTTTTTTTCTTCTCTATGCTCCAAACTGACCTCACTCTACTTGAAAAATTCTGGGATAGGACAAGCTTCATTTATCCCAAGTATGCTTTGAGGATGTTTGCTGTGGTTTGACGATAGAATAACTGATGCATTCAGATAAGCACGAGAACGAGTATCTTGGCATTGCTTGTGCATATTTGTGCAAATAGTCCTCACTAGCTCTCTGTTTCTTAGGAGCATGGTATTTCTGGAACAAGACAGTCATTGCTGCTTACAACTTCTGTTTGAGAGACATGCTTCCCATTCTGAGGATACTGGAAATGAAGTGGTCATTGTACCTTGAAGGAAGGCACACAACAGGTTTTAATCAGAACTTTCTCAATGCTAAGTCTTAGATGATTTTTGAATATTGTATTATGTGTGAAAGACATTTTTTATTGCTTACATAGCCCTATTTCTCTAGACAGTCTCCTGAAGGTTACTGTCATACAATTCTATTAAAGTCTAGGCTGCAGTGGCTTGAATTTTCTAGGCCTGAGAGTCCAAGTTTGTAATAATATCCAACAGCTCTTTCCTCTTCAGAAATGATTACATGATTTTAATTATTTACCTGGAGATAATTTTCAACAAGCATCTAGTATGTTTGGTATGCTTTGATAAATTTTTTGAAGCTAGATTGATAATTCAGTTAGCAAAATAGGTTTGCTACTGAAAATCAGTTAAATTTGATTTTTATTACAGTAGAGTTCTTGTTCACTTATTGAGGCGTACAGGCATAACCAATTTACAAACTTTGTTCTTTTACACATCAGGAACCTGTTATATTGTTACTTAACACTAATATTTTTGTGGCTGCTGTCCAGGCTTCGATGTCATTTCCAATGAAATTTTTTGGCAGTTCAGAAAATAATCCAGGTCCTGGAAATGAGAGTACTGCCCATGTAGAATCAGTATGTTGTAATTTATGCATGATTTTGACCTGTAGCAATGGGTGTCATACTATTCCTGGGAGCGGATGCAGCCTAAAGGAAGAGGTAGAAGCTGTTAACTATCCATCAACAGTTGTCTCCAAAGCTTATGGGACATGTCAAATTAGAGAACATGCAGAGTGGCCAAGAGAAAGTAAGGATGACGGAGTCTTATTTGTGATCTAACTAATGTCTGGGAGTATGGAAAGGATACAGGTTTACAGTCAGTTTTAAAATTGAGCTAGAATTTTTTCTAGGAGCTAGATATTGCTGGACTTACTGCTGATTTTCTGCTCTGGCATGTAAAAAGGTGCTAACTGAGCTTGTCAGACTGGTTCTTTACTTTTAAGTGGTTTCATAGTTTATCCACAACATTTGGTGTACAGCATAATTTAAATAATTATTAAATAAATTGTTGAATGATTGATGCATGAATACTAAGACCACATGCAGGCCCAGGTAATACTTAGGTGGCATTATTGAGACAATAGATATAAGGCAATAATTGATAAGGCTACTCTATTCTTTTGTATGAGTTTTCTTACTTGTAATGATTTAATGAGTTAAGAGAGGCTTCCCTAATGGAACAGGGAATCAATAGATTTCTCACCTAAATTGTCATTGATCTTTTAATTCAAGTTTGTTACTGCTGCTGCTTTAGTTTCACTGCATGAAACTGAAAAAACAGAGCCAAGAATAATGTTATGGGGGAACCTAGTATTTTACACAGGAGGGGGGAGAAGGAACAGAATGGTGCAGGAGATGCCAAGGAACCTGCAGGAGACAGTAAGGTAAAAATGGGAAGAGGGAAGATTCACATGAAAGGAATTTATTTGCAAGGAGTATTACAGTTGTGCATCACGGTTTCTAACTTGTACTTGGATTAAAAAATTTAACCTTAAAAATTCAGCAGACTGGGTTTTAAGAGAACTAGAACTATATTTTCCTTTAATTTACAGTCACTGTCTTGCAATCATAATTTCATTTTATCATAGCTTTTCAGTTTGGAATTCAAATTAAGAAAAATGAAATTTAATTTTCAATGCAACAAATAAAAGATGGGTAAACCATGTGACCACATACAACATACTATATGGACACCAGAAGTTGTTCCATACAAGTCTGGTGGATAATTTAATGAAAGTTTACTCTTACACCAATTAAATTATGTGCTTATTTAGGATAACCTCATAGAACTAAATGCACACACAGAAAACAAAGCCCATGTTCCTGTGCCTTAAATAGGAAAAATAACTAATTATTAGTTATTTAATAATAACTTTAAAAAATTATAAAAATATGATATATATTTTAAAAATTATATATATTAAAATATATATATATATATTAAAAAAAAAAAAAAGACTTGACTGATGAATTCTTCCTTAAGTGATACGAGAAAATGTCCTTTCATTTAAATCACAATTTGTACCAAATCACAAGGGAGAAAAAAAGAGCTTCTTTTTCCTGTCATTGCATTGTAGACAAATATCTCAACATGAAACCCTACACAATGTTGCATCATTGTCAACCTGGGTTATATAAACAAGGAATCATGATAGAGGAGGAAAACATTTCTAACAGATTAACTGTGTTTGATTATGCTTAAATTTAATGGATCTTGACACAATGAAGCATGTGAAAAGAGTCTTAAAAATAACTTGATTAGAATAATGTCTTTTAGGGATATAATACAGCAATGTGAAATTGGAAATATAGATAGACAAACAGGAGAATATAAAAATAAATATAAGTAACCTGATCATGATCATGCTTAATATTACAAAAAATAAAAGAACTTTTAGAAAAAAAGATTACTTTAAAATAAACTTGAATATTGAAAGAAAACTTGCAGAATTAAGGCGCATTTTTTCATCTTTCCCTTTGGACTCTCTCAAAGAAAATAGAGAAATTCATGTGTGGATATCTTCCAAATAGGAATGGATTATTTTCTAATAGGTGTAGGTTTTCTACTATACATTATTAAGTTCAAAAAGAAAATACCAGGCTAACATTCTGGGTCTATGTTCTAAAGACATAATAATGAAGTTGTCTCTGAAACCCTTCTTCTATAGGTCTAGGGTGGATTTGTTTCTTATTTCTCAAGCACTTATCTACAACTTTCTGATATCTCCAGAACTAGTAGAGAAAAATAAACAACTTAAGAGCATCTTTGTGAGTGTCAAGCTCTTGGATGTGTATATCATTCTAACAACCTATGACCCATTTTGTCTTTTAAATACAAAAGTTAAATATTTTTATATTTTAGTTATAATTGATTTTGCATAGGTTCCAAGACTAGCAACGAGTTTCACTGGATTTTTGTAAGCACAAAGATCCATTTGAAGTCTTGACAATGCTTTGAGGATTACATCTCCTGTAGAAGCATTAAAAGGAACTTGTATAGCCTAGAAAATTTTCCATGCCATCTTAAACTGAGACAGAGTGAAGAACTTAATCTCAGTTTACGATACTCTGAGCTGCCTTTTTGTTGCCACCTAAAATGAGTAAAATCTACATTCCAAGAAGGCCATACTTTTTCCAGACAGAGATAGTGCTGCAGTAGCAACCGGTATCATGAGTATGTATCCTGAGATGACATTTGAGCATCTGCAGCATGTACTGGCAGCCATGTACCTGGTGTCATCATATGCCCCAAACCTCCAGTGTTCATCAGTGACCGATTTTGACTGTGCACTTGTCATGGTTTGAGCCCGGCTGATAACAAAGGCCCACGTGGCCACTCACTCCCCTCCCCATTATGGGATGGTGAGAAGGAATCCACCCAGAACCGTGTGGGTCAGGACAAGGGTTGTGAGGTTTTCACTCACCAGTTACGCTCATGGGCAAAACAGACTCAACTTGGGGAAAAATCAATTCAACTTATCATTAATCAAATCAAAACAGGGTAAAGAGAGAACACAAACCAGACCTTATGTACTTTTCCCCCACCCTTCCCTTCTTCCCAAACCCAGAGCACTTTGTTCTCGGTATCTCTACCTTCTTCTCCCCAGCAACCCTGGGGTACAGGGAGTGGGGTTACAGTCCGGACGTTACGGGTTGTTCTCTGCTGCTCCTTCCTCCTCAGGGAGAAGGATTCCCCACAGTTTTTCCCTACTCCAACGTGGGGCCCCTCCCACGGGAAAAAGTCCTTAATGAACCCCTCCAACGTGAGTCCCTCCACCAGGCACAGCTCCTCAGGAGCAAACTGCTCCAGCGTGGGCGGCCCAGAGCCACGGGCTGCTTGGGGAACCGTCCCCTCCACGGCTGCAGCTCCACAACATCTGCTCCATGGTCTTCCCTGGGCTGCAGGTGCACAACTGCTCAAACGGGATTCCTCATGGGCGGCAGGTCCACAACACCTGCTCCTTCGTGACCCTTCAGGGTCTGTTCCACCGTGATTCTCCATGGGTGCAGGGGACAGGCTGCCTTCTCACCACGGGATGTAGAGAAAAATCTCTTCAGCCACCTTCTCTCTCTTCACATGTTGCTTTCTGTCACCTCTCCCTCTCCTCTGCCCCATTTTTAATCACTGGAAGGTTCCCTTTCTTGAATTTGTTAATCGCAGAGGTGCACTTTTTTTTGTTCACGGGTGGCCTGAGGCAGGCCAGGCACTTTGGAGCAGGGAGAGCTATGCAGAGCTACTTACAGGAGCCACCTCCCTGGTGGACCCCTTCCCTGCTACCAAAAACCGTACTGCAGCAACCCAGAACAGCACTTCATTCACTCCCCTACATTCTTTTCCTTCATTTTTTACTAATAGCTGTAACATTTGTCATAGGACTATGTATGTTCTACATGTGTGCCATAGGTAATAGGACTATCTGCAGGTCTGCATCATGGAGATGGAGAAGAAAAGCAGAGTAACATTAGCCATTACTAGGATACGGAACACATACCGAGCTACAGAGTTGTGCACAGCCCCCCCCCACCCCCCCCGGGTCCATTTGGATTTGAGATAGGTACTTTGCCTGAAAGGTACACTTACACAGAATCTCTTCTGCCTAGAATTAATCAAGTGAAAAATACCATTTTAAGTGTAGAGTTCATCCTCAAGGGAAAATTTGCTCTGTATCATTCTCTGTGACATTTACTGGAGCTACTCCATTCTTCACACTGATGAGGCTCAGCCAGGAAGGTGAAGAATAGGCCGAGATTCTGCAGGTTACCAGGGCACTTAGGTACAGAAGGAATGACAAAGGTCTAGCTCCTGATACAGGGTGTTCTACTCCTCTTAGGAGGTATCCCCATGAGTCAGGCAGTAAACTTTCTGTAGGTTCTAGGAATTGGAACGTGGTGTATGAACGTTTATAGACAACCAGAATGTCTGGTATTTAGGGTACCACCAGTTTCACTATGAGAATTCCCACACAGCTGTATAGTGAGAAATTAGAGGTGAAGAAAAGGTTGCTTGGGGTCAGTTGCACTGGCACAAGAAGGTACTCTTTGTTCATTAAATACTATTTGTTGCAATGAGCAAACTACAGCCAAATCTGTGGCATTCAGCTCAAAGAAGGATATAGCTTTTTCCTATATTACTGATCATGACTAATGAGAATCTTCAATAACCTGCATGATGTTAGGGTGAGGTTTCATCCATTATGAAATCAAAACACAATACAGATCCAGGAAGCTGCTGCAAAACTTCTAAAGAAAAACCACTTCCTATTTTGGTTTAATTCAGCAACTGTTGAATTATTTGGATTGTACAGCTGGAAAAGGATTTTTGCTTTCAGCATGACTGTAAGTGGGACAATCTGAATATACAAATTGGGCAGATAACATCTTTTTGATTTAAGCCAGCAGCCAGCCTGTGTGCTACACATTTTTTTAAATACTGTTTGGACCTTTGCAACCACATTATTTTCATATTGCAGTTATCAATTAGGGTAAAGACTTGTTTTTATTATTTCTAAAGATAAGAAAAAATATCCTTTTTCTTCCTGTTTTTCAGACCTCTTTTGAAAACAGTTCCATGCTAAGGACACAGATCAGTAGACTTCCACTGGCTCCCTTGTAGGTACTAGAATAGTAATGTGTTTCAGAATTTTTTTAACTGTCCACTCCATGCTATCTTAATACCTCACTGTTTGTGAAGTATATTTTTACATGAGCTTTGCAAAACACAGCAGAACTCTTATTTCTGTGGTGAGAGTCACAGAATGAATTCCATTTGTATGCAGTCCTTATTTTGAACTGGTGTAAATATAGGCCGTATACTTTGCAGTTAGCCAACAATAGGCACGCAAATTTATTTATTTAAAGCTTAATTTTGTACCAATGTAACTGTGTTTTGTAGCTGAGACAGTTTCTCATAAATTACAGACCACATTGGTCTGTGATAGAGCAGGGAATTAAACTGAGAAATCACCAATATCAAACTAGCTCAGTTATCACTTGCCCCCCTACCTGCCTCCTGTCCAGAAAGAATAAATATGCTTTACTCTGAGGAGGAGACTGTGCATGCATGCAGGTTTGCACAAACCTCTAGCTGCTTCTTGAAGTTCAAACTTGAGTACATAGCATTATAGAGACCACTTTATAAATATCCAGATAAATGTGTTACAGTTCTTTACTAAATCGAATTTCTATGAAGAAATTTGATAAAGTAATAGTTTTCTTAACTTTGTATCTTCTTTTTTTAGGACACTAAGATGTGAAAGTTCTCATAGATGCAGCAAAGGGCACACATTTGTCTAAAGCTTGACTCATTAAAGTCCTTGGTGGTCCTGTTTAGCTGGTCCATATTAATTGCAGCAATGACAGCTGGGGTCAGGGGATCATGGAACAGCTGGTATGTATTACTTTGACCTAATTTCAGGTGAGTGGTCTAGGAAATAGTTAATTATATTTATCAGCAATACAGTTACTCACAACTTTAATATTAGGGTGATTGATCTTTATGCTTTAAAGGCCCTTACAGCTGTTCCTCATAATAAGCATCATCAGAATAATCAAATACATTCATTTAAATTACATAAATTATGTGATGCTTTAACACCAATGCAATATCTTAAAGTAAGCAAATAAAAATTGTACTGGTACAAACCTGTACTGGAAACTCTTTAGAGACAGTGAAGGGAAAAGAGACAAGGAAAAGAGAAGAAAACATTTTTTCTCATTTCAACAAATTCACACACACACACAACCAGAGGCATTTCAGTTAAAGTTATGCTACCTGTTCAGACAGTTTGCAACAGACAACAATATACAAAAGAGAAACTGAACCCCCTCACCCCCGCCTATTAATATATTTAAAGATTGGAAGTATATTTAGAATACAGCATTTCATTAAGCTGAGTCAATAACTGGTAGATTACATACTTTCTTTCCGGTAAAAAATCATCTGTTTCCAAAAGCTAAAACAGTTCAGCATGCAATGGCAAATTTTGTATTCATTGCAAATATTTATGTTCATTCAAAAGGATGTGAACAGTGTGCAGAAGTTGAGAGATTGAATTTTATGTTTCTCACAACAACTGTCACTTAACTGCATTGTAGCCACAGTGGCATATACTCACAGAACTGCTCTAATAAAATTCTAAATCTCTAGTAAGGGGCTCAATGCCAATGACTGTGAGAACATAGATTTTGAATTTCCTGAGTCTGGCATATTTTAATTTTCATCTCTAACACTTGATTAAATTAAATCTTTATGTTGAATATAGGGTAAGAAGCTGGATTAAGCTCTGAATTCTGTAGTTAACACTCACGAAGTGCTTCTTGAAATAAGATCACTTGGATCATTTATCCTGTGTACCATTCATGAAGATCGATGTCCAACATTTCCGCCAGCACTCTTTGTCAAAGGTTTATTCTGCCTGGGATAAAGTTCAGCTGTTGGAACTAAAGTGTTTCGTGGCAAAGGTCTGAGACTGCTTCCCTTATTCCTTTCAGTAACACATATTTGGAGGGATAGAAATCCCATGATGTTCATGAACATTATCCCATAGATTGCTACTCACAGAAGAGAGGCAGGGTTTTATGAACATTTTGTAAATGTACTTTCAAAGTATTGGCTGGGTCTATGGAATTATTTTTCTTTTTGCATTCAATGACATTGCTTTTAAGTCTTGCTTAGTTTTATTAAAACTTTGAAAGCTCTACATAAGTGTTTGACAGGGATTTAAAAAATATTTCTTTAATATATTTAATTTTTTCAAAAATCATTCATATGTATGCATATTCTGTTCTTTTTCCATAGTACTATATATTTTTAATGACAAAATATTCACAGAAAATCAGTAAAGTTCAGCAATCATTGTCATATGCCCATGTAAAATAAATGACAATAAATTCATCCAATTAGGGCTTCTCTCAAATATCACCCTTGAGGAGCTTGAATAGCAAATTTTAATATCTGTTCATGTTAAACAGTAGTTTAAAGAAGTTGTTTGAAAAGAATCATTAAATGATCTTGGCTGAAAAATTAATTGGACTAAAATGTAATCTGCTTGAAGACATTTCCACATGCATTTTAACTAAGGGCTTTGAGAGCTTGTAAATATTCGACATTTTAAAAAAGCAGCTTTTATACCAACTTGAGTCTTCTCTAATGAGTTTATGGCACATGTGAACATTGTACAGTTTTATTTTGATAGAATAAAAACTTCTAATGCATTCTTTCTGGATGTGATCTACCTTTTTCTCCATTTCAAATATGCACGTTGCAAAGAAGTCTACACAGGGTTGCAGTTGTCTACCAATTTGTCCTCTAAGTTCACTGCTTGATTGGTAATGAATTAAACACCAGAGATCGAGAACAAAAGGCAGATCCACCAGCTTTCCTGATCAAAGTTTGATACATGGGTTGCTTTGCATAAAAAAATATTCATAATACAGGTATAGTTCTGCCCTGGGGAAACTGGTGGTTAGGCATAAGAAGATATAATAATGAAGGCCAGGCAGTCACCTGCTTTCATAGAATCATAGAATCAGAATTGGCTGGGTTGGAAGGGACCTCAGAGATCATCAAGTCCAACCCTTGATCCACTACCAGTGCAGTTCCCAGCCCATGGCACTGAGTGCCACATCCAGTCTCTTTTTAAATATCTCCAGGGATGGAGAATCCACTACTTCCCGGGGCAGCCCATTCCAATGTCTGATCACCCTCTCAGTAAAGAAATTCTTTCTAATGTCCAACCTAAACCTCCCCTGGCACAACTTAAGACCGTGCCCATGACCCAACTTAAGACCTTTGCAACACTCAGCTCTTTATTACATGCAATTCTTAGTTAACAGATCAGGGACTTTTTTATTCTTTCTGACTACAACCTGACCAAACCAGGAAACATTAATTGTGATCTGGTTCAGTTGTGAAACATAATAATGGAATTGTCTTTGAAATATATGGACTGACAAGTCATTTTATTAAAAATATGCAGCTATGTCACATCCCAGTCTTGATAGCTGAGACACTGTAATAGACACGGGAAAGTTTGTTAGCATGCTTCACTCCAGGAACTGCTTTAATGTAAGACAAAGCATAGAAGCTGCATATAATTATCCTGGAAAAACTGGAAATTAAATTAACCACAATGAGGGGAATACAAATCTAATAGGTTAGTTTATGTGCAAAACCTGCAAATTCCATGTTTATGTCAGAGTCCTGTGACCTACAGACAATTTATTTAGCTCTAATGTAAGAAAAGAAATAGTGCCATAAACTTTATTTTACAAGCAATATATACAAAATCTGAACTACTATTTTATTCTCTGCTGCCCCAGGGCTTCTTACCAGGACATCCCCCCCCTAATTAGAGTACTTTACTCAGTACTGAAAAGACAGTTAAGCCAATGTATGTTTCACAACAGTAATGAATTCATGATGGTGTTGTTATAAAGCACACAGACTTTTTATTCTTAAAAGAATAAATGCATGGCCAGGATCATCACTTCAAACATATAATCCTTTCTTTATTCTGTTTTCTTTCTTTCATATGAAAAAAAACATTGATACGTTCCAACATGACTGAGAATATTTGATGCTCACATTTAAAATTCCAGTCATTTTAATATCAGGGAAATTATTATTTTTATTTTCTCTCTCCTAAAGAAGAAAAAGATTGACAGGGACTTCAGAAACAATTGGATTAGTAAGATTCTGGGTATCTAAGTCCATGTACATCAAGCTAGTTTGTGTTTAATTTTTCACTTCATTTTCCCTCTCTGTTCCATTTATATTGAAAAGTTGTCCAGATCCTACATGTGGTCCACACTAATGTTGAACAACTTTTTTATCCTGCCCCCTGAACTTTCTGAGCTCATGAAACTAGAGATCCTCTTGTACATTAACTCAGATTAATCTCACATTTCTTAAAAAACTTAGCAGAGGCTTCTGTAAATTAATTATTTGAACTTCCTTAGGTAGTCAGTGGGGAGAGATAGGCACCTCTGTGTATTTTCTGGACTGACTCACCCTCTGGGGCCACTTGTCTCTGCATTGTTTATACAGGGATGCTGAAGTAATTGTGTTCTCCAGTCCAACAATCGGCTATCATTATTTGGAAAATTTGTGCCAGCATTCATGCTTTCAAAAAGTTTTACTAGTGTTTTCAAAATGGTTCTGTAAGTCCATTCACATGCTCTGAGAGCTGGCTGCTGTGTTTCAAATAATGATTTTGAAAATTCCAGTAATTGTCTTCATCAAACATTTTTTTCCCCATAGTTCAATGACTTAATTTCCTAAAACTAATGGCTCCCTCTTCCATGCATGTGTTCATGATTAGATTTTTGGCCTAAGACTCTAGAGAACAGGAAACCTCCTTTTGACATCTACAAGTAAACAAGAAGCCCTGGGCTGCTTTAGAGCTCTGCCTGGGCAGAGCCTCCAAAGGTGCTGATGCTCTCTCCTGCATTTGTCACTGGGCAAGGAGGAAAACTGGTATGAGACCCAGGCTAATCAGCTGCTACATGTGTACACATATGCTGCATACAGTATGTGGTCCTTTTTTAAATATTTTTTTTTTAAATGGCAACTTGGAACATTTGGTTTAAAGCAGGTATTTTTTAGAGAAAACAAAGAGAAGTTATTTTTATCCTCTGCTGACACGGAGGTGGCAAAACTGAATGTGCCAGGGCAAAACAGGTGATACAGCAGTTGGGAAATGACTCAAAATAATGACAACCATGATTTGTGAGGGATTTTGAGTCTTGCTTTTAGATTTGCTTTTGGGGGTTTTGCTGTTGTTTGGGGCTTTTTTGCCCTACTGCTGGTAACTCTGGACAGTTTCACAATGCAGTTAATTAAAACTCCACAAACAAGGTAATTTCTGTGGGTTTTTGCAGTGTTTCTTTTTTTTTCCAGTTTTCAAGACCTTTGTTTTACTAGACCAATATTTAAATAATTTTATCTGATAATATTTACTCATAATTCCACATGGCAGTATACTTACATTGAATTTGAAGTACACAAGATATTTCATAAATTAATTTGGATCCAGATATTGCTGTTTCTTTTTTTTTTTTGTGTTAGTCTTTGTGGTGTAATACTATGTATCTTTTGGGGGGCTTACCTCCTTATATACTGGCAGCATATTGAAGATTTGCATTATAGAAAAATGTTTTATGTTGTGGTTCTGCTGAGTGGTACTGTAAAAAAGAATAAAACATGCAGTGGAAATTAATTCCTCAGGAATGCTCCACAGTTGACTGTGACAAACAAAGAGCATTCAGGATAAATTCACTGCTGCCATACTGCAAGAGAAGTGTAAAAGAAGTTATTGTTTTATAGTGTTATCTTTAAATACACATTTGGAGCTTTAGTTCTAGGTCTGCTTGACATATTTGGAGCATGTGACAAGATCTTCAAAAATTTTCCACTTTCTCAACCAGCCTTCAACACTTGTGAAATAAACTGACTACAGAGTGCCATGTTAAACTCCTTTCTCTGTTCCTTGTCTTTTTTTAACAGTATTATGTTCACAGGGAATAGATCCAAGACTCTGGACTGAATCAGACTGACAAAGTCTTGCAATATTATTGAGTAGTGAACGTTGTTTGTTTTGGCCTGCTTCCTGAATTCTTTTATTCTTTTGTTGCTTATCTTTTTCCTATATTCTTAGGCGAGATTTTTTTTCCCATGTGAAAAACAGGACCAAAATATGAAAGATGGTTGAGTTTCATAGTGCCACTTAGTTCTACTGGTGTTTCATTGGCATTGAGCCAATGCTTATTATCCAAAATATATGTCCTTTTCACAGTTGTATCATGAATGTAATTTTGTTATCTTGCATAACGTGTGTGTGTGTGTGACGTGTATTTGCAGTAAGCCATTTAAATGTAAACTGATTAGCTAGAATTTTCAATGATTTGTGCAAACTCAATTTTTTAATTTAATGAAGTTCTACTTTTAAAAGCTCTAAATATTTGTATTCATTTTCCTGTAAAACTAGCCACTGTCTGAAGACTTGAACAGTTCAGACTGATCTATAATCGGTGTCTGTACTTTTTATTATGTTGATAGTTAGAGGAAACCTCTCAATATTGTTTTTAAAAATGTGTCTGAAAGTGAATGAATGAAGAGATTGTATTGCATGTTATATCTATGTGTGTGAGAGGGGAGCAGCAAAAAATACCACAAAGAATGGAAAGCTGCAGATTTCTAAATAAATGCCAGGAGCCTGATCCTAAAAGACAAAAATATCTTCATAGAAGCTTTTTGATCTGATTACTAGCTGAGGCATGGCAACATACATAAAGATAATATCTCCTTTTTCATTCCTTTTGTGTACAAAAAATATGTTTTTTTACTTTTTGATAAATACATAAAGTTGCATTAAAGTCATAGTTGGTGTGATTAGAAATTACTCTTCTGCTCAAAGAAAACCAACTCTGGTGATACAATCTATGACCTCAGTGCCATGACCAAAGTGGAAATAAGCAAAATGCAGAAGAAACACAGGGAAACTTACACTAAGTGCTTTTTTCCATGTGGCTATTGCTGCCACATGTGCTTTGTATGAACATGTATTAAATGCAGAGCTGGTATCATTGCTGCTTGTTAAAGTTTCCTGCTTTTTTTTAAGGTTATTTTTATAGTATCTTTTGCATACAAGTTCATTTAATTTATCCATTTTGATGAAATTTTCCATGTTTGGTGTTTGCGTGAAAATTTCTTTCATTTTATTTTTTTAATTCAGCCAAACTATTTGCATGGTTTCCAAGAAGCCGAGGTAAATAAATTAACATGCAAAAAATTCCCCTTTCTTTCTCTTTCCTTGAAAAGCTCTCCAATTCACATATTTATAAGCAGAACAGGAGATCCCTGGCATCTTTTTTATTCATAGGGGAGTCTTCCATTTCCTTAAAACGCCAGAATTTTTCAGGTAACAGGCCTTCAGGAAAACTCTGTTTGTACATGCTCATAATTTTATCATTGCTTGCATCTCTCACGCCTCTTATTACTGACAAGATTGGACTTTTGCCATCTTCACAGTGGGACTGAAGGTGGAAACTTTAGAGTACGTGACAAAAGCCAGGCTTCCTTGCATGAGCTTCTCCATTTAGGAAGAGAGAGTCAATATTAGGGACTGGACTGAATAGCAAAACACATACTGATGCGGGTTTTTTCTATAAGACCTAATACCTTGTTTTGTGATTTCTGTGCAGCAGAAAAAAAAAAGAAAGTATCTCATTCAAGGCTGGTGTCAGAACTGGTTTAAAGGGACCGATAGCACCTGAGCCTACGAGAAATAATGAAGGCAGAAGAAAGGAGCCAGGTGTCTGAACTGTGAAATATTGTAGGTGAGCAATGAATTGCTCTTGAAACGAAACCAAAATCTATGTAGGAAGATTGAAACAAGATACTAGTGTATTCAGAGCAAGTTGGAAAGGGATAGGAACTGCAGAGCAAGGTTTGATCTGACTTGGAATGCAGAGGATGAAGTGAAATAGTCCAGCAGATATAGGAAGGAGAAGCCAGGGAGAAGGTTGAGTGAAAGAAAAGAAAACGGAAAAAACGAATGCCAATATTGGTTAGAGAGCAGAAGGTTTAACTAAGGACAGGTATAAAACATCTGGAATTTAATGGCAGGTGGTTGGGGGGACGGGGGGACGGGACTGTGAGAAAGTAAATAAGCTGAAGAGTTGATATTCATGCAATGAGTTTGA
The DNA here is from genome assembly GCF_036169615.1 of Heliangelus exortis. Taxonomy (NCBI): domain Eukaryota; kingdom Metazoa; phylum Chordata; class Aves; order Apodiformes; family Trochilidae; genus Heliangelus; species Heliangelus exortis. The sequence goes on along the minus strand of NC_092426.1, from coordinate 27,353,254 downwards.
GCAGAGAAACCAAGCCCAGTGCGTATGCTTGTGGGGTGACTCTACCCTTTTCTTCAGTGCTGTGTGGCCACACAGCAGATGTCCAGGAAAACCAAGTAGAAAGTAGGAACTGTTCTGTTTTGTGCAGAAGCTGGAATAAGGTGTGGAATAGGAAGAATGCAAGATTTGGTTTCATGATGAAGATGGGAAAACCTGCCTGGAAATTGTATTTAAATGATGAATTTAGTGGCAGTTTGTGTGATGTTAGTCTTTTCCTTTAAACCATTGATCTCAGAAGTCATAATTGACTGTGCAATTGTTTTTTGGGTTGTTTTGTTTTTTTTTTTTTTTTGCATTTGTCTTGCATTCATGAGTGAAATGAAAATTAATAAAAATTGTTTTTAACATATTTGTAATGCACTTAGCATGCACGCTCGCCCCCAAAAACCATCAGGCAATTCAATGAACATTTGCAAATATTTTTGACCTGAATCTCCATGCATCTCAGTTTTCTGCCTATTAAACCAGGATGTCAACTCACCAAATATTGGTCAAGATAAAGTGGCATTCCTCACATTGGGAAACTGATGAGCCCGCAAAAAAGTCCAGGAATTAATAAGATAGGCTTCAGAGTAGTTTGAATGCATAGCTGCGTGCAGTGGAGAAGGCATGGTGCCACATACTGATCAATGGAAAGAAAATTAAAGGTTTTGTCTATAATCTGTAGCTGAACATTCTCTATCCTGTGCTCTGAGAGACAGGGCCTCTTCTGCTGCAATTTTTAACTACTCAGTTGTGCAGTAAGAAGAAGTCGTCATCATTTCTTGTGTACATTGATCTTGGTTTCACTGACAGCTTACAGCAGTAAGAATTTGAATCTGTAAATGCTTTACTGTCACTTTGTGACTTTTAGTTTTTCAATGACACATAATGGAAAACTGAAGTTCCTTTGTGGAAAAAAATCTGTTGCCTTAGAAAGAGGCAGATTTATGAAAAACAGGAATTAATATTTTCTTATTTCAAATTCCTTTTCAAGACTGCCAATTGTGGGTTTTATTTTATTGTGAATTTATTCTGAGCATTCAGGACTCTATGAGTGTTGTTCAGTATGTTCTTTCTATTTTTATTACTTTATAAATTAGTTATTACTTTTTGTGTTTAGTATATGTTGAACTTCCCTTTTCTTCTTGGTGTATCTTTTCTAAAGATATTGAATGTAAAATACATGTATGTGGAAAGACAAATTAAAATTTCCCAGATGAGATCATCTTATTGTTTAAAAAAATTAAGGAGAGTGTTGCTGAGTTTTTAAAGTTTGAATACTATACCTGCCATCTACTGGAAGTACAAGGATGATGCATTTAAATTGAATTGTGGTAACTGCTCAGTCAATAACATTTATAATCCTGTACTTTATTATTTTACCTCTATAATTACGTTTTGACCTTTAATATTTTACCTAACCAGTATTACTTTATTTTAAAAATGCACTCTTAAATTTTAGCTCAGCTTTCATAGATTTGTTATTAACCCACAGTAAAATCTAAACAAGTATTGAAAATCAAGTGTAAGAAATAGGTTTGCCTTGTTCTTCTGACTCATTCTACATGACCATTCATTTTCATGGACCTGCACAAGTTGCAGTTGGAGTGGGGCTGAGACAAAGAACTTTTCAGATGCTTATTTATGTTTTTATTTGGAAAAGAATAGTTACAGTATTTTAAAATAACACCTTAGCAAGTGGTTTTGTTGCTGTTGTTAAATGGCTTTTTCTTTTTAATGTGGGGAACATTTTTAAGGAACTGGTAAATCATGCTTGGTCCATTTTTATCTCTTCTTGACTCCTAGTTCTCGTCCCATAAACCACAGTAATTTCATTCCAGCATGGGCACTCAGGCTGATTAAAAATCAGACAAAGTCATATAAAGGCAAAGAAGTCCATTAGACTTTTGTTGCCACTGGATTTGGGACAGTCTGGCTTAAATATAGTTTGATCTGGTTTATTAATCTCAAAGTACTTGGGAACAGAAAGAAAAAAAATTGATTCGTTATGGCTGCCATTAGATGAATTCCCAAGGCTACATATGATTCAAAGAATCCATTTTGATGTGAGAAACAATATTTTGTCTGAATGTTAAAGCCTAAAGTAGATTATTTAGTAAGATAGCTTTTCACCAGCTCAGACTGTGAAAAGGAAGAGAACTAATTGAACCTATATTTGCCTTTTTAGAATCTGTTGCTAACCAGACCAAGAGAGTCCTAAAAGGGAAACAAAGAAAATCACCAGTTGTCATCAAGGAAGCATTTCTGAATTCCTAAGAGATTATTGTGGAAATAAACCTTATAAATGCTGGGAAAACTCTTTTACCAGGCTGTAATACTAGAAACCATTGAATTTTGGTTATTCTCAGCATCATTTTTATTGCCCATTATTAGACACTCTTTGAGTATTACATTCTGAGTTACTTATGATTAAAATTTTTATCCTTTTCTAGCACTGTTACTAAACAAGAAATTACATATTTACTCTTCTGTATTAGTTTTCTTTTAGTTTATTAATGTCTATTAGTACATATTTTATCACTTTACTAGAGAAAGAATGACTGGGCAGTTAAATTCATTTTCTCTCTGTTTAAAATTGAGTTTCTTCTTTCTTATGCTGGGCTAGGAATTATTAAAAACCTGTATGCCAAAACCAGGCAACCTTGGATAATAGTTATTTTCAGTGGACAATATAAATGCTTTAGGCAAAGAACATCTTGAACTTTTGCCTTCTATTTAAACTGTGTATATGCCACTTTAATTATGGGAGAGTAGATAGTGTCTGGATTCCATAATATTTAATACAGAATTGATATACTATGCTTAGGATATGATGGTGGTATTTTCCCATCTTTCTAGCTAATCAATTGTCAAGCGTAAAATCATAAAATTTCTCTGATCTTTTGAGAGCAGGACAGAAAACATGTAATTGCCTTTACCTCAAAATGGAATTTTATTGAATAAATTAAATACAGGAACGTTTATTTGCTTATTAAAATAAACTCATTAATCATGAATATTTAAAAACACTCTCAAATAATAGCATATTCACTTAATCTGAGAGGCGGAGTTAGGCTCCATGCTGAGACTGGGATTCCTTTGTGCAAAGCTAACAACATACACCTAAACCTCTGAAAACCCTAGACATCTAGGATATCTTTTCATAAATGTTTTGTTTATCCTACCCTGACAACCTCTAGCTCAGCTTCAAATTCCATTGTGATGTATTCCTGTTTTCCAGACATGTTAATACATGTAACCCTAAGGCTGCCAGGCTTTTCAGTATGAGCTATAAATTTATCTTCTTTCTCTGCACATACAGGGAAAAAGATCTTTTACCTAAGCCTTGTTTTCCAGAATTATTTCTTTTCTCTCTCTTTGACTTTAGGGAAGAAGGGATCAAAGGCAGGTAGAGCGTTTTTTGTTTATAGATATTTTTTTCCCCAGATATACATAGCTGGAGGCCAGATCTGGTTAACTATTAACATTTTAAATTAAACACTTCACATGCATAATAAAAACCAGGTCTCTTGTGTTGCTGCTGAAGCAGAATGTCTCTTTTTATTCAGTATGTGCTTTGATAGTATTCCAAAATCATCCTTTTGCATTTAGATAGGTTAAGTGGTGCCTGAAGGATGATTTGCAAATAATTACAAACAGTGGAGCAGATAGTCCAAAGCAAAAGAGGAAATATTAAAAGATGTTTTTCTTTTTTAAGGAAAATGTCATCTAAAGTTTAATATCCATGTGGATCAGACATATGCTCATTCTATATTTCCCCTTCAGAACTGCTCTTTTTCTTTATGTCAGGAAAATTTCTGTGTTATTGGCTTCTCCACAGATGTTCATCTACTGCCACCTGGTAAAAAAAATCTCACTGCTATCTTCCCAGTTGATTCCCCCCAAATGTTGCTTGAAGGTTCTGTAATCTCTTTGTTCTGTAAACTCCAAGGTTACTTTTTCATCATGGAGATCTACTGTGTGAGGTGCTCCCAAGCATGCATGAGTCTACGAGTTATATATATTAAAAATCAGAGAAGAAGCAAAACAAAATGCTGCCATTAACATCAAGTGCAGATTTTTATTTCTTCTGAACTAAACTGGAGTTAATCTGGATAAACATCCTTTCACTGAATGAATGTTTTCTTTCCTTTCAATATCCCACATTCTCTTTGGATTTCTATTCTAGAAAACTATTGGTTAGAAAATAGTTTTTTCTTTATTCTGTCTTGAACACTGCAGTTCTATCAGTCGGATTTGCTAATATACTTTATGTCTGATTTAAAAAAAAAAAAAAGATTTCTTAAGCTTGCTTTAGTCATAGATTACCTTTTTTTAACACTTACTGAATGAATGTTGTGATTACTTAATGTAGCTGTCAACAAAGCACAGAGCGTTTCAATGATAAAGTTGTTTTATTGGAGGAAAAAAAATTTAGACAATATGAAAGGACTTCAGCTTAACCACTTTGGTTCATGAAAATCCACCTGTTTTGCACAGATATTCTACATTCGGTCTTTCCGGGGCAGAAAGATAAGAAATTATTTAATTGGTGTGTTTTGAATAGAGGAAGTTAAAAATTGAAATTTTTTTTTTTTTTCATTTTTCAAGGTTTTCTGTTAGAAGGAGCTATGTACCTGCTGGAAGGTATTATCACACTAGTTTTATAAACTGGAATGCTTGGAGGAGCCTTAAGAAAACACTGCTAAGGTCTCTGCTACCTGCACTTCCTGATTCCTTTCCTCATCCTTGACTGAAGATCTGAAATCTTCTCTAAAAATTATGGAAATACAGAAAGATACTTAAAACTATGATTGGTCTAATAGGTAATTTTTAAAAAAATTTTTTAAAAAAAAGGTAATGCTCTTTTTCAAGTGTTCCCTAAAGAGTTAGATAACATTCAAAAAGTCATATATTGGTGAGAAACTTGTATTTAATAGAATGAGAAATAGATTAAAGGAATTTGTAGTGTCTTTAATCAAACTTTGGCCTTTTAGTAATGCCTGTAAAATAAATATTCTGGACTGACACTACAGAAAAAAATTTTCCTGAGGTGCCAAGTAGAACATGATCAGCCTTTTCTTTGACAAAGATAGTACTATTTTCCCTGCTGAGGCCATTCAGAACCAGATGCTGAGAATTGCACCTCTTTCTGGGATGAGCCATCTATAAGATGATAAAAAGAGAAAAATCATATTTATTCCATGTACACATTTCACCAGCTTAAGTGTGTGATAAAGGATTGAAGAAAATTAAAGATATGCTAAAAGACTTTGGAACTACTAATGGTATTCTGGAGCAGATGCATTTACCTGCTTATTAAAAAAAGCATGAAAAAATTTGGAAGAAGGCAGATAGTTATGTTTTGATTACAGCATGAAGCCTATATGCCCAAATTTAATTTCCACATCTCCCACACGTGTGTGACTCTGAACAGGTCAGTTAATTTTTCATATGCTCCAGCTTTGTAACATTAGTGATAAAAATATTTTTCCTATCTCCCCAGAGTTACTGGGGGAACTTTGTGGTAAGATGTTCTATCTAGCCATGACAAAACAAAATCTTAAAAATTGCTTTGTGTCTTTAGCCAAATGCAAAGTAGTTCACTTTTACTGTATATACTTCATTTAAATCTAAAGCATTTTTAAAAGATGAAGCATACCACCTGCATAATCTTATTTGTAATAAATAATTTGTTTGTCTATACTCTCATTAATCACCACCTTAATTGCTAGTCAAAATTTCTGTTTCATTTAAGGTGATTATTTGTGTAAGGTACCTACAAATGTGGGTCACATGCTAAAAAAAATATTAAAAGGAACCTAAGGTTTTTCTCTGAGTTAAATCCAGTCTCCTAGAAAATCTATTTCCTTCTTTAGAACAGCTTTCATACAGAAATAAGATTTCTTTCAGCATTAGTGTATCTAGGATAAATGACATTTTCCACCTCTGTATTTTGTTGGGTGCCTAGGAATAATATAGAGAGCCAGCATCTGTGCTGCACATGGGCTCTTACAGAGAATCTCCCAAACAGAGTGAAAAGATCATTAACAGCCCAGATTTCAATCTTCTTTATGCAGCTCAGGTATCAAATGAGTAATTTGGTGTCCGCAGCTTTGAAAAGCTCAAATACAAAAGATACAAGAGGCAGGATAATGGTATCTTAGTGATTACACTCTTTTTCTAACTACTTCCAGGGCTTTTGCTTTCAGTTCTGCCTTAACAAAAAGATAAGCCTGAAAACAAGCCAGGTCCCTATTAAAAGCATAGCATATGTCTAGGAAAGAAAGGTCTTGCTATTTAGATTTATGTCTTTTGGCAGATTTATAAGGTGTTTATGTATAGTAGATTTGATCCCTTGGACAAGTGCTGAAGGGTATACTTGAACTCGTGTTTAGAAATTCTGATACAAAGAAGTTCCTGGTAATATGATTTAATTCCTAGTAATGACACTTCTCAGGACCAAAGAAGGTGGTGCTTTTACTCTATGACAATAGCCATGGTTTGCAAACAAAGTTAGAAGAGGCAGCCAGTAAGGAATGTACGGATTACATGCTGCATCTGTCCAATGTTTGACATGCTATTGATCTAGAGAACATATAATTTATTTTCATTTTTTATTCAGACTTATGCTCAGTAGGACAAGGTCACGAACTCCAGACATGTAGCTCTCATAACCAGCTTTGTTATAGGCAGGGATTTATAACAAATCTCTTCTAGGTCATATTAATTAAACCAGAATCAACAATGAGCTTTTCTTCCAGACACTTTTAGCCAAGAAAAACAATACTTTGGTGAGTTATATTCTAAATATAAGTTATCTGGATATCAGAATGTATATGGATGTTTAAATGAAGTAATTCAGCAAAGGAATAGCAGGTGAAATTCATTGCTCCTGTGATGTACTGCTATTGCTTGTGTGCCATGGGGAACTGTTTTATTAATATCTTTGGTAAAGACTGTGGAAAGGTAGGCTTTTTCAGATGGTTAAATGTTTGCTTGTGAAAAAGATACTCAAAATGGCATGTTAAAAAGGAGATAGCATATCTTGCACTGGTGGTTTGCTGCAGCTCTAAATTGCAGGTTTAATATTTTTTCAGGAAAACAGAGTTTGTTTTGTAGATTCCTTTCTTTTTTGTAAAGACCAAAGAAAAAATGTTTTTTGATATTTATGTTATCACTTTACTACCCAAGTCAATACTTTTTGTTCATTTGGTAAACTTGTAGGTTGGTTGCAGATAATGGGTATGTTTAAAATTAAATGTAGAATCCTCCCTAGAATACCTCACTCTTTTGAAAAGTCATATATGAATCTGAGTTTTCAGGTATGGATTTTTTCTTGCTGTCTTTGTTACAGTATTTCTTTTCTTTTATTGTTCTCTGTATGTCTACAAATAATGGCATAAAATTTGAATATCCTCAATATCCAATTTTCATTCTTCATAGTTCTAGCACAACTTAGAAAAAGAGTATGTTGAAAAAAACATTCAAATGCCTTTTGTTGTTAAACATTTTCAGCGTTTCAAATAAAATTAATTATATGCACAACAGAGGTGGCCACAAAGCAAAATAATTTACCACAAAGTTACTCCACTATATTTTTGTCAAAAGCTACTATTCTTTATCATGCAGCTAAAGAAAACAAATCAAGACCTTGTCCCTCTATATATCTAAATGTTTGTAGAGCATTTAAAAATATAAAGCATTTTTCAGGTTTTTTTTCTATCAATAAAGAACAAACATCTACACAAGGATGGAGTATAGAAAGGGTGCTGAGTAACACTCATTTTCAAGACTGGTAAAACAGTAGCTTCATAAGCCTTTCTTGTAGAGTTTTTATTGAATAAAATCATATCTAAAATAGTGTAAACAGTTCTATATTTCCCCTCCCTCTGCTTACCATAGCCTCCTGTATATTTAGTACACAGGGCCGGTACAACAGCACTCCTGCTCCTCTCAGACACCATTTATTGTCATTCATCACCAATTTGTGCACTCTTGGTAATGGTTGCAGCTTAAAAGTCTATGCTTCAGTCTGATAGGAATCTGCAGAAAGCCCAAAGTCTTGCCAACAAAATCCATGCAATGTCTCATCTTAATCTAGTGCTCCATGTATGATTTCCCTGGTGTGCTGCTGTAGACCTCTCTACCAGTTTCTCAGCATAGCTGGTTGTCCATTTAGAAGGAAATGGCAATTTCTGCTATTCTCTGCTATTCTAAGCAATGTGATCTCTATTTATGGTTCTCTAAGTATCTCCAGACTGTGAACAAAATTGTGTGGAGAATTTACAAGACAACACTAATTCAGATCTCAATGAAGACAATGGGAACCTGGAGGTTTTGCAGAAACGTGGATTATTGCATTCAGCAATAAAAAGGTACTTATATGGAGGGAAGAACTGTAATGGTTGCTTAGTGACAGACTATGGGCCTGAGAAGGCAAAGGTAGAGTCAAGATAGATAAAGCTGTGTAGTTAATTAAAAATGTACTCGGCAAACAGAATTCACAGTTCCACTTTCACAGGCGCTACTGCTTGTATCAGGAATCAGGTGTAAGATATCAAATATAAGAAAAAGCATGAACCCAGAGACAGACACCAAAAAAGTTCATAAACGCTCTTCCTGTATTATTAATGTGAAGGGAACATAACACATACAGATGAGTGTTCCAGGACTTTCTTCTAAGGGCAAGTATGCTACCCCAAAAAAAAGCTACATAAGTGAAGCATCATATTTCTGATAGATACCTGTAGTACATACTTATTTTTGCACTGCATTTTTTAAAATTATGTGGAATATTGATACCTTTAAAAAATCAAATAGAAAGCATTTTAATTTGGTAGAGGCCTCATTTAATATGAAATAAAGTTACATATAGGAATAAAATTACTTTTATTCACTGCAGAGTCTTCTGAAGAATTAAAAATCTTTTGACAATTCTGATGTTTTAACACATTTCTTCTTACCTGCACCATCTGATTAACTTTGAAATTTGAAGAGATTTACATTACATTTATAAAACTTAAGAAATTACAAGACTCGTGATAAACACGGGCTTCAAAACTAGTTTGATAGATTTAGGTACATTTACAATAAAGAGCTCGACCGGGAATTTTGCATGGGTCAAAAAACTGAATACTTGTCAAAAGTTTCCTGATAAACCTTACAGAGTAATACATGAAAAAACCCATGAGGGACTAAACTGAGTTAGTTTCAGCTCTGTTGTTGATGGTATCAGTAACAACATTTATAAAAACTATTGATGATTGATTACAAAAATACTCAGCAAAATCTACCAGGCTAATATGTCACCAGTGCCTAATATTGTAAAACTTACTAATAATTGTACAGTTATATTGACATTTAATCTTAGCCTTTAAGTATTTGTAAATATTTTGTCATAAACACTTCATGTTTCAGCTAAAGCAATGTGCTATTTCTTTTGAATGTAATGCAAGTCACAAAATTTACTGTGCATGTTCAGTGTTGAGTGCAAACAATTGGATTTACAATGAGAAATACATGCTGGAGTTTGCAAATGAATTCCCTGAAATGTGAAGTCTTTGATATGTGGTGAGCTAGGTCACAACCTCTGGGTCAAATGTCACTGTGAATTATAATAATTGCAATTTATGGTAAAGACTAGAGTAAGGTTTGAAACCTGTCAGTACAGATCATGAAGTAGAAATAAATTACAGCTTGTCATAAATGACAGATTTCTGTTAGGTGCTTTCTTTCGCTTTGACTGAATCAGACCTTTATCCACCCAGCAATTAACTTTATTCACATTAATATTCAGCAGTGTTGACAAGACTGACACAGTAAAACTCCGTTTGTATAAAAGTAAAGACAGTTTGATGTAGAGTTATTATATTGTCTCATAATTCACTGTTCAGATGTAGATCTTGATAAATGATGAACAAAGCTATTGACTCTGGTGTTGACTTGCTGTGCCAAAAAAGGGATCTGATTTTCTGTTTTTCAAGGTACACAGATTTTTGTTTGAAAATAAACAGTAATTTTATCTAAAGCATTACTAAAGGAAATATTAACGCACTGGAATCATCCTGTTTATTAATTCCATATATTATATAGTTCCCCAGATATTTGTTTAATATTTAGAATAATTATTATTATATAAAATGTTAAATCAGGCTAATCCGATAAGGCATATAGAAGAAAAATATGTGTACTACTCCTACCCATACTGAGGCTGTGGCCACACAAAAGGAATAATTGACTTATCAACTGAAGTGGAAAGGCAATAACTACTGAAAACAAAAAAGCCCCCAACAGTTGGTGTATCTGTCCAATATAATATTAGCCAACAAAAAGTAGAGTTAATAATAAGAAAGAGCAAATTTTCCAGTGTTTAAAAGAAGTGTTACAGATGTTGTTGAGAGATTTAACAGCTGCTCTTTTTAGTTTTATAACACTTACTTGAACTGTATTTACAAAATTGCTGATGCACAGTTGAAGCCATTACACAGACACAAACTTTAAAGTACAGATATGAGCTTTTTTCTGATACCATTTTACTTCCATAGAGTCTTTTATGAAAGGATCAGAAAGCCCTTAATTAATCACGCTTTATCTCAGGCACAGCATTTGAGTTAGATAAATATTTCATTGCAGTAGGTGACAAAAAGACTTTTGTACAGCTTCTCACTGAACATGACAATTTTACGGTACCTTTCTAAACAGAATCTCCAAATGGCATGGAAACAATAATCATTCATACCAGCATTGACTATAAGTTTAGTTTCTTTTCTTCCTTATTCTTTCCCACTGAATCTGTAGATAAACATCGAGGAAATTTACATTAAAAATCTGAACCTCTGTTGTATGTCAGCCTTCTATTGCTACTTCAATATAATGAGACTGCAGTACATGTGAAACAAGAACATGTTGGAGAGTACTTGTGAATCCTCCAGAATATATTTTATTGTGTACTAAAAAAAAAGAGGAAGTAAATGTCATTGCAAAATGACTAAAACCTAGCTTATTTTTACTTCTTGGTTACCCACAAGGGTTACCTGCAGCAAGACCAGCTGAGACCACTGAAGAACTAAGGTGATTACAGCTTTTGTCTCTCAGTTGTGTTCAACATAAGCCATCTATGAAGCACATAGTTGAACCAGATCACAAGAGAGAGCAAGCCAGGTGTGGCTGTATCTTGTCTACTTTGAGGACATTGTAAGCCATACTGGATCTATTTATCTCTACATGAGTTCCAGTCTGCTGTGAGGTGATTAGGTTGCAGACAAACTGCAATCTGCTACGTTAATACTAGCAATGCATTCAGGACTAGGTTATTTATTTTCAAATCTCCATTCTGCCCAATTTGGAGGAATACCTTGAATACAGGTCTGTGGAACATGGAGCAATTTTGAGGCTCCTGGGCACCCTTCGGTGAAGCTCTCTCAGTATTCTCTTTTTCCCTCTTTTACCTCATATGGACGTATGTTCATATTTGAGTTTCCACAGCGCTGTGAACACTTCTGATCACTAGATCAGTGACTCAAACTTAGGATTTTCTCTCCTTGAACCAACAGTCATTAGCAATGAATGTTTAACCCAGTGTGCCTTACAATCTGTGTACATGTTCTCTGGGCATGGAATAGCAGAAATGAGAGCAGGCTGCTCAGATGCAGGACACATCTCACAGATCTCTGTCTGCTAGGTGAAAGTCCTAACCACAAATAGAACAAAGCAGGACATTACTTTCACAAATCTTGCCTTTGGGCTTCAAGGTTTCCTTTTCTGTCTGCATTTTAGAAATACCCACAACTACTGTTACTTTAACTGTCTGGTTCCACTTTGAATACAAAGTTTGTGTGTCTTTCTCAGATTAACAGGAACAGAAACAGAGAAATAGTTGTCACAGTTTAGGCCCCGCTGGTATCACCCAGGCCTGCCCTCACTCACCCCCAGGCCCACTGTGGGACAGGGAGAAGGAAATCCACCCAAAAGGCTCCTTAATCAAGATAAGGACAGGGAGGTTTGCATTCCCCAGCTCCAGTAAAAGGCAAAACCAGACAGGTTCAATTTGGGAAGAAAAAAAACCAGGTGACAGAGAAAACGTGGCCAATCTTCCCAGACCCAAATTTCTTCACTCCTGTCTCCCCCTCAGCAGCACAGGTGGATGAGGAATGGGAATTCAGGGTCAGTTCACCACATGTTCATCCCTCTCTGCAATCCCACACAGGCTGCTGCTTCACATGTGCTCACCTGTGACACTTCAGAGGCTACAAATCCACATTTACCCCACTGTGGTCCTTCAGGGATGGCTGCACCATGCTCCTCCGTGGGCTGCAGGGGCACAGCCTGCCATCTCACCACGGGCTGTAGAGAATTCGCTGCTTGAGCACCTTTCCCCCTCCTTCTTCACTGTCCTTGGTGTCTTTTCTCTGTCATTTCTCTCTCATTTCAACCTCTACTCTGCTCTGCAGGCCCTTTGTTTTATAATTTTTCAGTTTCATTTTCCCTTTCTTGAAAACATTACTCACAGACGTGTATCCAGCTTCCCCTATCAGCTCAGGCTTGGGCAGAGGTGGGGCCAGGATTGGAACCATGGGAGCTTCCAGCAGCTTCTCACAGGAGCCAACCCTCTGGCCCCTCTCTTTTCCAAAGCACCACTACACTGACCCAAGAAAATAGCAAGCTCTGGAGAAATGCACAACTAAAAAAAAAAAAAAAAAAAGTTTGAAAAATCTAAAAATATTTATAATGTATTTGCCATTAGAGCAATTTTTTAAACTTCACATAGCCCTGTTCTGTAATTCTTATTATAATTTTCAAGAATAGTGTGTGGAGAAATAGCAAAGCTACCATGATTAAGTTTCTGTGAGGATAATCCCCATAGTTGCTGTTATGGCAACAGCGTTGCCCACATTATAATCTGAAAAGCATTGTTGGTATTCTGTAACTGTGTGAATATTACAGTACACAGTATGATTCTTCAAGATTATCATCAGGAAGCATTCATTTTTCCCTAACTTCATTAACATTAAACTTTCATTTACCTATTTGTATCTCTGTTGATTCTAAAATACTTAGATTTTCCTTTTTTGTCAGGTTTCCAGTCCCATTTTAATGCCTTCTTGTCTTTCAAGATTTGAATAATTTGCACCAGCTTTCTGTATTTATTGATTGCCTTAGCTCCAAGACAAGCCTTATAGCATGCTTATATGGGCATTGCCTGCCTTCCTGCTTTCTTTTCCACGTTGAAATAACTGTGATACAACTGCAAGATAGATCTCTGACTTTTTTGTGCCTGCTGGTGACTTGAGAGCAGCCCTGAGGAAAAGGCCTTGGGGGTACCAGTCAATGAAAAGCTCCACATGAGCAGTCAGTGTACACCTGCAGCCTGTAAAGCCAATTGTATCCTGGGCTGCATCAGGAGAAGTGTGGCCAGCAGGTTGAGGGAGGTGATTCTCCCCTTCTACTCCACTCTCTTAAGACCCCGCCTGGAGTACTGTGTCCCTGGAGCCCCTGTTACAAGAAAGATATGGACATGCAGGAATGTGTCCTCAAGGGCCACAAGGATGATCAGACGGCCAGAGCACCTGGGAGCATACACATGGGAGCATGAAGACAAACTGAGAGAGTTGGGGTTATTCAGTCTGGAGAAGAGAAGACTCTGAGGAGACCTTATTGTGGCCTTCCAATACCTTAAAGGGGCCTACAAGAAAACTGCTGAGGGACTCTTTAGGATCTTGGGTAGTGGTAGGACTAGGGAGAATGGATTAAAACTAGATGTAGGTAGGTTCAGATTAGACATTTGGAAAAAGTTCTTCACCATGAGAGTGGTGAGACAGTGGAACACATTGCCCAGGGATGTGTTGAAGTCCCATCCCTGGAAGTTTTGGCTGGACGAGGCTCTGAGAAACCTCATCTAGTGGAGGGTGTCCCTGCCCATGGCAGGGGAATTGGAACTAGATGATCTCTAGGATCCCTTCCAACCCTGACAATTCTATGATTATTACGGAATCACAGAATACTAGGACTTGGAACGGACCTCTGGAGGTAATCTAGTCCAAACACACTTCCAGAACAGGTCCACCCAGGAAAAGTGGCAAAGGATCATGGCTGGCAGGTTTTCCAGACACTCCACAGCCAGCCAATCTGGGCAGCCTGTTCAGATGGAATGTACTGTAACCCAATTTGTGCCATTGTCTCTCATCCTGTCTGTCAGTGAGCAGCACTGTTAAGTGTGAGGTCTCACCCTCTTGACACCTGCTCTTTAACTATTTATAAGCATTGATAAGATCTCCTCTCAGTCTTCTCTTTTCCTGGCTTAGAAAAAAAAAAAAAACCACAAAAAAAGTCTCTCAGCCTTTCCTCACAAGAGATATGCTACAGTCCCCTGATTGTCATAGTGGCTCAGGATACCATTGGCCTTCTTGGTCACAAGGGCACATTGCTTGCTCATGGTTAACTTGTTGTCTAGCAGAATTCTCAGGTCCTTCTCCACAGAGCTGCTTTCCAGCAGGTCATCTCCTAACCTGTACTGGTGTGGGGGGGTTTCCTCCCTAGGTGAAGAACCCCGCGTTTGCCCTTGCTGAGCTTCCTGAGGTTCCTCTCTGTCCATCCTGTCCATGTCTCACTGAGTGGCAGCACAGCCTTCTGGTGTGTCAGCCACTTCTCCCACTTTGGTACCATCAGCAAACTTGCCTGCCCCAACATGATGGCCCCATAGGCAGAAGTTGATTTGCATCATTACCTATTTCTGGATCCACACTTTTCCTGCCACTGGTTAAATGGAAGAAAAGATAACCTGAACACCAATATTTTTCACTTGCACTCCCAGGGCTTTATAATCTTCCTTGATTCTGTGCAGGTTCCAATATGCAGTGTCATTCATACCCACATGAATGAGTAACTGTAGGTAATAGTCCATGCACTTGTCAAGTTGTGGCATCCTCTCAGCAGCAAACCAGACCCATAGCTCCTGGAAGGCAACAGACCTCACACGACTCCCTGTCAGGCTGCCAGATGGGCTCCTCAGTGCCCCTCAACAGAGCCACCTACTACAAGAACAAGTTGCTTCTTTTGTGGTGTGTGCTATTGGTACAGTTTTTCCTTGCAGACCTCGCTCAATGGCTGGGTGTGGCTGTTATAAAAAATCATGGCTAAGATCTTACCCAGTCCTCATGCTTCTCTTCTATCAGGGTATTTTTGGCTAGAATTTTTTTTTTAGTGGCAAAGTGATTAAGCTGTAACTTAGTTAAATTTCATAAACCACAAACTGGCTGCAAGCCTGGAAACACTGAAACTTTTGCCTAATTGGAATCAATTGCTTCTCTATTTATACTGGATTACAATGTTATTGGCTCAATTTAGTTTGTGGGAAATAAATCGTTGACGGTTTGGGTGAGCAGCTGTAACAATGAAAAACTGGTAAAAAAAGGATGTGAAGATAACAGTCACAGCCTGTTTAGCATTGCTAAAGCCATTGACATTATAGTGGAGAAATGGCTTGAAGCCAAGAGAAGCTCGTTTGGACAAGATGGAAGAGAAGAACTGTGGAATGTTACTGAATGTTGAAGACTCAAAAGATATGTTTATGCTGTCACATTGGCACTGTTTAATGCCAGGGTCCTAATCCACTACTGTTCATGCTACACAGATGTTAATGTACACACAGTTTCCATGATGGGATTAACTAAATATTTCTCTTGGAAGGATCTCTCTAGCCATAGGGTATGCTGGTTTCTTAATCTCATAATATGCACTGAGAATGTAAGATATAGTAGCTCCCCTTAAAAAGCCTCTCCTTATGACTTTGGAAAGATCTTTTATTCTTTCTAAGACTACTAAACCCATTCCCTGTTATAAGAATAAAACTCTAGCAGCCCCAGCAAATAACTTTTAGAAGCTTACTACAGGAGACAGAGTAGTTATTTCCCTGTTCTTCTCACCAGTACATACTATAACTCTCTTTTTCTGCAGTCCAGCAGAGCTCTGCTGAAAAATATGAGTACTGATATCAAGGGTCTGCCTTCTAACTTACGTCTGTGAGCACTTGGCAGTGGCTGCTATGTCATCTTGGAGCTCTTCAGTAGTTCTTCTCAAAGGCTGCAAAGTAATAGATGTACCTGGGTCTAGGTAGCCACTTAGACATTTGCAAATTTTGTCTCAGGGTTGTGTATGGGGCATCTGTTTCATGTCACACACATTGCTCTCTGAACAGCAGTGCTAACAGGCATATCATGTGTCACCAAATACTACCAGAACTGGTGTATGTGTTTGTTATAACTCCACTTACTGGTAGTGGAGAGACATGAGAGCTGACTGTTTTGAGAGTAACTTCCACAATAAAATGCTGGGTTTTGTATTAGCAGACTGCCACTGTAAGACCTGATGACAGAACAGGGGAAGAGCAAGAAAAATCTTTCTTGCCCAAGATAGGAAGGGATGGGGCAATAGAGACAGGTGTGGAGAGACATCTACACAGCACACAGAAAAAAGATGTTACCTCTGTGAAGGTGGCCTGGAAGACAGTGTGATTTTATGTCTACACATAGCATAAAAGGTTTCTTGAGGCAAGTTGTGGAGAGCACAGCAGACCAAGCAATACAGCTGGTTTGGAGCACAACAGTGACAAAACCATCCCTGAGGACCTGCCTTCCTTCTGCCAGGCAGGTAGGATCACACCTGACCTCTCTTCCTAGAAGTTCCAGATTAAGTATTTTAAGGAAGATCAGGGATGCCTGTAGTGGAAAATACCAGCATTTCAGAGAACTAGGAATATATATCTGACATGAATGTGATAAACCGGGGATTTTTACTATGACTGACTGAAAAAAAATCCCCACATTCCACATCCTGGCTTGAGCTTTCAGCTGCTTAAAATCACAAATACTACAGGACATATGTGCTTCTTTGCTTTGCTTCATTATTGGCACAATGGTGGATTCAGTTTTCGTAGGTTTTAACCTTAACCTTAAAAAGAAATTCAAGCTGCTGGAGTTCTTTCAAAACAAAACAAACTTCACAGACAGACTGAAATCATGACTGCAATATACAAGCATTTCCTATCTGTCATTAATCTCATTGTGATATTTAGACTTTAAAGCCTGATAATGTTCTTTTAGCAACCATATTCACTGTCTTAGGAGTCATTATTTCAGTGTACAAATCATAGAAGGAAAGGAAGTGAAACTGTCAGGAGATATCCAGACTTTTTCATTGAATAAAACATAGGCAGACGGAATTAGGACAGAATCAAATATGAAAGAACTGAGAAAAGATAATGATTCTGTCACTTTGCTCTGCTAAGGCCTCACCTGGACTATTGCATCCATCACTGGAGCCCTCAATACAGGAAGGACATGGACCTGGTGGAGCAGGTCTAGAGGAAGGCTATGAAAATGACCAGGGGGCTGGAACACCTCTCCTATGAAGAAAGGCTGAGGGAGCTGGGGTTGTTCAGCCTGGAGAAAAGAAAGCTACAGGAAGATTAAATAGTGAATTTTTAGTACCTGAAGGGAGACTACAGGAAGGCTGGAGATGGACTGTTTGCAAGGGGTTGTAGTGATAGGATGAGGAAGAAGATTAAGATTAAGATTAAGATTAAGATTAAGATTAAGATTAAGATTAAGATTAAGATTGCATGTTAGAAAAAAATTATTTACCACAAGGGTAGTGGAAAAATGTAACTACCCAGGGAGGTAGCTGAGGCCTCATACCTGGAGATATTTAAAGTGAGGCTTGATGAGGTTCTGGGCAGCCTGATCTAGTTGAGAGCATCCCTGCTTACTGCAGGTGGTTTGGACTAGATGAACTTTAGAGGTCCCTTATAACCCAAGTTAGTCTATGATTCTATGATAATGGCAGGGGAAAAATAGAGAAAACTGTAACGCTTTAAAGGAACCCTTTCCTCCTAGGGATCTTGCATGTGACATAAAGACAGTGAAAGCAGGTAACAAAAAAAAAAAAAAATCAAAGTCTGATATCTTTCTTAGTTATTAGGATTGTCACTGATTTCACAAAGCATTTCACAAAGACTTTAGAGCAAACCTGAATTCACCCCCATCTGACAGGAAACTCAACTGTCCCCTTAGAAAAGCTTAAATATTCTTATCCTACTCCATCTGAAACAGTAACACTGCAAGAAGTCTTGTTTCCCCTGTATAAGTTGGTGTGGTGCTCTGTAACCTCTGATTGTTATTACCTAAATACTTACACTATTAGTTGCTTTGATGTTGAAATGTGCAGCAGATATATTTATCAAATGCTCTTATCCTGCACATCTGGACAGATCTGCCACATCTTGGAATTCCACTCATCTGGGAGAGACATGCAGCTACATTTTTTTTAAACAACACTGAAGAAAGCTTAAAAAGTGAGGATTAGATGCCTCCTTTTTTATTATTTTTATATTTTCTGTTTTGTTGGTTGCTTTTTTCTGACACATTCCCTGTTTTCTCTGTAAATGACTGTATGAATTCCTAAATCCAACTTTGGGCATAATAATAAAATAAAAAAAAAACGATATCAGTTTACACAGATGAGAACATAAATATTGATATACATCCATTTTTAAATGTATTAACTTCAAGTGTGACCATGCATATATAGCTAAATAACAGTAGTTAAGTGATCAGTTTTCACTGTACTTTATTGGGGAAAGTATTATAAAAAATGGAGAAGGCTTTTAATTTTATTGAGTAACATTACAGCTTCTCAATACATATCAGCTTAGAAAAGTGGAATGATAATAAAGGTGTGGCCTAGAAGTCTGAGTCTTTACTTCAAATTTTAATTTGAACACTTTTTGTTTCCAAACACCAATGAATTTGTTGCCATCCTGAAGATGCCATCTGCCAAAGTACTGCAGGAACAAGTATATACAATCAGATAAATTACATATCTTTTTCTAACACCTTCTCACTAAACTGATTACATTTACTGTAACTGAAAACTTTTTTTTTAATAACTTGTGCTGAAATGTACTTTATGCGTTGTTTCTAGTGGCTGTGAATTTTAACAGCTAAGTGATAAACCTCTAATTAGACATTGTCACAAAAATGATTACTGCAAAAGGAAAAAATCAGACAATGTCACGAACCCTTTCCTCACTTCCTCATTTGTATCCCCTTCTTCATGCCTTCCTCCTCAGCCAATAAACATGGCCTGGAACCTGTTAAACAATTACATGTATGTATATTTATACATATATATATATATATTTACACATACATATTGCTTGAAAAGGGCATTTAAATCATGAAACTGCAGATACATGCCAAGCATTCTGTGAACAGTTTCTTATTATTTGTTTAAGATATTGCTTAGGTCAAAAGTGAAAACTTATCTACTCATTATGTACTTTTACAATTTCAGCTATGCAGCTGGTGACAAGGCACCAAATGGACTCTTGTCTTGAGATTCTGCAATGCATTTTCTAAAACCTTTCAGCCTACTGAGAATGCTTGGTTTTGTATCCAGCAAAACTGTTTTGTTAGATTGTTAGAACTAGCTTCTGAGACAGAGAAAATTCACACATTCAGGGTAGGATGTGCAAGAAACTTTAAAACAAAACTGCCAGCTCACCTTTCCTGTGTCCCAGCCAGGTGGACATCTCTGTTGCTGTTGCAGCATGAGGGCAGAGCTGGTCAGTAGCAATGGGTCCAGCAAATGAATCATCCCTTTTCTGCAAGCTTTAAAGGGATGCTCCCTGGTGGGGTTGAGTGTTTAGTTTTGGATTACACAGTTCAGGAACTGTGCTTTATCATGACAGGAGTTTTTAAACATAGATAATTTGACTTTTGTTCAGATTTCAGTAAAAAATGCTATCATTTTTTAACTGGTTTTTTTTTCCCCTAAGAATTTCTAATTAAAAATTCCACCATATTTTATATTAATTCTTCTCATAATTTTATGCAATAACCCTGCTCATTCTTGTGTGAGTGTAGCAGCTGAACCCAACAGCGTAGGAGCGTCAGTCTTTTCCACCTAATGAAGACCAGGTCTGTGTGTTTCATTGACTCTTGTCTTCAGGAAGAAGGCTCTCCTGTAGATCAGAGCAATTACAAGTTTAACTCAAAAATCATAAAAACAAGACTTCACTGTCATAGAAGAGAAAAATTTTATAGCAAGAGAGCAAAGAACAAAATCCCTTCTCAGGCTTTCTAGGGACACCTGGTAGCTTGCAGGATGAGAACTGCAAGTAATGTTACTGCTAATTTTATTTTTTTTTCCTGCAGATTGAAGGCCACTAAAATTCAAGTTTCTTTATCATTCCTGCTCAGTCTGACTTCTTTTACTTATTCTAGTTTCCCTTTGTAACTTTTGACCTTTAGGCAAAACAGAGGGCAACTTACCATGTACAATTGTTGTCTTTTAGTATTTCATATGAATTATAGAAGATTAACTACAGTGGATTTTCAGAAGAGGGTACAGAAAGTGCTACATGGTCATGCTACATAATTTTGAATGTTCTGATTTATGTTGAAAGTATCTGATAAGCTTGTGAACAAGTAGTCTGGGTTTCTAGTAAATCATGTTCACTCTGCAGCCACCCTCTCTGCAGCTTTTTATTTTATGCTTGCTTTAAAAATCTTTGAAGTAAAAATCTTGACAAAGCAGTAAGCATAATTTTTAAATTTATGAAAAATTATAAAACCTTAGGATATTAGAATCCTCACTGCAAAAAGTTAATATGCTGCAATTAGAGTTCTTTTTTTTTTTTTTTTTTTTTTTGAGTACTCTTCTGTAGCCACACACCAAGCAAAAAAAAATTACCTCTATTGAATAGAATACTTGCTTTTGTCAGAGGTTACTAGAGTAGGTTCAAATTCAGTCCATGTGAGAGGCTTTAGTTCTGATGGGTTTCAAGGGTACTTTCAGCTTGTCAGTGGAAAAGCATGAATCTCACTGTGGCCTTGAAATAGCATTGGAAAGCTTTTGCTCAGACTCCTGTGTTTGATAAACTGCATTTTCCTTTTGTGTCACCTACTTTTTCTCCTCTGCAAGGCATACACAATGTGAAGAATAGTTGAAACATCAGAAAAATTTGAGCCAGGATTTCAAAATTATGAGACTATGTCTATCAGTCAAACCAAAAGATTTGAGATCAACCTAAACACTTTATAAGCATGATATGTATATGCTGTTGTGAATAACTGCTGTGGATTCTCTGAAGCTGTGTAGACTATGTGGTTCATGTTTGCTCCTGTTATGAATCATGGATAACAACAGAACCTCTGACCATTGCATTAAGCTGACACATTTGTTAAGCTATTCCTTTACCAACTGTCCTCCATATTACAAGCAACAATCAACATGGAGCCATCAGTAGTGTGCAGCAATATGCCATATTTGCATTTGAATGCTGCACAGACTTTTATGAATCTCTAATAAATAATTTTTTTAATTGTTTGTCTTTTTGTTTTGAGAGTGTAAGTAGGAGAAGTGTTTATTTGAGTGACCATCTATAGCTGAACATCTTTAGATATTTTTCAGCTGGATGCAATCTATTTAAACTTAATCAACAGTTCTGAATCACAAAGACTTCTTTTTAATAGAGCTCTAAAGCAGATAAAAAATGAGAACAACCAGAGCTGAAGTGGAAATGTGTCAGAGCATAAATAATCTCTGAGCGATGAGAATTTTTCTGCATCTATTTATGTAGGAAGATATTTAGTTATGTGAAAATAAGAAAACAAAAGACAAAATGTTGTAAAGTCATAATAGATTAATTCACTAACATTGAAAAGAATAACAGGAATAAAAGTTCAAGTGCTTAACTGAGCTCTGAAGCAACTGTAAGCACTCAGGAAGCACTTGAATAGCATGACAGACGTTGCAGTGAAAACCCCTTGTTCTTGTTTCATGTATAAATGGTCAAAAAAGAAAATCTTAGAAACAACATTTGAATTGTAAGTTCAGACTTATTAGTCTTGTGGACAGAAATCTAATTTGCTGTTTCACAAAATTCGCCTTAACCTCTTCCTTTATTTTGAGATGCCACTGCAGAAGATTTTACCTATCGCTAGAAAGACTATCAAAAAAAGAACATGACAAAAACAAAAATCACAGTATATGTAACTCAAATCAATCTTTTTTGTATGCTGTGTTCCCCACTCATGACACATCTACATTTGTGTGGGTGAAGTTCTTGGCAGAACTGACTTTACATGGCTACAAATCATATCTCAGTTTAGCTGTTGTTACATGGATCAGCACTCGCACGACTTTTAAGAGCTTTTAGTTCCTGCAAGAACACAGGGGCATCTCTTCAGAATAATCTTTAAAAGTGATGCTGAATGAGGACACCAAATGTGGAAAGAACTGGAATTTATGGTGTGCACGTCAATAAAGGATTATAAAATGCTGACTTCCTCAGCTGTAGAAGACAGAGGGAAGAAAATGAACCACCAGTACAGATGCCTTGCTATCCAGCAATCACAGACTGTACCTAGAGTAGACAGCTTTACTTCAGTTGCTATCCGGTAACTGCAGAGTGCTTTATGAGCACTGTGTGTTGTGTTTTGGCACAAATACTAAGACAAATCCAAATATCTCAAATGCCTGTGTTAACACTGTTAGTGGAGGATATTTTGGAGCTGTGATACTTTCTATCAGAATGAAATCATGCAGGATCGAAGCCAGGCTGCTACAGAATCTCAGTCTTTTGTCTATTAGGCTTCTGGCTGTCTTTTCAGATCTGCAGAACTAAGAAAAATTAGGGGTCATCAAATAAATAAAGCAGTTTTTAAGCATTTACTGGAGTTCATTGTGAAGATTCCCATATTATTGAAAAAGTGCAGATTGAGGTCAAAGTTGATTCATGTGAAACAAGTTCAGTTTTATTTTATGAGGTCCAGAAGATTGTAATAAGACCATAAGGACAATCTCCTTTATCTTATTTGGCAATGTAGACTAAATTTAAGGCTTATTTTACCTACTAGCTGTTTTGTAAAAGCAGGTATATGAAGGACTGGCAAGCAAGCTTAGAGAAGGGCACATGCCTGAGAGGCTTGAAATCACTGATGAACAGCCCTATGAATGCAATCTGTTACAATTCTATTAACTGTAATTTCTAATAATTTTAGAATACATTCAGATCATCATAAAAAGATTTCCAGGCATAAATCCTACTTGATCCTAATCTGTAAATCCAGGAATTTAATATATTATGAAAGATACCCACTTGCAAATCTAAAATGGCATGCAGTTTATTAGTTTAATTCTTCTTTTATACTATATAGTTTAATTTTATCATACCATCAAACTTACTGATGAAAGCTGCAAAATAAGATGATGGAACTTTGATTTTTACTAGCTTTTTCAAAAGCTAGGGCTTTAAAAATCACAAATTTCATTAGAGCAATTGTGTATAAAATGACTCAAAAACATCAATGTTTGAATATCTTGTTTGAAGACAAACATAAACATACAAGTGAGGTAGTTTTTTAATACCTGCAGAATTATTTAACATATCACAATCAACTACATCTCAAACCCATCAGAAGGCCAGGTAAGGTTGTAAAAAATTAAGTGCATGTGTAATCAAGTGTAATTGGAATCTAAAAACATCAAAGAACAAAAGATCAGTTTATTAGAGGTTCACTAACAAAAAAAAGGTAGATAAAAATCTTTTCCTGATACAGATGTACCTCCAAGCACTACCATTGAACAGGCAACACACTAATCACAAGGAAGAAGTGTTTGCACTATCAGACTTACAAAGCATGAACATGGTCACCACAAGCTTCGAAGGCACAGATCATCAATTATTGCACTAATTGTTTGTTCTGTTTGTGTCTGAGGCTAAAAGGAAAGAGTCACTGAAGCAAAAATGAGACACACAGAATTTCTACCTCAGTGACAGTTCAGCTTCAGCATCTCATTATTCATTATTTGTTTTGTTGTGCATATGTGACTTTAAGTTGAATGGACTCATGTATACTCCAAGCTGCATACTGTGCAACACTTCTGAAATCATTATGCACATTATTCTGCAACTCCAGGCATGAAAGCTGCTTCTTAAAGTTCTGCCAGCTTCTTTCTTAGGTTTTGTTTCCAACCCAAGTAAGAAATACCAAAGACACTCACTTTAGGGCTTGGATATGTCTATTTAAATTTGAAATCCAGCAAGCACATTTTGAGAAGGAAAAACCTCTGTTTGAACAAGTGTGTCTTTTGACACAACTTAGTTTTCTTTTTTTGAGCCCTAACTCATTCATCCCTGTATTTCTCTTTTGGAAAGGACCCAATGTAAAGGTCTTTACAGCAGTGTTGTCCCAATAATAAAATAGTGATCTTAGAAAGTTCAAAAAGGACATAACATTGCTAGTAGAAACTTTCTTGTTATGACTTCTCAAAATGAACCATGCAAGATAGCACACCAACATGAAACGTAACAGTCATGTATATAGCCTTTTTTCTAGGTTCATAAAAATTACCTTTCAGAATTGAATGTGTTATGAACAGTATAATATATACCAAATATATAGTGAAGCAGTAACAGTGCTCTGATAACAGATATATATGCTTTCCTATCTTAAAGGTGGAGAACTGTGGTGCTTCACCAGCAGCGCATCATGCTGTCTCTTAGCTTCCATCATTTTCTTTAAAGTTACACTTGATTTTTAATCCTATAACTTTTTTCTTTCAAAAATTGTGTAAATTAGACTATGATTGTAGAAGGTATGCACACCTAACTATGAAATGTTCTTTCAATCATAGGTGATAGAAAGACCAAGGAGTTTATGGGAGCTCTCACATATGCTACTTTCATTAGATGAATGAATATCTAATTTTTAAGAGTGCATATTGATATATCTGAATGCATAATCTTTTTAATTTTCCTATTCCAGCACTAACAGACCATGCTTGAAGAACACCTGAAAAATACCATTATTGTTTGAATTGTTTTCAGGGTCCACAGTCTGAAGAAAATATTTTCTTGCCTTTAAGTTCCTGATCTTTCCTTTCAGAAATTCCTGTGTAATGAGTTTGACTTTTGAAGAAAAGATACAGTGTTACAATTATGCAAAAATGTTACATTACTTAGCTTTCCTTTCATGTTCAGCAACTATATCAAAGTTTTAGACATATAATTCTTTAAAATTTTGGGTTCGATGTTGGCAACTAAATTCTCAGCGCACAACCTCAACTATGCATTACATAAATCCTTTTCTTTACAATTAAATTAAAAATATTCCAAATAGTGCAGACATAATGGTGATCTACATTTATTTAGGTAAATAGATAAGTATTTCACTCAATAATAGCCTTACATTTTATTATGCATAATGGATTTATAATACTAATGATACTACACATCACCTAAATGTTCAGAAAGACATCGCACTTTGAAAAAGTCCTAAAATTAGCTATTTTTTATTACAGCAAGGTAAACTTTTTTGACAATGTGCTTACATTTCAGTGGTGAAGAGAAAAAAAATTGACAGTTATTTGAAAAACTATTATTGTATAGTATTTTTAAGTATACCTTTTAAAATTACCTAATATGAATGAAAAGTCTATGTGAAATATGAATCTTCTTACTAATCACATTTCATTCTACTTCCTCCCATTCTTAGATTCATAAAATGGTTTGGGTTGGAAGGGACCTTAAAATCATATAGTTCCAACCCCCCCTGTAACGGGCAGGGGAACCTCCCACTAAAATATGTTGCTCAAAATCCCATCCAGCCTGGCTTTGAAGACTTCCAGGGAGGGGACAGCCACAACTCCCCTAGCAACCTGCTCCTGTGTCTCATTATTTTCACATTAAAGAATTTCTTCCTAATGATGGAGTGCTTAAAGTTCTTCCATACAAGGAGAACTTCTGTATTCACTTTCTAAATGGACAGTTTCATGACACTCCTGAAGATAAATTCAAAGCCATGGCAGGAAGAGAAAAATTGACAAAACAAACCCAGAAAAGATCTAAGGGATTTGCTGGTAAACAGGAAGCTGCCTTGTGCAGCTTCCATACAAATCTACTCTTCTCCCTTGTTTACCTTCAAGCACGTAATCAATGCATCTGGGTAAACTAGGTCAGACATGAGAGACAAGTCACGCTCTGTAGCCAAAATCTTCAGCAGTGTTTGAGACTGAGATGTTGGGGTTTTTTTTCAGTAGTTAAAAGTGAGATTTCTGCGTCCTGACAGTGACAGTCTTTTCATTATACAGTCACAAAGGGACCCAAGTTTCCAAATAAGAATGGAAAATAAATGTTTGGAGAAGGACAAACATACTGTTCCTCATTTTAAAAACCACAAAAATGAAAAGGAAACCATGGTGATGAGGTGCTATGGGGGAGAAAATGAAAATAGGGCAAAACCAGAAAATATTTAAAAGCAGGAAGATTCTCTTTAGTCCTATGATAGCTATTTCACTAGCCAAACCATTCAACTCTGCATGAAACAGCTGATAAATTTCCTGAAAACTCTTTCCAGTTAGGAATGAGCAAGTACAATGACCTGCAGTAGATTAGCATTAGCATACCTGGGCATACTTGGGCAATTCTGAAGTATTTTAGTATTTTTTTTACTGTCTGGTATTCTACACTAGCTAATTTGGCTTAATCTACTCTGTGTGTTGTTTTATAGAGCTGGTTGATTTATAATTGTTCAGCCATCAAGATGACAAATAAAACATGTTAGAGCTTTAAAACAAACAAACAAACAAAAAACCAAACCTGTCCTTGATTTGCAACAAAGTTAAATATACATATATATGTGTGTGTGTTTGAGCGTGTATATAAAACTACAGAATCACAGAATGGTTAAGGCTGGAAGGTACCTCTAGAGGTCACCTTGTCCAGTCTCCACCATTCTAGCAGAATTCTGGAAGAAGTATATTCTACTATCCACTCATAAAGTTGTTCAAAGCCATTTTACTGACTCTTTATAAAAGCTGTGTGTGTTGCTAGACAAGGGCACTACCAGTGTCTCTTATGGACTGAGTGATCTTTTCATCACATTTAAATTTTTTGAGCTTTTGCGTATAATTTGTTAAGGCAGAGAATCCGATACATTCCCAGTATGACAAATGTCTTCATTTGAATTCCCTATTTCTAACTCATTAAATAATTAAATAGTATGTGCAAGACAGAGCAAATAGGCCAGCATGAGCAACTGAGATTAATGTCCTTTCAGTACAATATAGTGGGCAGAGAATATTGATGAAAACTTGGAAACCCCTATGAAGTCCTGTTTTCCATGTTGCATGTAAGAGATCTAATCATTAAACATTAAATAATTTGCAAACTAACATACAGAAAAACTTCCATGTAGTATTTATTCTAGTATCCTAGTATTTTACTCTGAAAATGAAATGTTTAGAAAGCTCTGTTGGTTGTCTTTCAAATTTAAGTGGTGTGTCACTCCTGTTTCCTCTAAACTTGGCAAGTAATTTTGACTAGAATTTACTGAATAACTTCATTGTCTTGTGTTTTGAAGCAGAAGCAGATTTTTTTCAGAAGCTATGTCCTTCCCTAATAAAAAGGTCTATTTGTGTATTTTTTGCTGTCCCTTCTTTTTATAAGAGTTTAAATTCTAGCTTTTCAGAGCTTGAATTTCTGTGATTTACCACAACAGAGAATGGTTTTACTCTGCCAGTTGGGCAAAAATTATGTAATTTGGTTTTTAACTTATTTGTGCAACAACAAAATGAAAGAAAATATGTCAACTGGTAAAATACATTCTGGTGGTTTAGGATATAGGCTAAAAGACAGCAGATAAAACTCTTCAGTCTTGTATTTCTGTTTGATTTACATGAATTCTGAGGTCATTGTAAATCTGTCTTAAGTCCTATTATAATGTAAAACATGGTATCTTCAGGTCATTATATGGGCATAACTTCACAGAGAACACAAGCATCCAAGCATCTCAGTAAATATACTGACTTTTGCAAACTGTAAATCTGTGAGCCTCTACTGTTCTACTAATTACAGTAAGAAGCTGTGCTCATTAGCTGTTCTCATCTGGTTCACTGCACGAGCTAAATAGTCCGTAAATGAGCCAGCAATTATTGCTGTATTACAGCTACCAGCTCTGTTCATATCAAAATATCTTCACCAAATGTTGTGCTTCTTGGTATTATCATGTTAGGAATTTCACAATTTCATGGAGAAGCAGTTAATTGGGAGATTGTTCTTGGAAGATGGAATTGCTTCTAAAGCTTCCATGAATGATTGGTTCTCAAAAGTATCTTCAGCTTGTTTATGACAACCTCTTAAACTAGGCAACTACATGAATATATAAATATTACACTTAATGAAATGAGAAATAAAATGCACACCTTGCTATTCAGATTTAGATTTTAGTACTAGATTGAAACATTTAATTATGAAGGAGAAGCTTTATGGATTTGACAACATGCATAGGCAGTTTGATAAATCAACCATAGAAGAGTTGTTAGTAGTATATATAATATATTAGTAAAAGTGGAAATATGAGCTTACTGTTGTATTCTTACTGGCACATTTTACAGCAAGGTTTTTCAGGCAGTAACCTATTCCAAATACAGTCTGTATGTTCCATCCAAATGACCTGCAGATGAGTTTTCGGACAGGGGAATGTGCTTTCCAGAATAACAGAATCACTGAGGCTGGAAAAGACCTCTTTCCATGGATGGACCATCAAGTCCAGCCTATGACCTAGCACCACCACACTGGCTAGACCATGGCACTGAGTGCCACATCCAGTCTGTCCTTAAACACCTCCAGCGGCTCCACCACTTTCCTGAGCAGTCCATTCCGATATCTTATCACCCTTTCCATGAGGAAGTGCTTCCTAATATCCAACCTAAATCTCCCCAGGAGCAGCTTCAGGCTATGCCCTCTCATCCCATCATTGGTTTCCTGGAAAAAGAGCCCGACCCCACCTGACTACAACTCCCCATCAGGTAACTCTTGAGAGTGATAAGGTCCCCTCTTCTCCAGCCAAAACAACCACCATTTCCTCAGCCTCTCCTAATAAGAAGGGACTCGAGTCCTTCCACAGCCTCATTACCGTCCCCTAGACCCACTCCACCACCTCAATATCTTTCTTAAAGTGAACCCAGAACTGGACATAGTACTCAAGGTGAGGCCTCACCAGGACCGAGTAGAGAGGGAGAATTACATCCGTAGACCTGTTGGCCACACTGTTCCTTGTAGAGAGAACCACAAGTCCTCAGATGCCTGAAGAGACGCCTGGGGAGAGAGACGGCCTGAGAGCTCCGGAGAAGAGCCGTGTCCCCGAGAGAAGGGCTCGCCGCAACAATTGGTGGAGAATGCGGGCAACAACAGCAGCCGTGAACGCTGAGGTATTATAAAAAGCTCTACACGACCACGTTGGTTGCGGGAAGCTCTACAAAGCCAGGCTTAAATGCGAAAGGCGATATAAAGAGCTTCGAAATACGCAACCACGTCAGATGGAGCCACTACGTTGGTGCGGGACGCTCTAGAAAGAGCTCCAAATACACAACCACGGGAAAAGCTCCACAAGGCTAAGCTTAAATGCTGTAGGCGGCGTGTAGAAGTAGAAGCCCAGCACGGCAAGATACAACAGCCCGGAATGGCGAGCCAGGCAGGAGAGAAGAATGAGGCTCAAAAGGCACAGCGAGTTGGCGCGCGGAACTCAAACCCGAGGAATGCTGAAGCTGACGCGGAGCTCTGAGTGCGCATCAAGTCAGTGCGGTCCTGAAACGGAGCCTCCCAGGGACACGCGATGTGGTCCTGAAACGGAGCCCCCAGGGACACACGACAGTGCGGTCCTGAAACGGGGCCCTAGGGACACGCGATAAGACTGGTGCGGTGAATGCTCGGAGAAGCCTCTGCATGGCTAGGCATTCCGAGGTGGCGAGTACCAGCGAAAGCTGAGCTGGTGTTTTGAGACCTCATCTCCTGCTGATAACAAAGGCTAAAGCGGCGCAACAAAAAAAAAAAAAAAAAAAAAAAAAAAAAAAAAAAAAAAAAAAAAAGCCGGTAAGAGCCCGAATTTTCCCCCCACAAAGGCAAAGAAAGTTGTAAAATTAAGAAAATGACGAAAAAATAATGAAATGTTTAAAAATGTTTGTAAATTATTAAAATTATTAAGAATGTGAGGCTGTAAATTATTGTGAGGAATGTGAGGCCGTAAATTATTGTGAAATGAAATATTTGTAAATTATTAAGAATGTGAGGCCGTAAATTATTGTGAAATGAAATATTTGTAAATTATTAAGAATGTGAGGCCGTAAATTATTGTGAAATGAAATATTTAAAAAAGTAATGAGATGTTTGAATGAAATGTTTAAATGAATTGTAAATTTTTTCAACAAACAACAAAAAGGGGGGAAATGTAGAGAGAACCACAAGTCCTCAGATGCCTGAAGAGACGCCTGGGGAGAGAGACGGCAAGAGAGCTCCGGAGAAGAGCCGTGTCCCCGAGAGAAGGGCTCGCTGCAACAGTTCCTGATACAAGCCAGGATGTCATTTTACTTCTGGGCCACCTGGGCACACTGCTGGCTCATGTTCAATCAACTGTCAATTGGCACTTCCAGGTCCCTCTCTGCTGCACTGCTCTCCAGGTGCATGGGGTTATTGTGGCCAAAGTGTAGGAACCGGTACTTAGTCTTGTTGAACCTCACACCATTGGCCTTGGCCCATCAACCCAGCCTGTCCAGGTCCCACTGCAGCATTTTGCTACCCTCCAGCACATCAATACTTCCTACCAGCTTGGTGTCATCTGGGAATTTACTAAGGGTAGACTCAATCCTCTCATCCAGGTCGTCAATAAAGGTATTGAATAGGACTGGGCCCTGTACTGATCCCTGGGGGTCCCCACAGGTAACTGGAGGCCAACTGGAATGGCAGCACCATTCACCACCATTGTCTGGTTCTGGTCATCCAGCCAGTCTGACTCAGCCTCTTTAGACTCAAGGAATAGGTAGAAGATAGTTGTTACTTTCTTTTTTTTTTTAACCTTACTTTTTTTTAACTTTGCCCTTTTTTTTTACCTTATCATTTTTTACCTCCAGCTTCACACATATACTAAAACGTAGACACTTGACTGCTGTTTATTAAGGTACATCTTCCTCTGTTTTCTGACTCGTTCTCTTCTAAAAAATTTTAAAATCTCCTTACTGTAGAATTTATACTGTGTTAGCTTATGTTAGTCTACAGGCCACCCCATTTGCTCTGCCCATTTATTATCAATAAAGTTCAGACTTTTCTTTTTACTGCCCGTGTTGTTCAGGAGAATTTTGCCACAACACATAATTAGAGCCATTTTTCATATGGGGAACTTTCTGAAGTTGCTGAGAGAGAAAGCATTCAAGAGGAAATAAATATTGATCTTAAATATATGCTTCATCTCTCAGAAAGTCCAAAAGACGTGCTAGACCAGCAGTTCCTAAACTGCAGAGTAATCCATGAACTTCATAAACTTGATGATTTAAATAATGTGATAGTAGCAGGACAAAAACCAGTGTTTGCATTTTCCAGGTTGTTTCTATGAGAAAGCATGAAGTTGTGAAATAATTGGCCTTTTACTATGAGAGAATTGCTCTATACAGCTTCATACAATGCAAGCACCATTTATTCAACTCAAAAGGCACCCACAAACATCTCTTGCTTCTGAGTACTGGGCTTAGTCCTGCTGGCCCAAGGCTTTGGATGTTAGAAGCATTTACACGTTAATTTTGAGACTACCATGAGTAAGTGGAGAATACAGTTGTGTATTTTCAAAACTCCAAGATTGTAGTGAACTTCCCTGAGGTGTCTTTATAGTGCATGATCAGTGACACATTTCCCTACCTGGAAAACTGGGACCGACTAGCGGTGGCTGCTGTCCTTCTGTGGATGCTCCTCAGTATGGGAGGAGCAGAAACACTTGGGGTCAGGAATGAAACAGAATCCTTCCAAAGGACCCTATGGTAAGTGAAGAGGAAACAGGAGAAGAGTATTAGAAAGTGATCATTTGGAAAAGGAAGAAAGGAGGAAATAATTTTGAACTAAAGCGGTGGAAATACACAGAATTTTCCAGGATTCCCAGTTTAATAGAATATTTAGTCTTTTATTTACATGTTTGCAGCTATCAGCCAAGAAAATCAAAGGAAGATAATGGTTGAAGTAACTCCACTACTCTTAGGCATCATTTTAATTGAGGATTAACAGGGTGGGGAAAAAACCCCAACATTTTACATAATTTATATTTTCCTAATGTGATTATCCTGCATTTTCAAGAGAATTATATGCTATACATATTCAGAAGCCACAGAATCCCTTTGCAAATAGGAGAATAGATGGAAACCACTCTCGTGGATAGCATTCAGTTGCATCCTACACATAATATTGTTCCTATTGCCCTAATCCCCAAACCTCTGCTCTTATTTCCATTAAAATACAGCAAAACTTACAGAATGGAAATCAACATTTCAGTCATTCCTTTCTGTGGTGATCATAAGGGACTGTCTGCATTATTTTCTTGATAGTTTCTGTAATACTGTTTTAAATTTTTCCTAAATAATTATTTTTTTTTTTTCAGGTACTTCTGAAATGTGTACAACTGAATTTATCCTGCACTAGAATGAAAAAAAACCTTCCAGAAATAGCATGAAAAACATAATACATGAGGAAGAGGTACAGTGCAAAGGGAACAGAAGCCCAGAATTTAGAACACCTGCCTGGATATTGGAGTACTTATGGAAAATTTCATACTTAACACTCCCAAAGAAATCAGGTATTTATGAAATCATGTATATTGAAGATTATATATTTAAATTTAATGCTTGTTTTCAGTAAAACCATTTGCTGAGCATAAAGAGATGTCAAAATATTCCAAAACAACTCTGGTTAGGACTTCTTCATATCAGGTGATTGCCCTGGACTTATTAGACATTATTACCCCTAAAAAGTAAAGTATCACAAAAAACTAGCATCTTAAACTGACTAAGTAGCCTGATGTTTCATTTAAGAGAGAGTTGTCAGCATCAAGGAATGTAAAGATAGCTTTTAAAGAACTTATTCTTCTCAGATGAAAAAAGAAACAGATGCAAGGTAGTACTTACATTGACATCTTTTTTAAAAACCTAATCAGAAAAGCAACTATGGTGAATGTGTTAAGTAAATCATAGAATCGTGTAGTCATAGAATGGTTTGGGTTGGAAGGGACCTTAAAGATCATCTCGTTCCAACCCCTCCTGCCATGGCCAGGCACACCTCCCGCTGGACCAGGTTGCTCCAAGCACCACCCAGCCTGGACTTGAACACTTCCTGGGAGGGGACATCCACAACTTCTCTGGGCAACCTATTTCAGGATCTCACCACCCTTGTAATGAAGAATTGCTTTGTAACTCTCTCAGCCTGTCTATTGTTCTTTGAGAACTTAGAATCCCTGTTTCATACAGTGAAGAGTCTGACCTGTTATTTAACAGTACATTATACATTTAACTGCTGTTCAACAGAAAAACTAGAGCACAACTGGTGCATGTCAATGTAAATATCATCTTCAGTCGATGGGTAGTCATATATTTTGATCAAAGGCCCTTTGGATTTAGCAGTCCTTACGTCTATTCTTCATTGTAACTATAATAGTTCATTTCTATTGAAAGGAATCCAGTGTGGATGATGTTTCCTTTTGCTGCGGTTGTTACATGCAGCAACAAACAAATCCTGGGAAGAGGGATACAAAACCAAGGCTGCAGTGAAGGAAAAGGTCATATGCTGACGTTTCATGTTGATTCTGGAGAATTATTGTCTGTACAGTGACTTCCACACTTAACAGTATCTTCATGATTCATTTGCCAGTTGCTCTGCAATTATTCCAGGTGCTGCTGTGGAAATGACTCTCAAGTTTTATAGGAGTAATCAGCATAAAAATGTTGGCAGGATAAAACCTCCAACACAGGCTTCAGGTGCAACACTCAATGCAGATAGAAACACTTCAGTTGGTTCTTAGGAAGGATGGTTCTATCTTGGCTGGAAAAAAATTGTTCTGGTAGAACTTTAGTTTTAATTCTAGTTTTATCTGAAAAATATAACACAAAGTATAAACTAAGAAACTTTACTATTCAGAAATAAAGAACGTTTTTTTTCTACACTAAGGCATTTCTGGAAGGCGCAAGTAAGAAATCAGAACAAAGGATGCTGAGGTTAAGGAGTGTGTGCATTATTTTAATTTTATTTTTATTTAATGGCATGCCTTGTCTGATCTTTCTAGTTCTTTCTCTTTAGTAAAAAAATGGACTATGATAATGTGCCTCCAGTCAAGGGAATACATACACCATCCTAATATCTAGGTCGTGGCATTTCTAAAAGGCTCTAATTCTTTTTGAAAGCAGTTTGAGTCAGTTTTAGAAGATCATATAATAAATACAATACAGTCAGTCAGCCTACTGTACAAATGTTATTGACATAAAAATATAAAAACTTCAGAGCAAGGTGTTTTCTGGGACTTAAGGATCAAGAAGCAGAATAAAGGAGTAAGTGAAGTTTTCAAAAATATTTGATTGACTATTTTCCTCTCAAAATGTTAGAAAGCACAATTTGACCTAAATAAATTTTAATGAAAATTGTAAGTGTGGAAAAAATACATATTTTTATTACCTACACTTCTTTCTTGTTGTCATGGTTTAGGCCCAGCCAATATCAGCCAGGCCTCTGCTCATTCATCCCTCACCCCGCTGTGGGACAGGCAGGAGGAAATCCACTCAGAAGGCTCAGGACCAAGGATAAGGAGGTTTTCATTCCCCAATTATGGTAACGGGTAAAACATACAAACATAAGTTGGGAAGAAACAATTAATTCAGTGTGTCAGGAGAAAGAGAAGACCAGACCTTAGTACCTTCTCCCACTGCCACCCCTTCCTTTTTCAAGGGCCCGGATCGCTTCACTGCCGCCTCTCCCTCAGGGCACAGGGGACGGGCAGGGGGGTTCAGGGTCAGTTCCCCACGTGGTGTTTCTGCTGCTCCTTCCTCCTCAGGGGGAGGACTCCTCACAGCCTTTCCCCCTCCAACATGGGGTCCCTCTCACAGGAGAGAGTCCCTCACGAACCCCTCCGACATGAGTCCCTCCCGTGAGGTGCAGTCCCTCAGGAACTGCTCCAGCCCGGGCTGCACACAGAGTCACGGCTGTTGCGGGAGCAGTCACCTCCCCTGGCACGGGGTCCTCCATGGCTGCAGATCCACATCTGCCCCTGTCTGTGATTCTGCACAGGCTGCAGGTCCATATCTGCCCACATGTGACATTCCCCAGATGCAGCTCCATGTCTGCTCACCATGATCCTTCATAGGCTGCAAATCCTTATCTGCTCCGGTACAGTCCATCGGGGACTGCTCCACCGCGCTCCTCCATGGGCTGCAGGGGCACAGCTGCCATATCACCACGGGCTGTGGGGAAATCTCTGCTCGGGCACCTTCTTCCCCTTCTTCCTCACTGACCTTGATATCTTTTCTCTGGAATTGCTCTCCTCTCCTCTGCAGAATTTTTTATTTATTTATTTATTTTTATTCGTTTTCCCTTTCTTGAACATGTTACTCCCAGAGGTGTATCCACCTTCCTAAATCTGCTTGGCCTTGGGCAAAGGTGGGGCCAGAATTAGAACCAGGGGGGCTTCCAGCAGCTTCTCACAAGAGTCACCTCTGTGGGCCCCCCAGCTTCCAAAACACTGCTGCACTAACCCAAAATACATATTCATTAAAAGCTCCAATACATTTTCTGATGTAAGGTAACTGAAGGTAACTGGTGCTAGACAGGATATAATTACCATGCAAAATGGGAGATAGACTCTGACATCTTTTCTCCTGGCATTTTACTGAATTTTATTTAAACCTTGTTACACTGACCAACAATTTCTGAGAAAGTGAATACATACATAAACCATTGAGCCAATAGAACAGTATGTTTTTCAAATAATCCTAAGTGTAGATCATATCAAGCTATAATATAAAGTATCTTTCCATGTTGTTTGCAAGCAATCAAACACACCTCTCCTGGATGTTAACATACTCTAGGTCAGTAACACTTGATAAAAGGTGGATAATATTGTCAGTGGCAAAAGAAATTTATTCTGAGCTTATGCTGTTGCCAAAGAAAACAAGAGTTATAGCTTTTGTATATTATATAACATAATGTCACTCATAAACTTAGAGATTACTTAATGTACAGATATGGTTGAAACTTGGATGTTGTACATATCAAATAAACCATGAAATAAGTGGTGATGGAGAAAATCAGTCAATCAGCTGACCAGATGAGATTTTTTTCTTACCTGTAAGTAAAACCTTTTTATTTGCTTGATAAATTCAACAATGTTTTGCTTGGTTCCTTATTATTATGGTTTACCTTGCATTCATCTTCTGGGAGGCTTTTGTAAGAACAACATTACCAGTATAAATAACATCTTACTATAGTAAAGCCCAGAGAGCAGTGTATTACTGCTTAAATCAATATAGCACAGATAGGATCTGTTCTTCAGAAATTTTACTCCTATGATCTACTGACTCAAACTCGAGCAATTTAATAGATTCCTGTCTCCCTTTTTTTTTCTTAGGCAGACAGAAGATGAAGCTCAATAGTAAAAAAAAGGACACAGCTCTTCTCTCTACTGGGCAGTTGCGTAATGCACACATTTTCTTTCTTGTTAGGCATTGCTGGCAAAGATCCTCTACCTGCATTAGAAAAACCAAAAGTGGAGCATAAAGCTATCATGTATTCCTTTCTACAAGTGAAATCCCCTGTTAGGACTGTGATATAAAGTATCATAAATTATTAACTTTTTATTAATTATTATAAATTATTAATTTAGTAGTTGCTTGAGGGCATCTTTTAGATAACAAGCCCCATAGTACAGCAAGTTTTTCCTGTATTTGATTAAACAGATTTCTTTCTAAGTGAGCTCTGTACCATTTTGTCAGTTTTTAAAGATGCTTCCATCCTTTCTGATAAGAAGGGGTAAGTATGTTCTTAAATTCTTGAAATAACTTCAAAAAATTCTTCCCTGTTATTAGGTTGTTTTGATACCTGAGAGGAGAAATAAAATTTTAAGTCACAGCAACATGTATTACTTACAAATTCTAACATGGTTAATTAGGCCCTGTCTAAAGAAGGAAAAAAATTCTGGCATACCCATAAGAAGTAGTAATATAGTCACTTTCTCACTGATTCAAGCCCTCAGTTTTGGTAATTACATATTGGACAAATCTCCCAGGAAACATTGCTCACATTCTTTTTAACTGGACCTAACCCTGGGAACACTTGCGCTTGTCAAGCTGCGTGGAATTCAACATACTCCAGAGATATTTCTAATCCTAGCCTCTCTAACATATTGTTAGAAAGCAGACATTATATTTAGTCTT
The DNA here is from genome assembly GCF_036169615.1 of Heliangelus exortis. Taxonomy (NCBI): domain Eukaryota; kingdom Metazoa; phylum Chordata; class Aves; order Apodiformes; family Trochilidae; genus Heliangelus; species Heliangelus exortis. The sequence continues at coordinate 27,315,946 of NC_092426.1, read as the reverse complement.
ATTTCTTGTAATATTACAAGGTTTCATTATAAAAGTAAAATACACATAAAATGAAAAATGCAAGCCTTGCATATATGCTCAGCTGTTAGGGTTATAAGCAAAACACCACCTTGGTGCAGTTTTCTCTCCAGCTTCCTGAAGCCTCCCTGAGAAACTCTACTTATGTCTTCTGTTTCTTCTACATTCTTACTCCACTGATTTGCTTTCTGCTTCTATAATGAACCCCACATGTAGCAGCCTAGGATATTAAGTCTCACTTGCAACTGCAAAAAACAGCAAGCAAGCAAAGTGTCTACAGGTTCTGATGCCTCAGATTTTTCTCCGATTTTTGGGGGAGTTTCAACACTCCAGTGTGCAGTGCTGATAGAGGAGGGCAATCTGTTCAGCAGTACTGTCTGAAGCAACCAAGTTGTCTTAGCAGCTTTCCACATTTATAGATTCAAGAGGCCCTTCTTCCATCTGGAGCATGCAGTTTCATTCACCTGGAAATTTAAAATCATAAATGCTAGTAATAAAGCAGAAAGGAATTACTTAAATTGCCATGTGTGTTCTCTATTTAGGTTGTGTTCATAATGTTCATTTACTAATAGAAGTGAGGAACAGATCACTGAATGTAACCCACAGGATCTCTCCATCTGACTGCTACCTTTGATTCTGAGATATTAAGAAACAGCTGAAGTAGTGAATGAATGCTAACAGCTTGATGCTTCCTGCATTGACTGTGTATGGCCAGACACTTAGAGGCAGAAATAGTTGTATTGAAACTGCTTAGTACACAGGAGGATGACACACTGGAACTCAGCCTTCTTTGCAGGAAAGGTGGGTTGCCTTGTTTTGTGAGATGAAGTAATTTGTTTTGTGTAGGGTTTTTTTGGGGGGTGGGGGGTTTAATGTTCTTCTGTTTCATCTTTTCACGTTATATTGGAACTTACGGATTTCATTTTCGTTATAAATAATTTCATTCTAATTAGAAACTATCAGCTGGTCCAGCTGCAGGAATCAGAACAATAGCAGCTCATCTCTGAGAGTCATTGCCATTTATAGTAATTCTGGGGCTTATTTTCTTTACTAAATGAAAATGGGCAGCTCACATCTCACAGCTATTGCTTCACCTCTCTGCTAATTTGAAAGGTCAACATTCTGTGATTCATACTGAGGCACAGTTTAACAGTTTCCTTCCCACCTGTTTTGTCTAAAGACTTATTAAAATAGAAAGCTTGTATGCCAAGTAGCCAAAATGTCTTCTTGCCTTCCAAATATTTGTTCACAATACATTAGGCAAAGAACATCTACTGCTGGAGGTCCCATCCCTCTGAAACTTTGAATCACACAGCATGTTTTGCTGCTGCTACATGTCAACATTATGCACCTTTTAGAGGCACTGGAAATATGACCATCTCTTCTCTAGAGTTCACTCTTATAATTTTTTTCCAACTTACTAGCTTTACCATGACTCCACATTCCTCCATGATGTACAGTTCCAGCTGCTAGAAAACCTTAGTAAAGACAACTGAAATTACTTCTTTAGTTTGGGGTAGTTAACTAAATAGAAATTTAAATCCAAAATAAGGTCTGTTGACTTTCCACTGTAGTGACAACACAATCTGCTAGACCCACAATGTTTTCGTATGTTTTTGTCTCTATTTTGAAGATACCTTTATAAGCCAATTTAGATGTTTTGAATACTAGTGATGTACTCTTCAGTCTGCATGTGCAGGTCCTATTAATGTGTACTATGTGCAATTGTAATGTGTACTACATGCAGTTACTATGGGATGGGTAGAATATTAGACAACTAATACTAATATTAGACAACACCCCCAACATGACATTCTTTAGCATTTACTTATATTTGCACACATGGGCACATAGTAGTGGATTCTTACAGGTAATCACTTTAATGTTATTTAGGTTGGCATTGTTTCTGAAACAATTTCTGGTAAAAACTAATATAATGGGGAAAGAGAAAAAGTGAATTACATGTGATATGGCATATCACCAAATATCTGATACTTTTCTCAAAAAAAAAACCCCAACTTGATAATACTAAAATTTATTAAATCTTATGCAGTTCCATTAAAATAAATATATAGAAAAAGAAATATTAAAGAAATTGCACTCTGTTGAAAGCTTCATATTACTATTATGTAATCCCAAGTACATGACTATACAGTAGCAAGTGGAATCAATATTGGTTTTTAAATCATTTTGCATAGCAATAGGAAGTCCACTTACTACAATTTCCATAATGTTCTGACACAGAAATTCAGCCATCATAATAGTTCTTAAAAGCAGTTTTCAGTCAAAGAACTGAAACCACAGGTAACACTTCAGCCATAACAAGCTGAAGGAATCAGAGATATGTGACCTGGCCTGGTTTACACAGCAGAACAGTGCCCGAAATTTTTCAGAAAGTGGGAAAAATTTTGAGTATTTGCCTGGTTTCCTTATGGAAGAATATTAATTTCTATCAAATCATCACCTGAATTTTAAATTATTTAACCTCTGTAAGAGGCCTTCATTATCTCAAAGAACCCTCTCTATTTTCTTCATACATAAACATTATATAGTGTCATGGTTTAATTGTTGGGCCAGCAGTTAAATGAATGACAGATACTCTCTATTAACCTTTCTGCCTTCCCAGGAAAGGAAAGGAGAGACAATAAGGAAGAGAGACTTACAGGCTGGAAACTAAACTTCACAGCTTAATGAAACGGTAGTGATTAAAAGGAAAATGATGAAATATATATTAATATATAAAAAAGAAATATCACATTTCTCTCTCCCTCCTCCCCCAAGCAACACTCATATCACCAGCAAAGCTGAATGGCAGGCCCTGGAAAAGTCCTAGGCTGGGATCCTGGACTCGGAAACAGATGGGAGCTGGATGCAGAAACACATGGATTCAGGGATGCAAAGGTCAGGACCAAAGGCAGATGAATGTGCAGAATCCTCCTGGCATGCCAGCCATTGATAAAGAGAGCTTGACCCTCATGATCTGTCAGCTTTATACCAAGTATGATGCATATGGGATGGAATACTTCATTTGGTTAATTTTAATCACCTGTCTGGCCTGCTTCTCCCCAGAGGAGAGTTGCAGGTGTGACTCTTTTACTCTCTTTTTCTTTCCAGAGAATAAGATGTTTTTCAGAACAAAGCAGTGGCCTTGGCTCTGCATACCATTCGCCAGTGGTAACTATAGACATTGAGCATTATCAGTCCTAGAAGCAGGCACTAAGAAACATGTTCTTAGTTATAACAAGTTCAGCTACTTAGAAGAGACTTAACTGCAAGTAAAATCACAAGAAAGGAAGTTGGTTCTATCCAGTCTCAAACTAGTATACAGCTTTCTCACACATACTTATGCACTGCAATTTTTCCTTGTGTCTCTTTGCGTCTTAAAAACCCCTAAATTTTACCAGTCTCATATGCATTCACCCACAGTAAGGTTGCAGACAACACCCAGGTGGGATGAGGTGTTGACCTGCCTAAAGGTAGGAAGGTTCTAGAGAGGGATCAAGCTGTATCAGTGCGCCGAGGCCAATTGTATGAGACTCAACAAAACCAATTCCAGGTCCTGCACTTGAGTCACAGCAACCCCAGGCAACAATAAAGGCTTGGGGAATAGTGGCTGGAAAGCTGCTCAGAAGAAAAGACCTGGGGATACTGATCAACAGGCAGCTGACCATGAACCAGCAGTGTGCTCAGGTGCCTAAAAAATGCCAGCAGCATCTTGGACTGCACCAGAAATAGTATGGCCAGCAGGACTAGGGAGATGATTGCCCCCCTGTACTTGGCACTGGTGAGGGAAAGAATTGAGGAACTGGATCATGTCCAGAGAAGAGCAACAAAGTTTGTGAAGAGTCTAGACCATGTCTTCTGAGGAGCACCTGAGGGAACTGGGGTTTAGCTTGGAGAAAAGGAGATGAAGAGAACACCTTATCATTATCTACAACTGCATGAAAGAAGATTGTAATGAAGAGGGTAGCAATCTCTACTCTCAAGTAACAACAGAGCAAGAGAAAATGGCTGTAAGTTGCACCAGGGGAGGTTTAGATTAGATACTGGGAAATACTTCTTCATTGAAAGGGTTGTCAGACACTGCAACAGGCTGCCCAGGGCATTCATCAAATTATCATCCCTATTGAAGGTATTGAAGACATGTAGATGTTGTGCTTAGGACATGGTTTTGGTCTGGGGCAGCTGGCCAGCTCACCTATGCCAACTCACAGACACCACCTCCTACACTGCCAACTCACTGCCAGGACAGCAGGTCTGCCATGGATCAGCAGGTGAGTGTCAGAAAAAAAAATTGAATTGTGAGATACAGTCAAACCTAGGTTGCAGACCTGGACGTCACTTCTTAAAAATGTGTTTTCATGTTTTTTAATTGTATTTGTTTAACATTACTTTTAGAAAATATCTCACATTTGATTTGAGTCATTGAGTCATTTTTATCCAACTGCTAATGTTTTGTGTCACAAATCATGGGACTCATACAGTTGAACTCCTCTATTATACACAGTTTCCTTGTAAAAATCAGAACACCATGAGCAGAGCCACCTGCTCCCCAAGATTCTGTTCACAGTGCTGAACAAGGGCTACCTCCTTTACTGTGTGCCCTTCTCCTGGTGGTGATTTGGTAGTTTGGAATTTGGTATCAGTGTGCTGGCTCTATACAGCTGGAGGCAGCCAGTTGTCCCTTTTCCCATGCTTTAGTGGCACACTTGGTAGTGTTAGAATATCTTGCTCGTTCCCTTACTCTATTCTTCCTTCATAGACATGCATTTGCTGTTATGCTGCTGGTACATTTTATGTATCACTTTCTGCTCTCATTGGTACACATATCCTGTAGAATCACCTGTTACTTTTACTCCAGACATATTTTTTGGCACATAATTCTGTAAGTGAGATTGAAGTGTTCCCAAGACATTCACAGGGAAAAAAAAAAACCTTTTTTTCTCTATTGCATGCAAAATTGATGGCTTTCTGTACATGCATGGAGTGCTTGTGGTTGTTTATCCCTTGTGTAGCCCTTTCCCACACATATGCACATTCGACAAATGTACCATAGATTTGTGAAGCAGCACAACAGAAATAATTGTGTGAACACAAAAAATTCTACATTTGACTGTTTTTATGGAAACACTAGTCAGTAAATGCTGTATTTGTAACAGAAGAGCAGAGTGCTCTCCAAATAATTATTTAAATAACTTCTGAAAGAACATTACAGCTGGTTAAATAATGAACGCGTATATTGATGAACAACATGAATACAAAACTATTTTGACCATATTTGCAGACTACTAGGACAAATTGTGCCATTTGAGTGTCCAGCCTGGAAGCTTGAATACCACATGCAAATTAAAGTACTTCTGAATATTTTTAGTCATCCATTTATTGATTCCTGATTAAACTGATTATAAAAAGTTGAGACTGCTAAACCGTATTTCCTCCATCACCTATGACCCGCACACCTGCTAACAACTTGTGTGAACTTTTATCATGTTTAGCTTTAAATTCATATTTCTAAATAAAAATTACTCGTATGCCATAATAAAAATTACCCTGGAGCTTGACCTGATGCTCTGAAAGCTGCAGAAGTCACCTCTCGGTAGCTGCCTTCACAGACGCGCTGGGCTCAGTTCCAGGCGCCACGCAGGGAGGTTCGGCGGCGGCACCGAGGTCCTGCAGTGACACCCAGTGGCAGCTGTCAGTCACTGCCCACCCTGGTCTCAGGCATTGCAGCCCTGGCTTCCTGACTGGTGGGGCTGGGTCCGTGGGGCTGTGACCACCAACAGTTGGCGGGGGATGTTTTTTTTTCGGGGAAATAAAAAAAGATATATGTATATATATAAAAATACATATGCATATATACACTGCACGCCTTCTCCAAAATTTCTGTCTTAATGTTAGTGGATTAAGTTCGTATTTGTTAGCTTTGAGGATTTAGGCATTTCTGTAGACAAATAACAAAAAGGTTAGTTAGGCTAGGTTTAATACAAAGATGGTCCATCACCTCTTTTTTGAGATGTTTCTTTACTGTTTTCTTTACGTAACACTATTTCTAAAAATAACCCTTAGAAAGATTAAAGCATCATTACTCTTATATTTTATCAATACGTAATTAATTTATATATGTCATTTATATCGCAGAATCACACAGAATCGCAGAATGTTAGGGGTTGGAAGAGGTCTCAAAAGATCATCAAGTCCAACCCCCCTGCCAGGGCAGGATCATCTAAGGTAGGTCACAGAGGAACACGTCCAGGTAAGTTTTTAATGCCTTCAGAGAAGGAGATTCCACAACCTAACTAGGCAGCCCATTCCAGTGCTCTGTCACTCTCACAGTGAAAAGCTTTTTCTTATATTTACACAGAACCTCCTATGGTCCAGCTTGCACCCATTACCCCTTGTCCTATCATTGGACATCAATGAGAAGAGCTTGGCTCCATCCTCCTGACACTTTCCCTTTACATGTTTATAAATGTTAATGAGGTCACCTCTCATTCCCCTCTTCTCCAAGCTAAAGGGATCCAGCTCTCTCAGCATTTTCTCATAAGGGAGATGTTCCACCCCCTTAATCATCTTTGTGGCTTGCACTGGACTCTTTCAAGGAGTTCCTTGTCCTTTTTGAACTGAGTGGCCCAGAACTGGACACAGTATTCGAGATGTGGCCTCACCAGGGCAGAGTATAGAGCGAGGAGTACTGCTCTCAACCTACTAACCCCACAGTTTCTAATACACCCCAGGGTGACATCACTTTTACTTCATAGGAACAATCTTCAGTAGAATTCTATCAAGAAATTCAAAACACAACAACAATCTACATTACTTATCTCAGATTTAAGTAATTTTTATTTTTACCAGCAGCTCAAACTTGGTTGGCCACATCTGAAACTTTGTTCATAAAGTATGACTCTGGATTTGGGTCCTATAATTTACTAACCCCAACAGAAAGTGTAAAATGAAAAGGCTTTTAAAATACAAGGTAAACACAATTCCACCCTGCACTAAGCAAATTGCTCATGTGGGGAAGAGCCTTTATTTTGCTCCATTTTCCTTCCACCCCCTCTTCACTCTTAACACAGGCACCAACTCCTTGGAGAAAGTCTCCTTAATACACACAAGCTACTGTAATGCAGAACAGGCTCATAGGAACATGAACACATAAACTTTCCCTTTACTTAACAAAAGAAAGCCTGTTAGTGTCAGGCATCATCATGTCTGTATTGCAGCCTGTTACTTATGTAGCGATTTTCTAAAAATACATATCTCAGCCTCCTCTCAAATATATTCCTGAGTTTTGTACTTGGCTCTCTGGAGATATATTTGTTATTCAGCATACTTGTAAAACAGTGTCTGTTAAATATGAAAAACTACCGTTTTGCTTCTGTAGCGTTGCATTGCAAAATGAAAAGGTTTTAATTTTTATGAGCAGTCCTGTAACAGATATTTTCTGTGACAGACATTCTGTTGAGACTGCAGCAGATCTGGTTGAGCAGATATGAGTAGCGTATCTGAAAACTAGTCTAGTATTATATTAATCTTTTCTCAGTGACCACCATTTGGAAACCATGGGAATTGTCTTTTAACCCAATTTACCTTCATCACCAAAAATCTTGAAATGTAATTTCAGTTCACAGAATAGTAATGAGTTGTGAAGACTTAAGCAAAGTCTCAGAAATGTTCCTATAAATTGACAATTTAATGACATAGAGATTTTAATTCCATTAGAGCATGAAAAAAATTAAATCACAAATTAATAAGAAAATATCTGGAAAGTGTGTGGTGTGAGGAGTGAAGAACAAGACACACATCAACAGCACAAGGAGGGGCAGGGAAAACCTCATTCTTTGTTGGACATGAGGAGAAACAGTTACCAAAGACAAGGAAAAGGCTGAGGTATTTAACGCTTTCTTTACCTCAGTTTTCAACAGTAAGACAGCTTGTCCTGAGGACAGAAGTGTTCTGGAGCTTTTAGAGAGAAATAAGAAGCTGGGTAGCCCCCCTGTAATCCTGGAGGAAACAGTCAGTGACCTGCTGAGCCACTTGGATCCTCACAAGTCTATGGGGCCAGACAGGATGCACCCCAGGGTGATGAGGGAGCTGGGGAAGAGTTCGTCAGGCCCTTCTCCATCATCTACCAACAGTTCTGCATCACTCGGGTGTTGCAGCGAGCCTTTCTCTGGGGGACATGGCTCTTCTCCGGAGATCTCTCATGGTCCCTCTCCTCAGGCATCTTCATCTCTTGACTTTCTGCTTCTGGGAGCATGCCTTTTATTTTGCCCTTCAGCCCCGCCCATTTCTGGCTGGGGCAGGCCCTAATTATTGGGCACAGCTGGGCCTAAGCTCCCAGTTCATTATTGGCGACACCTGAGGACTTGTGGTTTTCTCTACACTCGGGAGGTCCCAGATGACTGGAAGTTGGGGAATGTCACACCAATCCACAAAAAGGGACGGAAGGAAAACCCAGGAAACTCCAGGCCTGTCAGCCTGACCTCATTGCCTGGCAGGGTTATGGAGCAGATCATCCTGGGGGCAATCACACAGCACCTCCAGGATGGACAGGGGATCAGACCCAGCCAGCACAGGGTTAGGAAGGGCAGGTCCTGTCTGACCAACCTGATCTCCTTTTATGATTGAGTGACCCCCTGGTGGATGAGGGGAAGGCTGTGGATGGAGTCTACCTGGACTTCAGCAAAGCCTTTGACACCGTCTCCCACAGCATTCTCCTGGAAAAGCTGTCAGCCCAGGGCTCAGACAGGAGCACTCTGTGCTGGGTTAGGAACTGCTGGAGGCCCCCAGAGAGTGGAGCTGAATGGTGCTGGATCCAGTGGTGACCCCAGGGATCAGTGCTGGGCCCAGTTCTCTTTAATATCTTCATTGATGATTTAGATGAGGGGATTGAGTCCACCATTAGCAAATCTGCAGATGACACTAAGCTGGGGGGGGGAGGGAGTTTGGATCAGCCAGACAGCTGGATCAGCTCAGGCCACACCTTGAGTACTGTGTCCAGTTCTGGGCCTCTTAATTCAGGAAGGAGATTGAGGTGCTGGAGCAGGTCCAGAGAAGAGCAAGGAGGCTGTGAAGGAACTCCAGCACACACACTCCTCCTGTGAGGAAGGGCTGAGGGAGCTGGGGGCGTTCAGTCTGGAGAAGATGAGGCTCAAGGGAGACCTCATCACTCTCTACAACTCCCTGAAAGGAAGTTGGAGCCCCGGGGGGGGGGGGGGGAGGGGGGGGGAAGGTTGGTCTCTTCTCCCAGGCAGCTATCAGTGAGACAAGAGGGCATGGACTTAAGCTCTGCCCTGGGAGGTTTATGTAGTGAAATGAGGCAATGAGGCAACCAGGTGCCACTAATTACCAGGTAGTGGGCATGAGCTTGTGCTAAGCCCACCTGTGCCTGATTAGGGCGGGCCCCCACTGCACATGCGCAGGATTAGGGGGCCAATAAAAGGTGAAGCCTGAAACACGGGCTCAGCTCACTCCTGAGCAAGCTAGCAGAGAGGATGGTTGCTTCTGGAGCAGTAGCATCAAGTCAGGCTGACCAGTCCTGAGGCAACAGACTCAGGGCACTTTTCGTGCTTGCCTGCTGGAACGCCTGCTGGACCTTGGAGCGCCGTGCCCTAAGAGAGGTTTGTCTTGCAACAGGTTTAGGTTAGATATTAGGAAAAAATTCTTTACAGAGATGGTGATCAGGCATTGGAATGGGCTGCCCAGGGAGGTGGTGGATTCTCCGTCCCTGGAGGCTTTTAAGAAGAGACTGATGTGGCACTCAGTGCCATGTTCTGGGAACCACAGTGATAATGGATTGAGGGTTGGACTTGATGATCTCAGAGGTCCTTTCCAACCTAGATGATTCTGTGACAGTCCCTCAAGAATAATTCCAGTTCTGCCTCTTTGCAGTGAGGTCTTCCATGAAAATCTGAAACCACAGAAAGTTTGTAGTGATGTGCTGTAATATCTTTGATCTAGCTGTTACCTGGCTCCGAATGTTGTCTGAGAAACTTTATGCCAAGTTATTGTTATTAATTGTAATAGATTTCAGAATATTGGAATCTCATAAATATGATGTACATGCAATGAAGTTTTTTTGTAAATTGGAAAAAGTAAGTTAAAACCAGAAAGCCGAGAATACTGATCTCTAATTTGGAAGAGAGTAGAAAACTGGATTAATTTAAGGGCCAAGTATATATACTAAATCTATACCATCAAGAAAAAACCTCTAGAAAATAATGGTGAGTAATTTGAACAGATTCTCTGATTCTGTCTTTCCATGAGGTATGGTCTAGAAAGATTGTCTAAGAATGGTGAAAAGAACTTTTTTCTGGTTTGCAGAGTCAGCTTAAATATTTAAAGCATTTGTTTTCCTAATACAGAGCGTAAAATGATGCAGAATCAGAGAACTCTAAGAAGTAGAAATCTACTTAGCACATTTCTTTGGCACATGATACATAAGGGATTTTTCCTGAAGCACACTCTTTTTTGTCAAGATCAGTTTAAAAATTCTCTTTTGATGGAATTTCCACCATTTCCCTTAGGAAAGCACTCCACTGCATAGTTTAACATTTTGTCATGAAACTTTCCTTATGATCAGCCTAAATATTTTCTCTTTCTCTGGCTAATTAGTTTTATCTACCTTGCTGTGAATTTTATCATTCAGTTAGCAATATTGTGGCCTACTTTGGTTGTTTAAGTTAATACTTTTAACTAAAAGCCATGGAAGTGCCAGCTCTTAAGAAGGGTCAGAGATAGGAAAAAAAAATTTTCTATTCTACTTCAGTAGTCAGAACTTTTCAGAATCATCAAATTCTTATCTTTTGTGCTTCTCAGCAGTAAGTTGCCATACTCTGTACTTGGAGAAGAAGCACCTGCCACATCTGCTTAAGAGAAAACCATTTGAAGGGTCTAGGATGACATTAGGGAGAATCCTGTTTTCCACATATTCAGTTCTGCTGCTGTATGTTGCACATCTCTCCAAGTTTCCATATTGTTAATAAAACATTTTAGAGGAGCTACATCAGGCACATGGGGCCCCAAGTTATAATGAAGCCGTGGTGCTGCTGCTGTTTGTGTCGTGGCATCACTAAAGGAGGCCAAAGGCTGAAGGCATGACTGAGTTTAAAAGTTGACTGAGATTAAAGTGAAGAATGGGCAGAGAGAACCTCCATTCCTCTGTGCAGGAATTCAGTTGTGCCCCAGAGAATTCACTGAAAGGACAGGGCATACCTGGGTTACTACTGGGTGACAATTATGTGTTCCTACTCAAGGCTGTGGTGCCAGGCTGCTCAAACTATGAGTCTGTTCTTCAAAATGAGTGAATCCAAGATTATTAGCTCTGATGAGCACATATGTGAACTTGCTGTATAAATGGACAGCATGTTGAAGGCACCCTGAGAAAAAATTGGCACAAACGTAGGTGATCTTTTTGTGCATGTGCTATAGACCTGATCTATTCAGGATATATTTGACTCAGTATGGAAATAGTATGACTGTTAGGACTGGTTATTCATTATATAACTGGAAATTCAGTAGGTTACCATCTAAATGGCTAAAGTGGAAGGATAAAAGCAGAAGTTTATTTCCTAAATAAGTATGACTGGCAGATTTTTTTTCCTTTTGCATTTACCCTTCACAGGCCTGACTGGTTTTATATACTTTTCCAGTCAAAGATTCACCTGTGCATGCTAGTTCTGTGAAGTGACTCTTAACATGAGCTTTCTCACCTGGATGGACAATTGTATCTCCAGCTTTAAGCTGTATCTTACCAAGTCAGGAACCACTATTTTACTAGTAGTTATTTATCAGCAATGCACCCAATAGCAAAGAGATACCTGCTATATTTAAATGTGGATAAAATCTCACAGATGTTTTGAATATATAAAATTTATTTGCTTTGCTGCTTATTGTATCATCACTTCTATAGCTACTTAGAAAGATGCAATGGTGAAGCAAGCTTTATATACAGAAGATATTTTTTTCATAGACTAAAGATTAGATATATGAATTGACGATTAACATTTATGACTTCCACAGATTAAAAGAAATATAAATGTCTTTTAAGATCTAAGCAATCATTTAGAAATCTTAATAAAATGTGTCATCAGGCTCAAATTAGATTACATATAATGGGAAGCTACAGTTATGATATTTTACTTAAATGTCCAAACAAGACATGAACAGAAGTGAAACAGCTGAAGAGGAAAATGAGTTGTGTATTTTCTTTCAAGTGAACGAATATGTAAGAGGTTTCCATTTATCTGTCTGTCTATCTATCATATAGCAGTATTAGTGCCTCCAGAGATAAAGATGAAGTTTCTTACCTGGAAGAAAGGAACAAGTTTTCAACTTTAAAGATATAAATTTATTAGAAAGATGCAAAAAGATTAATCACAATTTAATTTTTTAAAGTATGTAAGGAACTTGGATTGCAATATCCCATTTTCAGCAGACTGAAGACCCATAAGAATCGCAGTAATATTTAAAGTTTGGAAAATGTTGATATTAAAGGCAGAACTAATCAAGGCAGAAAAAGGAAATTTGCAAAGGTGCTTTTATTTAACATGTACAGTTCAGTTTTGTCAATGCAGCAAAATACTCATAATAAACATCTGGACAATCCCATTACAATCAGTTAAACTACTCATGTGTAAAATTAACCATATACTGTGAGTCATGGATCTTGACCTATAATCAAGTGTATTCCCAAACATTAAAAAAATGCAGCATCCATAGAAGAGCATAAATTCTAGTGTTGTTTTTCAGTTAATTTTCAATAGCATCTCTGGCCACAGGGAATTCAGAATTATTTTTTATTTAGGAGACAGGAAAAAATACCAGTACTATATGAAGAAGCAAGATAGTTGAAATGAAGAAGCAAGATAGTTGATCTTAATGTGTGCTTTAAAACAATGAAAAAATTGTAGCAATTGCAATTTCACTGTCAAGAGTGTGTGTCTTCAAACTGTGTCTTCTCCCTCCCTTCTGTTAGGGCTCTGCTATAGCATTACAATTGTTTGGTTTGCCCTTTTCTGCATAGTTGCAGGGAGACAGTCTTCTCAGTACCTAAGGAAAGAGGAATGGCATCTCTTCTTTCAAGGTCAGGAATGTGACAAATGCAAGAAAAAGGTTTTCTTTCACCTGTTTGTTAGCATTTATCATAAATGTCTAACAAAGTTGAATTAAATTGTAAGGGTCTTTTAAAACCCAATTGGTACTTTCCTTTACACAGTTTGACAGCTTCAGCCAAATGTTTTTTTTTTCTTCTCCTGGTACTTGTTATAAATTCTTCCTCATCCCAGCAAAAACTTCTGGGTATAACCAGGTCAACAAGATAAATTCAGCCATTCCCCTGAGGTGTGTGACAGGACATGCCATCCATTAAAGAGTTCTATGTGTACCACATTCTAGAACATCCAAAGGTTAGACTTTCATATCTTCAGCATCTTTGGCACAACTTCCTTTCATCAACTCTTACCTCCCTGGGTGGAGTCTTCACTGCCTGTGCAGGAATTTAATGAATCTGCCCTCATCTAAGTACCACAGAATTTCTGCTATGCTGTCATCCAAGAAAAAAATGTGTAAAATTAGACATTCAACCACAACAGTTCTAGTTGACTGTGAGATCAATAAGATCGTCTGACTTGTCACAGGAAAAAAAAATCTGGCTTTTAATAAATTTTCCTTCTTAATAATGTCCCAGTTTGCTATTGTCTTGGGCATATCTGGACATACTGATCTACTTGGAAATGCTTATAGAAGTGAAAAAAGCCCTTTATGATGTATCTGAGAACACTTACTTTTTGGTTTTCTTGCTTGCCTAAACTTAAATGCCAAAGTAAAACTCATTACGGTAATACAGGAAGGAGAGCTACTGCTCAAACTCATCTTCATCACTTTCATCATTCTGACATAGTAAAATCATCTTTCAAAAGCAATAGTCACCAATGAATTGCCAGGTACAAGGTTCCAAAAGAACCTTTAAACAAACAATATTTTAGTTTATTTTTTTGTTTGTGTCTTCAGCTCCCAAGGCCATGGCTCTAAGATTATATCTTGTGCTATCAGAGACAGAATTCTCTGAAGCTAGTCTCTGGGTTCCAATATGCAAACATGGGTACCAGGCTTTTTCTTTTTTTCTCCTCTTCTGGAAGAAGATGAAAACTCCTTCTTTTCTTAATGTACCTCTGTGAGACAAATACACCTGAGAACTATCATACTCCCTAGTCTCAAGCTTGCCTGCAAAGAGGTATTGTGAATCATGAGCTACCTGGGACTCTCATCTTGCCAGACTCAGCCTCAGTCAACATTGTGCTAGGCCACCAAAACATTGAAATGTAAATGGAAAAGGATAACCTGATCAGAAAATCATTGACCTATCACCTCACACATTGAAATAGAAGGAATGAGCCAGCAGGAATAGGACTAAACATGACATTTATTAGGACACATCCCAGATCTTGGTCATGACCAAATCAAATGAGTAACGTACCATAGTGATGCACCACTTATGTCATTTAAGAAACTTTAAATTCCTGGGGGGAAAAATTTATAAATTCACCGGAATTCATCTTGCCCTTTTTAACCATCAAACAAGTACAGAGTATTCAAGAGTTGAATCAGGGTTGGTAACTGCTGAAAACACCAAAAACCTCCCTGTGATCCTAATCTTCTGGAACAGGAGAAAGTGTTTTGGGGGTCCTAACACCTTATGGTTTTTAATATGGATTGAAGGTCCTGTCTGGTAGTGTCTTGCTTGCTACACAATATGCTGGGTACATGAACAGCCACCTACTAGCAAGTGCATAATAGACTCTGCAACAGTTAACCACAAGTTCAGGTGCTTAATTTGCATTATGGATCTGAATTCCATGCATCTCAGAGATAGAATTTTCTCCTAATATACCTTGGCAAATATTACACCATTTTGTCTTTTTTCTAATTAAATGCATTATATGAACAAAAAAGATCAATAACCATTAAATGAATGAAAAAGAATACTGATAACAGGCTGGGGAAGGGGGGAAGGAGCGGTCCCTACATGCCTTAGCTTCTATCTGATTCTTAATCCTTTCCTTTCTTGTCTCAAAAAATTCAATTTTTCTTTTAAGAGTGTACTGAAGATGCCAAATCAGAGCTGGGTTAGGTACTTAAGATTTACCTGGTACACTAGATTGGCTCAAATAACAGGTTTCAGACTCTGTTTCTGTAGCAGAAGTAGCAAAACACCCTATTTTGCAGGCAGGAGTTTCTGCCTCCTACCTGCTCATTCAGACAATATCAACATGGCTGTTCCACAGCCACTGAAGCTGAAGCCCCTAGACACCTCTTCTAGTCCTTTAAAACTAGAAGGAGAAATCACTGCTCTCTCTGTTTCTCATTCTACCTCATAGCCTCAGATGTTGTTCTAGATTTAGCATTGGGGAGCTAAAATCAATTAACACTGCTGAGAAGTCTTGAGCTGGCTCTGAATCATTTCTGCAAACCCCTCTGAATTCTGTTCAGCAAGTCCCCACTCTACAGTAAGCTCATTTTTTAGAAGCATTACAGACCCCACAGTAGGAAGATGAAACTGCAGTGATGATGTGATACATTTAAAATAAACTTCCTCTGCTCCTCCAGTCTTTTTGGTTCTTTCCCACCTTGTGTTCAAAATGTTTATTCTCAAAATTTCCTTTGATCAGAGACAAGAGGAAACAACCCAGAGCTTTGAATTGCCCTTCAGTGCTGCCACTAGTACCTGGCCTGCACAAAGGTTGCTGTTGGATTACAGCTGCTCCCACTCACAATTAAAAAAAAAATGTGAATACAAAAAACTCAGTCCTAGTTTCCTGGACTAGTAGAAAAGTACATGCATTCTCATTTGGTGCCACATCACGCAATACTGGATAACAGGCAAGGGAGTTTCTGCATCCCAGGAGAAAGCCATAGGCCAGGGATACAGTTTCTATAAGGAGTTCACTAGCTCTTCCATCATGTGGTCTGATCCTTTCCAGGTTCCCTAGTGGGGTCATGAACCTACCCCAGCTTCTGTGCTGAGTCAGCTGAATAACCTTTCTAGATGGCTGCCTCCCATGTAGTTATATACCTTAACACCTGTCTTCTTGTTGGCATAATGACTCCTACCAGATCTAAATCTGGACTGAATTTTCGCTTATAAGCCTTACTGTTGAGTTCTTTGAGACAAAAAAATTTGCCAAAGGTTCTCAAGGAGGTTAAGCTGAGGTATTACATCTTGTACATTTTAACCCTTCTGTCTTTGCTTAGTTCCATCCAAATGCTGTAACTAAGTACAAAGGCAGCTGTGGATTATGCACTGGTCATAAAGCTTTCTGGAACTGAAGAGACAACTCCATAGTTTTCCCATAAAATATAGCTGAAAAAATAGCTAGGATAATAAAAAGATAAATGTTCCTCAGGCTTTCTTTATATCATATACAGAGAAGTCAAAACAAATAAAAGTGCACGCTTTTTTCTTTTTCCTTTAACTGGTCACCTATAAACTACAATTTTATTTTTAATCCTTTTCTGTTTAAACAGCAGACCTATTTTTATGTAGCACTTCTGTTGGCAATTTTCCTCCAAGTGCTTTGAATGTGTTCATAATAAGAGCGTTAGTTTAGAGATTGCTGCACTAATGTGATGTAAGGAATGAAAAGAATGATTCATTTCTTATTCTAAAGCTTTAAATACAAATTAACACAAAAAAAGCCCCACTAATCTTCTTGGGGGGGATTTAGATGTTACAGTATTACACAGACTACTTACAAGCAATAAAAGAAATAACCTTAGAAAATTAAGCAAAATGAATTTTCAATTAGTTTCAGAAACCTCGACAAATGCATTTCTAAAGGAAAGAGTAAAATGCAACTTTGTTCATTTTAAATCGAAATCGCCTTTTGTGCTTAATATAGTTCACTTATAATTAGCTGAAGATTTTGTTCTGGTTTGAAACAAAGTTCCATCTTGAGATTACTATGTACTGTGTACACAGAACTTTTATCAAGAAAGGCTGGTGCTGCAGGGTTTGCTTTGACAGCCTTTATCATAGCTTTATAGAAATGAAAAGTGAAAGAACACAGCTGGTTTTAACAATGGGGCATGTTCAACATTAGACCAAAACACATTAGATATTGCAAAATATTGCACATTATATTTATAGCTCCATGCAAGTTTTTGAAATTCATGCTGATGTTGCTCTAATTCAGCTTCTTGGAACAATCTGTCCCCTAATGATGGAATTAGATTTCACTTTGAGAAGCGGCTTTTTAAACTACTGGCAGGAAGGTCGGATTCGGAGCAATGATAGCAAAATAATGAATTTTAGCATGTTCCAACACTTTGTGGTGTAATTTGAAGGCCTCAGACTCTGAAACTACATTATTGGTGCTCTGTTTGTCATTATGCCTTACTGTTTTTGAAAATGCCATTATGAGAACTTCTGGCATCCAGCCATGAGGTCCTTTGAGTTATGCTTATAGTAAAAACATGTAGGATAAGACTCCATGAATATATTTAAACAGTAGGTTTAGCACTTAAGCTCCACTAAAAACTTCAGAAACCCCATTCATAGCTTCATCATCCCTGAAAAATCTCATTTTCATAAATTCTGCTAAACATACACATGGTCACTTAAATCTTGAGGTTACCAATCAGAATAACGCTTAAGCTTTTACAAATAAATTAATTCTTCTTTTCTAGCAGGTTGCTGCTTATACCCCTCTCCAAATGTATGAGAAATTGAAAATCTAATTTCACCTATCCCAGGTTAGGAGACAATTTCAACACAGATCTACCTTGAGTGGGACCTTCTTAAAAACCACAGAATGGCTCATAGAAGAAAGCAACTGTATTGGATTAAATGAGAAGCTTTGAAGTATATCAGCACATGCAGTGGTTTAAGCAATAGTCCATAAATCACTGAAGTCAGCTAAAGACTCAAATTTAAAATATTCTGATCTGCATTTCATAACCCTCTCTGGTTTATGTATTTATAGGACTGAAGTAAAAATGAAGCACTACATCCTTGCCAGTGAGAAGGGGCATTTCCATTTTAGTTTGACTTTGACTTTGACCTCTAAGCACTCTTGGAGAACAGAAACAATGGATATGGCAGATCTAGAAGTTTTACAGACTCAGAGAATGATACCATTTTCTTTCTATCTTCTGTCCTTCTTACCCTTTCCCAGAACCTTCACAAACATGTTAACTCCAGTGTTTTGGACTGGAATTGCCAGTTTCAAAAGACTGATGGCAATCTTCAAGCTTTGCATACCCCAATAGAAAAGCCATTTTCAGGACCCTGGACAAAATTGGAAACAATGAGGAAGGGGCTCTGAGCTGGTCAGTTTGTTACACATAAGGCATTTTCTCTGGCATTATTTTAAGTGTAGACAAGTAGCATTCAATACAGAAAAATCACAGGTCAAGTTTAAGGGAGGAAATATAGCAGCATTTTATTTCATATGTTCTATATGATTTTCTATAGACCAGTTTGGTCTTGGCAAAGACATTAAGCTGAACTGTGTTTAATGATAATAGTTAATTTAGCTGTTATTAGCTTAATTAAGTTAGCTTCACATTTATGGGTGCAAAATCAGAGCCCTACACACCTCATCATTGACTCAGCAATAACGATGTGGTTGTTCTGCATGAAAAGGAGCATCATTATATATATGTATATTCATTATATAATTCATAAAAAATATGTGAAATATCAATTAATTGCAAGCATGAATATCACAAAAGCATTGAGAAAAGTTTATGGTCTTTTTTTTCAAATCAAAGCTTCAAAACCAAAAAAAATTTTAGAAGTTAGCATCTGAAAATTACTCCATATTAAAATATTCGGCACACTAACAACAATTTTAGTGAAAAAAAGCTATTGTTATATTTTGCTGAAGATTTTTAAAACATGAAACACTTATCCGTGTAGACATCCATATACTGTTTGACACTTAGTTATATCGAATTTAGCACTATGAGGCGATACCATGGATCAGTTTGCTACAAGAACTGAATTATCATTTAGATTACTGAATATTCAAGTGTGTAAACAAAGTAAATAATGCTTTACAAATGCATAACCAAATCCAATAAGCCTATGAGATTCTTGCTAATGTTCCATCTGTCTTAGCCAAACTTAAATAAATAAATAAATGGACTTTGAAGTGGGTCTTATAGGCCATGACAGGAGATCTCCAACTAATTAAGATACACACCCAAGACATGTTCTGCTGGGGTCAGACGAGTACATTCAGCCTTCTGGAGCTGTGTCCTTTCTCCAATGACAGCAAAAGGACATGATGTTTACTTAAAGTGAGTGAGCCTAGCCACTTCCTGTGGTCCATGTCCCATCTGCTCCCTAACATCCCTTCCTCTTTTCATTAGGGTTTTTTATGGATCTTTGTCTCTGAATTTACTTAATTCTTTTTTGGATTAGACTTTTATACTTAGGAAAGATCTGAGTTATCTTCATTGAGCCACTTCAAGTTCACACTGTTGCTCAGCTGATCTTAATTTCTGCCGGTAGAGAGAACAAAGAGAAAAACAGTCACCTAACATAGCCAAGTGAAGAGTAATTCAGCAATTACATTATTAGATTCATAGCTGACAAAGGAAGTTCTAGGAACACACAGACACTGAGGATTATGTACAACTTTATACTAAGTACTCATGGAAAAATGCACAGAAATAAACAAGCTGTTATCTCATTCTTGAGTGACTTTACTGAATGTGGAATTCAATCTGATATAAAAAAAATAGTATAGATGACAAGGTATGATTCAAGACAGGTCAAAAATGCAAGAAGCTCAATTTCTATCACAGCTCACAGTTTCAGTTTTGAAAATTATGTTGCTTAGCAAAACAAATTAGTATAATCAATAAATAGCTTCCAGTTAGCTGTAGAGCTTAGTAGAGGTTGTAGAGATGAAGGTAGAGATTGTTTAAATATGTTTTTATTTTCCCTGAGACACAGAACAGATGTAACTTCAACCTAGATCGTGCATGTGGATAAGACTAAGATCCTTTTCTACTCTGCCATAGTGTTGTGTCAACTGCTCCCAGGAAAAGGAAACTGCTGGATTAGCTCAAAATAGCAGAATTAATGTAGATTCTGCCATTATCAGTTGATGTAGAACTAGCCAGTTTCCAGCTCAGGGTATGTTGGTGTGCCTGTAATTCCAAGGGTTTTGAAGGTGGAAGTTGTCATGCATTAGTCAACATTGCATAAGCTAATGTCTTTGCTTAAAATATAAATTTCTACTTTCCATATATTTGCATAATTATATATGTTATTTTATTACAATGTGTAAATATATTTAGATACTTATAATACTAAAGCCAGAGTTACTAATGAGGATAAGGAAAACAGCTCCTACTTCTATAGTCTTTCTGTAAAACACATGAAGTAGAAAAACATGTACAATGAATGAGTCAGGCATCCACAGGAGCAATTTTAAGTGATTTGGTGAAACTGAGATACCTACTATGTCATCATCAGAATACTAAATACAGTAAAGACTATTAGAAGAGTAAATTAGAAAAGAAGTTGTGATCTTAGCTCATTTTTTCCAGTTCTTTGCCTTCTGTAAGAGATTCATCTTACAACAGCTTTGTACAATAGAAAGACAATGAACTGCAGGAAACCAATTAGTATTAAAATACACTTTATATGTACATGTGGATATTATGAAGGACAAGGTTGGGTTCAGAAATTAAAACTTATTATGACTTTAGACAAAAATTATTTGGCGATTACATGGAATATTTCATCCATTACTTGAAAAGGATTGCTTCATCTTCTTTAAAATATTGTAAGCCATTCAATTTCAGATAATATCTTAAGAAAATAATTCTATTTTTACCTCTGTGTTAGTGTTCATTACGCTCATCCTAGAAACTACAGACTTAGTCTTGTGTTTTCTTTTAACTCTGTAGCACAACCTCTACATAGACAAAACCTCCCTGAAGTCTCTGTGACAGTCAATAAACAATTACAGAATGAGTTTGACGGTATTTAATATATCTGTTCTCTTCTGTTTAGTTCTGTTAAACTCATTGGTAAAACAAACATAATGAAAACAGTTTTTAATTAATTGTATGACATATTTCTTCATTCTTGTTCTGTCTTTTTCACTTGCATTCTATTTTGTGGATAAGAATAACATATTCCGAGTCTGCAAATTGTAATAGCTTGTTTGCCAACTCTAAGGAAAACATTCTTACCACTTCCAATGTATATTGTACTCTCTGTGAAAGCATCAGATTGATGGTCTCAAGATTTGACCTTTTACACCACCAAGGAAGGGGGAGTGTGAGGCAAGAAGGGGGTGGAATTTAAAATTCTCCACATTCTCTTCCAAGTCTCAGTTCATTGACAAACAGTGCTTTAAGACAAGCTCACAGCCTTTGATTCTTGGCAGTGTATTTTTTATAATACCATTGAATGTTGCTTAAAGCCATGAAAAAATGAAACAGAAAAACTGAACAATGTATTGCATTACAGAGTCTTGATAAAAAGTAAAAAAGTTCAGAATCTATGGAAAAGATACTGTAAGGAACCTGTAAAGGCTATTTCAGTTCTTGGCTTTTCCATTAAAAATGTTGTTGATCTGTATCTTAATTTCTTAGTTCATTAATGGTATATTAGAGCACATACAGAATTGGTAATATCTTTTCAATTAAGTATCGGCAAGCCTTTCCTGAAAAACAAACAAAAAAACAAAACAAAAAACAAAAAACAAACAAAAAAAAAACATAAAAACCCCACATCTGTTATTTGTTCTCCTTTGTACCATTCAGATTTGCTGTAATAAAGGATTAATCCCCATTTAGGGTCTTGGTTTGCCTTTCTACAGTAGACTTGCAGACTAACGTGTATGTACTCTAAGACAGAGCCCTATTTCAAAGAGAACCAAGGCTGTCATGTCATGGAGCATTCCTCTAGCTCTACAGAGCAGGATCAGTCACTTAGAGAAGCTGGACTGGACTGTTGTCCTTTAGGCCCCAATTTATATAGGCCATTTTTATTAGGTACTGTTACTAATAAAACACTAGACTAATAGACACATACCTAATCTTCAAGAAGTCTAAAACTTTTTTAAGTCAGTTGAGAAAATTCCTTGTTCAGTTTGTATAATGTCACAAAATATATGCAATATCACTGATCCTGTCAGTAACATCAATGGTGTTTCTGGAGATATTTTTTAAAGAAACTAAGCAGTAAGCTGAGATAATGAGTGCCATGTCTGTGAATATTTTGGATTAAGGAGAGTTGGGTAAATCGTCCTCACTTCTCATGCCAGTTTTTTGTGTCTGGTGCTTTTTTTTTTTTTTTTTTTTTAATGCCTAGGTTCTTATTCTAGTGTATGTACACTAAAGATAAGGTCAGGTGGGGGAGACTTAGGGGGAGGGAGTAATCGTCTGTATAATCCTTGTTATTATATCTAACGTGATAGTTGAGGGCTAGGAGCTGAAACAATATTTTATGAAAGTATCATGTTGAAGTTTTTGCAGGTTTCAAAATATTTAAATATGTAAATTTCAATGAAGAGACTTCAGATTTTTTGATAGCCTAATGATTTTAAGCATCTCATTTCTAGTCACACACTGACAAAAGATGTTCAGATTGCAGTGTGAGATGGTTTCTATGGTTACAGTTGTTTCCTAGCATTTTAGTGACATCTTTTGTGAGCATTGGCTGCTTCACTTATTTGTCACTAATGTATGTGTAGAACTATAGTTAATAGCCTTGGGCGGACAATTTTTTTTCTCTCTGAATGGTGGTATTGTTTTTTAGCAGCATTTTTCAATAAGGTGACAATGCACTAGAATACTAATGGTATGTATGGTATTTTAAGATGTCAAGTTTTCAATAAAATGGTAATGAAAATTTTGCATTTCATTTAATAGCTAAATATTCATGAATTTTTCACAGTGTGATCAAGTGAGCAATAAAATAAACTGTATAATGTGTAATACTAAACATCATAAATTTAACTTCTTTTCATAGAATCTATTCAAGACTTTTTAATAAGTAGCACTTTATAGATTTAAACCAGTTTTAGTAAAGACATATAAAACTGAAAGTTTAAATTAATGTAAAATATTTTTATATATCTTGTTTACATTGTAGTATGAATGAAACATATATTATGAATAATATACTAAATGTGCAGAAAAACTGTTATGACCTAAGATTGGGTACTTATGTGTGATAAATGAGGGTAAAAAACTATATATTCAGATGCAAAGACCACTTTAAATCAGAGACCATTTTGTTAAAAATATTTGGATTTATTTTAATTTATTTAATCACAGCGTTAACGTGCATTTATGATCAGCTAAGAAAAAATGGTACAGCATTATAATGTGTAGAGCATAGTGCTATCAATTCCACAGCATATTAAGAGTTCAGTCCTGTTTCTGTGTTATACAGTAAGAGTTTTGCAGTTGTTTTTAACAGAAGCAGAATTAGGTTATCAGGTGAATTAATTCCCATATTGCCAGTGCCATATGTGCAGTGATTTATGACCTTATTTAGTTTGTACTTACAAAACTCTCTTTTGCTGAAAGGTAGCCACTCTACACTGGGCATTTTTTGACAGCCAAGTCAGGATTTTAAATGTAGATTTTTAAAATTGAAGTATAAAACACATTCCACAGTGAAGGAACACCAGGCTAAGTGTTGGTTCTCCTGGGCATATGAGGGAGTTTCCTCTGCTTTCAATTACAAATCATAAGAACTTGTGCCATCAACTCCATCACTTTGCATTATTGCAAGGCATATTTTTCCATACCTCATATTTGTTATTTGAAAATTAGTGTGTTATTAAAGTAATGTACATTCTCTACCTAGGGAAGCACTAAGGAGCACATGAAGGAGTCATCCATCCCTGCATAGGGCATCCATTCTCACTTCCATGACATATAGTCAAGACAGCTAAAAATCCACAAAACACCAAAATTTTCTGGTTACTTGGTGGCTGCTTCTGACCAAACTGTTTACTCCAGTCTACCTTCCAGACTCTCATTGCATGCAGCTATGCTGAATTCTCTGCCCAGATAAGACCTGTGATCACAGTGAAAGAATCATTATGTTAACATGGTTTTGTTTTGGTTTTAATATACCTGAAAAAAGAAAAAAACAGTAGAAAAATCAAACCTTTAATTTAGATCATGTCTTTCTTCCTCACCTTTGGGAAATGGTTACATTTTTCATCTTGCAGGTTTTTTGTATATTTTTATATTCTGGTTTTCCTGTCTCTTTTTAGGAAACAGTAATTTATCAAGATGGCTAATTGACTGACTTTTGTTTTGAGTGGGAGAGTTATCCAAAGTTCTCTTGCTAATTTGCTCATAGTAGCAACTCTTTCAGGTTCAGCAGTAAAACAGTTAGGTCATATTCTTATCAAATACGTCTACTTGACTGACTCAGAAATTCTAAGCAGAGGAATCAAATTCAGTACTTAAAGATAGGACTGGCTATATAGAAGTCCTCTTCCTTATAATTTATGCATCAGCATTCCAGCTTAATTCAAAGCAGTGGTTTAGGCCAATATCAAAGGAAGGCAAATGTATTGGGATTTTTTAATGTAATCCCTATCTGAAAGCTACACCTTCTAAGTTCTAAAAAGATGGGAGAAAGAATGCTACTTCATGATTTTACCTGCAAGATAGGAAATGTCACTTCCTACATGCTGTAAAAAGACAGATCTGCGTTAGTTACATTCTAACATTTTGTGCATGCACGTAATTTTTATTTTGTTTTGCATGCCAAAGTAACTTACTAAACACCATAGAATTAATACCCCCAAACCAAACTGTCCTTCACAGGATTGTTGGCCAAGTGATTTTGGATTTGACATACATTCCTCATTGGCCTCCTTATTCAAAATCCTCTTGTTTTGTAATAAGCTCTCTTCACAAGTTTTATCTTGTACTAGACATATAATGCTCCATTATTGTTAAAACAGTTCAGATCACTTTTAACTACTCAATAACTTGGATAATACGAGGCATTGGAGGAAACTTGAAATCTAGGAGTAAATGTAATGCATCAGGGACTTAATTGCATTGTACTTGCAAATAAGAGATGCAGACTTTCATTGGTAGAACCGTAACTGTAATCTGTCAACCATGTCACCAAAGTCGCTTTAAAAGAAAAAGGGTTGGCTTTTAAGAGTGTTTTAAGTGTACAAACCTAAAATGAAAAATCCACTTTCCAGCAGAGGCAGCACTGTTTTGCTTCCTTATACATAGCATAAAAATTGCTGTAATGAGATATTTCTACCTAGAATTCAGAGCATCTTAGAAAACAAGATAAAATGGCCCATTATTATATTGAACATTGTATCCCTGAGAACAAAAATAGTACCAGGTTTTTTACTCTGAGTAGTTTTTTAGGAAGAGATATGTTGTCAAGATGTTGCTTCAAGGAAATCCGGTGTAGAAGAATGTGCATATTAATGAAGAAGATGCTGATGGTATGTTATTTGTGGACATGGGAATTAATTTAGACAAGAGTGTAGCCTTTTCTACAGTGCTGCAGACTGTCCTGGTCCTTTGCATCCAAATTGTACTGAGAGTGTCATACCTGGGATATCTGTTGTTGCAGTAGTCCATAAGTTCATAAGATGCTCTGTTTGCTACTCTCTACTTAGGAAATGTTGACTACAGGCAAATGTGCACTATGACATCTTGAAGTGGTTAGGGTTTTTTAATACCTGAAAACACAGCCTGATGCTAAGCTGATAGACATTATATATTCTGTAGACATAGCCTAACACACGCCACGACTCCTTCTTTTTAGATGTTTTTCTTTTAGAAAAAGTTTAAGTGCAATTAAACTGGAGATATGTTTCTGTTAAAATTGAAGAATATTGCCCCCTTCTCCCTCACGGTGAAGAAAGAGAAATATTCCTTGAGAATTTATATTAAAGCTTCACATTGGACACATCAAGTTTTTGCCTCTGGGAAGATCATCCAGCTGCTCAGGCTCATTATACTAATAAGATACCAATACTAATAAGTCCTATCAAGAGGACTATCTGGTGTGGTGGCTCCTACAGATCAAAGAATCCCCAGAGTGCTGAAGCTGCGCTCCCTAAGCCCCCAGATAGAAAAACAGGGCTTATTTGCTGAGCATTTTTGTTTCTTCAGAGCTATATCTAAGGTCCCACCACAACAGAGACCATCAGAGCATCAGGGGCTGCTCCCTGCAGCCCAGGCCGCCGAGCAGGGCCCAGCCCTTCAGAACCAGCATGGGGCAAGCGGAGCAGCAACAGAGAGGACAGGGAGGGTCCAGACCATCAGGTAAATGGGTGCTGATGAGGCAGGTCCAAGCTGGAGCCAGGAAGCCAACCCACTGGTCTGGCTCTGGGCTGGTGAGGGCACATCTCAGTGCTCCTGGGGCTGGCACAGGAGCACAGCTCAGCCGGGGAGGCCAGGCATAGGCCCGGATTCGAATGGAGGCCCTGGGCCCATGGGATGTGGGGGAGGCCCCAAGCGAATCTGCTCAGAGCTGATAAAAACATCCACGGGGCACACCAGGCCCTGACAGACTTTTTCTGATCTGCACTGGGTGAGCATTCACATCATGTGTTGCTTCCCATGTACAGTACAAATTCAGACTGTTGTGTTTAGGATAGCCTAACAAAAACCTCCAGGTTGCACATAACTTCGGCAGAAAAAAAGAAATTTGATGCCTTGAGTGTAAGATTAAAGATCTGAATAGACTACATATGCAAAACCTCGCACCTTTCATGTAACAAAATGTCCTGCAACCCCAGCAACATTGTTACAGCAATAGCAGTCACAGCAGTGTTAGGCGTAGACACTAAGCTATACAAATGTAAAGTAAAAAGTATCCTTAAAATGTCTTTCAAAATATTTTATTTTCATACCTTTATTCAAAGTAACTGCACTTTTGTCAAACAGTTTTTACAAATGTCAGTTTCTTAACATATATTGGCTTTTTAAAGAACAATAGTAGTTCCTTTTTCCCAAAGCAGTGCCCTTTCCTACTCAGAGATATTATATTACATTTTATAAATGTTAATGACAATAGCTACTGCACTCCTGAAGCTGCTGATAGGAATTTTGTAAGATGCAAGTCATACCAGAGATGATAGTCAGTACTTAAAAAAAAAATAGCCGAAAAAGATTAGTCAAATAATCTTGGAATAAACTATGGGAAAACATGAAATCTTTCTAGAAAGTTTCCTTTCTCAAGTGTGCAGCAAATTCTGCATTTGCTAAGGATTATTTTTACAAAGCAACTCTACTGATGGAGAGGTCCTACATGATGCTGTGCCTGCTACTCACTGCTGAGGGTTTTTTTCTTTCTATTCACTATTCATACTAGATTTTGAGCTGTTTTTGTGCCCATGAAACTGAAGACTAACAGTCTCTGGAGCCAAGCATAGTCTCTTTGTTGGGTAGAAATAAAGCCTACAGGAGAGGATGGATGTGCTCAGCGTCCCAGCAAGTGGCTTGAGATGAAGTGATATTGGCAGGATTCAGACTGAAATTATTACAAAACATGAATGCCACATGTGCAACTGCTGCCTGGCTGTTTCTGTGCTTCTCTCCTTTTGTTAAAAAGTGCTATCTTAAAAAAAATAGTAATAACCTTGATCTTGTGCCATTGCTATCTGAAAATTGCAGGGTCTTATAGATCCCAGAATGAAGGATCAAGGGGGAAAATGATTGTTCTGCCAAACATGAAGCTTTTGTAATGACAGTATTGTGTATTGCTTCCACAGAACAAGCCTTCCATTTAGCTTCGCTTGTAAACTAGCCTTACCTAGAAGTTTGGTGACATGCTGGTCTCCTCAAAACAATCTGAGAATACTGTTAAAAATTGTTATTATCTAGATCTGGCAGTTATTAATAGATTGGCACATTTTCAGTTTTATTCATTTGGGTTGTGCTAATACAAACCTATATGGGATTTCCTTTAGGTTTGCTAATCACACTAAATTTTGTTATATTAAACTGAAAAAGCACTGTATCGAGCCAGTTGCAGGCAGGCTCCCTCAGTCCTGCCAATACTTCTCAATACTGATTGTGATATCCCTTTTAGTCAGTCCTGGTTTGACAACAATAAATCATGCCAGCCAAATAGTTGCTTTTTGATAAAAACGGTTGGAAATTAGTATGAGATGATGTTCACCTAGGAAAGAGTTTGAATCTTGTTTCAAAAGTGAAAAGGTGATGCTTCCATCATTGTCTCTTGATCCCCTTTTGTAAAATAATGTTGGGGTCTTTTACCTTAACCTTCATTATTCCCAGTATCGTTGCCATTCTATTTTTGTTAGTGTAATAATAAGATTATTGTGAGCTTGTTAATCTCAGAACCATGACAGCTAAATTAAATTCTTGACTTTGCCAGAAATGTTGTAGTAGTGGCACAGATGAGAGAAGATGAAAATATCTTAGTAAATAACCTAAGTCTGAAATTAGAAACAAGCACATTACTGAAGCCCAATTGCATTTCTTGATCCAGTTAACTGGATTCATTACTGAACTGGCACCATTATTGAAGCCAAATTTCATAATCCTGATACTCTTCAGAAGAAAGAAGCTAATATTATTTCTTTTGGAGTTAATGTCCATGCATCCTTGCAAAATCGCAGTTATCATCACACACTCTGGTGTGACCTGCTAATAGACTCACTGTTCCAGGACAAGTCTGGGAATTGTTCTAGAATATGCATTATCTTGTCATGGTTTCAGAAATATGAGTATTTGGAACTTGGCCTCTCAGTCCAAACCATTTAACATCCTACTCCTTCCAATGTAGTTACAGCCTTCAAGAGATCATGACAAACATGAGCACAGAAGTTCTGTTCCTGAATTAGAATTGAGTTTGTTTCTCCACCATTTTGTCTTATTAATCTGGCTTGTTCTTTTTTCTCTCCTTGTCTCTTAGCACATCCTTTTTTGAATTGTGCCTTCCTCATATGTAGCAGAAGGAGTAATTTAGGTAGCCAGATTCTCTTTAATACTTTCTTCCCATTTCTTGGCTTGTGTAAAACAAAGCCAGCCTCAGTCTTCAGTGTAGTCCCACACGGGTACTGTACTCAGCTAGAGCCTTGCAATGGCTAACAGAATCTGAAGAAGCTAAATTTCTGTTATTCTGATCCTTCATATATTATCCAGTACAACAGTATATTGCCTTGATTCTGAATCACCACAATTCACCGTGAGTTGTGTTCTGTTGATTTTCAGATGCTACAGAATCTCTAAGTGAATGCAATATGCTTGGATGTTAAGCCTGTTTTTTAGGGGAAAGAGCAAGGACAGGATTATTGACATTACATTAAAAATCTAAGGTGGTGTTTTTCACCTATTTTTTGGGGTAATGCTAAGAGTATATTTTTATATTTTTAAAATTCAGTTCTTAGAACAATGAGTATGAGCATGCTGACACATGAATAGGTATTGAGTAAATGAATTAGTTTAACTTTTGTAAGGCATAAAGAACTAAGAATCATGTTTTATATTTTTTTCTCTAAAGCTTCCTGGTACTTTGCAAGCACATGTTAAAAATAAAAGTAAGACTGTTTGGTTCCAGCTGCTGTTTGATCTTCCTTATTTTTCTTCATCTTTAAAGACAATGTCCAATTGAAAGCAAGTTTACATAGGTGTGATCTAAGTTTATAGTTTTCTTCATGTGTTAGACTTGCTTTTGATTAATGTTGCTTGCATATTTCAAAAAACTATGCTTAGAAGAAAATTTTGTTCACAATTTTCTATTATGGACATTTTTGTTAGCAAGAACCTTCTTTTTCCTTCTTTTCCTCTATATGTTAGTGTCAAATTGGTTTTTTTATAATTTTGCTATTTTAAAAACTATAATCTGGAGTAAATTGGACTCTTTTACTCATTTAGGCCCTGGTGGTGACCACACATTCAATCTGTTTTGACCATAGCAATAAAGTTACAGTTTCTGGTTAAATTACTTGTGCTGTAATAGCATATTTTACATTCTAATACTGCAATATCTCTAAGACTAGTTCCTGTTTTTTTATAGCTCTTGCTAAATTTTATGTTCATGACTCCACTTCATTCCCCACAATTTTACCTCTGCTGATGATATAGAAATGACTCAGAATCTGTCACCAACATCTTTTAAATTGAAACCAAAGATAATTTACATCATTGCCAATACTAGCACAATGTGCCTGTAAATTATGCTGGGTTTTATCAAGTGTTTGCGGAGAGATGCTGTAAAAAATCAAGTCTGCTCAGGCAGTCATTTAAAATGTATTTTATTGCAATTTGCAATTTAAATTACATATAGAATATATAATACTCCTGGTATAACGTTGCAATCTGAAAGGCCAGTTTGGTATTTCTCCTGCAGCACTGGAACAGTGAAGATGCATACTTTGGGGGCTGAAGAGGAAAGTCACTGCACTTATTTAGGTTGTGAATGAATTTCCAGGTGAAATTTTGTGTAAGGATGACTTCTTGTTTTCTTGTTTGCTTCAAATGGCCCTGTAGAAATACTGGCTTTCACTTCTGTAGCCTTTTTTGAAGTGTTTGTATTGGATAATTCTCAATTTTTTGTGAGGTTATGAGAAGAAATGTTTACTACATTAGTATATATTTTAGATTGGTTTTACCAAGGGGGATAATTTCATTTTACAAAGGGCCTGTTTGCTGTTGACAAGACGTTGATTTTCATATAGTAATTTATTGAATAGAGAATATACAATAAAAATTTTTAAAAGATGAAATTTGAACTATTAAACTCTGTGCATTTCAAAACCTCTATTGTTTCATTTTGAATGCCCTATGCAGACATTTTACCAAAAGACATCTATTCCTGATATGATGTAGCTTAAAAGCTCACTTTTAATAGCTCATTTAGCCGACAGAATTTTAATTTAATCCTATTTTGGGTTTTCAGAAGCTATTAGGATATTTTATGTATTGGGATACATATCCAAAATAATCATTTGTGAGAAAAATAATTTTAAGTCCACACAGAGCTGATCATTATATCAGAGCAGTCTTTTTCTTTTTTTCTTTCTGCTCACTGAGCTGAGGAGGTGATCATACTAAAGATCACTAAATACTACTTTTTGTGCAAGCAGCTGTTAGCTGCCACATCACAATTAGGGAAATTTGGATATAAGACTGGCAGAAGTTGTGGCCTGTCCATGCCTGCATATGTTAAAAAATTCTACTTGATATGTAACTTGGAACTTGGACCTGACTTCAAAGTTGACCCTTCTTTGAGCAGAGGATTGGAGTTGATGACCTCCAGAGATCCCTACCAACCCAGATTATTTTATGATTCTGAGTATGTGATTACCATAGAAGGAAGTAACTTCTCAAAAAAATAATCTCATAATAGTCATAATGGTGACTATTTTTTGTTCAAATTTTCTAATTTTCAAAATTCTACTTCTGCACTCAGAACTGGGGTGATACCTAATAACTTTATAACATATAAAGTAAATAACTCAATAGTAAATATAATCTTCTTAGTTTATGATTGCTGTGTCAGTTCAGCATTACTGTGCACTTAATTTTCATAAATATTTTCTCCCATCCTCTGACCGACTTTTCTTTTTATAGTTTTCTAACCATGTCATGGAAAGATCAAAATTTTTGCTTATTTCTCTATTGTGTAATTGATTGTGTAGTGACTATATGATAAGGTTCCTGTCAGATATAAACTTTGCCAATAAGGTTTTATCCAATGAATCTTAAATACATACTTATTCACAGAAAATACAACCAATAGGAAGGCAAATATAGATAAACCTAGTTAATCTTTACTTGTGGGTAATATATTTAGGCATATATTCTCTGTTTATTCCATTTGTTTAAATGAAGAGTTGCCTTAATAATCCCTGCAAGATGCCAATTGTAGCTCTTCATAGCAGGTGTAATGTAGAAGACTGCTTTTCAGAAGGGTAGAATTTTCACTATCAGTGTAAAAACTGCTCTTTTACACTGGACCATTTATTTCTTTTCATCTAGCACTTCCCTACTAGACACTTGTATTACTGAATTCTCTATTAAGGTAAATGAGTGGTGGATTGGATTTGAAAAAAAAAATAATTTAGAAAGAGTACAAAGGATTTTTTGGTTTTCCATAAGTACTTATGATTTTATCCTACAGGCACTCAAATTCAAGAGAAGGCGTTACTCTCACCCTCTCAAATTGCAAGCATGGATTTTATTTTTTTGAGCAATGACTCATTTTCCAACAGCCTCAGACTACAAATCCATATATTCTAAGAAAGGGGTCTACTTCTTTATGGTACACAATGGCCATGAAGTGTTTCTCAAAACAGTTAGAAATCTAGAATAACTCCCACGATGGAGTTCAGCACAGTTGCCTCAAAATTTAGGTCAGAGTTTGAACTGTAAAATTTTCTTATAGGGTTAGAAGGCCTGTGAAAGCTGATGCATAGATTCCTGCACATTTTGGCAGAGAAAAATCTGTGTTCTACTCAGTAACAGCCTCTTTGTCGTTTGCAATATTGTTATTTAAACTTTTTTCTCTGTCCTAATAGTATGATTTTTTTTTTTCAACAGAAATGCATGTTTTGAAAATATATCTCACTCAACTGGGCAAACTCCAGTCTATGTCATTGAAAGGAATTTTTAATTTGGACGTTGTCTGTGTTGTCTACCAATCAGCTTTCAAAAAATTGGTTTGTCTTTGTTTTTTTTCTAAATCAAAGTGACAAATTATAAAGCATGACAAGTCTCAGAACCTCATAAGCCTAGGGATGGGAAACATGGCAAAAAGTTCTTCATTATTTCAGTGCAGGATCTTTTTTGTGTGGTAGAAATTTCTTTAGAAAACATCTAGACTCATTTTTTTTTTTTCGTGTTATTTACTGAAATAGCTGAGTAAATGAAAGTTG
The DNA here is from genome assembly GCF_036169615.1 of Heliangelus exortis. Taxonomy (NCBI): domain Eukaryota; kingdom Metazoa; phylum Chordata; class Aves; order Apodiformes; family Trochilidae; genus Heliangelus; species Heliangelus exortis. Next base: position 27,283,043 of record NC_092426.1, on the reverse strand, counting down.
ATGTAATTGTTTTTGTCTTCTGAGTGGAAGTCTGTAAAAAGTTTGACATTTTCTGTAGTTTATTACTCACCATGTAGACTCAGTAAATTTGTTGTTACAGAACTATTCCAGAGTTCTTTGATAATGCTGGTAATGCTTCTTCCTCTGAAGAAAGGAAATGTATTTAAAAATGTATTTAAAGAAACTCTTTAATAAATAATATCATGGTATGTAAATGCACCATTTTTTAAAAAAAATCAACAAATTTGAAACTTTATGTGAAAGTTGGCACCTGGTTCTGGAGTTTTTCATTAATTCTCATTTTATTACTGCAGAGAGTTTTGCTTAGAAAATCATTATAATTCACAATTTTTCATAATACAAAATAACTGTTTATCATATGCATAAAGTTTTTTTATCATGTGTTTATGAACATAAATTTATCCTTAAAATTTTGATTAATCTCCACAATCAGAAGGTGAAAATTCTTTTTCCAAGTGATTATAAATTTACTTCATGGGATATTTTTTCTTCATTCATTACCAGATATCACACAGAAGAATATGTTATTAAAGGTTTAAAGGCTGACTGATGTATTTGTGTTTGGTTTTTTTTTACTTATCCATATGATAATTTTTTCTTTTCTCTGCAGTGATGCCACACAATCAGTGTCACTATTTTCCATCAATATCACTGAGATAAGTAAAAGATGGTTCAAGTCACCTGCTTCAGACAAGTCAGTAAGAAGAGGCAAGGTAAATTTTATTACCTCCACTTACTCTCTACTATGAGGATATTTCTTATTCAAAGGAACCTGTTACACTATGCAGTCATTCAAACAAGATATTTCATAACACATTAATCAAAAAATAAAATAGTAAACAGACTAACACTACAAGTTTTATTCCATATACTTCATGATTCTTCACTGATTTCTTCTTCCCCCACCATTAACTATTGTTCTGTTTATTCTTTAGGCTCAAACTACTTCACAGTGACTTTATTGATATTTACACAGCATTGTTGACAGAGAAATTAAAATAGCACAAGGATCTAAGCGTTAAAGCTTAGGCAGTTATATTGCTGTCTCCTAACTTGGACTGCAGCTATTCCTGCAGATCCAGTGATAAAATCTGGCCACAAAACCTGGTGCTAATATTGCAAAAGCAAGACCCTGACATTATCATTTCAGGTCAGTATTTGTGTTTTTTCTTTCTGCACTATGTTTAAAAGATGTTAAAAGAAAACTGCATTGTATGTTCTGCTTTCAGTTTTCCCACAAAATAATGGTCACTTATTTAAAACACTCTGGAATTAAAAATGTATTGTAGTCCTCAACAGGTAATTTTGCAAAATCTGAAATAGGTGTGAATAAGAAATTTGACTAACTTAGAGATGAAATACATTCAGCAAATTCTTGTGACTTCAGAAATAAGTTTGACTAAAGAAAAGCTTCATATAATTGTGATTGTGTGTGTAGGACTATAGTGGTGACAAGACCCAAGTAAGAAACAGCACATTTTCAGCTCTGCAACTCAACTCAGCAGGCTTTCTGGGAAGCAATATTGCTATTATGGACTAGCAGAATTGCATTAAATAGTTTTCACAAAGTTCAGGTAGCATGGATATGGCACTTTTAAGTCTGTTTTGCCATAAAGAGCTGTTTGGAAGAGAGGATAGTGTTTCAAGGATACTTTGTCTAGCACTGTGAAAATAGTAATGAAAGTACTAATGACCCTTATTGTGTCATTATAACAGATAACTTATGAACTTTTTTGCAGCCTTAAAGGCTCACATGTTCACATCAAAATACTCTTTATATTTTTGTTTAAGTAAATTATTCTGTATTTTTACTGGTGGTCATACACTGTAAATTGAGCCATTTGAAAAATCTTTAGAAATGGGGACTTAAAAATTGATTTTTCCAGTTTGAAGCCCTATTGCATAATATTTTGCCTATTTACCTGATTACATAAAAACTGAAATGCAGTACTTATTATTTCCTTCTTATTTTCCAAAAATTTTTAAATGCCACAATGTTCAGTAGTAGGAAATAAGTAGAAATGTAGTAAGTAGGACAATATATACTGGTCCCCAGTATTGAAAGAAGCTGTCCTAACATAAATGGGAAAAGGAAGAGGTAAGTAACTCATGGGTTGTGGATAAAGTGTGCCAACCTGTGCACTGTGACTAAACAGGGAGGGTTACAGCTCTCTTAGTTCTTTATCTCATTAAATATTCACTGAATACAGGTGCCATAAAGGGACCTGATTTCCTGAGGAAATCAGAATTTTCAGAAAATTTGGACTATTGTAAGATGTATTGACCTCCATCTGGAAAAAAAAATATATATATATATTTATATATATGTCTGTGTGTGTATATAGACTTTTCTTAGCCTAAAACCATAGTTAAGCCAAAATAGTAATTAATTTCAAGAGGAGATTATTTGTGATCTCAGCAATTAATCTCCATTCTTTCTTGACTGCTAATTTGCATGTCTCAGGCTATATTGGCTGTTTAAATTAGTGGTATGAGGAAGACTAAGGTCTCAGGAGCAGCAGTTGACAAACCACTCTTCCTAAGGCTCACTTGGAAGTTATGTGGCCATATACTGACTTCAGCATCAGTTACTGAAGAGGAGCAATGTCTTTTTTCAGATGCCTGTGAAAACAATACAGTGAAGTGCCAAAATACCAAAACTTAATACTTTGAAAACTCTAAAGCACAGAAATACACACAAAGACACTAAGAAACTTTAACTCTTTCTAGTGGCATACTAAGACAGGAATCTCTTTAAGTTCCTTGATTCAGTTCAGAATGGTAAATATTGTAATGCCATAGTTACTTGGGCCAAGATGTTTGTTGTCAGGGTCTCTACGTGGATTTGGAAGTACATATTTGTAATAATTTTACACATGTGAGATTTGTAAACTGCTAAACTTAGATTGAAAAAAATGGGAAACCACTGTGTATAAAAGGAGCAACACACACAAAATAAGAGGCAATGTTTGTGGGCAACAGACTAAGAAATTAATGAGCAACTGGAGTCAACTGCTTTGTGGATTACTTAAGCACCAATTTTATAATGACATACTTGGCATTCCTTGTTTATTTTCTGAATTCTTTTATTCTAGTGTCTGTTTAAATAATAATTGTTTGTATAAAGCCATATAGATATTTGTAAAGGCCAGATTTATATTAAGAAATTTGAGAACAGCCTATCCAGTATTATTTTTAAAAAACTAAAATATGATTTTTTTTCTTTTAAATAACTTCTTTTTCATGAGAAATAAGTGATTTTTCCTAATTATCATAATACAGTCGTGTTCCCTTTTGTACTGATACTGTAACAATCAAATAAATCTGGAGGTTTCCACTCCAGTTAATAAGAATGCTAGGATAGGAAAAATGGAAAGGACATCGTTTTTTTAAAAATATGTAGTCGTTTTGTCTGTTACTTGAATAAACATGGAAACATTTTAACCTGGCATCAGCAAAATGTACTACTAAAATTACTTATTTGCAAAACTGTATGCATTTAAGATTTATAGTATAGGTGTCACAACTAAATTAGATTCTCAAGTCTAATAATTATATGGTTCTAGGTTATCTACACTATAAACATCCCTGTGTCTCTCTAATGAACTGAACAGCCTTTAGCAGTGTCGTCCTATACTAAGGTTCTACAGTTTTACTCTGCTTGATATTAAGGAGTTACAGTACTCAAAAGCAAATTTATTAAAAGATAAATGAAACAGGGTTTAATAAAAGTCTGTTGCATGTTGAACATATTTTTCTTACTACAATAATTAGCATAGGCAGTGGGAATAAAGGCTGCTGGACATACAAACTTGTGGTTCCATTTCCTCTTTTGAAGAACATAGTTTGTCTTCTCACATTTCTCAGCACTCTACCAGGATTCCTTTCCTCAGACACATTTTCACTTTTTCTTTTGCCTCAGGGGCATTTTACTTTTATATCTCTATGCCATTTTGGCTTTTTCTCCAACTTTATTTGTCTTTTCCAAGGTGATTTTTACACAGATACACCCACATTGACTAACTAGCACCAAAGAAAGTCCTTAGTCTTCAGTGTCTAAGCAGCCTTGTATTTTGGTGAGGTATAAATTTTTTTATGTTTCTTGTTCAAAAAAGAAGTAGTAACAGCTTGCTACATCTATCCTGAATAAAGAGTGATTGTCAGATTTATCATACTAATTCTCTCCTCCAAATAAAGCCGTATGTGTTGTCTGGGGATGAACTGTTTACATAGTTATTTTAAAAACTGGTGAGATGATAAAATACATTTCACATAGAATTCTGAGCCAAAATGAAATGTGTACCCAAAGGTCTTAAGGAAGTACCGTGCTTAAGTTATTTTCTTCCTCCACTGATGAGATGTGTATAGGATTTTAAACCACTGCCAAGTTCCTAAATATTTTTTTCTTTACCTGGTCTAATAGAAAAAGATCACCAATAATGCATTGCATTTGCCAACAGGTCCCAGCAGAGTCTGTTTAAAATGCCACTGTAAGAAAGGCAGTAGAGAGTGAATATAGGAAATGCCTTGTATTTATTGGTATCATAACCTGTAATATCCAGCTTCAACATCGAAGTAGACTGCAGTAAGCATGAATGTTTTCACAAAAAACTTTGCATGATTCCATGGGCTTGAGATCTCTAGTTTTGAACAATTAGACATTGATTAACATGGAAAAGTTATTCTTTTTCCTTGAAATGTTCACACAGATTGCTATGTATTCAGCATCTGTTGTCTAGAGCAGTAAAGTTCACAACTGTTAAGATCTTTTAACTAAGTAGATAACAAAGGGAAGAATAATTTTCCTTTCAATCTTTGTGTCCTAACTAAATTTCAGACATAAACCAGTGAAGACCAGTGATTTACAAGAAGTTTTCTTCTTGAGCATATGAATCAGAGAAAGAAAAAAAGGTTAATTAGCAGAAATAAAAATTAAGGAAATTCTTTGCATAATTTGTGAGTCACTATGCTGCACCAGCCATTGTGAAACCAAATCACATACCATGCAATTAACAATCTTCTCTGTCTAGTCACCAAGATAGGCAGACATGTAACAGGCTGACCAATTTATTATAACAGGTTTTTTTAGACTAGTCTGATGGCAGAAAAGACTGATTGCAGAATAAACTACAGAGAATGTTGCACATGACATTAAAAGATAGATGCTACATATGCTAGCATTTTTCCAAGTCTTATTCATGCTGACTTTTACATATCTCTCAGTATAGGGGAGCCCATAGGCAGCCATACAAGAGGTTTGAGCAGGCTGTCAAAATTTTTTAGATAACACATGGATAGACCAAGGCAGTTAATTTTGCCTAGTTCCTCATGTGTCATTTTCAGGCTGCCAAAGGCATGTGTAAACTGGATGCAGTGCCATTATTCATCCTCTTGCTGATCAAGAAAGCACATTTTATTATTATACTGTATATGGACTCCTTTCTTAATAGAGTTGTTTTCCTGTGTTCACAGCCGATCATTCCTGCTTGCTCATTGAAGTGGTTGTAATTCTTACTGTTTCTTAGTAGTGTATCTGAGAGAGTTACATTCATAGACTGAACCTCACTTCATATGCAGCTGAGAAATAAACATGCAGAACAGTACCCTTTGGAGCAGGACCTAGACCTACTGAGCAATAGTCCAGAACAGTATCAATCAGGACTTTGTTCCTTCTGCACACATTGAAGCTTTTCTCTCTCAGTTTGTGATCTGCAAAATACGCATAAACGTGAATGTAGAGGCTTTACAGATCTGTAAAGAAAATTCAAAGCCTTCAATATATGATACTAATTATATAATATAATATATGGTGCTCTTTCCTCTGTATCTTTACAGACGTAGCCTCTTGTCTAGGTATCATGCTGTCAGTTACTGAAATACTAGACATGCCAACATGTGAATGATAATTAGAAAACTTTTACAGCCATTAAGTGTCCCATTTTTTTACAAGAGCGTCAGTTTTGGATGAAGGTCAGCTGGAATTTTGCCTGCCTCATTCTTCTTTTCTGCTTTTAATTATTCTTCATTATATTCAGTCTTAAATTACCATCTAGTTTACTCAGCACTTCTTCCAATTGCTGCACTTCACCCTCATATCTGTAACATAGCAGGTGAGCTGATCCCTGTTCTGTTTTATCTGAATAATACCTCTCCCAGCTTTGCAAAATTATAAATTCCTCAGTTTCTAAAATAATAGCTATGGAATTCTTCTTCTAAGATAAGATTACTATTTGCTTTTAAGTCTATTTTGAAGTATGTTCTAGATAAATTAATCTGCATTCTGATCTTGTTTATATGAGTTCATACGCTCATGCCCTTTAGAAAGAGGACATTGTGCACACTTTCAAATGTGTGACGTGTGTGAGAAGGCACAGAAGCCAAGCAACAATGAGGTAAAATGAAGAGAATAGACTTCTTAGCATTGCAAGTACCATCTGTTCTGCAGAAACGCATCCTCTGTGTTGGCATTGCCACAGTGGTATGACATGTGTTATTACTTTTAATCATACTTTGTGCTGAAGAAAAGTCTGGTTGCATGACAGATTCAGAGGTTGCAGACTCCCTCGGAGTCAGTGCCTAGAAATCCAAGACTGCTTCAAGTGTTCAATATTTTTGTTTCTGAAATATAATGACCTATGTAAAATTATGCCACTAGGGACTAAGCTACTAGGGAACAAATTATTACATTTGTATATAAAATGAAGAAAGCAGACAGTATTTACATGAAAAATGTGACATTTTCATAATACCATGGAAAATAGTATGCTGAATAATTTGTCATCATTTTCTCAGGGTAAAATTGTGGGTTATTACAGGATAACACTAGACAGAAAAAATGATGGAAGGTTTTCTGTCCTGACTCAGACTTTTTTGCCAAATTTACTAATAACAACAGTGCTTTGTTTATCAAAACAAGGAAACAGTTCAAAGCCATTGCGTAAACCAGTCCTTACTGAGACATCTGTTGTGAGGTCCTTGCATATGTAAGAAGGAACAACTCACAGACCTAAACAATGTTTTTCATGCATCATGATAGCTTTGTATAATATAAAAACCCAGTTCTAATTAGTCTTACTGCTAGCCTGTCAGCTAGTCAGCTAATGAAGACACAATCCATCATTAATCTGGATTGTCTTTTTTATAGTAACTAATTTAATAACACCCCAAATCATGTCATATTTCTTTCTTGATTAGAACTCAGCTTTAAGTCATCAGTGACAGTGACCCTTCAAGCATAGACATGCAGGGATGTGTAACTTGTGGCTATGTGTTGTCAGGAGGCTGTTACTAATATCTGAAGCCCGAGGATTTCTGAAACAAGCAAAACAGCCTTTTGATCTTGCGTTAGATTCAAACAGCATGGCATCTAACTCAAGTTATACAATTATGATGGCCAAAACTACAGAAGCTTGGCAAATCACTTAGGAACTCAAGTACTTTTTGGATGAGAATTGAATATCACAGAACTACTTTATTTGATATAACATTTAAATCAGATCTGTTTTGAATATGTTCCCAAAATATCTTTTCCATGGCTATTTTTCCACATAACATTTGTTTAGTAAATGTCTGTGCAATATTTCCATTTAAATGTTTATTTTTTTTAACATTCTAATTTGACTTGTCAAAAATCTTCTCAGTAGATGTCTATGGCACATTCTTTAAAATTCTTCAGTGTCCTTCAATATTCTAGACCCTATGGAGTTAATGATAGCATAGCATTTTAGTTTTATAGTGCTGAACGCAAATTATTATTTAAAGAAAATTAGATTTTTGTAATGTTTTTTAATTGCTGCAAGAATAAGATAAAAATGTGCTCAGAATATATGCTTTCACAGGTTTCATGAGTCAAGTGGGAAAGGACATTATTGATTCATATTTGCATTTAGGAAATTGTCTTGCACTTTATTAAATCTGAAAAAAAAAAATCTTATTATGTTCTATTCTTGCTCAGTCTTTAAAGGGGTGGATATTAAAAGTGCTGTAGTTTGCATGCATGTTAGAGCAGATGTCAATGAACTTGTATGACTAAAAAAGCTAAGTAAAATGTGCACATCAAAATACATTCCTCACAATCACTTAATGTAACTGCTGATCTAGCATATGGCAAGACCCATTAAATATGTATTGCGTTGGAAAAAAAATGTTCAGCATTCTTGCAGTTCTGATTTTGTCATTCCCTTTGGAATCCCTGGATTGTTTTACTTGAAGAAAATAATAATATAAATGATAACACAATATTATCTATATGATCAGTCACATCATTCTAGCTGATAAGCTAGAGAGACATAAGACAAAGACAAAGCATGACATGAGACAAAGCAAACTACTAAAATCTACTGATTGTTAAACGCCAATGGTTTCATGTAGAATTCTCAAAAAAGGAAAACTAATACAGCGATATTAAACATCTACTAATAGATAAGTAAATATATAAAACATATTTCCTATCATTCTATTTCCCAAACTAATTTCAACAGGTGTGCTGAGTTCTATACAACTTTCATAAAATGGTAACAGACGCAATGATATTTTTCAGCTTTGAGAAAAGCATGGGCCAAGTTCTCCATATTGCAGTACTAGCTTTAATTCTAGACTGAACAGAAAATGTAAAGTTCAGCTTATGATGTCATGATAAACCTTTATAAACATGGAGATATTCAACAGACTCAGGTCCCTTTTATTCGTATTGTCTGCCTTTTGGATAAGTTCTTATGAGGCTTAGTATCTGCAGATGAAATTTGCTGGAAAATATTGCAAGCTATAGGCATATGTAAACATATCTGAATCTTTTTGATAGTGGTTAAATCGCTGGACTTCAAGAAAACAAGAGATGCATTTTAGTTTTGGATAAGTTGTCTTTACCTAGTGATAGAGATGTATGCTTTTGGAGATTACAGAAACAGATCCTAGACTTCATTCTTACTTAGGTAATATTTAAGCACCAGTCAAGCCCAAAGTGTGAAGTTTGTTCTTTGAGTGGCAAAAAAAAAAATTTTGTAAGCTTTTAAAGACTTCCCTTGCCAGCTTACTTTCCCATAACAATCTACTGATTAAGAAAAACACACAGCCCATGAAACTGATGGGCATTTACAGGAAAAAGATTCCTAGGCTTTGATTGCTACTCAAAATGAGCTGCTGCCCTTTTTGCTATTGGAAGTTTGAGACACTGGCAGTGGGAAATAGAACCTCTCATTCCTCATGGTGCTCCTCAAAATTATGTCAGAAAGGAAGCACTCAGTTAAACAATCCAGAGCCCTACACTTTCACTTGCTGCTTTAGCTGAGCAGTTTGCACAGAGTGCAAATATTTGATGTCCAGCTTGACCTGCAACCTGCTCTGAAGTCAGGCCACCCCTCCAGGTACTGGCTGTAGTTTTGCTGTGCTCCTCTTAGGACTTGGCAAAATGCATGTACTGCAATTATTCTGCCCAGAGGCTGCACATATCCCTGTGCTGTCTGCTTCCTCCAACAGTGCTTGAAAATGTGCTATTATTGAAAGAGTTAAAAAAAATCCCCTTGGAAAAGCTAATTATTGCATGCAGATACTTCTTTGTGTGATCAAGGAGGGGACAATTTAATAGGCTCTGTAATACAACCAAGAACAAAATTGCTTTAAAGGAAGTCTCTTGTTGAGTGACAACTCTGTTGCCTGAGCCAATTAGGTCCCAATAAAGAGTGTTGAATTGGCTCCTGCTTTCTCATTAATTATGTTCTGTCACAGACATGGGGCTTGATTTAGCAATTTTGTATTACATTAAGATACTGAAAGGAATGGAACAAATGGCTCACTCTGATAATAGGCATTCTATACACGGTGTGACATTTACTATCCAGCTGTCCATAAGGCAGCCTAGCACTTCAGTTCAGGGGTTTATTTGTCATTGCTTCAAAGGGACACTCAGCTTTTCACAAAAAAGAAACAGAGAGGCTAATAGATAGGACAAAATGTACTGCTGATATGCTTTATTAGAGATAAGATGCTAGGGTTTTGCTAACAAGCTCATCCGTTGGGACTAAGCCGAGTTTGCTGTCAATCATCCCACACACAAAAGCACACTAGTTAACAAGGAGAAATGAATTACAGACACTTATTCCTGCCTGTGGGATCACAAATACACCAATCTGTGAAAGAGGCACAAACTCAGAAGACAAACTACATATTTGTCAATAACCTCCTAGAAAGAACCCTAGTAATTCTTTGAAGACCTTTGATTTAGCTTCCCTCTAAAATACATGTATAGGAAATGTTTTAGTTACCATGACATTTTTCCTTTGTAACTCGTACAATTTTTCATCACATTAAAAACACAAAACTGAGGAGGTCTGCAAATGTTGTGCTAGGTATATACACTGCTTTTTATACCAAGCCACAGGGGGCAGCTGCTGTTGTAATATTCATTAATAGCAACAGAAAATTAAATCTTACAAACTTTAGGTTCATGCTACCTGGCATCAATGTCTACAGCATAATCTAAATCCCAATTTATGTCTTATATAATAATTAAAGTAGCAGGACTTTTTTTTTTTTTTTTTTTTTTTTTTTAGGCTGTGCTTATTTTTTACCTTCCATTGTGTATTTTCATGGGGAGTTTTTATCTTTTGGTTGCATTGCATCTGCAGGTTCAGATTAAATGTAAATAGGTAAATTTGCTTATACAAGTAAATAATTGTAATATATATATATGTGTGTGTGTGTTTGTGCATGTGTGAATTTAGACTTAACATTTGACCCTGATTTCATCTTCTTGTCAAAGCACTGCCATTTTTAATGTAACATGTCTAGTGTAACTGACTTAATCCAGAAACAAGAATCCTTGGGAAACTGGGAAGTATTAATTCAAAATGTTTGTTTCCTTTGAAAAGAAAAAAAATACAGGACAGATTGAGCAAAGAAGAAAAGAAAATTAATATATTATTGTGAAAAGAAAACTAAGATTCATTTTCCAGACAGAAATGTGTAGTCAGTAGAGGCTTTATTGATGTGCGTATAATACTTGACATCAAAGTTTTATCTAAATTCTGTTATTGTTTCCAAGATTTTCCACGTTTAGAGGATTTTCTGCAGTAATATTTGTTTTTTCAGATCTATAAAATAGTATTTCTAAGGCTTTACTATTAGCCAACACCATTACCTATTCTGGAATACCTTATTTTACCCTGTTTTGATACAGATATCCTGCAGATTAATCCATTATGTCCTCTGCTGCGCACGGATGACTCTGAAAGATTAGACAGGATGGGTTGGGGTCAGGATGTTCATTCCAGAACATTGGATGCAGTCCCAGACACTACTGATCTGAAGCCACAGGGAAAATCTTACGTCTCAGAACTGACAGTATTCAGTGTTCTTCCACCAAAATTAAAAAAAAAAAAAATCTCCTTTAAGCTTCCTTCCTCCTGTTCACTCACTAATGTTTCAGGCTGGGAGTGTGAAGGAGTCACCCCCTAAGAAGCTGCCAGAAGTGAAACTAAGATGTGCTGTTGGTTCTTGAATAATTGAGGCCACTCAGGCCTGGGTTACTGTAGATGAGCTGGTTCATTGGCAATGCTGGAAGAGGAATATAGGGAAGCTTTTCGGCCTGAAAAAGAAGCTGAATAACAAAATTTGGAACCCTCATGTTAGTTAATTGAAAAAATAATCTCAAAAGAAGTGATAGAGTGCTAGATATAGGAAGAAAGGTTTGTAGATAAGTAGGCCAGACAATATGCATTTCATGAGTTAGGCAGAAAGTTCTCAAGTGAGTTGAACAGCTTAATTAAACCACCTCTTCCAAAATGTGACTTTGTTCCTGAATGTCTAAAACTTTGAGACTCTGCACAACATCTCCCTAACATCATCCAAGGAACTACCATTATATTTTTTACATTTAGCTTCTCCTTTAGAGCCCTTCAAAATATTCTGAGCAGTTAACATAATGATCACCTACTGCAATGGATACATTAAAACTAAGGAAACAAACTCCTAACCATTACTTGCCTAATGCTACTTCTGACCTACTTGGGGCAATATGACTCTGGTACAGTTTTGTAGCATTAGTATCCTTCTGTCTTGCTTTCCCACTCATTAATTAAGTATTCTGCTATTTCTGTGATGATTTTACAAGTTTTGGACAGAAAGCAAACAGGTTACAAAACATACTTCAGAATGACTTGTTACCAACCTCACCATCCTTGTCGCCTTTTGTGTAGGTGGTGAGAATCATCTATCCTCATTATCTTGTCAAGCCTCGTGCTTGCCTTAATTTCAAAATGGTTGCATCTCTTCCAGGTTATAGATATTTTTAGTCAAAATTTCCATTAATTCCTTTTATTGCAATAATTGTCTCCAATATCCTTTTCTAAATAAAAATGAAGCATTAGAAATGTGTAACTTGGAAAAAGAACATACCCAGAGTCATAGTCAGTTTGGATTCAATAGCTTCAAAAGCAGCTGTATTTGAAAAGCATTAGCTATGAGCAGCTAGAGTGCTTCTCTGCAAAATAACTTGACCCAAACAGTAATTTAGGTCATATTGAAATATTTTTTTTTTAGCATTGACAAAGAATGAAGAGTTATTACCTTGATTTACTAGATTGTGAAAATTTTTTTCCTCTACAAACACAGATTCACTTTGATATAAAAGTCCTAATTCTCCAGTCCAGTGAACACAGGATCTGCAGGCTTAGAGGGATCATATTGAAATTAACCTTTCTCTGAAACAGATCCACAGCACTAGGTCTAGATAATACTAGTCTGACATGGGTCAAAAACTAGGCTTGAGATTGCTTTTCCTTGCACCCACAGGTAATGAGCTCCTGAAAAGCAGGTACGAGCAGTGTCCTACCAACGACCTCTAAGTGAAATATAACTGAGACAAACTCCCTCTTCCAAGATGTGGTTGCAGACAAAAGTGAAATAAGCCAATTAGAAACCATTACTGTACAATATTTCTCCACAACATACTGCTAAGGGTCTTGCTTATCTGGAAGAGGAAAAGTGGACTCTACCATCTGATGACAAAATTGCTACTCCTAGTTTCCATATATTCTGTGCATAGCAAATGTAGGAGATCTTTTAAAAGGGCACTGTTAGGAATTCTCAAAGGGACCAAGTTCCTTCCATTGACAGTGCATGGAAGTTGATGGAGACTGTCACGTTAAACTGTGGCACTGATTTAGGTTACTTCAGATGTGGCTTTCTGTTCATCCTCAAATAATTGTAATGATTTCCCAGGATATATGACAACAGAGTTTGGGGGTTCTTTTAAATAAATTCATACAATGTATTCAAATAGACCTTTAAAAAGTGCTGTCTGTCTCCCTTGGGGAATGTATTTTAGATTGTTGGGGTATCTTCAAAATAAAAATGCTTTTAGCTGAGAAACTAATTCATCTGGTCTGTTTCATTTAAATTTTTGATCATTTTATGGCAGTAGGTGACTTGAACTGTGGTCTTCATTTGGATTATATTTTTTAAATTGCTATAATAATAATTACAGTAATGCCAAAAGAAATGATACTGGTGCAGGAAAGCAGTGATTCTTTGAGTTTTGATGGAAATTGCTAAAGGAATCTGTTTCTTGCCATCTAATAGGCTCACTGATAAAAATTATTTCAAATCTATCCCTCAAGAGGAGACCATGAAAAAAGTTAAATTATAGACCTAGGTTGGCATAAAACCTAAAAGGTGTTCATTGTTGGAGATGAAGTTGCTGTGTAATGGTAGTTGTAAGGCTGACAGTATGTCCAAGCTGAAACTCTGAAGCATCCAATAAAAACTATTGTTCCATTTCAGAATGGACTACTTGTATATAGTTTGGGGATGTTTATTTTAACTGGTATGTTACTAATGAGGTGATTCACATAGTGGCATTCTCAGATACAATCTTTTTTTGTCTTGGAAGAAGCTGGCTTTGTTGGATGACAATATGTTTAGGATGGTTTTCAGAGCCCTAGTACCTCAGCAGAGAGAGTTCTGTGGCTGAACCCTAAGGGACTCCTTGAGAGAGCACTCTTTGGGGAACAGATAAAAAGTATCCAGGGAGTGGATAAAAGCAGTTTATGTTTCTGAGATTCTTCTTGGAAATTATGAACCTCTTCCTCTAACATTAATATGCTGAATCAGCTTTCTCCAGGATAGGTCAAAGACATGTTATTTGAATATAAAGCTACAAATTAATTGCTACCAGCTTAATTGCATTTCTGAGTGATAAATCATACTTCAAATTTCTTTTTACATTAGTGGTCCTGCTTCAGCTGTCCTGTACTGTAGCTTAAAGAAAGAGTCATTTTAGCATGGAACTTACTACTTGGTCTTTCATACCTGGGGAAAAAAACCCAAAGCTATGCAACTCTCTAAACTAATGTATGACCATGCAGACTAAAATTGAAGGCCAGGTACTGCCAAGCTTAGACTATTCATTTCTGTGCATTGACAAAATAAATCTTCTTTCTTCACAATGAACCTTGCACAAGGAAGCAAATTGCTAATGATGATCAAGATTAAGCACTAAAATTCAAGTCTACCTTACTATTCCCTCAATCCTTTCTTCTCAATTTAGTTTAGTTGTGAGTCCTCCACAGCAGCTATTGCTATTTTATTTTGCCTATTTGCATTGTTTGCTCTAAGTAATGTCATATGATTTTTTTAATTAAATGTATTTTTTATTTTAATTGGATGTACAATCAGCATTTTTCTGTTTTATTATGTCCATGTCTACTACTACCTAAGCTTGAAAAATTCCGTCCTGAAACTTTATGTAAAAAAGTAAGTAGCATGAGTCTCCAATCTTACTTTTATTGCAATCAACCTGATGTATGCTGTTGTCTTTCATCTGAATAATTCTGAAAGGCACTTATAAAAAAAAAATTTAACAAGCATCATGGGAAGGAATATGAAGAATCAGGGTAAGATCTCAGTTAGAATTTTATCTGAGGTTACCAAGACCATCTGCAGCACTGTCACTGAATACAAGGCACAAGACTAGGAAGTCCAGATATTTGCAAGATTAAATACTTAGGAACTCTGATAAAAAACTATTTTCTCTCTTCATAAGCCATAGTCACAAAAGATGACATGTTTGGAACAGTTTAAAATACACAGATGCCCAGTGACCAGCAGTATTCTAATCAAAAATAGATGTCCATTTATGCTACATTTTTTTGCAAGTACTCCTTTTTTGCAAGCTCCTTTTTGCTTTACATGAGTTTAGAAAAATACTGTTCAATTCTCCTGATGCTTCCATAATCTAAAATTAGTTGAACTTTGGCCTCACCAATAACATATTGTCAGTAGCACATGAGTCAGTGTCCCCTTGAGTTTTTTAACTTTAAGTTTGTCCTTTTTCTTGGAAATATATGTGATATTCTGCCTGATTGCAGATGGTATTACTGCTGTACACTGCTAAGAACTTCCTTTTCAAAATCTAAAATTATTTTACATTTAATTTTACATTTTTACATAGTGTAACAATCTTTTCCTTTTTTTCTTTATGCTGATTTCTATACTGGTTGTTCTGTGGGTATTTCAGAAGCCTGGTTAAGTTAGGAAATGTTAGATGATAGCTAAAAGCCTTTCCTCTTTATTTGTCCAAAGGTCTGGAAAATTTAATGGAACTATGATGTAGAGATTGCCCAGTAGTGTTAATCTTTCAGACCTTACTCATTTACTGTTGAGCACAGAAATTCTAGAGGAAGGGAAATATCCTTTAGTCTCCACTGATATTGAGGCAGATGTGGTCAAGCATTGTAAGGTATCCTAAAACTAATTATGAATGTATATTTCTGAAGTCAGTTAGGCCTGAGATGTGGGCCACTATCTGCTATTAATTCATCATGGAATCCAATGATGATCAAATGTTTGCAGTTAGTCTGTTTTGCAGCAAGATCACAGCAGATCATTTCAGATCTGAAATCTGTTTGACAACTTTCTTAGGATGGCTTGGCCATATTAGAGGATCTCAAGGAAAATAATAATGTATAGGAAATACTACCTAATTACAGTTTTTGTTTATGAACTGATTCAGTGAAACACGTTAGATTGCATATCTTCTGTTATGCTAATTAGGTAATAACACATCTTCCAAATGATTTTTAAATAGCTCTGTTTAAATTCTGACTCATACAAGTGGCAAGCTGTTGCTTTTTTTGCCTGAGCTACAGTGAGTGATTAAAAATTATGTGCATGACTCAAAAACAAAAGTTCAGGTTTTATATAATCACAAAAGATGCTCAGGCAATCCAATTGACATAGAAAATGTGAAAAAGTCGCTTTTATTCCAGGAGAGAGCAAAATTAGATTTATATTCTTTCTGCTTAAATATATGAAAACAGGTCTTACAGTTTTAACTTGATGAATACTCAAGAAAAATTCATAAACACTATTGAATACATAATATTGTTTTATAAGTAGAATAATCTGTAAAAGGGCAAGAAATAAAGATACATTTCTGTATCTGTGTTAAGACAGTTATCACTCAGGAATTTCTGGTTTACTCCTTGACCACGAATCAGACACAAGTTATCCAAGAAATGTCTGTGTCCAGATTGCCAATGTAAGACTACAAAAAAACCCTTCATGAAACCCTTTCTTCATGAAAAAACATCCTGGGGAAAAAAAAAAAGACAAGTCATAGAGCTTTAACCACTTCCAGCAGTTTGTTGGAAAATAGCCCAAGTGTTTAAATCACTCAAGGAGATATCAGAAGAAAACCAATGAAGAATTTTGTACATTCATTTTTTCATTAAGAGCATTTTTTTTCACTATAGGTTATAAAATGAAAAAGATAAACAAGTCCCTGTAGCTTTTTCTAAACATTGCCCAAGAATATAAGTAGTGTAGGAGTAGAAATTTTGAAAAACTCAAAGGACTAGAAATAATACTGATATCTTATGCATTATAATTGGTGCTTGAAATAATCAGTGTGCTATTCCAGTGCTTAGCACTGGTTTCCTTTTTAGTGCGACAGTGTGCATATAAACATGTTTCTCAAAATCAACCTACACAGAAATGGGAATGTTCTAACCCATGAACGTCACATTGTATTCTCATTTAACAAATTTTTTATTGAAGGATAACTAAAGGGATCAAAAGTGCTTGCTTGCACCATTTACAAGAAGATTTGCTTTGATTTTCTTCAGTCATCTAAGAGTGTTTTGAATCGATACTTCTTTTGGCAGTCCTTCTGAGATCATAATTCTCATGTTTCACAGCATTTCAATTCCAAGGTATACACCAGAAAAAAAATCAGTATTTCTTCTTCCAAATAAGCCCACGCTTTTAGATATTATCTGAGAAATTTATGATTAAGAATTCTAATTTATCAGTCCTAAGTATTTACATGACTTTATGGGCACGTATACACTAATCATGCTGCTCTTGCCTGCACAGAATTTTCCTTTAGAGCAGAGTTTGCTGAGGAACTCTCTCTGAATCTCTTATGTCTGGGTTAAACTCAGGAACTCAATTGATCACTCGTTTACTTTTACTATCTAGATTGAGAAAATGCAGGCAACAAACAGTGTTGATTCAATGCTGGAGTATTACTTAGTAGAATGATCTCATCCTCATTTTGCATTCTATTCCTGTCTACATGGAAAGGGCAAGACAGAAAAAGATAATGATAAATTACCCCTTCTGTGAAGTGTCCTTCTATATCTCTTGAAAGTGCTTAATTTTTTCTCCGTTTTCAAGGACTGTTAGGAGTATTCTAAAACTATAAGCAAAAATTCCATCAAAGAACTGACCATTTCTTGGTCTTATATTTCTCTAGTCTACATCAAAGTTTAAAGGTCAAGAATGTCTGGATGTGCTTTTTGCACGAGTTAAAATATATACCTTTTTTGTTATTAATTTGATACCTGATATTTAAGGTTGTTTTTTTCATGGTAAGTGCAATAATGCTGAAACTTCACATTTAAAAATTAATTTAAGTAGTTTACTAACTTCCCTTTATTTCATGCATCCTAATGACAAGTCCATAGAAAAAACAGAGAGCTAACTGCGGGTGCCAAAATCCACAAGTCCTTTTTTCCACACATGCAGTTTCCTGGGCCAGAGAACCACACTCCTGTTCCTGTTCTCTTCTAGACCCACTGAATTTTGTATTCTTTCCTGCATGGCAGCACAGCTTTAGGAAAGTTGTAAAATATTTCCTAGTATGTCTGATCAAAAGATAAGCTATCTTGGATTTAGGTCGGTGTGCTTTAATATTTAGGAGCCAGAGGTAGGCTGTCTCCATGTTAGCTGTACAACTTCAGCTCATATTCTGATATTCTGCACTAAGCAGACCAATCTGCTCTGAGCATCTTAGCAGAACTTGTGGAAGCATACTTCTAGGAGAGTGCCAAAGACTTTCTGGCAGCTCAAGGAAATTATGGATAGATAGAGGAACTTACCATAATTCTTTGGAAAATCTCAAAAAAGTGAACAGATACTGACAACACATGCTAGACCTTTTCTCACAAAGAAACCTAGACAAATATTCTGATGTCAGTTCTTGCTCCAAAATTGGTCTGAAAAGCAGCAGTAACAACACAACTGCAGGATGTGAGCAGAAGCAATAGTGGGAATGAGTATGAGGAAGCAGTGATGAAAGCTGTAGCTGATAGGAGCTATTGCTACAGCAGGTCCCCATCTGTGGAAGGCTCTATGCAGAACTTGACAGTGATGTCACCTAAATGGAACATCTTTCTTAGACCTAAACATTGCTCACAGGCTGGTGGTTCAAAATCAGATTTTCACTCCCTCGTGTGTCTAACCTAGCATACATTCCAACTGAAGGACAAAAAGTTCTAATACCTTTTGACTTTGTGACCATAAAGCTTCTAGACTAATGGCAACTGGAGTGACTGCTGCCTGACCTCTGGAGATTTTTAATTCTGCTAAAGATGTCCAGAAAATATAACCAGCAGCACATGCTATGCACCTTCATTGTCTCACAGAGCTTCCCCTTTTCCCCATATAAGTGGTTCTGTCTCTTCTGAACATAACATTCCTCTTCAAGAAAACAGCTGAAGACATACCACCTGTCCAGACAGTGATGGTCCCCAAGATCAGAATTTTTGTTTTATTTTCAGGAAGACTGCTATGTGAAACTCCCACATATCAGAGTAATGTGGGAGTTTGATACTATTATCAGAGTAATAGTATCAAAGATGCCAACTGAAGAGTTCTTCAGCCAGAGAATCTTCCAGACATCAATGTCACAAGCACCTTAGAAATAGATCCAGAGGAGGTGACATCTGCTTGTTTCTTGCTGATATTCCTCACTGACAGCAAACGCTGGTAGCCTTTCATTTTGCAAAAATAAGGACTTCTCTATTTTGGATTTCTTTCAAAGAAAATAGAACCTTCTTTTTCTGTTTCTGAGAAACTTTACTAAACACTGGGAAGCTTGAAAACTTGATCTTGGAACAATGAAGAACTAGACCTATTCTCATTTGAAGACCTAGTTAGGCTGAAGGAATCTAGGCAATTTGTTTCTTAAAACCTAAAAAGTACCCTATATCTAACATTGTTGCTTATTTTTTAGAATATCATGTTCCTGAAATATACAGCTATTAAAAGTGAACAAAAATGTTTAAGCCAAGTTTGGGATAGATGAAGTCTGCAAAGATTCTTCTGTCATTAACTAGATAATTCTGAGTATTTCATTCCATTCTGAAGGAACTGCTTAGAGCTGATTTTCCAGTAACAGGTTTTTTTTCTTTTCTTTTCTTTTTTTCTTTTTTTCTTTTTTTTTTTTTTTTTTTTTTTTTTTTTTTTTTTTTTTGACACTTTCAATGTCATAAAAGAAACTGCCTCAGTAAAACATGGACAGGAGACCCTGTGATCCAGAAAGTTTTTTTCCAGATTGCTAAGAACCTTCCTTTGTAATTTCAAAATAAAACACACAGGTATTTCAACTGCACTCTTTCACAGTATGACTTAAGAGTAATGAAAGCATTGACTACTATGTAACTTAAATGTTAAACCTAAATATTAAATTTAGTTTGTGCTGTAAGAATATTAATGAAAAAAATATTTTGAAACTTTCCAAAATGAAAATTTCTATGGTGAGTATTAACTACTTCTTTCCTAGGCAGTTGTTGGTCCTGCCCAATTTCAGCTTTTTTCCCTCACTTCCTGGCTTACTCTTTTTGTCCTTTTAATTGCAGTCTGAATTCTTCTAAGCAATTCTCTTTATCAATAAAAAAAATTGCAATTACTGGTTAAACAGATTTTCTCAATTTCAACTTATCGAAGTAAACACCTTTATATTAAATTCACATTGCTGCTTAATTTTTATGAGTTTATGAGTGCTGAGCAAGCCAAAAATACAACTTTCAACTGGGTATCAAAAGTTAATCACCATTGGAGTGTCTGAAAACATGGAACACTAAGTAATTTGGTATGTCAGGAGCTGTGATTATTATATGAGAACCACACTGTTAGATTGTCCTTTTTAAAAAACATGACATACCAAATTGCTGAAAACTGGTGTTTACCACAGTAGCATTTCTTTCCTACTTGTCATCTTAAATCTTGTCACTTTTTGTTATGTTGTTTCTCATCATATCACAGTTGGATGTGACACATTCAGTTACATGACATGACTCATTGCAACCTGAGAAATCATAGACTGGTTGGAAAAAAAATGTTACTATAGGGGAAGAGGTTTTTCAGAAGCCTTCTTGCTGGAAAATATGTTAGTGACTTTGTCTCATAAATGTGTGATCTTCTAAGTAACTTAAACTTCATCCTGAACTCCTACTCTTGCTTATATATTATCAAAAGTTATTTGTGGTTTATTCCTTTAAAAAGGCATAAAGGTCATATATAGTTATAATTCACAAATGTGAAATGCATATAAAAGGAATGTTATATTTGAACTTTATGGTCACAATATGTAAATTAAAGTTAGAAAAGTCCTCTAAAATCAAGTCCACCATCAACCCAGCACCACCATACCAACTAAACCACGTCCTGAAGTGCCCCTTCTACATGTTCTTTGAAGGACTCTAGGGATGGTGACTTCATCACTTCCTGGGAAGCCTTTTCCAATGCTTGACCAGTCCTTCAGTACAGCAGCCTATACCCAGCTAAACAGTCTCTCGGAGGAGACTTAAATGTCAGAGTAGCCCTTCGATGCACTCTCTCTAGTGACGCCATGTGTCTCTTTTACTGGAGAGCCCAGAAGTGGACACAGTACCCAAGAGGTGGCCTCAACCATTGTGAATAATGGGGAAGGATCACATCCCTCAGCCTCCTGGTAACACTCCCCCTAATGCAGTCCAGGATACCATTCACCTTCCCTGCCTCAAGGGCACATTGCTGACTCATGTTCAACTCTGTCTCCACTGGGACCCCCAAGTCCGTTTTAGCAAAACTGCTTTCCAGTTGATTGCCTCCCAGCACAACACTGGTACATGAGGTTGTTCCTCCTCAGGTGCAGGACAGAATCACAGAACTGCAGAATTGCAACATCTCCCTCCCTCTGATAAAAGAAACATTTTTATCTATATAACATTTATCTATATCTGTATCCCTGTGCCCACTAGAGCATGTCCTGCAGTGCCTCATCTACCTCATTGTCAAATATCTCCAGGGATGGTGACTTCACCACCTCCCTGGACAGTCCACTCTACTCAGTCTACTCACTCAGTAAAGAAATTCTTACTAATATTTAGTCTAAACCTCCCCTGGTGCAACTTCAAGCTATTTCCTCTAGTCCTGTCATTATTTGCTTGAGGGAAAAGGCCAGCACCCTGCTTTCAGGCAGATAATAGAGAGCAACAAGGTCTCCTCTCAGCCTCCTCCAAACTAAACATTCCCAGATTTCTCAGCTTTTCCTCATAAGACTTGTTCCTCAGACTCTTCACCAGCTTGGCTGCCCTTCTCTGAACTCTCTCCAGCTTCCCCACACCATTCTTGTAGTGAGGGGCCCAGAACTGAACACAGTACTCAAAGTGTGGTCACACCAGTGTTGAGTACAGGGGCATGACCACTTCCCTTCTCCTGCTGGCCACATTATTCCTGATACAAGCCAGGATGCTGCTGACCTTCTTGGCCAACTGGGCACACTGCTGGCTTATATTCAGCTGGCTGTCAACCAGCACCCCCAGGTCCTTTTTTGCCTGAGAGTTTGCACTTCCTTTCATTGAACTGCACAAGGTTCCTGTCAACCCATTTTTCCTGCCTGTTGAGGTCCCTCTAAATGGCAGCACAGCTCTCTGGTGTATAAGCTGCTCCTACAAGATTTGTATTATCACAAAACTTTCTGAGGGTACACTCTGCCCCATCATCCAGATCATTAATGAAGATGTTGAAAAGAATCAGACATAATATTGACCCCCAAAGTATACCACTACTTACTGGCTTAAAACTAGATATTGTACCATGGATTGCCTCCTTCTGGGATCATCTGTTTATCTAATTTGCAATCCACCTTACTATATGCTCATTTAGCCTATAATTCATCAGCTTCTTTATGAGGATCTTATGGGAGACAGTGTAGAAAAGCCTTACTGAAGTCTACGTGGAACAATATCCATTGCTCTCACCTCATCAACCAGATTAGTCAACTGTAACTTCTTGAGTGCATGGAACTTGAAAGTTGCAAAAAAATAAAAGTAATACAACTTATGACATTATTTTGTTTCAGTAAGGTCCTATATTAGTTCACAAGAGCTGCTCCTTTGAAGCAAACTGTATGAGAACTTCTTCTCTGATCCAAGCTTGTCACATAGAAGGCATCACTTATTTCAAAAATTTTAGTCCTCTGGTACAAATCTTGATGTTCAAATTATACAGGTCAAGTCACAGTTGAAATTGCTTCAGAACTGACCAAAAAGAGCAGCAAACATTGAAATCCAGAGATCCAACTTTTACCAGTCAAGTGTATTGCAGTTTGCACTTTATGAGAATGGTGATCATCGCCAACCCTGAATGACTGGAATGTGACACCTGAGTAAACCTTTGCAACAATCTTACCATTTTACCATATTTCTCATTTTTCTTGAGTAAACCATTGAATTCGTAAATCATATTCTTCTCTTTTTTTCACTTTTTGTTGAGTTAATCTTCTAAGGCTCATTCATACAAAATCAGCCAATTAGGGGCACTGATGAAGTGTCTTTCAGTCCCATGCTTTCCGGTTCCTGTGACATCACTTCCAACGTAAACATCTGGTGACATATTTCCCCTTCCAGTGACACACTACCATTACATCCCTCTGTCTCCCCCTGTCTGATTTTAAATCTTCTAATAAAAGGCATGAAACAAATGGTTTGAGTTTTTTAAGGTTACCACCATACTACTGGCAGAAAAGCCATGGCATGGCTACATAGATCCCCCAGAAGTATGTATGCTAGCATCATGAATCTTTTAATGAATGTCAGAAGAGTTCCCTACTTTTTTCATGAACCTCCTGAAAAAACACTTTTAGTACAGTCTTAAGAATCTGAGCTAGAATTAAACCCCTGAAATTTTTGGCTAAAATTATTAAATACATTTTTCTTGCATTTTATTCACCAATATCGTAGAGAAAAAATCTGGTTTCCATGGGAACACTCTTGTAAGTGTGTAGGGATTCAAAATGTAAAGTGGTTGGTGAAAAACTTGTGAAAATAAAGTGCATTTGCAGTTTTTCTTCCTTGATAAATGCATGGAGAATGAAAACCTTTGACAAGAAAGGAGTGAGAGCATATGATTTTCTAGACATATGGGAAACGTGTGCAAACTCAAGAGGCATGAATTATTCCTCTTGAGCAAAAAAAAAGGCTTAGCAGATGTTAGTGGGCAAGAACTGTGTAAACATTCTGGGGGCTTAGAGAAATGTATTTTTAAAAATTCATCAATAGGGAAAAAGTCACATGAAAGTGCAAAGAAAATATTTGGATAAAATTCACAGGTAATAAGTATTTCACTAGTTACTTTTCTCTGTTTTGTTTGAGCATGTGCCAGTAATTTCCCATGAAAGGTACTGGTCATCAGGAATATGGGATATACTCTAGAAGTATATTGTCATTCTCAATTATTACAACTTACAAAGATTTTACTGTTTTAAGTACATTAATCTGAGGATCAGACCCAGCTGTTCAGGGCAGGACAGGCTGTCAGCTGTAATTGCATCACATGACCAGAAGCACATATGCCCCATTGAGCTTTGGTGGTGGTGGGATGGAGAATTAACCCTTCCAGAACATCTCTACCTGCTGCCTGTGAACCCTGACTAAAATTTGTCTAAGTAGTAGAAGGTGGCATTGTCCTCAACAGCAATGATATGTACATGATAATTTAGACCATACAGGAGAGAGTAAAGATGTTGTTAATCTAAGCAGAGGTTAATGGAGATAAAACACAAATATTTGTGAAATATACATTTTCAGTTATATTTTAAATGTTTCAAGTCCTCTCAAGTATTTTGAAGAAAATTGATTTTGGGAATGAGAAATGGACTTCTGGCAGACCTAAAAACTGTTAATGAAACTTTTACCTACAACTTCTAAGGAAATATTCTGTGGAATAGAAGTTTTAGTTTGTCTAATTAGCTTTCTGCTTTACTGATTACTCTTTCAGTGTGAGGCATATCTTTTTAGTTGTGAGATAAAACTCAATGAAAACATCTCTCTTCAGGATCACAAGCATCATCAGAGGTTGGAACATACTGTTAAGTGCAGATATTTTAGCACCATTATGTCTATTCCAGCCTTCCCCAGTTAAATGCTTGAGCATTTTTGTCCCTTCTTTCTTTGAATATGTCACATATTGACAAAAAGTTGCCTCTGAAGTAATGCCAACACAGTGTAATAACTCAAAAATATGAGGTCACTGTCAATTAAAGCAATATGGGAATCCACTACATGCATTCATTAACGGAGTAAAAATGAGAAAATGCAATTAACCGTCCGCTTTCAGGCTTCCACTAAATGACACATCTCACAAACAGATATTATATATCCACTATATTCCCCTTAAAAGTGAAATATTTGTTATACCTATAAGTAAGAGCATTCTGCTAAATGCAATACGAAAATTCAACCTGGTATATCAGGATTAGACTGAGTGCTGTGCACAACACTGACATGACTGTAAAGACTCCCTAAGGTTAAATTGAGCTCCTGCACTGAAATTCTAATTAGAAATATGAGTGCTCCAACTCTGCATAAGTGCATGTGTGTTTAATTATTTTCCCTTTTTACCTTACATCTTTCATTATTCCATAGTCCTTTTCTTCCTCCTTTCTTGCTGTTTTCAAGCAACCCAATCTCCTCACTTAATCTAAGTGCAGGACCTTTCTTTAAGTTGGCATTAATTGACAAGCAGTGTTTAATTATTATTTTTCATCTCTGAAGAGACCTGATATTAACTCACCAAGGGCCCTAGACAGCATCTCAGCCCTTTGACTCATGTGGCACAGGTCTGCCATCTTCTGACATATCTGTTCTCTTTTCAGCAAGACAATAATTTTCCTTACTGTAATTCCAACAATATTTTGTCTATAGTTTATCTTTAGGAATTTCCTACCTCATTTAATAGTGCAAACAACATTTTTAATGGAGCACAGAGTGAGTTCGTCTCTACCAGAGAGACATGTTTGAACTAGGCAGGACAGCTTATTTCTTTACCACACTAAGTCCCACTTAAGAAACCTTAGTTTCACAAATTTGAGTAAAGTACCTAAGCTAACTCAAGAACATTCTGTTAGCATTATTTTCTACTGCTACTACATCTCAGTCTTGAAAGAGTATATTAATTTCTTAAGTTATTCATGTCCAATAAGAATGTTTCATTTCATTGAAGAAATGCAATGAAATAAGGGTGTTTCCAGTGTAAAGTCACTGTCTATAATAAATTGTTTTCTTTTCCAAAAGGTGAGAATTGAAATGGAAAACTGCTTAAAATTTACAGTTTTCCTCTTCTAGAATCAAATATTAATTTTAAATCAGTAATCTCCCCCATAGTCTTAATGAAATTCTAGCAAACATAAAAATGTTTTCAAACAGTTCTCAAGAGGTACAGATTTATTAGGGAAAATTAAACTATCAGTGTGTGTGTTTTGGACTCAGAATGAAATATTAAAAATTTTATTAATTTTTTGATTAGTACTGAGATTCATGTTCATCTGCATTGAAAATATATGGAAGTGTAAATATATTGAAGTGGATCAGATAAAAGCATGTACACAAGCCCAGGAGTGAGTAATATCTTTTCCTGGGTAAAGATAAATTCTAATGTCTAAAAACTCCATTTTCTTGCTGAATTGTACTTTGAAAATCTTTGCTTTCTTCAACATTGATGCACCCTAAGCTGATTCAAAACTTTTTTCTCCCTATAGGCTATTTTTTTAAAGTTACCACTTCTTAGGACAGACTTCTCAATGAAACACATGTGCAGCTCTTCTCTATAGCTCTGTTTCTTGTCAGTCCCAAAAAAAGAGAAGAAAGACAGGACAGCCTCTCCAGCTGCAGGGAAGTCATAATCCCAGCTAGCCTTTCATCAAAGGTCCCTCACTGCTTGTTCTTTACCTATTCTGGGTCTCCTTTATAAGGGAAACTACCACATGGGCAAATAAAAATCTGAAAATATTCTGCAAACCTGTTTGAAAGTGTGTAGATGCTAGGCAGTGCTATAATCAACACATACTCTATTATTAAACATTATTTGAAAGTACCAATAGGTTCCCTAACAACATATTTAATCCCCATAAAATATTTAATTTGGGGAGTCTAATTAATACCGCCTAGGATACATGAAAAACTGTCCTGAAAATTCTACAGGTATATAATCTTAAAAGCTGCAGATGAAATACCAAGCAAAAGCAGAATTTTCCCTAGGTCTAGACACAGGGGAGCTGTTCAATCCATAACGCCTGGAATTATATCCAGATGTATCTTTCACAAATATCACTTCTGTTTGCTGTGCATCAGTTTGATTTATACCAGGTTATCTGAACATATGCAGCAGATCTATCCTTTTTTTTTTTTTTCTTACTTTTTTCCAGATATGACCATGAACTCCATATTCAGTGGTCTTACATGCAATGTCATTGCTGAAATCAGGAATTTGCTTTGGTTTGGGCAATCTATATGCAAATTCTTTGTGATACATATGGTTATTTTTAAAAGACATAGAGTGGAATGGTGTTGGATAATAATTATTGGAACTTGACCCTGGTTACATTACCATTTATTTTTAGCATCTGTGACCTTTTAGAATAATATTTTTGTAAGTGTAATAAGATCTTTTAGTGTGTGAATTAATGTTGTACTGATGGAGCAGAGCTGATTGCGCTCAGCCTTTAGCTTCATTCGCAGCAACACATTAGTTGTGAATTAGTGTGCAATAATTCATACCCTGTTGTGTCTTAGGTCTAAATATAACATTTGTTCAGGTCTAGAAATACAACACAAAGTCACTTATATTTTCAAATCAAGTAGCCCCCCTTAATATTTTCCTTTGAAATATGTTGTTCAAGCTGCCATATGTTACAATAATAACAGTTTATTAAATAGTGACATAGGCTTCAACCTAATTTCTCTATCCATACACATTCCTTTCGTACAGATACTTTCCATACCCAAGATGCTGGGATCCAGTGACATGAAAGGGGATCTAAGGCTCTCTAGATTGAAACAAACATACCTGGTGGTCAGCCTACCTTTTTATGCTTTATTTTTGCTTTAATTATGATTCAAGGGGCACTTCATAAAAGGAAACATATTATTTTGAAAAAGCATCTGCATTGTTTTTTGTGACATAGAACATGATGAACAGGCAGGCTCAATATCAATCACAAGGAGACTTTGGTTAATGAGAAGTTTAATGTGAGCTGCAATGTGTGTCTGCAGCATAGAAAAACAACTCTGTCCTGGGCTGCATCAAAAGAAGCACATCCAGGTCAGAGGAGGGGATTCTCCCCCTCTTCTCTCATGAGATCCCACTTGGAGTACTGCATCTATTTCTGGAATCTGATTCTTTGATTCCATGATTTAAGCAACTAAACCTAACATTTAGATTCTTAGAATTTTCATATCATCCTCAAAGTCATCATTAAAGTTCCCGAGAGAAGTAGGTATACAAGAAGACACTCAGACTTTTTCACAGGTTTGCCTAAAATTTAGGTGATAGCTGAAGTTTCTCACACCACTGTGGTACTTTCTTCTCTCATAATGAAGATTTCATCACACACATGGAATTAATTAGAACTGGCAACACTGAATTCTGCAGAGTGGCATGGTGCCTAAGGCTGAACTGAAGGCCTCTACTGTGTGTCTGACACAGAGGCAATCTTTAGCACTGTAGAGAATTGAATTCTGGTGTCTCACTGGCTGACAGATGGCCTGTCCTTTGGACTACTTGGTGTGGTTCTTTCAGTAGACTTAAATTCTGTTGAAAATGAAGCATTTAAGAAAGCAGGAGCAGCTACAGAACATATATAGACAATGAAGAAAAGTCAGGAAACCAAAGAAAAGTTCATGCACAGCATCTGGAAAAGTGGGTTCAAGACCAAGCCTTGCAGTAATATGTGGAAAGTGGAATGAACTACCTAATTTGGTTTCTAAAGCTATCCAGCAAGTAGGCTTAACAGAAAGCAGGAGCTCATATGGCAAGCAGTGCAGCAACTGATGACTCAGTGGAAGCATTTCCTAAAGTTTCCTATACTCAACATGTCAGAATTCATCCCTTTTGGAAATGTTCTGAAATGAAAAGTAATATTAGACCATTCTATTTCTAGCATCTGTTCAGTTCCAGTTCTAAGAGTGTTCTTGCATTTACACCGAGTATCAGAACAGATGTAACAGTCTAATCTGTCCTTACAAGAAAAAGCTTTGTAGATACTTGATCCAAAATCCTGTATTGCCTCTTTGCAGTGCTTGGTGTATGAATTTTCTCTTTCAGATATTTCATAACTGTGTGGTTAGTCTGGCTGTGTCGGGTCATTTTTTCTGTTGATTGCTCTCTTTTAGATGAGCAAAACTGATTCAATAGCAAAACACCACTGACCTTGCTCTAGTAGTAAAAGTAAGTATTTTGGATTGGGGTGTTCTACAACAGAGCTATAGATTTTCTACAAACAAACACGCAAAAGATGTGTAATTACTGCTATCATATAGATGCTAATTTGTACCAGTTTCAACTAATCAGCATAGGGAACAAAGAGCAAAGAGGTTACTATAGTATGCAATGTAGATTTGCACAGACCTGTTTTCAGACTGTGCTGATGGCTTCCCTGGTGTACCTGATATTCACTAGTGTCATTAACCATCCTAGCTAGGGTAAACTGAATGTAGTTAGGCCCACCCATACTACCCTACAGTTGCATTTTGTCCTGTCAGCTGCTCTCTCCAAAGTAAGGTTTGGTGCTTTACTAATGTAACTGATCACAGTGTGTATCACAAAAAGTTTCACATCGGTTTAACTGATGGCATAGAAACAAGAACATCTGCTAAAATTCTTGAACTCTGCATTTCTCTTCCCTTCCCTTTTGTTCCCTTCCCTTTCCTTCTTTTTCCTCTTTTTCCTTCTCCCTTCCCTCCCATCCCTCCTTTTTTCTCTTCCACTTTGAAGTACTAGCCGAAGCAGAATATGAATTATGCATCTTGTTTTACTTCTCTGTATACCTGCTGAAACTGTCTCCTGATGTAGCTTAAAGTACAATATATTAATACAGGGTTTAAGGATGGAAAGAGATTATTTGTAAATATATCACAGAGAAAGTTGTATTAGGGATGTAAATCTATTACTGATTTAGGACAGGTTTGAAATTTCTTGTGCTTTTAAGTGCTCTACTGAGATTGATTGCAAGCTTAGTGTCACCAAGAAGAGTCACCAAGTCATTAAGATGCTGACAAAATGCAATCTAGGAAAACAGGGCTGTGCAGATAAAGTTGGAAGTACTAAGTAGCTAAGTAAATTTAGGTATTTATTTTTACAAGCCTGATAGCTTCATCTTTAAACTCTTTCAGGGAAGTGACAAGAGCACATAGAACCAGAGCTGTTTCAAAAAAAGTCTTCAGAATACATGAAAAAGAATATAGCTTTCAGCCTCTGTCAACCCCCTTTGCTAATTCCGACTTTAGAGTGATTATGTTGAAAACAGAGTAATCCTGACATTTATTGGCAAAAATTCTAAAATCATGGCAATTTATAAGTAAAACCAAATATTAAATGAAAAATTATTCAACTGATACTTGAATTATGAGCAATAAAAAGGATTTTCTCAAAATAAATTGCTTTTTAGTCAAATAACAAAAAAATAGATGTAGTTAAGTCTTTATAGTGCAACTGTCATTGAACCATTTATTAGATGCTTACAGATTTTTGCACAAAACTTTATTAGATAAGTAATGATCCTTCTTAGAGTTTTGTAACGAAAACACATAAAAAGAATCGGGTTAAAGATCTCATATTACCTAGTGATGCTCCTGAAAAAGGATTTGCAGCTTGACATTTTATGTTCAGATGACATTATGATTCTTGAAGAACATGGTAATGTTATAAATGTAATGGGAAAGAAAACCACCCAAAAAAGAACAGTCTAGTATGTATAAAGCGATTTATTCATCAGGAGAGATTATTTTTAAAATATTGAATGTAAAGATCAAATGGTTTTAACAGAAGGTTTAGTATGAATTTTCAGTCAATACTATTTTATCTGGTGCATGCAAAACCTAGGAGGCAATAGCACTAATTAAGGAGCTAAATTCAGTAATGACACAAGGCAGATTACAGAGTACATTCTGTGCAGGTATCAATTCTATATTTAGAGCAGAGGTAGTTGGGTGATAGGCACACTCTGGATGCTAATAAAAAAGGAAAGATTAGATAAGAGAAACAAACGTGTTTAATTTATTGTTACTATGGCAGATAACAGAAGCATATTTGTCTCAATGTTTTTTCCCATCTAACTCTCATTATCCATGGAAATGCTTTCCATATGTGACCCAAGACACTGAGTATTATTTTCCTCAGGGCTCAACCTTCCTTGCCTTACACAACAGGAACAGACCCAGCTCAAGTGTCTTCAGGCCAGTTACACTCTCCAAAAACAGTGCATAGCTTTTCTCTGGTTCACAATATCTTCTAGGGCAATTAAAGATTCAAACATAAGCTGTAGTAGTGTGAAATGGGGTAAGAGATAGCTGGAATAAAACTATCTGTTCTCAGACTTATTGGATGACTCCTATGCATATAAACAAAAATTGTACCCAGGCCTTGAAGAATGAAGTAGGATTGGCTATTATATGGTGTGGGAGGGAAAACAAAAACATGGAGTTTACAGGAGCAAGTTAATTCTATAGGAATACTCATGCTTACCTTTGTATATTAAAAATGCTTCATTATTCTAGTAATTTCAGATTCAGAGCATTTCTTTTAATACTTTGTCTTGACTTGGACTTAAAAGCCTACAACTTCTAAGGAAGTTGGCAGGCTAATATTTTTGAATTTTTTAATATTTTTGAATAATTTTGAATGAAATTAATTACTGCTGTCAAAAATTTCTTTAAAATAGTTTTTGTTTGCCTACTGGATAATGTACTGCTACTGTTTGCTGGTCTGCAGGGAGTAGGCCAGGAGAGCTATTAAAAAAACATTCAAAAAATTCATGCACATCCATATAGAGTAGCAGGCAGTGCTATCTTCTGTGGGGAAACAAAGAGAGAAGTTTTGATCTCCTTGAGATAGTTGAAGGAGTCTGTGATTAGAACCGAGATGCAATTTCTCACTCCAAGGCTTATATCCAGGCCATGAGACCATTTCTTGTACATCTTTCTCTTTAACCTGTCAAACTGAGATACTTCTCATGGTATTTGTTTTGATACTAAACTGACACATTCAGATATCACTTTCTATGTGTGAATTCTTACTCAGTGTTTTCAGTAATAGTGACAACATCAATATTTCAAAAATAAACAACTTGTTTAGTTTTATATTTGTTCAATAAAGGCTTGTGCTAAAAAAAGCAGCTCTTAAAATTCATTAAATTCCATGAATGAAAGTCTCATTAAGTACAAAATGTCATTTAAATTGGAAAATTATTACCTCCCACATTGTTACAGCTACTACTGCAAACCAAACAATTTCAACATTTTTTTTCTGAGTGATCTCATCCTGCAATGGTATCTCTTTTTCTCTCATTGTGTTGCTCATCACTGGCAATTTCTTGCCCCATTCTAGCATGCATTGTCACAGCTGAGGAATAAAAATTTTAAAAATTTTTAAAATAATTTTTTAAAAATATTTTTAAAAATTTAAAAAAAGAAAGAAAGCTCCCAACTGTACTGAGTCTGGTTGAGATAGAGCTAACTTTCTTCATAGCACCCCTTCTAGTGCTTTGTTTTGTATTTGTGGCTAAAAGAATATTCATACTACCAACATTTTGGTTAGTCCTGAACAGCGCAGCACTCTCAGCTTCTCTCAGTGATTCAAGTGGGGATGGGCAAGAAACTGGGAGAAGATACAGCTGACCCAAACTGGCCAAAAGAACCCAACACAAGAAGGACATGAAGCTATTGGAGTCCAGAAGAGGGCCACAAACATGATCAGAGGGCTGGAACAGCTCTCCTATGAGGACAAGCTGAGAGAGCTGAGAAGCTGAGAGCTGAGAAGCTTCAGCCTGGAGAAGAGAAGGCTCTGGGGAGACCTTGTCACATCCTTCCAGTACTTGAAGGAGGCATAAAGAAAAGGTGGGGAGGGATTTTTTTCCAAAGGCATGTAGCAATAAGACAAGGGGAAATGGCTTTTAATTGGAAGAGGGTAGATTTAGGTTAGACATTCTTGACTGTGAGGGTGGTGAGAAACTGGAAACAGGTTTCCTAGGGAAATTGTGGAGTCCTCCCCCCAATAAGTGTTCAAGGCCACGTTGGATGGCGCTTCGAGAAACCTGGTCTAGTGGGTGTCCCTGCTCATGCTGAGGGGTTGGAAATGGATGATATTTAAGGTCCCTAACAAGCCAAATCATTCTATGAATTTATTGCATAGCATATAACTACCTGCTCAACAATAAAAACTGGAGTCAGAGGAAAAAGGAGAGGCATTTTGTCTTCCAAGAAGGAGATTGCTTGGACACCAGCTGGGCATTAGTCTGATTGTGGGAGGTGCTGAGTAATTGCCTCTGCATCAATTGATTTTTCTCTTTCTTTCACTCATTAAACTGTCTTTATTTCAGCCCACGAGTTTTCTCACTTTTGCTCTTCCTATTCTCTCCCCCATCCTGCTGGGGGTTGGAGTGAGCAAGTGGCTGTGTGGGAGCTTCCCTGCTGGCTGGGGTCAACCGACCACACCTGATGACATCTCTGTGGGTTCATGCAGCATGGGCTGCTTCAACCCTTTGGGTTGTCTTGGAGAGAGCAGGTAGAGCAGCTACCTATCTCTGTCAATAGAAACAAACATACAAACAAGAATAACCATTCCTAGATTTTCCAGTGCCTATGGAAAGCAATGACAAACTTGGAGGTACTGCCTGAAGATTTAGTGGATTTATAAAAGTAAAAAATTTCTTTTCTCTGATATATAATTTTGCTTTTCCTCCAAAGACTAAGGAGAATGTTCTTAAATACGAAATGTTATCAGTATGTTTAAGATCATCTACTTCCTATGCACTGAACTCCAGTTTGCAAGGCTATGTCTAGCTGAAAAAGAATAGTACTGTAGGAAGAAAATAAAGCAGTACTGGCCAAGAGCACTGTTAACCCCCTAATAGCATAAAAATAATTTTACAATTAGAATTGTAAATATAGGGAAAAAATGGGTAAGTTGCTCAAACAAAGCTAGTCATGCCCACATGCCTAATTTGAGACTTCTGTATCTTGGATTGTGAAAGCAATCTTGAAGCCCTCAGATGTATTTTCAAGATAGAGGGGCTATCAGAGATGTCTGGTAGGCACAGCTGCCATCCTCAAAGTCAGTTAAGTCACAACAGCTTAAAGTGAAAATCCTTAATATGGGAGATGGCAAAGTAAACACTGCTAAGGGCCAAGTAGATTTGAGTAGCACACAGAAGCATTTCTAATTCAATTTAAATAACCCACACCTTTTATTATTATGCCAAATTATGAATATATAGTCTAGAAAATGTTTATTTTTTAATATTTTATTAGAGAATTGCTTTTTTTAGCTTTTATTTTACTGGTGATAATGCTAATACTATATAAACATAATGCTATAGCTATACACAGCAAATGTCAGGTACATGGTCTTACTGTGCACAAATAATCAATGTGTTCTTTGAATTGCATCTCTTCTGTCTTTTACAGCTCTACTTTTATTGTTCTTTATCCTTAATTTTGGATGTAACACTTCTCTTCTAGTTTTTAATGGTGAATATTTCACGTATGCTTCAGTATTTAGCTATTATTTTTCCTAAACTTCTTGCTACAATGCAGGTGTTTGATTCTTGCTCCAATAAAATCTTATCTATTCTTTATTTTATTCAGAAACATAATATGTTTTTCCTGAGTTTTTCCAACCATCACTTTTTTTCCCCTGAACTTTAAATGGCTCCTCATTTCTCTTCCTCTGTTTTGCTGGTTTCTAGTGGGTGGGTATGAGAAAGACCTGAAACCTCACATTCACACCCATTAACATTCACTTACTTGAAATTTCAGTGCTGCTGCCAGAGCATAGGATTACTGAGATTTGCCTTTTTTGTTTCTTTGAGGACTGAGGATAAGAGTACAGTATGACAAAAAAAATTGAGAAGAAATTCCTTCATTGTTGAAAGTAATACATAGCTCAGTAAACATTTGCAAGCACAAGTAGCTGTCAAGGCTCAGTGCATGCCAGTGAACACTTAAGTCATTTCTGCTGGGTTATTTTTTTACACGAGTAACCTCAGTCCAAAGCAATTTCCGTATGACTTAGGATCCGAGGTCACATTTCTTTGCAGCATTGCCAGCTTTATTCAATGAGTGGGATGATTTCTGGCACTTAAATTTAAACTCAAATGTCAATTAAAGGACACCAGAGGAAGTGTGTGTACGAACTGGATCCACATTTTACTCAAGATAAGATTAGCAGGTCCACTTACATTGTGACTATACAGTCTCATACAATAGAGTAAGTGTACAATTTATCAATAGGGATTTGACTTCACTTGGTAAGAAGTGACAATATTAAAAAAATCTTGTTTATCAGGATATATTCAAATTCAATTTTCTTCATTATAATGCATGATTAAAAGGGTGAGGTGCAATTACCAGTTATTTTAAAAATTGTCAAATCCACATAGCAAATTAACTGCTTAAGAATAAAATAAACAATTATTCAGAGTGATTCCAAAATTCTGTGTAAAGCACAGATGCCACTGTTTTGATGGAAAATAACTACTACCTACTGAATTTCTTTTCATTGTGACAATCCAATCATTTTTATCCTTCAAAAACCAACCAATCAAAAACAAAGAAAAACATCTTGAGTGCTTCTAAAATTTGACTAAATTTGTAAATAAAACATCTGCTTCTTTAAGTAGTAGTAAGATAATTCTTTTTAGAAATACAGCTATTGATTGATCTAATCTATGGTAATTAACCTGAATTATTTTCAGAGATTTCCTTCTGGTATAGGTCTTTTTTTCTAAGAAAAAAAAATAGCAGCCATTTAGCTGGTTCCACTTGAAATACACATCATAGCAATGCACTCGTTCAGAATCTTGAAATAGTATGGTGTAAAACTTGAATACAACCTCACTTGTCAAATACATTCTGACTTGGAAGTTCAAACTGTTTTTCTACCTTTGAACTTTTCCTAACATCCAGAATTTTTTTATTTTTCATGCCTAATTACCATGAGAGGAGAGAAGGAACAGAGGGCATGATAAGGCCCCCAGTATTGCAGGGATTCTTCTTTCCTGCTTATCATACAACTGACTAGGACTGAGACAGTATTGGGAGATTGACAGGGAACAAAGCTACCAGAACAGCTGACTTGTGTTCAGAGAACCAGTGAGAAAGAAAAGTAAGGCAGCCATCCAGAAATGCCAGGTCCTGTGTGCACCAAAAGACTCTGCAGTCTCAAAATTGGGGGATTAACTGCCCATGTTCAGCCCTGGTGTGCCTGAAAGAGATGATTCTGTAGGTTAAAAAAAATAGATATTGTTTATAGAATAGCCTTTCTTCTGTGTCCAGTTGTCTGGATTCTGTTCATTTAAGGCAAATGCCAATCAGACTTAGGTTACATTTAGCATTGGTCTCCTTTCTCCAGACTTCAGTAACACATTTTGTTGCATGAAATTGTCAGTAGCCAGGAAATTGTGTGCCAGGGAGCAGCAAGGGCAGACTGCCCTGCATGGGCAAGAGAGCCAGAACCTGAGCAAGATAGCAAGGCAGACATCTCAACTACAAGGGTCCCACAGCACCCAAAGAACATGAGGTCTGGTGAGAGTAATCAGCTGCCAGTCACTAGTCAGGTTTTTAGAGGTGAAGCAGTTCCAAGGTTGACATGGGAAGCTGAATCAGCAAGACAGGGACATGATCAGACCCAAAGAGACCGGAGTCCAAAACAGGATCAGTGTCCCCAGTCAAGTCCATAGAAGCCATGGCAGGAAGCCAGACCACAGGTCAGGGTTAGGGTTTATTTAATGGGGTACCAGGTTAGGTATAGGCATAGGGATGGATGCAACCCCACTGCAGGGTGGCTTATGCAGGAATCAGTAGTGAGATTCTCAGTCTAAAAGCAGAGTGCTCTGCAGAGGTTTCTCACAAGGCTCCTTCCAGCTGTTTCTTCATGTCTTCTATCAGCAAGCTGTCCTTAAATGCAGAAAGATGAACTCCTGAAAGGAGAGGTATGCACTTAGGACCAGAGTCCAGTTTGCATGAGATGCAGCCATTCATCTTCCAAACAATCTGCACTTTTCTACATTTGTTCTGTATAAATCTCATTTTAAGATATGAGTCTTGCAATAGGCTTAATAACTTGGCCCTCAAATAAGCAAGGTATCACTCTAGGGTCTACATGGAGACCATACTTAATATAAGCAAAGCTCATTTCTGCAGTTTTCTTGGAAACATTACAAGACTATGAAAACAGAAGTTAAATTTTAATCTGGGTTGTTATTTCTTTAGAAAAGGCATTTTTAAGGACTTTTTTTTAGTCTTCCTTTTGAATTGGAAGTATAGAGTGAGAAAAAAGAGCCACTGTATTTTTTTTTTTTAATCTAAAATTGTTCTTTTTGCAAGTTTTTGTTTCTCATTTTCTGCTTGTCTTTAGAATTGCCCCTCTGCCTTCTTTTTCTTCTTCACAGTATGTATGTACTTGACTTTAATTATGCTTTTGCTGCATGTGTTTGGTCCTTCTGAGCAAATTTGTGCTGGTGTACTTACTTTACGTCTTGGTATTGCATCAGATACCAATTCTCTAAAAACAGACTGATGGTCCATCTGGTTGAGTATCCTGTTTCCTGTAATGGATAGTAACAGATGCTTGACAGGAGATAGCAAGAAATCCCATACAGAGCAATTTTGATAGATTTATTAGTTAGGGTAATATTTTCTGAGTTAAAGGTGCTCTTTGTGGAGTTAATATGTTTTTATTTTTAAAAGTTATCTTGTCACATAACAGTGATTGTTCTTTATTCAAGTATGTCTGAAATCCTTTCAAATCTCTGATTAGTCCTTTTCTAAATCATAACTAAAAGATCAAAGTCATCATATAACTCACAAAACATAACTGGTTTTTTCCAGCCAAAATTTATAGTTATAAATATTCAGTCTTCTGGATTTTGAATTACCTAGGTCATTAGTAGACCAAATATCCACTTAAGGCATAATTTTTGGAAATAATCGTACAAACTGCTAGAGAATACATTCAAATTTAAACAAGAATATTTATGCAAATTAAACATTAACTAACATCTGGAGCACCTAGAATTTTTTTTTTAATCAAAGACCTGTTTTTCATAAAATATTTGAAATATTGTTCCTCTATACGAAACCAGTAATAGCACTGGTATTACTGGAATTTGTAGATGAATAATTTTCTCCATTATAATTTTTAAGTACTGCTAAATTATCATATTCTAGTCATTATTTTAACAATACAAGTAAGCAGATAGTACTGCATATAAAATTCTAATTGCCTTATTATTACTTCTATGTAGAGATTCCTCTTTGTTTTCACATCCCTGTGTTATACACAAACCTCCAGGTCAGTGCATCTGCAGTAGTGTACACATTATAAATGCCAAGTACTGTGAATGCTGAACAGATGGTTTTGTGCAGGCCATTGCTATTTCTTGCCCCTGTCTACAGTTCTATTTCACAGCAAGAAGACCTGAGACGAATCTCTTACTAGCATTTCTTTTGGTTTTGTAACTATATTAGAATTAGAGCTTTTAATTATTTTGTGGGACTTGAAGGATTCCGTGTCATGTAAAGTTCCCAAAAGTAGGTCAGATATCACATGTGCTGACAGCTTAAAAGAGGGCACAAAGATGAGTTGCAATAAATGGTCAGGAAATTAAGCTGGAAGCAGTCAGTGTGTGTGGTTTTCTTGGCACTCTAAAACTCTATCAAACACGGAGACTTTAGAAAAAAAGATCTGTTAGTACCTATGCTTGCCAATCTTGCTTAATTTAACAGTATGCAAACAACAGAATACATTTACAATTATAAAAAAACATTTATTTTAAGTTGAAATAGAATCCTGCTCTTTAAGGCAACTTTCCATCATATATTGTCTTATAAAACAATATCTCTTTATGTTAAACTACAAAAGCTATTTTTAAATATATGAAGATTCAAAGTTAGGCAGTCAAAACTTTTGATGTGCTACATTTCAGGTGCCTGCAGAAACTCAATTCTTCACCATCATTCCCCTTCCCATGCCATTGTAATACTTGCTTAATTAAAGCATCACAAACACTGGTTTTCACAGGACCCTTGTAACATTCCCTGCAGAGGATGGACAATACTTTCTTAATGAGCATTTCTTCAGAGTTTTGTTTTCTGCTTATTGTTCGATGTGTG
Source organism: Heliangelus exortis (assembly GCF_036169615.1). Lineage (NCBI taxonomy): Eukaryota > Metazoa > Chordata > Aves > Apodiformes > Trochilidae > Heliangelus > Heliangelus exortis. Next base: position 27,244,095 of record NC_092426.1, on the reverse strand, counting down.
GTCCTATGCCTTTTTCACAGTGCATTATTCAAACTCTACTAAGAGCACAGAATTCTTTAACGTCTTTTCTGTAGCATTCCTCGTGGTGCTGTTTGACTATATGCCAATGAGGATGAACTCATCTTACAGGTGGGAAATTGAGATAGGCAGGCAGTAAAGAGAAATGTATCATTTAAACTAAGAGTCCCAGATCTGAAAAAAACATCTTTAGTTCTGATCAATTGAATAGTGTATATGTTTATAGCCCAGCTACTTCTATTGCAAATGTTATTGCTTGCCATTCAAGCAAATCAGAGATACAGTAATCTCTAATTTGAGATCCCCTGAAAAGTTTTTGGTTACTTAAGTCACTGAAGTGGCATCATACTCTGTAAGGACTGATTGCATGCAAGACACAATTTGTGAATTTCATCAGTAGTTCACAGCAAAGGAATATTGGATTTCACTGAACACCCTGAAAATGTTATTTGCTTTGGTTTTCTGCCTATATCCTCCAGACCTCACTCCTTCCCTTCTCTGCAGTTCATAGGCCACTATATTATGCTACTAAACCGATACTATATACTGTACCATGCTCTATTACATTATTCTTTCTTCTCAGTTTTTGACTCCTATCTGAACAGTGATTAGATACCTTTATTGTTTCTAACCTCAGTCCCCTACTTAGTCACATTCACTTCCCTTAGCTGCCTTCAGTCTCTTTAGCACCAGCTCCCCAGGTTTCTTATCAAGTACTTTGTCTGACCTTTATCTCTACAATTTTCTCATCCATGCAGTTTAGGTAATTCACTGGAGCATAAATAAAATAATGTCTATGTTGGACCAGAGCTTAACCCCATTCCTCCATTAAGCAATTAGTAATAGCAATTGCACCAGTTCTACGTGTTCCAAATATACTACATATTCAGTGGACATCAATTGTAAAATATTAGAAATTTAATTCTAACAACATTCCAGTCAACATGCAAATTTATTTAGGTCTTATGTAACAGTGTTATATTTGGGCAGATTTTTGTAGGGACAGCAGAAGGAGCATTATTCAACAAATGCCACTGCTTAAATGAGGAGCTCTAAAACACAACAGCTACAGATAACAGATGTGGATTTTTCTTTAACCTTTGTCTTATAAGAGCCTCTACTATTCTGGCTGAAACTTCAAAATAATACAAACAACATTCATGTAAAATCTTAACATATATAGTTTCAGAGTGATTAAGCATGGAGAAATAAAGAAATATAGTACTGTGTTTTGAAGTCAAAAGAAGCCAGGATCATGAACACTAAATTATATACACATGTAGTGGTGCATAAAGAGCCAGAAAAGGCATTATTCTCTGGAAAAATAACAATAACAATAACAATAATAATAATAATAGTTGTTATTATATTTTATTATTATTTTTATTATTATTATTATTATTATTATTTTGCTTGAAAGGGACACCTGGAGGTCTTCTAGGTCAACCTCATGTCCCAGTGCCCTGGTTTGGGCCAGGATAGAGCTAGTTTTCTGTCTTATAATTTTGCTTTTAGCCAAGTCTCTCATAATCAGATGCACTTGCTGAAATTAATAGCACGTTTCTCAGTGTCTGCTTCGAGAAATGATAACACTCAATGTTTATAGTTATGGCTGGAGAATGGTCTGCAGAACCAAGGCTTAGTTCTGAGGAACATCTTATGTTCCAGAAAAAGAACAGGAATAAAGAGGTCACACCTGCAGCCCTCCTTTAGGGAGAAGTGGACAAGACAAATGACCAAAATTGATCAAACAGAGTATTCCATCCCATACACATCATACTCAGTACAAATCTGAGGGATCACGAGGGTCAAACCCCTTCCTCTTAACCTTTCTTCGCCTTTGCCCTTCTTCACCTGTCCCTGTTTACTTCGGCATCCTGGGACAATTCAATCCATTCATCTGCCTGTGGTCCCAATCCATGCCAGCCTGAACCTGTGTGTTCCTGCCTCCAGTTCCTGACTGCTGCTGACTCCAGGAGTCCAGCCTGGGCTTTTCCAGGGCTGCCCTGCAGCCTTGTGAGTGAAGTGAGAGTTATTGGGAGGGTGGGGAGGAATATGGTATCATTCTTCTATATATTTGTATTTATTTAATATTTTTTCCTTTTTTATCATTTCTGTTTCATTAGACCTCTGTAATTTAGTTTCCAACCCACAAGTCTCTCCCTTATTCTCTCTCCTTTGTTTATCAGGAAGGGGGATTAATAGAGAGCATCTGGCATTCAGTCAATTACCAGCTCAGCATTAAACCATGCACGCAGGCATGGCCTGCTTTGGGTAACTTGTTCTAATTTTTGACCATCTCTCCAAGCTGAACACATCTTCCCCAGCACCTACTCAATAATCAGGCATTACACATCTCCTGTCACATTGCTGGCTATCCACTGGACTCATTCCAGTATGCCATCATATTTCTTGTATTGAGAAAACACAAAACTAAATGCTGCATTCCAAATGCAGTTGTGTAGGTTCTCAATAAAGAGGAATATTTCCCTCTGCCTTCCTGGTACACTCCTGCTGATGCAGCTCACTCCATAGACATTCTTTGCTACAAGGCACACTGATGAATTTAATTCAATTTGTTGTCTTCTGTAAAGCTGTTGTTTAGCCATTCAGCACCATGGCACTATTTCATCTCAGACACCAGACTGCATTTGCCTGTGTTAAACTTCAAGAGTTTCCTGTCAGACCATTTTTCTATCCTGTCAAGGGCCCCCTGAATAGCAGTTTTCTCCAATATATCTGTTGCTCCTTTCCAGCTTGCTGAGCCTGTGTTCTAACTTATTACCCAGACCATTAATACGTACTCCAAACAATATTTTCCCTGACACTGATCCTTGAGAGATACCACTATTAACCAGCCACCAGTTGAGCTTCTTACTGACGATTAACAGCCCTTTCAGCCTGAAGGTCTAACCATTTTTCCAGAGTGTGAGACATCCAACTTCTACCTATTTCTGGCATGCAATGTAATAAAGAAAAGAAAAATCAGTGGTTAGAGAGTAAAAACTGGGCTGAGATTAGCTAAGGAGCCAATGCATTACGGCCAAGGAGCCTGTTTTTTAAAATGTTAATTTAATGGAGAATTTATGACAAATTAGGTACTTCACTGTGTTTGTTAGCCTTTAGACTGGCCTTTGCTGTTGTATCATTCACCCGCAATCCTCTTGAAAAGGAGTGGTAAACTAATTCTGACTGCATCAGTGTTTTGCTTGGACTTGGCTTTTGACTGATATCTTCACTTATTTTTGAAGAACCACATGGCTGAGGAATCTCCAGTCTTCTAACCTCTTGTTAAAGACTTGTATCTCACGCCCACTGGACATCCTTGCACAGCATAGTACCAGGATTAGTTATCTGAATGGACACTTTCTGAACAAATGGGCTACAGAGTGGTAATACAGAAGACTTCAGTGATCCAAAGCAGAATAAAACATTTCAGACCTTAACTGAATTTCCTGCTGGTTCATGTTGGATAAGACTGTAGGAGTCCTGGAGATCCTACTGCATGGACAGCACACATGATACTTGCTATACTGATGATGACATAACTGGTTGGAACCAGGTCATGCTGCTGCTCTTGCATCCAGCAAGCGATGCAATTGCTATCGTACAGAAGACTCCCCCTACCCTCAGAGCAGTGACTGATCATTTTCAACCCAGCTCCTCCTTCTAGTCTGGTGTGCAGCAAAATTAAATGCTTCTAAGTGCTCTATATATAAGAAATTATGGTAGTATGAAGCATTCTACCAGCCACTGAAGATTACTGGCTACCCTGGCTAAGAGTCATGTCTTGTTTCCTTCTCTTATTTCCTTGAATCTATTAATTAGATTTAACAGAGATGCTATATAAATCAGATGTTTAATGATAACTGTCATTAATTCACAGAAAATTGCAGAAAATATACACATCTCTGTGAAAACTTTCTCAGCATTTTTATTCTGTGTGTTGATGTAGTGTTTGCAGGCTTATGGAAAGGCCATATATTTCTCTGTCAGTAAATGCAGGCTAGACTGAATCATCAGAATGTCTCTGGAAACTATGTGATTATGGGATCACAACCTAGAATACCAAAACTGTGAGCTAGTATCCTTGCCCCAGTATCGATTCATTCTGTGATCTCGGAGAGACAGGGTTTGTTGAAGATGAATAGATGTGTTCTAAAGCGAAGTTAGGAATTTATGATGTGATAGTACCTCTTTTTTATCAGTCAACCCTACTCTGCACACCTTGCTACCGTTGCAATAAATACTAATAAATAGTAAATACTAATTTTAATAGCCTGTAAGGCTTCAGAACAGATGGCTTCAGAATAAATTTTAAGGAAAATAAATAATATATGAAAACCTGTAATTGTATTTTCCCACTGGGAAATTTCACCAGAGTATTTTGAAGCCCTTCCTTTACAAGCTAATTGAACTTTTGCATAAGGCAAATGTAGTTTGACTTTTCTGTAGGACTTTGGTGAAGTCTTTTGTGTTGTGCCTCTAGGGAAATTACAAGCAAAAGTAAAGACAGGGATTAGTAGAAGAATTGCAGGGTAGATGGTAGAAGGGCCTCACAGTCCCCGTTCCCTCAGATCCTTGGATGGATTCCACCTTGTACTACAAACTTGTCTGATTTCCTTAAATGTCCCTATTTCCTCCCTTCTTACAGTGGACAATGACTCGCTCCTGCGGAGTCTGCCAGTAGGCTTAGTGACCTGTGAGGGATTAGAGCAGATTTTAAAAACACACTAGAAAATGCTACCATAATGATCTCTTATGACTTCTATTTGAAGAAAGACATTTTAAGATGGAATTACAATTACAAAGAAATCAAAAATCATGTATAATATTGAACAGAAAAATCACATCTTCCTGTTTATGCTGTGTAAATCAGGAGGTGGTTTGTTGGTTCTTTTTTATCAGCTGTTGCACCAAAAAATAATAAGTAAACAATAATTTCTTTTCTGTATACTATATTTATATGCATTTATATGCACTTATTCATTATCATTTTCAAGAATTTTAAAATATTACATAATCCTTGCATGCCTACATGATAAAATACAGCAATCTTCACATTTCTGTCAGAATCTTATAAGTGCGCTTTGTCTTACTACCTGCAAACTCTTTAAAACATGGATTCTAACAGGAAATTATAAAAGCAAAGTAAATTTTCTTTCTAACTGCATCTTGTAACATGAAAAAGGAATAATTCTCTTCTGATACTGTCGTTTGAATTCACTACTAGATTTTATACTACTTTTATAGAGTGAAAATGAAACTCATCCTTTGGAAAGTAATTACTGTCTGTCACCCACTGACCCAACTACAAAACGTTGGTAGACAGATATTGAGGTCATGGCACAATATTTCCAAGAAAGCCATTTTTCTGGCTGTTAAAATCTACAACCCAACAGGTGGGTGGCAGGCAGTCAGCGTGATAATGTTGAGTGTCATTTTATTTTCCATCATTACCTTAGTTGGAATAAAAATGTTTTCTTAACAGTTTTTCTACCAGAAAATATTTTGGAGGCTGCTTCTAAGCTTAGTCTTAAAATAGATTTGTATGCTCCCATTTACACAGTTCTGAAAGTAATCACTTAATTCCTTCAACATGTACTTAACTCCTTTGTCAAACTGTGCTGACATTACTCCTCACAGTAGTTCTAAACAGACATTTTGAAGATATTTTCAGGATACTTATTTTCTTCTTTTTCTTTTTAGCTTTTTTTTCCCAATGAGTTGAGAATTTCTTTTTTTATTCCTGTGTTATTCTTCGGTATGATGACTGACGAGCATATTAAGATATCCTTGTTGACTGCCTACATCATTACTCAAGAAGGAAAATAATACTTTGGTCATGTTATTTTAAGCATCAAAGTTCTACCCAGTACAAAAAAAGAGACTCATCTACAAAATGGAGGAACATGAAGCCCAGAAATAGCTATTTAAGCACAGCAATATTTCCCTAAGTTAGTACAGATCATTCTCAGAAAAGGTAATATTGGCTATTCCTTTATTGTAAAAAATTTTTAGCATATTGAACATAATATGTCTAAATTTAGTCAGAAAATTAGAAAGACAAATGAAACATTTGGCATACATAGAACAGACTTATCGTTGTCAAAACATAAAGGCATGAAAAGCAGTATGAAATTCTCATTGGGTTGACTGAATAAGGGCCAGTAATAAATACCAATACAGAGAAAATATTCTGTGAAAATAACTTTTGTCAACAGAGTTAAAAACAAAGTTAAATAAACCTAAGCAAACAGGGTAAGAAATACGTATTCACCGCTTAGGAAACGTTTTCCAGAGAAATTATCTTTAAATTATTAAAATGTGCATATAAAAGTGTAAATTCTTTTCTGCAAATAATGCAAATAATTTTGTTTGTTTTTTATGAATATGTGTATCATGTAAACTTCTTTTGGAAATTCCTCTTAGGAAAATCCAGATTACATATAAGAGATACTGAAAATACATCATTTTACTTGTTTTACTTTCAGCACATCACTGTTTCTGCTATTGCCACCATGTCACCAGGGAGCTGTAGTTCATCAACCCCTTTCTTGCTGACATACTTGACAGAGAGCAAAGTATTCTGAAGTTCATGTAGCTTCTTGTCAAACTAATTTGTTTAAGGAATCCTAGGTGTAGAATGACCTTATGTGCATCATCAGACCTCGAACACTTATGAATTCATGTACAGTTACACTGAATGAATTTGAAGTCAAGCTCTCCGAGTCAGTCTCAAAAAGATGATTCTCTATAATTTTTTTACGTTGCCACAACAAACATGTTTGGACTTTATATAAAATGTTCTAACAGCAACTTTTGATGTTTTCTACTTAAATAATTTTCTTGGTTTGTTAGCCTTGACATATCACAAAATCTGGCTCTTCGAGCCTATATGTGTGTGAGGGAGACATAATCTACATTATAGTCCACTGCTTAGAAAATCTAATTCACAACAATATGAAGCAAAATATAATTTCAGAAGTTTAAAGTATCAATAATGGATGGCTTTATTTGCTAATGGAATGGAATCTGCTTATTCCAGTGGTAACTGATTACTTCTTAGCATAGAAGCTGCTGTGATAAAATCATAAAGTCAGTGCTGGGCTTTAATGGTCAGTCTATGGTAATAATTTACCATCTCTTTGGCAGATATATCTTATCCACAGTATGTTCAATGACAGTACCCATTCTTCTGTCATGTCTGAGGTACAAGGAGTGTTTGTAAAAAATTACAGTAACATGGAATACAATGAAACAATGTGTGATATCACTCTTGCTACCTAGTGAAATAAAATGCATGTTCAAGGATTCATTTATGATGGTGGTGGGGAAAGAAACCATAAAACAAAACAGATTCTGCCATTGCCTTCTCCATTATGAAATCCTAAGGAGGGTGCAAGCAAACACAGCAGAGTATTTAGGATAGAGCCTTTCTGCAGGTAAACTGTTCCACCATTTTCTTAAAGTATATGAGGTTCACTACAAAATGTAGTGAAAAAATGTAGATCTAGAAGACCTCTCTATTTTAAAAACAAGGAAGTACCTAAATAACAAGCATGGTAACCTCAAAAACAGTCAGCTTTCTGGGGAAACTGTAAAGGAGATCTTGAAATACTAACATAGGAAACTACTTTTGTTGAAGTGCTTTGCTGTCTACAGTTCTTTAGGCACTGACTTAATGAAAAAAGCTCCTTTATGAAATTGGCATCCTGTTTGTGTGTGACTGGGGAGCATGGACTGAGGTTCAGTGAGATAGCATTACATGATGTATCCCAGTAGCCCACAGCTAACAGAGAATTCTATTCTTTAAACTGTTTATCAGCATTTTTATTATGCTGGAATGAGTGAATTTTGGTTAACCCTGACAAGTGTATCTATTTCAAGCAAAATCAGAACATCAGAGGAAGAAAATAATACTCCTAACCAAAGACATCTGACAGAAAAGACCAAGCCAGCTGCAGGTACAGATACGTGTACGAGATTATAGACTAATCAGGGATTTATGGGAATGAGAATGTCATACACACAGTTCCAAAAGCATCTGGAACCATGAGAGTTTTTACACAAAAAAAATGAAAGCAGAGGAAATATCAGTATGCGCCTGCCCTGGGAGACCCAGATTTACGGAGTTTAAGGGGGTTTAAATCTTTCTCCATTCTAGTTTACTTTATAGCATTTAATGAAACATTTAAGAAAAACTGATTTTTTTTAAGAAACCATGAGGGTTAATCAGTATTTTGGATGACCATAATTTTGTAGCAAACTGCATGGAAACCATCTTCATCAGGGAGACATAAAGCAGTAATTCTCTTCGTTATTTGCTGACGTGGGCTGGACAAACTAAGACTGGCAGTTGATAGTCCTGGAAGAAGGAATCATGTTTAGGTTTCATGGATTTTGCTGCCTTAAGACTGGTTAGCTATCCTTTGCTTTTGGAATAAATATGGGAGGAGAGCATGTTCTGCATTTTGGTTTTTTTCTGAAAAGCAAATGAAAGAAAAAAAACCACAAAACTGAATTACTTGTTTTGGATTACTCGAAAACATGGAGAGAGTTTTGACCTTTATAGTTTATACCTAACATCTCTATAATGCTTAAAGGTTTTTACCTAAAAAAAACAAAACTGTCTTTTTGCTGTTGCTAAAGCATTGAGATTTTGGGAGGAAATCTACAGCCTTTATAAGACTTCATGTAAATTCAACAGCACTTGCTTCAGCAAGTGTTCTTAGTGGTGCTACCCATGTGGGTGAATGGTATGCACTGTTACAATATGCACACAATGATATGCATTGTGAAAGGACCTTTTTAGACTTCTTCATTTCATACTTTTTAGTTATGCAGAAGAAAACCTGGAGTGAAAGAAGAGGGGAAATTGGATGAAAACGATTTTGAGATCTAAAGCTGTGAACACATTTTAAATGTAGAATGAGTCATCTACATATATGTTTGGTTTATTTATTTTCTTAATTGAAGGCTGAAACAGGCAACACTTTATGGCATTGCTTAATTTAACGTATTTGACTATGATTCTACTGATACAGTTGACTGCTAATTTAATTATTTGTTTATAGAACTACAGTTACCATAGAGATGTTATTTAGAATGAGATTCACTGTGAGAGATTCACAAATAGTTTTAATTTTCCAGCGTATTTGAGGTCACATTAATATTTCATCAATGAACAGTCAGCACAGTAAAGAATCATAGCTTAACTGATCATCAGTGATGAAGTGATAATATTTTCTTCACAATCTGAAAAAGTACTGTTTAAAATATAACATAACATGTCAAAGATTGGGACTATTTCAGTCAAAAAGAAAAATGTTTTCTTGCTTGTATTTTCTTCATCCCTTGCAGGAAGAAAGCTTTTTTATCAGTAGAAGTGGATAATGGTTATTCAAGAGTATAATTATTAATATGGGCTTCCTACACACAGCTCAGCCAAAGAATTTCAGTTCAGATTCAGATTATTTAATTAACACCCAGTGATAGTGGGGTACAGTTGTGATGCCCTATGTATAGCTTTGCTGTCTTACATATTTTTGAATAATGAACGTGTAATGATGATATGCTAATTTTGACTTTTTAATAACTGCTATGATAATGTGCCATCTAATTTGGACCACTTCTGTGTACCAATTTCTAGTAATGAAAAATTGCTCTTTGGTTCCATCTGTGGTCTTACCAGAATATAAAGTAAAAGGCTAGTAGTACAATAGTCCACTGCAGTTCATAGACCTTATAGCTGAGATTCTTACGCATGACTGCCTGGAAATGAACCATAAATAACCATGGCTTGGTGAGCTAAAAACAGCACTATGCAATACCAAGCAAAATCCTACATGTGAATCTCTTGTCTCATCTCTCATTTCTAGTATAGATAAAGAACTGGACATGCAAAGGAGAGGGAGATACCAATTTTTTTCTGCATGCTACAGTAATTTTTTATTTAGTAATTTATTGCTCGCCAGGAGAGGAGTTTGAGATATGAACTCTAAACATGCTTTGCAGATAAGGGACAGAGCCCAGCAGACTTGAATATTACAGAAGGAATAAAGAAATACAGTATTAAGTACATTCAGCATTTAGTGCCTAAGTCTTTATTTTATGGATTTTCTCTCCTGGGGTTGTAGCTTATCTTAACAAAAATAGTTCAAGAGATTGCAATAAATTATTTGTGTACAATTCAATTAAGCATCTGTGATTATATGAATTCCTAATGCTGTGTAACATTCTGAATATTTAGTACATATCCATTTTATGTTGAGCGTATTATTATACCCTCTGGGACATTTTGCAGAAGACATTCCATTTGAAGTGTTATTTCCTGAAGGAACAAGCAGGAGTATAGTTCTCTATTACTTCAACATGTAATAGTCCCCCTTTCTGCTACAGAGTCACAGATGTTATGTAGCAAATCTTTTTATCCAATAAAATCAAGCTGATATCAGGCATGAATATATTAAGTAAATATACTAGTGATGGTTTAACTATTTACTTCTTCCACACTTAAAAGGTTTCCTTTGACTCACAGTCACTAGTGTACAGCCATAAAACTGCAGGTATGAAATACAATTTATATTGATCAAATATTAATCTGGACCAAAGGAACAGACTTCTAGGTCACATATACATCAGAGAGATTGTAAAACGGTGCTATTAATATTCATTACCTTACCATACACAATTCACTGTTCACTATGGGGAAATATTTAATCTTCACATTCTTGAGTAAATTGCAATCTATTAGCTGTCCATCAATGAATCTTAATTAAATCTAACAAAGTATCCTAAAGGACTGATCTGTCATGGAATGATTGCACAGAAAATAAAAAAAAAGCTGTAGAAATCTTCATCAAAATAGAAAATATATTTCTTTTACATTACCTTCTTGTAAAAGAAAGCAAATATATCCAAGAAAAAACCCATCCAAAAATATCCTAGCAAAACAACACCAGAAGGTATCCAATCGGCCTTCAAATATGAGGGACCAACTGTATATGCCTCCTCTTTTGGGGGGATGAAAATGCAAACAATCTATACCAGATGTTATTCACGTTGCTTAGTACATTGCTGTGAGCTGTTCAGAAGTGATTATGATAAATACTGTGTGCACATACATACAAACCAGAGTAAAAATATTTGTGAAATAAGCTATAGCACCCAGTACAATGAACAGTACTGACACTAAGAAAATCAAATGTCTGTTACTTTTTATATTATTTTTGTCCATGAAAATAACTGGTTCTGTAATAAAGCAGAAAACATCACATAGAATACACAAATTACTTACAAAAATAAGTCCCTAATAAACAGTAGAAAAGCTTTTTCTCTTTAGGGGATGTAGCAGTCGTTACAGTAAGCACCACAAAGGAAATCTTTCTCAAAACTGAAATTATGTTGCTTGACTGAATCTTGAATTGGTTTGAATAAATACCTGTCTTCCCTTCTGTTCTCAAAAATGTCCTTCATTTTCTTGAGTTTCCTGTTGGTGGGAGAAGTACCTTTCAAGTTATGTGTCATATTCCCACCTCTCATCCTCGGTCTTCCACAGGACCAGACATACTCAGTGCCTTCTGAAGTACTGGATAGTCTTGGACTGAATTGTGCATGTCTCTGAGTAAAGAAAGCTGAAAAGCATTAGCTTCTGGCAGATACCATCAGCAATTTTGCTTTTTTATTCTACAAGGGTAAAAAAATAGATAAAGTAATTGTTTAGCCTGGCTTTTGGCCCTCTTGTAATTCCATTATTGGCATGCTGCCAAGCACATGAAAGATCCAAAAAGGCAGCCCTAGATTACGTTACTGGTTGCTGGTCACTGAGGCCCAGCAGTATATTTAGAGGAGTCAGTAAAGGTTCTTTTATTTCCCAGATGGAAGACACTAGCCCTAGGCTAAAGATTGGTTTGGTTTTTGTAAGGACTATTAAAATGGTTCCATCCTGTTTGCTGACAAAGACTTTATTTATCCTAATGAAATTGGTTCTGCATCACAGACGTGTGAATTGATCTTTCTGGCATTTTCTTTGTTGTGAAATTTTTATTTTTATTTTTTTACTAAGATCATTTCCACACCATACCACACCCCACACCAAAATTATTGACATCAGCTGTAAGCACTGTAAGAACTGCAAATGCATACATCCTCCTGCAAGGAGAGGTGAGGTGGCTTGTTCCTTTAATTATCAGTATTTTGTTCTATCACTTCCACAGCATCACTCCTTCAGCCTTTCTCCTTAATTTTAGTTTGTTATCATCAAGCATTTGCAACTGAGCTGTTCAGAGTCATTCTAGTTGCCCAGCTCTTGTTAACTTCAGAGTTGAATCTTGATGAAATTATGTGTCTTCTTTAGCACCAGGAAAGAAACTTCTTTCTTGAGGGTATATAAATTAAATAAAAATATTTTGTCTTTTTTTTTATATTTAATTCTAAGACATACTACTTTTTTCTTATTTTCCTAAACTGTGCCAGCTGTCTCATATACTAACCAGTGAGGAGCTGTTGGTAACAATATTATTGATAGAGAAAGCTACAAAATCGTCATAGGTAATTTTCTCATTACTGCAAATAAATACATTAGAGATTTGCTGTGAAAAGTGATAGTTTTTCAATTATAAATTCAGATATTTTCCCTATGCAAAAAAGTTAATTTTTCTACCATGACCATGAGCCAACAATGTGCCCTGGTGGCCAAGAAGGCCAATGGCATCCTGGGGTGTGTTAGATGGGGTGTTAGGAGGTCCAGAGAGGTTCTCCTCCCACTCTACTCCCCCTTGGGGGGGCTGCATCTGGAATATTTTGTCCAGTTCTGGGCCCCTCTGTTCAAGAAGGACAGGGAACTGCTTGGAAGAGTCCAGCACAGAATGACAAAGATGATTAAGGGAGTGGAACATCTCCCTCGTGAGGAAAGACTGAGAGACCTGGCTCTCTTCAGCTTGGAGAAGAATGAGGAGTGACCTCATAAATGTTTATAAATATATAAGGGGTGAGTGCCAGAAGGATGGAGTAAAGCTTTTCTCAGGGGTGACTGGTAACAGGACAAGGGATAATGGCTATAAACTGTAGCACAGGCAGTCCTGGATAAATATGAGGAAGAATTTTTTCACTGTGAGGGTGACAGGGCACTGGAACAACAGTTCCCCCATTGTTCAAGCTGTTCTCCTCTTGACATAATAACCCATACAATTTGTGTTTCACGCCCATAGTACAAACACTATGATGGCTGACTTGCTGTTAGTCTGGATGACTGTAGAATACACACGGGTGTACATGACAGAAAGCAGGAGTGATACTATCAGGTTGTGCAGTCAAATTCTAGCCCAGTGGTTCTTCAGCTCAGTGATATATTGTTTGGGTTATTTTTTATTATCTTCTCACTCTCGGGCATAATTTACCAAAGAGAAAGATTAATATTGCTGCTCACATAGGTAGCATTTTATCCCTTTAACCTTAAAAGGCTGTATGAATTTGTAACTGACTGGGTCTTCCCTAATATTTTTTTTCTTGTTTGTAAGAGTTTGCGTGCTGTTTTTATAATGTTTTCATTGATGTCAAGACCTTGGTATAAAAACAAGACTAGCACTGTACTAATTTACCCCATGGTCTCCTGTGTCTTCCTTTGCCTCTCTCCTTGAGCAACTGGCATAGCTGCAGGACTGTTTACTCCACGGCTTATTTCCCCTTTATCTTTGATGTCCCAGGATGTCAAAGGCTGTGAATTTAATATTGATTTTATAAAGTACTTTTACTGTAACATGTCAGTTAGGATTAGCCTCAACCTCGAGGAAGCTCAGGCACTGAGCTGGATTTGCACGCAATGTGGCTCTCCAGCTCGCAGACTCTTTTCCCGGGCGAATGCTTTATTTATAAGAGTGACAGTGTGCTGTGAAAGCAGGGACAGCACACAGCCCCCAGCTATCTCTGTGTCTTGTATACACAACGTCAGTGCCCTGTGTATACATTAGGCTTGAAAATGTAAGTGGATCAGAGAGACGTATCATTTGCTGGTATGTAAACAGACAGATGAGTTTATAGATCGCATTAAACCCCAGTGGCTGTAACTAGTGGAAGAGTCTTCCTGGAGTCCCAACCCCCACCTCACTCCTCCTTGTTCCTCCTTATACCATCAACACCAACACAACATGCTGGACTCACCTCCTTTAGGGAGCAAATAAAGGAATCATTCCAAAGGAGGAATCATAGCCAAAGAATATTCTTGCCTGGATCTTGTTCCCTTGACCTTTTATTGCTCCTTTGAAATTGCAGGTGCTACTGATGGAATGTATTAACCCACAGATTAATCTGCAAAGTAATTTCATAACTCAGTATTGATCCTTCACTCAGCCCCAGCAAAGGTGAAAAGGTTGTCTTGATTTCTCCCTTTTTTCCTTCTTTTTTTTTCCTTTTCTTTTACTGCATACATTTGGGAAAGAGAAAAAATGCAATTGCCATATTCTGTGTCTAAAACAGTGAGGTAAGGTTTCTCTGAAGACTGATAATTCTGGAGCTTGGAACTCTCAGGGGGTCAGTCACTGGTTTTCTTGTGTGTTGAACAAATCACACCAACTGATTACACACTGTTAATGAAAGATTAACTATTTAATGCATTAGCTTTTTGTGGGCACACAGAACAGCTGTGCGCTTGAGCTACATCTGCCCCATATTTGATTTCTCATAGCTCCCCAGTTGCTCTGAGCTTGCTTTCCTCCTCAGCTGGGACTTGAGTTAGCTTAGGTCTTCTGAGCATGCAGAAAATATTTCTTGTTTGGTTCATTAGCTATTCTGTAAGCCTTGACTTTGAAACCTATGTACACTTATGGCAATGCATAAATAATAAAGAAGATAGTATTCTTTATATACAGCTTATATTCCTGATTATAAAACATCATTTACATAGCCGCATTTTCATTTTTTTAATGCATTACCTTACTCTGCCTAGGTATATATTATTACAGTTCAAGTTTTAAGCCATTTTCATAAAACAGAAGCTATTAAGTGTAAATTCTGCAGGAGGTCATAAAGAACTTTGAGAAGTAATTAAAGAAAGAAGAGAAGACAAATTATAAAATTTATCTTATTTTCCTGTTTTGCATAACAAGACAAATAAAGAAACTGCAGAGCAACATTTGTGATATCAGTTGTTGCAGGGAACAAACTGGAAGTGTAAAACTGAAAGTGACTTCCATGTGTGTACAGATAGGTACACGGACACCCTTAGTGCTTCTTACTATTACTGGAAACAAGACAGCATTTTCTGTGAAACCTGGCAAGCATGACTTTAGGTGATAAATCAAGGTCACAGAATTTTTCACATAAATCTGTATAAACTGGTAACATAGAATCTGCAAATCAAGCACTGAAATTTGTATTTCAGAACTTAAATAGAGACAGTGTCTGCTCCCTTCTATCATATCCATGAGAGAGACACTGAGTGGAAATAACTCCTGAAAATCTCTTTATATATTTCTCTCCAGAATAAAAAGAAGAGTATTCACAATGTTATGTTAAAATGAAAATTTCCATGCGGGATAACAGCACACAGTATTTTGGACATATGTCAACTAAACAATCAAATGAAGTCTCTATGCACTTTGAGTGCAGCCTGTCACTAATGCTGATGTTACAGTAAGCCCATAAATATTTTACATACCTGAGAACACCACCTCTACTGTTTCCTTTGCATTAGGCACAAAATGTATCATCTCTGTTTTTTTGTAGAACTCAAACATTACTTTAATGCCTATCTACATAATATGGTGTTCTGAATTTTTTCAGACAATGTATTTAGTAAGAAAACTACCAGCAGAGATTTCTTACTTTATTGAATAGAGTAGCTGCTGGACAAACAAGAACAGTGGTCAGTGTGTAGGAAAAGATGCAGTTGGTTAAATTTGCATTTTGTTTTTATGGAATTCATGCATACAAGCTATGTTGAAATATCAGTGAGGATTTGTTTTAAAACTCAATTTAAAAAAATGACATTCCAAACTTTCTAATTACATTTTGTACTACTAAAATAATGCAAATGTTTAGTATGTGGTAATAAAAATGCAGTATGCTTTAACTGACAGTTTTGTAAGCAAATAAACATGCAAATGATAAAACTGTTCAAAATACACACATTTTTCAAACTTTGCACACACCCCATCATATTAAAGTTCTGTGGCATCCAAGTTTTTCCTGAGCAGTGTGTTAATGGCAATCCATCAGAAAAGCTTGACTTTGGAGAATGCCTTGCTCCACAAAAATAATCCATGCATAAGTACAAATCGATTCACAGGATATTTTAATTGGTATTATTCAGGTATATATACTATGTCACAGAAGCATCTACGCAAGGGATTTTTAACAGACCTGTTTTTAAGAGTGTTTGTGGATGTCTTCTTTTCTTTTGCATGCAAAAAAACCACACAGGAACAAAAAAACCCTTAATACATTGGAGCCCAATCTGTAGCTGTAAGTTAAGGACTCTTCTGTCACAGACCAAGTAAAGACTGACAAATCTGTTAGAGTACTTCTAAGGCTTTATGTGTAATGTTTTTAAAAAAATGTTAAATTCATTTTGTAGCACATTTTTAAAGTATGGAAATGTTACTGCTGCTTTTTCACACAGCAGAAGAAGGCAGAGAAAGTTTAATACTTCATAATATCACCCAGAGACTCTGTGGTGCAGTCAAAAATTGAATACAGCTTTCCTGAATCCTTCTTCCCAGCAAACAGGTTTGCTTTCACCCAATAATCCCTGACTACCAGAGGTTACTGCAGGGCGGTCTAAATTAAAGGAACCCCGAGGTAGTGTTAATTTGTGCCATAAGGTCAAAGCAGTCTCTATTAATCTGAGGGCTTTGTTAGTACTTTGGTAGTATAGTCATTTTCTTTGGGTTTTTTTCCTGTTGTTTAACTGAACATATCCTAGCCAGTCCCAAACAATGGACATGATGATGTTCAAATTTATTTGCCAATAGGAAGTCTAGAATTTATGCTAAAGAAAGTTCAGGCCAATGTTGTTAATTAATTGTTCATATTTTGTTGTGTGTGAATGATCACAGCTTGTTTAGTTTAAAAAACACAAAAGACCTTCAAAGTTAACTAATCTACTGACTATTCACCATTTTTTTCTTTATTTTTTTCCTTTGAGTAATAGTACTTCCACAATGCTTATAAATAGATGCTTGTAAACAGCAAGTAATGGGGAGTGTAGTGATAGTTAATTTGAATAGCTGTTCAAATGCTGAACAAATGCTTGTTAACAGTCCTTGGAAATATTTGACCAGCTCCTAATATATATGCTACATGAAGATGCATTTTGGTTGAGGTAACATCAGGTTTTGTATACTTATGCATTTTCTTGTTAAAACATAAGGTAGATTTATCCCATCTCCTGTGCTATTGACTTCAGTCATTAGCAAAGATAGATCCAAACACAGTGAGCAGCTCAAAAGTGCTTCAGCTGTACAGTACTGGCAATGCTGTCTTAGGTCTCTGAAGCCAAAACTTGAGTGTCAGTTCTGACTTCTGTATTCTTACATCTTATAAAGGCTTTGATGGATGGATGAGGAGGAAGGTTAGGAAAAAACTGTCTGTGTTTTTCACAAAAAGAAACCAAACATTGTTTTTCCAATCTTTCAGTAAATATAATTTTGCAATGTGGCTGTAAAAGCACTGTCATGTTTTGTAAGTCTAAGTACTAACAACGAGCTACAAATACCACCATCTTACATGTATATATGCTACATAACATCTCTGCATGTTGGCCATCCCAAATCACCACTAGGATTACGTCCCATTTTCATCCCAAGTCTGTTGGAAAGTTATTGTCACTTTATGGAGGTTCTGCTTTGTGTGTTGGTAGTAGGTGTTCTTGCACTGGGAGCATCTATGCTCTGGTTTAGTTTAACTTTTCCCCTCTGCTTCTCAGAGCCACTCACACAAACTACCATTTTTCTTTCTTCACCAGGTTTCTGTTTCTGTGGATTTTAAATTCTTTTTTGTTCTATTTTTTACAGTGCTATAACTATTACTGTATTTTCTGTTTGTAATTACATGCTTCAATTTTACAATTTAATATGAACAGATATTTTCAGTTGGAATTTGCCTTGCTTGCTAGCAAGATGATAAAGCAGTATTTCAGTGTATACTGAAAGCTCCATTTAAGGCTTTTGCACAAAAGATCCTGCTAGAACTGATGCTTTAGTCAGGATAGACCAGGAAAGGCAAGCACTCATCTCAGGCCACAGTGGAGTAAACAGCTGGGCTCTTCACACAAAGATTGTTGGTGTAAGGGAATCAGGTGTAGATACTCCAAACCTATTTTAACATAGCAAGGAATGTTTTGATAAACTGTGTTACTTTTGAAGTTCCGCCATAGAACCCATGCATCTTTTGTCTGTGGAGAGACAGCTGTACTGAACTGCAACCACAGTCAACAAATTTTGACTGGCCAGCAACTTTAGGGAATCCTCTTTCAACATAAAGCCAAATATCAAAATATTGGTTATATATGCTCCTTACAATCTAAGATTCTGCATTAGATTGTAACAGGAATTTGAACTTTTTTTTAATAAAAGCAGAGGACAGAGGATGCTTTTGGTTCTGACAGCGATCATTCCCCCTTCTCTGGATCCTTCTACCCAGTGCTACCACCACATCTTATTTTGCCCAAAAGGCATTCCTTCTTCCTAGATGCAGGAGCAGTGAAAGGCTATAAATTTCTGTGTCCCCATTGTAAATGATTCTCAGGATGACCTGCCTTTCCAATGACAGAAGAGAACTATTTTTTGTGGAAGAATAGAAATCAGATTAAAATCTGAATCAGAAGTAAGATAGGAATAATATCCGAACACCCTTTAAAATGTAGATAGGGCATCATTCTCAGATCCCATTGATTCCCTCAAGTGTTTTCTAGCCAACACTTGTTTGGCTACTCCAATCTTCTTGGCTTAGTACACTGTGCTAAAATTAGCTACATCCTTGAAAGCTTTGTTAAATGTCATTGGATATATTCAAGCATTTACATGTTTTGGTGTTTTGCCTTGTTTTGAGCAGTACAACTTAATCAGCAGACATGTAGCAACAGCCCAGACAAGTACAATAATAGCCTTGTGCTCTATATTTCACTAATTGAGATGGAGCTAACACTGCCTTCCATCACACTTGTATTCAGTTCTCTTTTGCAACAAACAAGAAGCACAGAAATATTTTTTTTAATTATCAATGAAATAATCTATGTAATAATCTTTCATCAAGCCCCACCTGCATGATGATAAACACTGATATTATATGCAATTTGGAGTCTCTCCTATTTACCAATCTCTTTTGTCGTAAAAGAAGGATGAATGATAAATTTTGATATACTGATGATAGATTGTGGTATGTTTTAGTTACAGATACAGTTTTTAAAGATTTGGAGAGTCTCTCTGCATTTATTTACTGTTTCTTCCAATTTCTACTGTACAGGTATTCCATCCAGGTAAGTATGCTTCTCAAAGGAAAAAAACTGCACTCCTTTTTTTACAATCATAAAATCACAGAATGGGTTGGAAGGGACCTTAAAGTTCAGCTACTTCCAACATCACCTGCCATGGGCAGGGACACCTCCCACAAGACCAGGCTGCTCAAATCATTGCACATCAAAGATCTCAGGAGCAAATCATTAGGCAATTGTGGCTGGGACAGTCACCAATGGGAGCTTGTGGCAATCAGAACTGGCAAGAATACCGTAAAATAGCATTTAAATGGCTCTCTGTCATTTAACAATGTTGCATGCAGCAGCAGGAAAGATGTAACAGCTTTTGGAAGCTTCAGAATAGTTGTGTTTTATTTCAGTCTCCTTTCATGGAGAGGCAAGTCCTCAGTTTGGGGAAACAGTGCTTAGGGAAATGATGTTAAAGACAATGCCAAAATTGTCAGTGATTTCATTAGCAGCCAGGCCTATCAACAAAATGCTGACAGATGAATCTATTGCATAGCTGGAGTACTTACAGTTCAGTGCTTAAACATGCTTACATATAGCCTCTTGCACTTCTTTTTAAATACCGGATAACTATGGTATTTATAAAACACTTTACTGAAGAGTTCATGGTCTAAAGAAAAGAAATATAGCTGCTGAAAGACTGGCTTTGCCTTTGCAAACTATCTGCTTTTGTTTCTCAGGCTGGCATTTCTTCCAACACTCATTCAAAAGGATTCTCAGTTTCAGTTACTGATGTGTTTAAAGCCAGTTTCATGAAAAAAACTGTACTCTTATATAATACTGTGTTTTCTCTTTCTTCAGAGGTAAAACAGCATAAAATGTTAATGCAAGCCCCTGCTTGGCTGTATTAAAAGTGTTTGGCCAGCTTTAAATCTGATTAGTGTTATCTGCTAGAGATAACAGTGAAATAACTTATGATTGTAGATAGTCCGAGCAACTCAATACTAATATTCATAGTCCACACTGTACTAACATAGCTGTGATACTTAAATGAACAGACACAACAGTTCAATGTAATAAATAATTTAATCTTTTATTAGATTAAGAATAAGCTTATCAATGACTTGCTGTTAATTATATTTCATGTTGATAAGGTCATGTACAAATACCCTTTCAAGCAATGCCTTGTAAATAAATGATTACAGTGTCATTTAGAGGCACACAATATGCCAAAAGTCTCTGGCATCACTATTTCCAGAAATGGACAGAGAAAAAGCAAAAAAATTATGTGAAAAATGCAGCTGTTGGCAAAGAATGGAAAATCTCTATATGGTAATATTTAGAAATAAATGGAAGAGGCTTGGGTTTTATATATAGTGGTAGTTCTCAGAGTGCTGAATTATTTTGTGTAGTGATGATAAAAAGGATAATAATACTGATGTAACAAGAAGTAGCTGGGCTGACAGAAGTTCTGCAGGCCTCTGTCAAAGTATCAATTATTATTCCTCTTCTTCCTGACACAAGTCCCCTTTGATATACAGCAGAGTAAATAAAAATTCCATATTGTGTTAATTCACTGTTTCAAATCTATGCTGCTAATCCCACTTTATGCACAAATGCAAAGATACTCTTATGTATTAGTATAATTTAGAGAGGTGGTAAATAGACATTTTTTTTCAAAAACATGAGCAAAAAGCTTACAAACAAAATGCAAAGAGCTGACATCAAGCTCATTCCTGTGTCCCCATTTCAGGAAACCTGACCAGACTATTTACTGGATACAGAGCTAGACTTAACATGACCAGAGAATACACAGGAAGGAAGACTTAGAAAAAAACTGACTCACGTAGGGATTTAAAGCAGATGTGAAATGTAATTAGCAATATCAGACTCAGAGAGGGATTTATACTAATGTGATGTATCTTTTAACTTTTGAAAAAATTCTTCTCTCAAGATTTATTTATACATTTTACATAAAATTTTGACACTAAATAATGCCTAATCACTGAATTTTATATTAATTTTTCTATGGATCAATGCTTTATCTTTTAAATAAAAGACATGTATCTTACTGTAAAGAAAAAGATGTTGCAATATAATTGAAAATGAAGCAGGACAAAGATGAGCTGAAGTAGCTGCCATTTTGTCCTGTAACTGCAAGAGGTTCAATGCTCTTTGCTGCTTAGTAATACTCTTATAGTTCTCAGTTTTCAACAGTATCTTAAGTTCAGAGATAGTTATGGGAAAGTCTCAAACGTAGACAGTTAAATACTTTCATTACAATATAGATAAGTTGTTCATATGCTGTAAAATTATGCAAATAAATGACATGAATAAATGATAGGTGTGTTTGGAAAATGGTAGTGCATGCAGGATCTGCAAGTTGTAGATGTAAATATAGCATTTACTACAACACAGGTAATTAGTGTAGTTCCTGAGCAGAAATGATAGAGCTGGAATAGAAATGAGAGGGAATAAAAAATGATAGTGCATTTCTTAGTACTGTGTTTCTTATCTTGCTTATTGTCACAACTGTAGGGCAAAACCAGAACCACCACTTCTGCTCAAAACAGAGGCAGAAAAGCTGATGTAAGACACCAGAGGGTGTGACAGTATGGAGAACTGAGTGGTGGCAGAAAGATTGTCTAGAACTAAACCTCAAGTCTAAGTTAGATTTGCAAAAACTTCAAATTCAGGGTTCTGACTCAGCTGCCAACTCTGTGTCTTTGCAGTGTATCTGAAAATACAGAATCACAGAGCTGAATTTCAGTTAAGTACAAATATTACATATTATATAGAAATACATAAGTATCACACCTTCTTCTTTAATAAGGTGGGTACATGAGATTTCAGAAGAGCATGGGATACTTGCTTTTGGCAGTGATCTCTGAACATCACAGCGGAGGGTTGGCTGAGAAAGTCTTTTTATCTAATGATAATTTGTAAATGACTGGTGAGGATAGGGTTAATTTGTGTCCCATGAGTTGAACAGATCCAGCAGCTGCCTGCCCTCAATGTAGGGACTGCCAGGGAGGCCAGCCCTGAGAAATAAAACTTGGCTCAGATAGCAAGTTACTTGCTCTGAAAGGGGTTTTAACAGGAGTGGTCTCTAAGAAGCCTTTGAGACTGCTGTACAATCACACTTAGTTTATGACTGAGAGATACCTTAACCTCAAGAGAATCTTCTGCTGTTTTCCATGTGTTTCTTAATACATAAATTTCTTGATGCACAGAACCCTTTTTCACTTGCAACCCCTAGAAAATATCTGTTGAAAACAGTGTGTCTACAGACAGGCTTTTCTGTCAATTTAGCACAGCTACAGACAATATTTTTCACAAAATATCCTGGCATCCAAAATCCCTTCACGTAGGGACTATCTATACATTTTGTTGTAGCCATAACTCTACTCTTTCAGCACTGGTATTTGATTAGGGACCAGTCACAAATGCACATTATGTTTCACATTACGTTTCATTGATCACATGCATTATTGTGTGATATCTCATTTTATTATTTCAACTAATCACACACTACGTGTATTGTTGCAAATATTTTGAGAAAACAAAAACAATTTAATCCCATTCAGTGTGTGCTTGGAAAGTTATATGATGGCAATGTGCACGGTGTTAAACCTAGACAGGGAAGACCATTTGGAAGTATGGGAAAAGGTATTCCAAAACCATTCTTTCCAAGTATCACTTTCTTTGCAATAACTTCCTAAAAAACTCTATTTTTCATTCCTTAATTACCATCTCAGGAAGATTGTGCCTCTCTGTGTGAACATTCTGTGTCTTCCTCTTTTTCATGAGGAAAAAGAATGCCCTCTTTAAGAATGTGAATAAATTGTCTTGTGTGACTGTAAATTAAGAACATGAAAATTACTAGATTAATAGGAAAATGCATAAAAGTTTATAAGTTCCTAAAGAATAGCATTGCATGAAATCACTGACTGATGAAAGAGCTGTGAAAAATTATTTATTCATATTTTCATGTCAAATTATTTTTAGAAGTATGAAGCCATAATACTTCCAGTGGTCATTGTGCTTTCCATTTCTTCTACACAGAATAAACAGTCTTTCATTCCTTAAAACTGTAGCTGAATGCCAGGTGTTATACTCATGAAAATATTTGGGTTGTTTTTTTTTTCAATTTTCAGGAAGCTACATAACAAGCACTGCATACCCAAAATAAGATAATTTTGTGTATAATAGTTGTTCATGGTGAAAACTTTTATAATATACATCTTTCCTGCTGAAACTTATCCATGGCAGATCTGAATGCCCTTCACAATTTTCAAAAAACCTGTCGGTATCACCACAAGACTATTACTACTAATTCCTTTTTTAAAGCCAAGGTCTTTAATGCTCTTTTTTCACAGATCAATAGGAAAACTTAAAGTTTAAATTGATCTTTTCTAAATTCTCCTTCAAAAATATTCAACAAGTGACATGCATAGACTAAAGTTTCTACTGCATAGCAGCTGTTTTTCACAGATTTACTAAATTCACATATTTTAAATGTGGGAGTGAATTCTGCCCTTGGATGAGTGTGTACTATTCTCTTTGAATTCAATGGGAATGCTAAGTGAATGACTCAGGGCAGGAAATAGCCTTTAGAAGAGACTGGGTTGCATATTATCAATTCCTTCGCTACAAACAGAGGCTTTAATCAGACTCCAGAATAATTTTCTCCCAGGCGAAACAGCAAACATCTGACATTAAGTTGGGAGAGAAGATGATTAAGCTTCAGTGTAAACTGGGAGAGACACTGGAAGGGGAAACTAAACATCCTGGCACACACAAACACACACACACACGACCCTGGACTCAGGCACCCCCCCGTCTGGTGCTGAGTCCAGGGGCTTTTCTGGCTGGGAAGTAACTGAGCAGTATGAGTTCCGTATTTACACATTAGTTTATATTTGTAGTTCACCATCGTTATTATTCCTACTTCATTAAACCTATTCTAGTTTGTTACTTTTCCCCCCCAACCTTAACGTCCCTCTGTTATTTCCCTTTCTATCTGCTCCTAGGAGAGAGGGGGGGGGAATACCAGAGAGCCTCTGGCACACAGTTATGGGCTGAAACTGTGATACTGAAGAGTTTTCCTGTGCTATGTCTTCTGGAGACTTTACTACAGCAGTGGTTCAGGTGATGAGGCTCTGCCCCACGTTCAGCAGCATGATGGAAGCAGTTTAGGCTGGCAAGAATGTCAACATAAACTATGGCTGCTGTGTAGCTGACCTGTGATTCTTGTCACCTGCTTTTAAATTTGTGTCCCCATTTTGAGTGATTCTCGGGATGACCTACCTTCCAAGGACAGGAGAGAACACTTTTTTTGTGTTTGTGGAGGAATAAAATTCAGATAAAAATCTGAAAAAGAAGAGTTAATAATCTGCTTTTCTTGGACTCCCCACTTTCAAAACTTCCACTGTAAATTCACACTTTAAAAAAAGATAACAAAATTGTCGTATAAAAAGGGGTGTTCGTCACTATTACTAGCCCAGAATTTTTCAGCCATTGCCACTTTCTTGTTTCCCTGAGATGCTCTCCTGTGAAAAAACAGAGCACCTCCAGACATGGTTTTTGTCATGAAAAAATTAAGATCAAATAACAAAATTCCATTAATATTTCTCATAAAATTCTACCAACAGCTTCTTTTTCAACTTCATGTTTTCTGATTTCCTGGTTTTATTTTATTAGATGGTCCAAAATTGGTATAAGGTGAAAATGAAACCATCTTCCTCCCACCTATTTGTAGCATTGGTGTCAAAGGTTGTATAAAGTATTTGTAAGAAATGATCTGCAAAAGACTTGGTCCTCCAATGTGAGGGTCCTTTGTGATATTCTGGAAGTACTCTGAATGGGAACTGACAATTATAAGTGGTCTAAACCAAAACTAAAATACAGGGGAGAAAAACACTAGAGGAAAGGAGAAGTTAGATCTTTTCTCATCCTGCTATGATACTGCTGCACAACCTTTTAAAAACAGAAGTTATTTCTGTCTCCAATGTTCTGGTGTCTTAAGAAATTCATTCTTATACCAAGAAATAAAGGAAGACCAAAATTCCAACCATGTCCTCAGCAGCTTCCAATGTTATTTGCAGGTATTGAGAACCAGCACAGTGGAAAGCCAACAGATTTATAACTTGCATAACTTTTGTTTATTAACCACAGACAATTTAGCTCCTCTTCAGAACTTCTGATTATATTACAAGAAAAAGATTGTGAAAAAGTGTTGTAGAAAACTTTATCATACAGAGATGCATGAATGCTGCCTTTGGACTTCCAGCTCCCAACAAGCTGGGCCTTGTATTTTAAATTCATTGTATTTTTAATTCATTTTTGACAGCTGTTTTAACAGAATGGACTTCCATTTCTACCTTCACTTATGCCATTTTCCATAGCTTAGTCAGTAAAAATTTCCTTCTTGGTTTTCTCCCATTTCACCCTGTTACTCCTCTGTGTAACACACAAACCCTTCTCAAACTTTATTTATAACCACCTTCTGTGAAATTAACTTCTCCATTTTAATCACCCTCTAGCTTTTTAGCATCTGATGTAGGCAAAGTTCTACCACAGTTCCATACTTCAATTCCTCATGTCCTTCCAGTTTCTCATCAATGTCATGGTATTGAGTCTGCACAACAAAAAGGTGTCAAGGTTCTCTTCAAAAAAACCCTGGAAAAAACACAAGAAATTCTACTTTCATTATTATTTAAGAACTCTTGGTCTCATTTATTTCCTGGTATCAGTAACTTCTGCTCTCTCAGTGCAAGAAAGAAGCTTTTGTTACATTTGGCATAAAAAGGATGTGTCCTAAAAATAGAAGGGCATTCAGTAGCTTTAAGATAAAATCCTTGTGTGGTGAATTATACAGTATGACACTGTGTTAATTGCAAGTCACATAACTTTTGCTTCTGAGGATCATGGTTGTTTTGTGCTTTAAGCTCCTGAAAAGTTCCAGACAAAATTAAAAGTGAAGATTCTAATCAAAAGGAAATTTTACACATTAAAGCACTCAGTGAAAAGGCAGCAAGTAAAATAATATTTTGCCTTTTCACCTCCTTTATAGAAAATTTCCATCACAAGAATACAGCGAAAATGGACTTATACCTCCTTACTGGAAGTTGCTTTTCTAATAAGAGGAGTATACTGAATGGGTTAACTAGAAAAAAAGAACTGCCTGATAATACCTGCCACCTATGATTATTATAATCTTGCAGACAAATATAATTACAGCGTGTGATGTCTGTTTATGTCTGTGAAAGCTTTGATTGTGCAGTCTTGTCTATATTACATGGCAAAACAGCATAAACAATTACACTGTATAGTAAATCTAATTCAGTGCTAATGCCCTGAGCTATGGGTGTCACTTTGAAATGCAAGGATTTATGTAATACCTGTATCTGCCTTTTTCAGGTGAATTTGACCAAAATGCCCTTAGTGTTATACTGATTCATAGAATCTGGAAGCTCACTAATACACAGCAGAGAGAGGTGGAATTACTAAAATATGAGTACATATAATAGTCATTACTCCAGAGTTTTGTATCTGATATTGAAATAAGAAAGCATGTAGTAACTTTGTAATGATTAAAATATTAAGATAGGACCTCTCAAGCAAAACAGACAATGTTGATTTAACAGAGTAGGTTATATTCAAATTCATCATAACCTGTTCTCAGCATACATGTTCCATTCAGAATAAAAGCTCTTAGGTTGAACAGACCACATCTCGCCTTGATTCTTGAAGCATTCTGAGTGCTGGAATCAACAGCCAGAAACAACTAAGTGGGCACTGTATTTTATTTATATTTATAAAATTTTTTTTTAAGAATTCATATGTGCATGAGGAAAGAAATGGTCTGACAGAACTGAGCACAGCTTTTGTGTGCAGCTGATCTTTCAACTTGAGATGAAGTTGAACCTCCAATCTAGCCAAATGTTTCCAGAGAGATAACATCAAGACTTTAGAATATGTGCTGGCACTATGTGATGCACATGGACAGCCCATATACAACATCACATCCTATTTAATGCATGCGTGGGGTCACTAAGGGAAATAATGACACAGCACGAATAGTCGCTCTAGAGGGGGTGACAACTCACTTTCTTAGCAGTGCCAAAACTTAAAGAGATCTTTGGTTTCCCACTTCCTAGCTGCAAGCAGGGTATGAAAAAGAATGAACTGAAGGCAGCTGGTGTCAGAGCTCCTTCTTGGGGTTTTGGCTGCCAGGGCTCTGGGCCAGCAGTCACAGTGCAGCTGTGTGACCCTGAGTCACAGAGCTGCTTGAGGAAGAGCTGTAAGAAGCCTTAGCAGAGTTTGTCCTCATTCACACAGGAGCTGTGTTAAAGCTGGGAAATTGCCCTTGGTCCCTGCCTGGGCTACTCTGCAGCCATGTGGGTGCTCAGCCATGCACCTCACTAATCCTGACCTGTCCTGCCAACCAGGGCTTCCTGCCTTACAGCTTATGGATTTACATATTGGCCATCCTGCTGGCTGACTGTCCCCAGGACACTCTGCTCTCCCTGTGCAGGTTCTGTGGGGCTGTACCACCCTTCAGCAAAGCATTGCCCCCTCTGCCCTGCTCAGGCTGCCCACCCTGTCAGAACAGCCTGCTCTTGCTGCCTCTCCTCTGCTGTTAACACGAGGTGATCCCAGTTTGAACACTGCTAGAAAGAGGAAAGCATCTGAAGAGGATAATGTTTACAGTTTAGTTCACCTTGTTTAGGCTTTGCTTTCAATTTCTGTGGGATACAGGTATTTCTTTTTGATGTGCATTTCTTTTTGATGTGCATTTCTTCTGTGTCATTAAGTTTTGCAGAGCTATGAATGGAGAGCCTGTTAATTGGTACTTTTAATAAGACTAAGGTAAAACACTAACCACTTTAACATCCAAGTTTTCTCATCTGGAATGTTTTTACTCTCATTTAAATGTATTTATTTGGAAGCAAATACTTAACATCAAGCCTCTGAGTGCCAGCATTACAGTAATGTTTCTAGGACACTAATAGCAGTGGAGATGCATTCTTTAGATCATCATAAATGTAAATCAGAGCAGGTAATATTGATGTGGCATGCACGGTGTCTCCATTTTTTTTATATAAACTTAGCATACACTCACAGAACTACAGTAAGGCCAAAGGGATATCCTCATTCATACTGTATATGCTCCAGCTTTCCCCATGTACAGAAATAAATTGAGACATTTAAAGCAAAGCAAGCTTTGGCAGAAACACTCAAGCACACCCCACTAAGTGCATGATTTTTTTTGCTTCTCATAATTTAGAATTCAACAACTAAGAATGTTTTAAGACAGAGGAAATTGCTTACATAAAAGTGATAGTATCATTTTACCAAGACTGGAGCAGAATTTGTTTGCAGTTTATAAGTTTCCTTTTCCTAAAATTAAATTGAGCTTTCATGAAAGGCCTTTCAATTTTTTTTTTATACCTATCATAATAAAAAGCTAAAAATAATGCCCAGATACATCATCTTTATAACATCATGAAACACAATTTTGGAAGTTGTAATGTGTTTTCAACTCCTTCTTAAAGAACCAAAAAGTATTTGCCCTCCACCTGTTATAGGACTGACTGTGATTCCCCATGACCCTGTAAATTTCTAGCGAATTGAGTAATTGGTATTTACCCTGCAATTGGTTTGTGGCATTTGCAAACTCTGTAAATCTGTTGTATTCATCAGCTAGAAATCACAAACTTTCCAAGTGAGATGCTGAAACATGAAAGATCCACTGAGAGCTGTGACATAGTGGGAAAACCCAGTTTGTGTTTTACATGAAGGATTTTAGTTAGTAAAATCAAAGTGAAAAAAAATTTTTTTTGAAAGTTAGGAGTACCTAATTTAGGAATGTAGTTTTTAAAACGCTCTTCCTAACTGAAACCAGAAATAACAGACAGAGGCAAGACATGAGTTATACTTGCATCTATTAATTAAATTAATAATTATTCTAACATAGCATCATTTAACACTTAAAGACCACAAAAAGCAAAACAGATTTTCCCTAAGTACAGCACTGTTCTTGCCCTCTTAACCCTCTGAATCTGTTTAAGAAGACAGGAACAGAACAAAGTCCTGTTGTGCTCTTCCAAAATAGTCCCCAAGTTCTACATTTTCTGGATGGCAGCAGCAGACTGCTTGCACACACATACACATACATCTAAATTCCTTCATAGTGAACAAGCTACTATGGCAGTGTAGGAATGATAATTATAATAAAATCTACCCCAAATGTTCAAAATGTTTTTCAATCGTTAAGATTCTCCTGTTTGGCTCTGTGCATGTAATGTGCCTGCATGGATGCGTCCCTGAGAATGGCTCACAAGAGAGCCTGATTAGTTCCAGAGGATCACAGCTGTTTAATCTTTTTCTACTGGTTTAGCTTGTAGCTATAAAGATGCAGTTTTGTACAGAACGTAGAAATACATTATAGTATGTGAGTTCTCTATATTGCTTGTTAAAAAGTTTTCCTGCAACTCTGATGCCAAGCACAGAAGTTCAGATTTGAGTAATCGTTCTCAGATTAAGCTCCATTTAAACATTTACCAACAATCCTTCATTTTTGAATGACATGCACTACAGTGAACCTTTGACCATGAAAGAACTACTTGACTACTTGACTGTAAAGTTATGTAGCAACATAGCTGTGACTTTCTCCAGAACTGGAATGATCAGTTCTTTCCTCCTATTATCTCATGATACTTACACAAAGATATGTATTGTTGCTAAAATTGCAGCCACTGGTGTTTTACCACTAAGTCACACAAAAGCTCACCTTTCCACAAGTCTTAAAAAGAAGCTACCTTCAGTCTGAATGTCTAAAATTAGATATTTTCTTTCAAGTAAAAGGAAAGCAGGATTATTTTCCTCTGTTATTATGTTAAAATTACCAGCAGAACAAGGAATAAATGAGGACAGATCAACAAGCAGTACACAAAATTAAGCCTTCATTCATAATAAAGAAAAAAACCCATTTCAAATACATGTCCTGGATTTTTAATATGAAGCTGATATAGCATTTTTTTTTATTCCTGAGTCACACACAGAGATGTTGCTGTGCAGTGGACCATAACAGCATGAAATCTGACCACTGTGCAGATTTATAGAATCCCAGTAGGATTTACTTTCTAAATATAAACTGTACACTATACTCACAGGCAGAGTCTCAAAACAATATGAATGCTTTTATGTCAGCATTGCTGTTAGTGGACAAGTCTGTCATTTCGAAACTTGTATGAAATCCAAGACACTCAACACAAATGTGTATCACATTGAAAATTACTTTAAAACATTGTAAAGTAATAAATAATTTTTCAAGATGTTGGAATGGAATCTGGAAAGTTCTGACTTTTTAACCACCTTAATTACTCTCACTCTAAGTGACTGAATGTGCAATGTATAAAAGGAAAGCTATTTGTAGACAGCCTTGAATGCAAAGGTGATAGTGTAATTGGCTACAGGTTTAGCTTTTCCATCATCACCCTCACACATGAAGGTCTTCAGTGTCTGTCAAAGCAACAGGCACTCTATGGACACTTCACTGTATCTTCTGTCTACTGTTACTTTGCAGAAACAGTTGTGAAGAAAAAAATGCATTCTGTGAATTATGAGCCAACTATAGATTATATGCAGGCTATAAATGACAACACATGTCTGTAAATTCCTTTTATTTATTATATGTTAAGTTTCAGCAAAATTTCATGGGATTTCTATTAGTGAAGTAGAGGCATGCCTGTTCAAAATCCCTGGAAAAATTTTTTCTACATCAACCTGGGATTTTAAATCATGCTAATGCAGAATGTTTTATTTTGTCCCCTTTTGGTAGCGGAGGGACATAAAATGACTTTCTAAGTTAAATTTTTTCTGTCTTTAGTGGAAGGGTGGGTAAACCAGAAGAGAGTACCATGGAGTGATTTAAGAGAAAGAGTTTTATCAGTGATGACATTGTTCACACTCAAGTATTTGTTCATTCTGAAAGGGAAAACGGGACTGGATCCAGTAGCCATGAGCAATGAACCCCTATAGTCATCCACCCATGAGATACACACAGACCAGCAGCTCACATCTAGAGACCCCCAGCCCCCATGGTTTTTCTGCTCTTTCCAGCAGCTGAAGGTCTCCCTTGTAGTGAGGGGCTCAGAACTGAACGCAGCAAAAGAATTGTGGGACAGTGCTCCTTCTGAAAAACACCTTTCATGTGGAACACATGCAGGTTTTACAAAGGATTGAGGATTACACATTTCAATTACTTCTATGGCATTTATGGAATCATTTTAGCGAACAAGTTTGTATATAGTTTAAAATAAGGTTGTCATATTTAACAGGGTGAGCTAGAGGGTATCACAACTCCCTATTCATTTCTCAAATAAGTTCACTTCTGCTGCTGCTGAGATAAACCCCATCTCCGGGCTTCTAGATTTCCACTGATATTAAAATTTCAACAACCAGCACAGGGAACTATTTAAATATTGTCATGTTAAATCAACAGAAAACACAGACCTTACATTAAAATATTTTAGATGTCTGCTAGCATGAGTGAAACAAGTATTTGGCACAGAACATTAAAATTAGATGAGCTGTAAACATGAAGCACTTAGAAATCCAGGCTCAAATTAATGTCTATAATACCTCCATTAAAACAGAACTACATGTTTGGGGGGGTTTCATTGTATGTTGGTCAACTATGAAAATACATAGTTTGTTGTAAATTCAGAGTAAGAAAGAAATAATACTGCAGGTACATAAATTAGTAGTATGCTCTCCCGTTAAATTGATTTCAGTCCTGACCATCTTATCTCAAAAAAGATTACATCAATAATAGAAAAGGGTTTCAAAAACCATTACCGAGGAAATGTAAATGGCTTGGCAAATTGGAGTAATGTGAAAGATCAGCATTTTCATTAGAGTGAAGAAGAAAAGGGTAAAATACAGAACAAGCTGAAAAAAAGACAATACTTGCCATAGATATTCAAGCTATGGAACCCATTAACACATTACCATGACATACTACTACTGCCTAATGAATTTCAGATTTGGATGTCGTATAAAGTTTCATGCTAATGAACATATCAGCATATAGAAAGTTAAGAAAAAGTGCTTTTCTCTACATAGATCATTTAGGTATGCTTCCTGTGGAACCCTTTGTGACTCCACCTAAAGTATTTGCCAATTTATAGAGGAACTGGGCTGGATATGTATGAAATTTTCGGTTCATAGTGTATGAGTGACCGTATTTTATTAAATACAGTTGAAAATATTCTTCTGCATTATGCCTGTCGTAGTTTTAGTATGAGGAACTGAAGAAGGAGTTTTGGACTCTGAGGCGGGACCCCGAGGGCTCCCCATTGCCCCCCTGCCCCTCCGCTCTCAGTGCCCGGCAGACCGGAAGTCCCGCGCTCCTCCGCCCGCTCCTGGCTGCGCTGCTGCTCCTGCGCTCCCTCAGCGCCAGCCCGGCACCTGCTCTCCAGAATCCGCATCCATCGGGTGCTGGGCAGGGCCATGGAGCCCTCTCCTGAGTCGGCCTTGCCGCCCCGGGCCCTCAGGCACCTGTCCCTGCCAGCATCGAGGTCGGGTTGTGTCTATATTTGTATGTGTTTGGGTATTTGTTCCTTATCCACGCGTTACTGCTTTCTCCTCCTGTTCTAGTAAACCTCTTCCAGTTTTAATTTCCAACTTCCAAGTTTCTCGTGTTTATTCTCCTTTTTATCACCCCGTGGCAGGGTGGAGGGGTGGTGGTAATGGAGAGCAGTTCTGATCTCTGTTTTTTTGTCAGCCCAAACGTTGGAGCCATGGCAGTGCCTAAGTACACGCTTGTTTTTTGCACCAGTACAATGTTGCACCAGTAGAAAGAAATTCGCTGTGTTTTCCTGCTTGGTAATATTTTTTTCCTGTTTAAATGTTCCTTTTGTGTGTTCATTGTAACTCACAGAGTAATAATAATGATTTGTTACTAAGAAACAGGAGAAAATGCGCTGCACAATACTTTAATGTTTCTTGTAGGGTGCTTCATATTAGGGTTCCCCATTCCCAGCGCTTCCATATTTACTGTGTTTTAAAGAAGAGAAATTTGTTGTCACCAGAAGCAGTATTCTTAGTGAGGCACTATGAATGATTGCTGTCTCCATTCAGAAATACATCTCATATTCTAATAACTAGATCTAACAAAAACATCCTTTGTTCTCAAGAAAGCACCCATAAAATCGAAGTATTAACAAGGTTACTGTAGATAATTTCAGCTATAACATATTCTGTATGTCTAAAATGATTATGATATTTTATTTATGTAAACACCCTTTTTAAAACTTCCAGATGAGTGTTAACCAGTTATTACAGTGTTTCACAAGATCATCTTGGCAGAGAAACCTTTCTCTGCTGGTAGATTCAGCAAGATTTTTTAATACATACTCTTCCTTAGCAATAGCAGTGTGTTCCACAGGAGTGGTTATCCCAAATACCACTGACGAATCTGTGTTGGGATAAGTTGTATGATACAATCAGGATATTTGTAATACATCACACTCTTTTTTATGTTTGCTAACTTGGGTGCTAATCCATGAGTAGGATGTCCTTCAGTGAATTAAGGAGTTTTTTACTGCTGTTTTTAAACTGATTGGATTGCAGGCACACCTATGGAAATCACTCAACTAATTGAAGAAACAGAATGAGATTTGGATTATAGGGTTTCAGATAATACCAAGTCCCACATGAAAGGTATGTAATTTTTTTCTCTTTGTGTTCTGCATTTGGAAAAGTATAGCTGTTGGTGGGTTTTTACCAGCTGCATAGGTCATAGGACATATAAAGATTTCCAAAGCAAAATCTGTCTTAAATTCTGAATAAAGCTAAGCCAGGGCAGACTGGTTTATAAAGGTACTTAGTGTGTTATGTAGGATCATCATTAGTGTTCTTTCAAGAAAATAGGAGGATATGTCTTAGATATCTTTTCAAAACAATTCAGGTATTTCACTATTTATTATTATTTAACCATATAATTGATTAGTAAAGCTCTACACAATATACACTACACAATATATTCTACAACCATTAAGAGTAGAAGCCATTTTTGTCAAAGCGACAATCAAAGTTGGTTCCTTACAGCAGGGATTGAAAGGCTGTTGCCCTGCTAACCAAATTCCATGAAGTCTGTCAGGTCTAGGAAGAACTGGTTCAAAGAACTGAAGCATACACGTTCATAAGCTGAAGGTATAAAAAATAGACTATAGAGAAAATCAGCTGACTACAGGTGGAGAGTATACTGAAAGCTTTGGCAATTTTCTTTCATAAAGGTTGAGGCCTCATGTCTAAGCACTGAAGGTACATATTTTCATATACTCACTTTTTAAGAGAAACCTTTTGTTTGCAGGAAAATCTGCATGAACAAGCCCTAGAACAGTACATTTCCAGTATCAACAAGTACATGAATTTCACTGTATTTTTCAACTAAAATCATGCTCATTCATCTGAAATAGTTGCATTCATCTACATTCTGCAAAATTTGTATCTTAAAATACATTGACTGAACATCATGGTAATTTTGAGAAGAATGTGTAAACTTGTGTGTATGTAAACATAATAAGAGAGGTCATTTATATTAACTTCATAAGGCTTTTAGCACTGTCCACCGTAACGTCTTCAGAAGCTGATTAGGGAATAGTGACAGTTAACTACCAAGTGAACTGAAAACCCTTCCACATAATTTAGCTCAAATGATATATCCATACAGGTTCCACAAGGATTTGTCCTGTATTTGGGTTAATATTTTAGTATTGATTTGTATCATGGAATAGAAAACAGGCATCATATTTAAAGATTACACCACTTAGGAGAAGTTGCCAGTATAATAGAAACCATAACTGTATTCAGAAAAGTTATTCACAAACTGAAAAGATGATGCTGAAAATTTAGAAGCTGCTGCTCAACAGGAAGAATTGTCTTAAGTTTTAGCTATAGGCATCACTGATCACCTATACAGATATATTATGGGCAGTAACAGGTGAGGGAGGGACTCTCCAGAAAAAAATCTGATACAAGTGTCATACCTTGTTATTGAAAGAATATTGAATTACCCTTTTGGTCTGCTTGATATCAGCCATAGAACTCCCACCCAGTTTAGGAGAATTATGTATAAAGTAAGTTGTGCACATCTGGACAGAGTCCAGAAAAGGGGAACTAAAATGGACAGATCTGGAAACATGGTATGTGATTACAGACTAGAAGAAAGTAGCTAGAAAGACTGAGTGAAGGCAGTAAGAAAGAGAAAATATTGTTCGCCTGGCCTATGCTTCCTGTGATGACAACCTGTGATGACAAAGAATAGCCTAAATTTGTGGGAAAGAAAATTTAAACTGGTCATTGCAAAATACCACATAAATTTAAAGTATAATAACAGACAGGTGTAGATAAGTTGTAGCAGAATGTTGAATCAAGACTAACCTGTATGACTGAACTACAGGTTTCGTGGCCTAGATTACTCTAAGCTCAGTATCACCCCCAAGTCAGATTTTATTACGTCGTGTTAATCAAAAAACAACAAAATGACACAATCTTTATAAAAAACAAGCATTACAGAACTCTAGTTGCCAATTTACACATTTTCATGAAATGTAAAGTATAAACATAAAGGTACCAAAGACTAAGCATTGACTTAGTGGTAGGAAAGAACATTTTCATTTGTGATTTGTTGATGATTCACCTCTGAGAAGCACTGAGTATTTCAGCAGTTTATAATGGCATGTAAGCATACCCAAGATCATTGCATTTTCAAAACTGGGAAGGGAAGGCAATGGAGTGATGGAGACTTTTCACCACTAAGTTAATATTAAGGAAACCAGAAGGAGTGGGAGATAGGGGGGTGGGGTGTCTGAATATGAATAGCTCTCAAACATAATCTGCGATAAAAATAAGTATGGCTCCCCACTGACAGATTCCTTTCCATTAATACAGCTTGAAGATGCAGGATTGTACATCTGCCAGAAACCATGAAGTGTGTTTTAGCTTGACTGATAGATACAAATAGGGTGAGAAAAACTTTTGGAACTTGCTAAGTACCAGGGAGAAGTTCAGTAGTCATCTTATGATTTCTGTACCTATTGTCTTCTTACTGCTGTTATCTTTTATGTTGCTGTTTTTATTTTGTAAATTAATACGTTTATATCACCATTGCGATAAGCCAGGTGAATTTAGTTTTGCTATTACAGAAGATTTAGTCCGTATCAAAGTATTGGCTGATTCTGCAGAGAAAACCATACGCTCTAGCAGTTCCCAAAACATTAGTAGGTTACATTGTCTCTTCTCTACATGTAGGCATCTACAATTTAAAAGTTTTTACATGGCAACTAAAAATTGTTTGCAATGTGTCAGACCATCTTTAAATCCAGTGCTGAAACTTTTTTTTTTAGGACTAGATTTTATAAGATAGATCAGGAGTATCTGAGATGTACTTCATTCCGTTTTCCAAAAGGAGGGTAGATCAGTTTATCTCTCATGGTCCATTACACTTTTCCAAAAGCCCGTGGGTATGTCCATTATGCAATCAAAGAAGGTACTGAGGCATGGATAGGTGATGCACACTGCCTTTAATCCACTTAACAGAAACGTGGGAGCAGACCTCACAGACTTTATAGACCTCTACAGTCTTTCTGGCATCCAGGGTGCATGACCACAGGCTCCATTACTCTGAAGTTCCATGTACTGCTTAGTTTTACCTCTACCATGTTGTCTTTTTCTAAAGTCTGTGTTTAATACGTGAACTGTATTGGAGACCTGTAAATTATATTACATCAAGTGTATTGGAAGGTCCTTATTATGTGCCTGAGCTCAAATGGGAGAAGTCTTGTCCAAAGTGGCTATCAGTTTTTATATACCAATCATACAGCCCAGATTCAACTGAATTATCAAAGATTAATAAGCTTCCATGGGTAGCTGAACTGTGATTGCTGTCTCTGTGGAGGTCCCTAGTCTATAGAAAGTGAAAGAAATGTGACCCAGCTAAAACTGAAATGAGAAATTGACTGATTCATTGACTATAATATCAATATTTACCTAATTACCTTATATAAGAGAACAGTTTCCTAGGGTCCCTTCCTTCATTCCCCAACTAAAAAGTAATAAAACATTTATTAGCAGAAAAAGAAATGTTGCTGAGAAAATTATGGGTATTGCACTGTATAGTCACTATTTGTATTGTGTGTGGGGAGTTCTGAGTTATTTCATAATTGATAAACTGATACTATTGTGAAAGATTTAAAAACCTGTGTA
Source organism: Heliangelus exortis (assembly GCF_036169615.1). Taxonomy (NCBI): domain Eukaryota; kingdom Metazoa; phylum Chordata; class Aves; order Apodiformes; family Trochilidae; genus Heliangelus; species Heliangelus exortis. The sequence continues at coordinate 27,206,381 of NC_092426.1, read as the reverse complement.
AGGAACTAGAGGCAATGAAAGGAATTAAAGCCAAGTCTTTTTATTAATAGCATTCTCAGTTACCAGAGCTCAGCTGACATACTTTTACTTCCACTGTGGTCTCTGTTTTTAGTCGAAGGCTTTAGTTTCTTAAGCCAGACCTTGCAGCATTGAATGAAATAACTCAATAAAACCAATTTGGATACAATACTCAGAACTGGTACTTACTGCAATATCCAGTGTTGGTGACAGGCTGTCTGGAACCCTGCCAGTGCTGATTTTGCACTATATGCCAGCTCAGTGAGTCAGAAACAGTTTTCACATGTGCCAGTTCAATTGTGCAAGGTTGCTCAGAAATCCCTTTCAATGTCCAAGCAGAATAATTGCTGTATTTCCAATCTACTTTCCTTAAGAGAAAGGAACAAAGGAAAGGAGAAGCATCAATAGAATGGCTTTTACTATCAAATTTGTAGCCTGCTCTGGAAGGTCACTGCTTTGAAAATATTTCACTGTAAGTGAATATATAGGTCGTGATGGTGGGTGTAGGGCTCTCTCATTCAAGTATGCAAGAGAAAAATAGTAATGGAAGAGAGTAAGTGCTATGAAACAGTAGGAAGAAAGATTTTAAAAGTCACTTGCTTAGGAAAAAAAATAGCTTAGCAAGGACTCAGGGATGTACACAAACAGTTCTGCTTACATTTAGTCAACATACTGTTTTGGAGAGCAAAAGAGAAAAGTGTAACACAGGTATCTTTTTAAGCAGATCTTCATGAAATGACCTGGTAACAATATAGCTGTTGGGATAATGCTTTTCCCTGAGTATAGAGCCAAGTTCATAGAAAATGCCTGTTTCAGTCCAAGTGCTGTAGAGTTCCTATGTTGAGCTCACTATGAAATATCAAAACAGCATTTTTAAGAACCAGGCCAAAATAGCTATTCATCGTTTGCCTAGGACAGCATCAATACTGACTGGTTGCATAAAAAACAAATTGTTATTTAGTTTTTATGGAAACCAGAACTAAACTGGAAAAAATATTATATTGCTTGGGTTTTTAATTTAAAAAATAGTAATGAAACTGGAGAAGAGGATAAGATGTAGATAGTAATAGTCAGTGAAATCAGTACTCATTACTTACTGAGTACTTGTGACAAGACCGGTTGCCATCTACTTACATTTCCATGCACTACCTTGTGTTCCCATCTGTCTTTCCTGTGTGACAAATGACCCTTTGTTCCAATGGATTTAAGAGCCAGATAACTTCCTGCTATTTTTAACTTCTGAAAAATCCCTCTCAGCATTCTTGTACTGGTCTCTTTCTTTTCTGCTTCTACCAGTGATTCTGTCAAAGCTGGCTGACCTTCACATCATCATTCCCTCTTGATGGGTTTTCTGTGCCTGTTGGATTTCATGTCTTGCCTTCACACAGTATCAAGTGGGCCTCTGGGACTGTGGCCCAGCTTATGCCATTCGAAGCACTTGAAACACCGACGAACAGTTTCCTTTATTTGCTTCCACATTATTTACTTCCTGCACAGCTCCACATACTCAAGAGTTCTTAACAGCTGATGAGGTACTTAAAATAAATACTTAGATAATAGAATTAAAAGGAAAAAAAATAAAGGTAATTTTTTAAATACTGATCTCACTTCCCCTTTAAATACAACTCAAAACAAAAACTGAAGTTAAAAGATGCAATGGGATTTTTTTTTTAAGTTTAGAATTATTTTATCATTGTTTATGGAAATGAGCCATTTTAACAAAATCACCAAGGCCTAAATAGCTTAATTTAAATTTTGGTATATTCTAAATCTCAAGCAATATCATTGTAAGCAGGCATTGTAACCAAGATTGCATGGGATTTTGAGTGCTTCAGCTTCTTTAAAACATCTACTTTGAAAGACACATGCAAACACTGTAAGTACAAAAATTATTAAAAAGTGTGAAAACAAACATATCTGCAGGTAATAGAACTGGATACAAAAAAACAATTTGCAATTGTCATGCAATCCATTGTCTGCAGGGTTGGTTATAAACCACGTTCTCACACGGAAAAATTTAGCTCATGGTTGACCTTGAACTTCTCTGAGAGAAATGTAGCCACCTGAGGATTGTAGCAGGTGTCTTTGCAAAATACTGCATCATACAGAGATACTACAAGTGTCACAGTGACATATTATGTTACATTTGTAGTTTGGCAGTCAGTACCTAACCATCTACTGACCTGTGCAAATGCGTAATGGGAACTGAGAATGAGTACTATACCCTCTTTGCAAGATGGAAACCAAGTTCCTTTTTGCAAGATAAAGGCTTTGGAACAAAGAAGATGAAAAATTGAGATATCATTACAAAATCATATGTAATCATACATATGTTCACCCAGGGATATATGTATGGTCAAAGGCAATAGGGACTAGCAAAATTCAGCTAGATCATGCATAACCAAAAACCCAATATTAAATTGTCTGGTCTTCTTTGTTTATTAGAGTCTGTCATTTTTTTCTGCTACTGAATTAAGTCTTTTTACTGAATAAGTCTCACACTCCTGTATGGTTGCTGAGGAAAATGAATGTGTTGGTCAAATGACTTTCAATATAAAACACCTAAGTTTCTGCAGTAGCAGCTTTGGAATTACTAACATAATAGGGAAGGTTTGAGCAGCACTAGTTAATCTGATGGTTGGCAAGTGCAATACTGGGCAGTGTGTTAATTAGGTTGTCTACACAGGTGGCAGTTCCTTACATATTTGTCTATGTATCTGCAATTAAAAAAAAATTTTAAAAATGAGGGTGTCTGTGCTCTGCCCCCTCCCCTCCCTTTATCTCCCACAACCTTGCTGGAGTGATAACCACCAGTGGCAGTAGAACAGATGCATCTGGTCACGATGGTTCCAGCTTGCTCCAGGTGCTCCAAGTGCTAAGGTGAGCAATGCACCCACCTAGACACAGTGGTAGTCAGTGTCCTACTAAAACCAGGTTTGGAGCAGACTGGCATCTGTGGCCAGTATGCAAATATGAGTCCATCATCTTTTGTCACAGATGGTGGGTAGCCCAAGAGCCTTTTGGGCTTTCCTGGGATGACAGTGGCGCTGTACACCAGCATTTCCCCTGGAGCAGGGATGCTTCTAAAGGTTACTCCTTACAGAGAGAATCCGTATCACATCAGATAGTCAGTGTTACTGGGAATAAACCCTGGAACTTTGACAGTCTTAGCTAAGTGATACAAAGGATCTATTGTGGATGTTGATCTCTTGGTAGACATAAACCAAGTGTACCTTGCCAGTGAATCTTGTGAAACCACTATCAATCACATTTACTATCAAACTTTGTTAAATCACTGTTTTATATCAAGAAACTTACAGCTCTTTCTCTCTTAAAAGTGAAGTGTATCACTCCATCCACAACAGTGGGATTCTGATAGTGACAAACCACTGAATTTCCAATAAAGAATACAGCTGGAATTCTCAAGAAATTCCAACGTAAATACGAGACAATTGTACAGCTCTTTCCATGCCCTAATCCCCTCCGGCAGTAAAACAGAGTGGAATAAATCCAGTAAATTGACTTGGAGGGTAATCCAGTAAAATTAGTGATATTCTAAAAACTAGAGGGTGTAAGGCAAGGTGAACATTGACTTACAGAAAGAACAGTTATGCATAATGTAAGTGAGCTAATGTCCAGTGATTGGGGTGTCGGAGATGGTCTGATCCAGACATTCTTTTTCTCCCTCTTGTCTTAAACTGCTTCTAGTTGCACTTCTAATTTTAGTTCTTTTTAGGAACAAAATACTGGGGTCTATTGGAAATGCGTTAGACAGAGAAGCTCCCTTAATATTACTAAAGGAGCTTGTTGAGAAGAATTAGAATTTAAATCTAGCCATGATGGTACAAATGAAATTAAGATGGTTGGGAAAGAACACCCTGTTCAAGGGATGTGATAACACTGTGTTTGTAAACCTTTTCCTGTTTCTTCTCCAAGTGACACCTTTTGGCAAAGAATACTGTATCACACTTCACTGAGTTTGTGTGAGACCAACTTCTTCTAATAGCCATTTGAGGCAACTCTCAGTATATAGAACCATAGAATAATTTGTGTTGGAAGGGACCTCTAAAGGTCATCTAGTCCAAATCTGCTGCAGTAAGCAGGGACATCCTCAACTAGATCAAGCCTCACCTTGAATATCTCCAGGGATGAGGCCCAGTTACCTCCCTGGGTAACCTGTTCCATTTTTCCACTACGCTTATGGTGAAGAACTTTATCTTAGCATCCAGTCCAATTCTGCTGTTTTCTATATTTATACCCCGTATAGTTTGGGGTATATAAATTCAGGTATGTCCTTTTGGTTTTTTGCCTCCTATTATTCTCATCGTGCATTACACTTACATAACATTCTAATATCCAGTAACCACTTCTTAAAAGTTACTAGAAAAGACAAAATACATGTAATCTGTTTTATGAAGAATTGCTAGGTACAGAAATTGTCTCAGAAAATCTATTTCATACTTGATTCTGCCTCTAATTTACTATAAAATATTGAACACAATGTTCTTCCCAGATAGTCCCGTCACAGTACTTTGGTTCTGTCCTTTCTCATAAGTCTATTTTAAGATGTTGGAGAATGCCATTGGAGGCATTGTAGCATTCCCTGCTGTTTCCCCTGCTACTAGTACAGCATATTCCTACAGACCAGAAGGAAATGAGATCTGCTTGAGAGTTTTTGCTGTCAACGAAAGATCACGAGGCCTTCAGCTTCTTGCAGGATTGCCTTGTTGGTTTGAGCAGTAGTGAAGGTTCAGCACTGAATATCATCATTCAGTACTGATAGACATGAAATGGGCAAATTACTTAGCATTTTAAAAATCCCTCAGAAGTTTCTCCTATTTTCTGTAGAGTAGGTTCCTTCTTTCAGTTCAGCAGTCTACCTTTTCTCCTTAATAATAATCTGACGAAGCTTCGTGAAACCTGCCTACTCCCATCATGCCACAATATTTTGCATCCACAAGATATCTTAAATTGGTCTGCAGTTAATCCAGAGGAATTACCCAGGTTCTCATTTACATATGGGTGAATTACAGGATGATAACATGACAGGAGAAAAAAATCTGAATTGCTCAGAAAAAATCAGATTGCTCAGATGTTTTGCTATAGGGCATCCCTGTTGCTAATGGAAGTCAGGTGAAGTAATTTTGATAAGGTAGAATAATTATATCTAAAAGTTTTTGTCTGGAAAAATATGCAATATATAGAATTTATGCATGGTAAGATTGTACCTCTGGGCTACTTTGTGGCTGTGGCAAATTCATTTATTCAAAGTGAAATCTGCTTACACTGATAGACTTGCCAACATATAAAAAAACAATAGTACAAAACTTACGATAAATCTAAAATACAAGGTTGGATTTTACAGGTTAAATTTGAAGCTATTGAAATTAGTATGTTTGAAGGAATTGTTGGAATGAAGAAAATAAACACTGCAAGAAATCTTCAAGTAGGATGCCATCTTTTTTATCTCAATGAAGAATATATAGGGTTACATCATTATCAAGGCTTTATCTGTTTGACTGAAATGTGTGAACCTACATGGGTAAAAATGTATACATTTTTGCATTAAACTGATGAAAATTTTCCACATTTACCCTCTATTTTTTTTTCTTTTACAGATACATATCTGTCAGGCTCATGATTACTAAACACAGTTCTGTCACATTAAAAAAATGTATCGGTGATGAAGATGAGATGTCTGTGAACAAGGCCAGTGACACTGAGTTACAGCAGGACAGAATAAAACAGAAGGTTTGATAATGAGAGATTACACTTTCCAGCTATTCTTGAGGACCAGAGGGAGGGAATTATTTGGTTTATGCTGGCAGCAATTTCCCTAAGCCACGTGAGATGGAATACCTCAAGCTGTTGCAAATGTAGGCAGAACAACCTCAGGCCATGGCTCTTGGTTGGATCTAGATTCCCTGGGGTATAAAATATATTGAAAAGGCTCCTAAATAGAGGCTGATCACTTAATTTGACTGTTTGAATGGAAGTCCCACATATTCTTCAACCACTAACACTTGTTTGCAGCTCCCTTGAAGCTTAATAATCACTTCTGTTTTTTTTTTTTTTTTAAATTAGATTAGCTGCTCATGGTTACAGTTTTCCAACTGTAACATATCAAATGTGCTAAGCAGTACTTATGCTCTGTCCTCCTTTCTAGGTTCTGTAAAGCTGCAATGAACAAAGGTTATTAAGTTCCTGCTGTGTTTAAGTTTCCTACAGGTCAGTTTTAATAAACTGTTTGTTTCTTCAGAAATGTACAGTGGCCATATTAATTCCCAGACCTTGAAAATTAAATCTTAAATCAATCTTTGTCAAAGAATGTTTGAAAATGGAAATATATTAGTATTTATTTGTGGATATTTAAGTAGCCCACGATCTACCCTTTTTCTGTAAGGAAGCAGTGGTTAATTGCAATGGTTAAAGATTGTATTGCACGTTTTTCTGAACTGATGACACAGCCTTGTGTTATTTGTAATGACACTGAAAGAGAAACACTTTAAAAAAAAAAAAAAAAAATCTGTTCTTACGCAAATTCTATGTCAGACATAAATGACCCTTTCTGTCATTCCTCTACAGGAGTAGATTGATTCATGCCACTAGTCTAAAATACAAAAAAAAAAAAAAAAAAAAAAAAAAAAACCAAAAAAACCTCTTTTCATATTTTCAAATAATGTAAAACTTATTATAAAACGTTTCACAATTACATATATTGTATTTCAATTTAAACCAAACCAGGTGTTCTGATAGATAAGGGAAGGCCAGTGAATGAGTGAATGTTGCCTGCCTTGACTTCAGCAAGGCTTTTCCCATAGTATCCTCATTGGCAAGCTTAGAAGTGTTGGTTAGATGGACAGGGGGGTGGATTGAAAGCTTGCTCAAAGTTGGAGCTGAGAGGGTTGGCATTAGTGATGAAGAGTAATGTTGGAGGTTCATAATATGTGGTGTTCCCCAGGGTTAGTACTCGGTCCAGTCATGTTCAATAGAGTCATCAGTGACCTGGATGAAAGGATAGAGGGTACCCTTAGACTCACTGTCAGGGACACAAAACTGGGAGGGGTGGCTGACATATCAGAAGGCTGTGGTGCCATCCTGTGTGACCTGGAGAGGCTGAAGAGTTGGACAGAAACCTTACGAAATTCAACAAGAGCAAGTGAAGGGTACTGCACCAGATAGGAGTAACCCTTTGTACCAGTATAGTTTAGGGCCTGGCCTGCTAGAAAGAAGCTCTGTAGAAAAAGGCCTGGGAGTGTTGGTGACTGTGGGATGGCTGTGAGCCAGCAGTATGCCCGTGTGGCCACAAAGCCCAATGACATCCTGGGGGGCACCAAGAAGAGTGCCAAGCAGGTCGAGGGAGGTCATTCTCCCCCTCTATTCTGCACTGGTGAGGCCACATCTGGAGTAGTGTGTCCAGTTCTGGGCTCCCAGGTCCAGGAGGGACAGGGAACTGCTGGTGAGGGTACAGCAAGGGTCTGTGAAGGACAAGGGTCTGTTGGACTAGAGGTCTCTTCTAACCCCTACCATTCTGTGATTCTGTGCTCTGTAAGGATAATACGCCTTAGACTGAAGTAAGGCACTTATATGAAAAATATGATTACTTTATCCACTTAATCATGTTTAGATATGTATGCATGTGTGTTTTACTTTTTAAGAGGTACAGATAGAGGAAACATTACATCGACAAATTTTTAGACTGTCTCTATGTTATATCATCTAGTTGGAAGCATCAACACTTTTCATTATCATGCAGGCATGAACAATTATGTCATTACTTTGTAAACATACATAAAAGGTTGTAGCAGAATGTGTAGAGGAATGGCCTGAGCATGCCTACACAGGTGCTAATTACGAGGTGGGAGGCGTGAGCTTGTGTCAAGCCCACCTGTGTTAAGCCCCTGCCCCCACCCAATTCGGGTTTGCCTCAGCTGCACATGAGCAGGATTGGGGGGCCAATAAAAGGGGAGCTTCCCAACACCCCCTCAGCTCACTCTCAGGCAGCCAAAGGAGGAGGTCAGCTGAGTCTGGAGCAGAAGCACCAAATGAGGCTGGCCGAGTCTGAAGGCAGCAAAATCGAAGCGCTGACTGTGCACCTTGGTGAGAACACCTCTTTGACATCGGAGCGCCGTGCCCCAGGAAAGGTTTGCCCGCTGAAGGTTATGTATCACTGCCATATATTATAAAATATTAGTAATATCATGAAAGACGGTCATACCAAAATTCTTCCCCAGTCTTTGGTTTACTCATATTTTGAGAGTCACAATAATGAGGTTACTAAGACAGAAGATTAATTTTCTGATGTAGGATATGTATCTATTACATTTGAGACCTTGAGAGGTATCTGCATTATCTTTAATATCTTGCTGAAGTCACACAAGTTTATACATAATCATAGACTCAGAATGGTTTGGGTTGGAAGGGACACCTCACAGTAGATCAGGTTGCTCAAAGGCCCATCCAACCTGGCCTTGAACACTTTGGGGAGGGGGCAGCCACAGCTTTCCAGGGCAACTTTTTCCAGTCTCTCACCACCCTCACAGGAGAAAAAAATTTCTTCCTAATGTCTAACCTAAATCTACGTTTTTCAGTTTGAAACTGTGGCCCCTTGTCCTTTTGCTGCCCATCCTTGTAAAAAGTTTCTCCACAGCTACCAAAAATAAATATCCATTTTCCTTCTGATGAGGCCTTATGAAAACTTAGTTACATACCCTGTCACATATAGGGGAGACAGTAATTTAGGATCATAGCAGCTGCATTGTGCTTTTTAATTTGTTTGACATCAGATAAGGAGTAAGCTATCAAAGAGGTAATAATTTTATATTGTCGTATTTACAGATGCTCCCACATGAAAACACTAATTTTACAAAATACCTAGACGTAAAGTTGTCTAACACTTTACCATTTTAATATTCAGTTTTGACTTAAATTTAAATTTGCTAAATATTCAAATTCTGGACTGCAATTCATGTGTCTGGTGTTGGATGCTGAGAACTTTCCAAAGATTTGCTAATGCGAAAAAATAACCTTTCATGAAGAATTCTTGGGCCATTCATGCTTTGGAGCAGAAACCTCAGGTGTTTTCCATCGAAATACAGGCAGCTTACAGACTTTTAGATATTACAGTTCATCTTGTAGTAAGGAATATCACATACTAGATACCAGTATGAAAGTTTAGAATTGAGCAATGTAATTTTCTAGACACTAGGCATTCTTAACAGTGTGTGCACTAGGCACCCTTCAGCTCCACCCAGCAGCCAACAGGCCCCATACAGTTCTGTGGACTCCACTTTAAATAGACAGGTCCAACAGTCCATGCTGAGGCATGTCAGCAAACTGCATCCATTCTAATAAACGTGGTAAGACTACAGGTTCATTAGCTACAGAGCAACAATCTGCCAGTGTAGCTGTAACATTTCCTGCTTAATTACTCCAGAATTATTCTTGTGTGAGACAAATACCTGTGAAGCATACTGGCAAAATGGCTGTACCATCAGCTTAAAGGCTGTAGCCTGCTACTTGCCAGATACACTACTAAGGCTCTGTGCTGGTGATTATATGCAAGATAGTTGCATCTTACTATGCAGCTAGTTTTTGCTATTTGTCTCCCCGGAAAAAATCAGAAATTGTATTTACTGTAGTGTAAGGATGTTGAATATCTATGTTAGAAACTCAAAACTTAGGAAACCCAAGAACTGAGGTTGCTTCAGCAATGTTAATTCAGCCCTCACATGTACGTTTTAGGCTGTCATCCTTATTTATCTGTTCTTGCAAGTCTTTTTTTCACATTTTGCCTAATTGAATAGACTACATTATGTTCTGGAAGCTTTTCAAAGATAAACTGTGAGGGAGGTTAATGACCAAAAGAAAACTGATTCATCTATCATGTTAACTTGGAAAGTCTGTAGGAGCAGAGTATGTCTGGAAATGGCAGGTGAAGGATAAGGGATTTGAATTGTGACAGTGAAAACTGAATCTACCACAAAGTTCTAACGTGATGGTAATCGAGACACTTAAACCAAAATTTTCACATATGGTTGCTAATGGCTGCTAAAAATGTCCACATTTTCTGGGTACCTATTTGAGTCATCCTTGGCAGATACACAGAAGTGCCAAGTGATCACAGCTGTGACTGAAATGAGTTGGATCTATGCTTGTGATTTAAAATACTCTGAAAAATCAGGCTCAAACTCTTTTCAAATTAGTGAAATATTAGTGAAAACTTGATCATTTTAATTCCTTTCAAAACTTCAGTTTCTTGTACAGACTTCCTTAATACCAGCAGAATTATTTTACAAGTTTTTGAGTTTTTGATCGTCTTACAGTTTTAATAGAGAATTTTGTGTTGTTCTGATGTAGTTTACATAGATTTACATAAAAGCCAAACTCAAATCACCTGTATTCCCACAAAGTATCTATGCCTAGTGTCAAATTCAGAAATTACAAAGCTTGGAATATTCTTTTTTACTTGCAGTAAGCTAATTTAACCTGAATGAATTTAGCTCTCTAATGTTAGACTGACTATAAATCTTAGCTAGTTAAATGAAGGCTCAGATGGGCATAGAGATGCTATTTCCATTGCATTATACAGGAAGTTCATTTCCTTGCTTGCTTTCGCTGTTCCTACACCCACTGGAAATGTGGAGTGTCTTCATCATTTTCAGAAATGTACAGACAGCATCACGCAAGGACATATGTTGAAGACTGAGATAATCAAGCATACATCAAAAATTTCAGTTTCTGACCTCTGGGCTGCTTCCAAGCTAGCTTTCATCTGATATGTGGTTTTATTTTTTTAAATTAATTAAATTAACTGGCAGTTTATTTCCTGGTGATAACAAGATCATATTTATCAACAGGATCTATCCTGTATATCCTGCTTTGCAACAACATAGTTTCAGTGCGAGCACTTGGCTATTTCTAGCTAGTGGAAGAAATTATCTTGGGAGGATCATAGACTGACAGAACACTTGAGGTTGGAAGGTCATCAGTCCCACCACTTGCTCAGATACAGTGAGCTCATGCGAGGTGGACAGGAAGATGTCCAGCCAGGTGTTGATAATCTCCACATACAGAGACTCCACAAACTCACCGTACTAATACACTTGTACTCAAGTTAGCTTTTATTTATTTACATATTTTATTTCCTTCATGAATTGCTTAAATGTCCTTCCTGCTAAATAGCTCTACCATTATAACATAGAATATTCATCAGTATCCATAAGCATCTGATGCACTTATAAATTGATAGTATTCTTGTTAATGTGATAGGATTCCAGTTACCTTCTTTATAGTCTAATCTATTTTTCAAGTTATCTTTGGGGAAACTGTTTGGCATTCCTCCTCCATTATTGGTCTAGGCAGGTTTCTTGAAGGATAATTTTCTTTTACTGCCTACCATCTTTTGCTTAAGAACGTATTGAATAGCAATAAAGTGTACGTTCTTCTTACCATAAATCTGAGAATTTTTGATTCTGATGAAATATTGTGAAAGCTACTACAATAGTACAGCAGAGGGCTGGGGAGAATGAAGAGGCAGCAAAGTACGCAGCTAACACAAGTAATCTCCCTGCATGCAAAATTCATCATTGCCTTTTTGGCTATGTTCTCAGACTTTCCAGTCAGAAAAGGTAGTGCAGGAGGGGGGTATACATGTGAGAGGTGTAGAGGTATGGTGAGGTGATACTTCTGTTGTAAACAAAGGTGAGTTTTTAATCAACGGAAAAGCTTTGGTCTTGGAGGGCATTGTAGTAAGAATGTAGTAAGGGGGAAAGCGTGAGCCTTGTAATGGCTGATGGAAGTTTCAGCCCTGACATGTTGGCCCAGAGTGCAAAATGATTATACAGGAGGAAAAGGAAATTGTAAATGAAATGGAATATTTCTGAAAAGAGAGATTAAATTCTCTTAGACATCCTAAGTTAATGACTGGAAAATTATGGGAGATTCTGAGCCAAGAATGGTAGAACTGCTTTGTCGACACTGAGTTCAGAAAAAGTAAAATAAATGATGTATAAAATTGGTGGTGTGCATGTTGATAAAAGATGGCAAAACTTGAGCTAGATTTCAATGAATGAAACTGATAGTGGAGATAGGGAAGAGGTGACAGAGTCATAAAAATTTATCCCAACATGTCCTTACTAGAAAGTGTCCCAGTTTTCTTTTTTAGCACCGAGAGTGAGATGAAGAGTGCCCTCCCTTTATATATACTTTTTCCTGAGTGCTTGGCCAGCTTCCCTTTCCCTGCACCAGAATGTTTGCCTGAGAACCCCTGAACCCAACACCCCAGTTTTTCACTTTAAAAATATGATCGGTCTTCAAGGAGATAGAAGGACTCTGCAGGTTGCTACTGGCTTACCCGTTATTTTCCCCATGACCTATCTTGGGAAATACTCTAACTTACATTGTGAGTGATGCTTCCAAATGGAAACCTCAATCTTTAATGTTTGATTTTGAGTACCAGTCAGTCTCATAATTTTGAACAGAGTAACATCCTGGTCCAATGCTTTTCATGTTTGCTGTCCTTGCTTTTAGCCATACCAGTGTAAATATACTAGTGGTCAGCTAACTGTGGAGTTGTACTGAAGTACAATTTATTCTGAGTTTTATAATGAAGGACAATAGGGGTTCAAAATACACACTGACTTTGGTAACCATTCAAATTCGTTAGCTGAATTTATATTTCTTTATGACAAAAAATTGCTGACTAAAGTTATTCCAAATATCTGTGATCGCAGCTAGAGATCTAGAATTTTACAATACCAGGATGTAAATGTAGATTTCATGATTTAGGGGTAGAACAAATTGGTCAGAAAGGAAAATAAAACCACTGATCTTTGACAAAGGTAAAATCTATTCTGACTTCCTCATCCTTACTATCCTTACTTACATGGGATCTTTTGATTAATTCCCTTTCAGCATATGTCCAGTGGAGAGGAAAGAACATCATTTGCATTCTCTGGGTGCTTAGACATTTGCCATCCTGCTATGATGATGGTGTTTCTCCCTCTTTTTGGCAACAGAGGAAAAGAACTTTGCACATCCATTTATGTCAGAGTATATATTCCCCTTCCATTTGAAAAGCAGTTTCCCCCATGGTGAGTAAGGCATAGTATTTAACTTCCTAAAGCAGCCTCTGGATGGAAGTGCAATGTGTTCCAATACAGTTTGCTTTCACATGTGCAATTTGTTTGTGACTCATGAATCCCCATCAATATGCCTTCTGTATAAGATGTTATAATGCCATCAATCCTTTATTTGTATTTGAATCACATGTATAAGGCACTGAGATTTCATAAGATACCAAGCAGATTTTGAGAGGTCAGCAGTTTTCATCTCTGGAACAAGAAAAAAAATCATTTATGTGAAAGGTTTTAGTGAAAAGTCAATGTGAAGGAGCAACAGAAATGCCTGACAAAGCCTCCCCCCCCCTTCAATCCCTCCCACTGCCTCTCCCTTGTCATCCTTCTTAAGTATCACCTCTCCTTTCCATCAGGACTGGCACTCAAGGATAACAGATGGCAGCCTCAAGATTGTAGCACCCTTTAATGTCTGCCCTTTACTGTCTGGCAAAAGTGTTGACATTTCTGCCTTGAATGAGAACTGAAAACATTTAAAAATATATTCAACATGAACAGTCAGTGTCTAAGATGTTGTTTACACACTGCTAATGGGCTTTGACTTTAATAGAATGATCCTTACGTCTGCAGAACCCACAGTCAGGTGTGAACTGGATATTTTCTTCTGTCATTTCCCTTACATTAGAGAAATAACCATCCTTGCTGCCCATGGACTTCAGAGCTGTGCATACTATTTCTGTTAGCAAACAGAAAGGCTCTGGCAATGGGTTTTTTTCTCAAGCATCAGCCCAGCTATGAGAGAACGATATCCTATGAGAGAACAGTCCCTGGGAAGGAAGCTCTGCCTCCTCCTCTGGGAGGAGCTGTCTCATGAGCAGGATAGGAAAGAGATCAGGCTCTGAATTTTCAGGGGCAGAAATAAGTTCATGTGCTATTAAACATTTGAGTCTTGAACAGTTGCTGGATTTTAATACCATCACAGGTTTTTGTTTAGGTGTGCACCCCTGACGTGTGAGGAGAGCACTGGCAGCTTGTTATCTCTCTCCTGCGATGTATTCATAGCACAGTATCATTTCTGATGTGCATTAAAAAAAAAACAACTGTCTTCTCTTCATCATAAACTATTAACTCTTACTATAAAATTTTTGAAACCACATTTAATATTTTCCATGTGTGCAGGATTTTCTTTTTTCTTGTTGTTAATTTAAGTACTCCTAGTTGTTAATAGGCAGAAATTTTCTCGTTAACAATATATGTGGCCCTTTAATCCTCAAATATGTTTAGCAGTTGAAGACATAGGTGAATTTACCAACATATTACATAATTTACCAACAAATAATTACATAATATACCAACAAATGCCTCGGCTTAATGCATACTGTTTAAAGATTGAGCACAGGACTATGCATGTCTGGGAAATGAATACGACTTTCTGCTTGCAAACGCTGTATTTTGACAGGCCATATTGTCTTGAGATAAAACATCTGAAAAAGGATGAATAATTTAATCAGAAACAGATGAGACAAATAGTATAAGGGACAGTACATGGGTTTCCTTCTTGAAAGCTGAAGTCTACTCATGCTTCACATGACCAGCCAACCATTCCACACTAAATGGTGAGTTGATAGGAAGTAGGTTTCTTGATGTGAGTGTCTAAACCAAATAGATAAAACATTCAGATTGCTAGCAGATGCAGTGAGTTGTTCTGTGGATTTGACATATAAAGCTTTTAGTGCCTTTATTAAAAGTCTCAGACATCACTTGAAAATTAATACTATGACCCAGTTGATCTGAATTTTTTAATCAATTTTTAAACAAAAAATGAAGACAGTAGGGTTCATTTCTATAGAACTATTGCATAGATCTCATTTTTGCTTCAAACCTTTTATGTGGCCTAATATTTCGTATCATTTTTTTATCTGAAAAAAAATTTAATAGTATTGTACTTCTTTAGACATCTCCCTTCTCCAGCAGCATGAAGAACTGTAGGACAAAGCTATTTTTAGATGAAGTAAGCATAATGGGAATATGTGTGTCTTATTTAGGAAAAAAGTATGGATATCAAGTAGTAAGTATGAACAGCCTCTTTTGATCAAAAGAGGTGGAACAAGAATGTGGGACACAAATGGCTTGTGTCAAGGTGTGCTGGTCCTGCTTTTCCTTGCTGTTCTTTCATATTTTAAATGCTGTTTTATTTCCTCTACGCATTAGAACATGCTGAGTGGTAGGGTTAGAGAAATACAGTGTTTTTTAATTTGCACATCTGAACCCTGTTTATTGGTGTTTTGATGACACCTAGTGGTTACAGAGCTGTTAGCCTGTTCCAAGCTGCTCTGGGAGAATCACCACATTGAGATCGCTTGCTACTGGGTGCAAGGCTGGGATTTTGTAAGCTGCAGGAGAAAAGGCTCAGCAGCAGTTCTTTTCTTTCACTGCTTAATCATCGGGAGCAGTGTACTTCTTGTACTTTAAAATACAAAGAAACTGTCATTCTTGTAGATTATTTCAAGATTTCACAGTCCAGTTCCACTGACATTGTCAGGAGTAGCAGAGTAATAGAAGATTAGAACCAGACTTAGATGATTCCATAATGAAACCTTGATAGCCAGCCTGCTCTTCAGTCTCTATCTACCCACTGCCAACAAGATAAAAATATTGTGTACAGATTGTGCTTGTATGTGATGAAGCAATACCTGGTGCTAACAGAAAGCTGCAGAAAACATGGTGGTTTAGATGTGTCTGAATGCAAAAGAATGCATCTCAGCTGCCCTGGTTTTGAACATGGTACCAGTTTTACATACGTCAGATGGTTGCCTTTGTGAGATGTCCCATCCATATCTGCAAAATCAGTCTCAGGCCCAGTGTATGCAGTAAAATAAAAAAAGAAAGCATGCTGTGAGAGTTCTCTTTTCTCTGCCTCAGAGCACTGGTGTTGAATAGAGATACTTTGGTTGAACAGCACTACTTTCTACAACACAAACATTTTATTTTCAATAAATATTTATGAGGAGTTGGCAGGGGAAAAAGAGGTTTCATTCTGCTGATTAGAAAAAAAGTGATTCAAGAAATGACAAAGTTACTGCTTTTTCTGCTTTTGTTTCAGTACTATGAATATGTAGTGAGCGTGTGTGTGTGTGTGTGTGTGTGTGCGCGTCTCCTCTGTGTGTGTGTTTGAAAGAGAGAGTGTGTGTGAGACAGGTGGCAATGGGGTTGCTATAGCAATTACTTGTCACTAATGATAGGAGGGTAATTACTGCAGCAAATTCCCACATAGCTATTCAGCACACAAGTTAGACTATTTCCCATCCTAAATATTCTTTCTGTATTTGCAGGATTACCTTTTTCACCAGATGGCTACAAGCTACATTTGTAAAATTTAAAGTAGTGTAAAATCAGAAGTTCATTAATTACCATGTCACTGGAGTCAGAATTTAGTCACTCCATTTAGTCACAACGCAAAATTTCCTTTTTCAGAATGCTTTTTGTATTTTCAATGTCAAAAACATGTGGAGGTCACCTTCCATTTGCATTCGAGTAATGGAGATTAGTATGTGATGGAGTCTGACTCATCACTTAATTGCACAAGATGTAAATCAGGTTTTTCTGCAGGGAACTAATAAAATTAAACTATTAATAACTTCAAACAACTACAAATCAGACCATGTTTGAAGGAAAATAGACTCGGGCATTGAGAGAGTCATTGAGAGAGTCTCATTGCAACATGTTCATTAGTATATTTTTCATCTCTTTCCGTATCTTTGCAGTTTAACAGTAGCTTTTGAATTCATGCAAATCAGAAAAAAAAATCTACATTGCATTTCATGTTTAGGCTGGTTCATTCCGCAGTGTTTAAAACATTTCTAAAGGTATAAATATAGATGCAACTTCTTTGCTGACATATATAATGCATATTTTTGGTTTCTGCAGAGTAATCGTCACTAACAAAATGGTCCAAAAATATGTGTATCTTAATTCCACAACAACATGGTGTTACCTTGGCTACATTATTTCTTAACAATTCTCTTAATGATTCTCTTTATCCTTTTACTAATGAAAATACAGATTATGGACATTACCTTTTAATTAACAGGTGGCAAATACATGGAACTACAAGCTGCTTTAGAGAGTTTATTTCTTCTCTGCAGTTGGCTGGACCGTAATGATCTGAGGGAAGGCAAAATAATTTCTGTCGTTTCAAGAAGGTGAAGTAATGGATTTTATAACTACAGTCTGGAAAGATAGCACCTAGGCTTCCTAGATGGATGTGTTGTGCTGTAATTAACAAATGTTTGAAACTTAAGTTTCTTTCTTTCTGACTCACTTGTTACAAATTTTAAAACTATGCATCTGATTTACTTACCATTTTAATATTATGATCTGAAAATTTATAATTTAATGATAAATTCCTTTTTTCTCACTTTTGTTTTTCCAACATTGCATTTTATTAACATAAAAAAAAAGAAAAAACCAAAACTTTGTTGGATGTACTAATGGTCCTAAAAGAAACCCTTATAAACTGCAACTGTTTGGAGTTATTCTTTAGTACAATTGAGTTATTTAAGTTAATAGGTAAAAACAGTTTAATATGCTCAAAGTTAAAATCCACTTACAAGCTGATGATGACCTGGTATAGTAATTAAAATAATACTTGCTACAAGATGAATAACTGTATGTTTAAATAAGGATTTTCACTGTTTCCTTTCCCTTGTTTATGCCTCAGGTGAACCTTTCATAAATGGGAAGGCTGATTTATAATCTTCTGATGTGTGAATCAGTAAATCTTACTAATCTATTTCTCCTCAAAGACAGCATTTGAATTCCGAAGGATTTCATGAAAACTATTTCCCATTTTGCTCACTAAAAATTGGTAGTTTGAGGACAATTAAAATTCAGGGCACAGTGTATGCAGTAACCCTGATAATCAGTAAAATATGTCAGAGAGCAAGATGGTTTCTCCAACTGAATGGAAATCGCAACAAGCAGTTAACCTACAACAGGAAAAAACTCCTTACAGGGCTAGCCTGCTGCCTTACAACACTTAGAAGGCTGATTAAAGAGATAATGATATGAAACTATATAAAATCCTTGCAAAAGCAGTAGGGAGGATAATGACGGATATTTCAGCTTGCACTAAAATTTATTTTGGCTTAGAACAACAAAAAAATACGTTGATTGGATCGCTATATATTATGTCAAAGTACAAGAATGACAATTTCTTCCCCCAAGCCCCACATTGCTTTTATTGTTTCAGCTCTTTGACTCTTGATGACTTGAGTTCAAGTCTCAAATGGACTTCTGATCAGCAGGGGAGCTGATTGCAGAATAAAGAGAGAGAAAATGTGTAAACTTGGTGAAGTGCTCCACAAGCTCCGGCTTGCAAATCTCGCAGAGACTGCAGCCCATCCAGCTCACAAACTCTCACCTAATACAACGTGCTGTAAGTTGTGAAGAAATGTGTTTAAGTATAAATAGTCTCTACTGGCTTCAGGAAGTAAAACTGTTCCCTTAGTTTAGTCAACACATTACTTGCTGGGAAAGCTGAGAGGCCAATGTCCTACGCTCACCAGTGATTTCTCCCTGTAAAATGAAAGTTAGCAATCATTGTGTGTATAATATTGTCTATTAGGTGGTGCATAAAGGCTTGCATTGTATGTACATACTGCAGTTGTATAGAAAACATTACAGAGTGAGCCTGCTTTTAGCTTGATGCCTCATACAGTGGTAATTAAGGAGAACAGTCTTTTGATTTGCTACTATTTGCAGTTCTACAGGAAAAACTGAGTTTAGGCTCTCTTGTGCTGTGCGTTGTTGCCATGTTTAATCTTCTGATTCGCCAGGAACAATTACATGCGACACCTATGGGGAATTTAATTGCTTAGCTCCTGCCTCTACAGCAATTGTAATTATAGTGCAGTACTATCTGGGGGGAAAAAAAAAAAGAGAGAGAGAGAAAAAAAAATGTGGTGTTTTTTAGAACATAGCACTGAATAATACCAAGGTTAGATTTATACAACAGCAAAGCTGGAAGAATTAGCTTCCAGAATTAACCCTGTGTTTCTTTTGATGAGAGGCCAGACAAAATAAAGCTTTGGTTATTGTAAATATCCTCATGTAAAGACCTCCATTCAAGCCTATCGAATGCATTTATCCTCCCAATATATGTGGGAGTTAGCACAGCTTCTCTTTTTTCCACTCTTTTTCCAGCTGAGGAAACTAAGGCACAGGAATGTGCTGACTGATTTGTCATTATGAAAAATCCAAAGGAGAGCAAATTAGTATGTGAGAAATTCTGAATTTCTAGCATTTCCAAGCTCCTTTTACTTTCCATGGGTACTGCTTTGAAAGAATCATAATGGGCAAAACACGCCTTTTTAAGCTATAAGATCTTTAAAAATTCTGTAAAATGGACCATAATAAAATATAGTAAAATAAAATAAATAATAAATATTACTGTATGCTATTCTGCTGATAATTCTTGTCGAGCAGAATTGGAGATGTCATGAATTGTCTGAATCATCCTACATAGTCCCAAGCAAAGGAAGTTTCAGACAGGATTACCCTGTTGCATTCTAAGAGAATCCAAAGAGCACTACTGTACTAGAATTTCTTTTATTCCTTACTGAAAAGAAAGAATGATTGCTGCTTTGTTTGCAGTAAGGCATTTTTATTACTTTCATTATCTGGGTGATTTTCAGAACTGATCTTGATAGCAGTTCAGTTAGAAATTAAATTCTCATTGGGTAGTTTTCACAAAGCTTCACAAGTTAACATGCTTTTAGACGTGGTCACAGTTCAAAATCAGGACCAACACTCCACAGAATAGAGCCCATTCTGGCTGAAGAGCTCATGATACTAAATAATAATACTGGGGTTTATTTGTCTCAAACACTAATCATATAGAAGTGCAATCCATTCACCATTTTCTATATGTTACCTGCTCTCCTTCAGTACATGCTGTAGTCCCCTTTCAGTGATGCCCACCATAGCAGAACATGTGACCTGTAAATAGCAAAAGGGCAGCCCACTCCTTTGGTACAAGAATATTGTATAAGAAATACATGTTTAAGATAACTACTAGATTTTTATTCTCTTTGCAGCCTATCAAACATGACTTTAGTCATGCCAGAGAACATATAATGCTATAATTGCCTGTAGGAACTTGTTAGCATTTAGACAATGTGCTGCAAATGTGAAGGTGCACAGAACCTATCCCTGCAGATCTGCTGCTGTGATTAACCTGAGAAATTCTGTATAGGAAAGTAACTAAGGGAAATGT
The DNA here is from genome assembly GCF_036169615.1 of Heliangelus exortis. Taxonomy (NCBI): domain Eukaryota; kingdom Metazoa; phylum Chordata; class Aves; order Apodiformes; family Trochilidae; genus Heliangelus; species Heliangelus exortis. The sequence continues at coordinate 27,186,011 of NC_092426.1, read as the reverse complement.
GTTTTCTTTACATAATTATTAACTTCTTTTGATACTGACATCAGCAGAACTGACAAGATCTCTTTGAAAACCGGGGTTACCTTCCTGGAAGTTTTGCATTCTTTGCCATAAAAAGCAAAAATACCCACGCTGACATTTTAAGTTTCTTCCAAGTCTCATTTTAAAAGATCAAAGGAGGTGATGGAAGTTCATTTGAAAGCCAAAGGGAACAAATTTCATACATGGGACATTATTTTTTATCATGCTGTATATCCTTTCTCCCCCACCCCCCCTAATTAGTAGCTGTAGATATATATAGTTATGACAATAGCTAGGCATTTCACTGAATTAGCAGTTCCATGAGAGAACTATCCATACCCATTCTCCCCACCTTTTATTATGCTGTAAAGGACTTCTGGACTGGTACAAGACTTGGTCAGGTTTTCCACTGAGAACATAATCTATTTGTTCAAAGCCAAAGTGATAATCTCCCTCTGAAGTCAGCACATGGTATTGTCATTTGAAGACATGGATTTTGCCACCATCTGGCCAAACAACATCGGATAAGTCACTTGACGTCTTCCTTTTAATTTCACCTTTGTAAATATATCATCAACCAGTGTTTGCAAATTGCTTTGGGAATTCTGTTGTAGGTTTAAAGTCAGTCTTGTCTTTACTGTACCTTAAAACAACTTTGTTCTGACTTTGTTTTCTCCAAATTTGCATATCTAACCCTGAACCAACTACCATCTTCATCCCTTGTTTTATAATGTGAGCATTGCAAACATACTACAGAAGAGACTCCAAACAGTGAATCTGAAAACACTTTTAAACATGATTTTCCATTGCAGATATTTGCAAATGAAACCCTGAAATGCAGCATTTAATTCCCACGAGAAGTGCTATTCTCATTATATCTTCTGTCTGTATACAAGCTTCTGCTGTGTTACTTGTATTGCCATTTTCAGCAGGGACTCACAAGAGAAAAAGGATAGAAACTCAGGCAGAATTACTAAACTGTAACACAAAGATAATGAACTCCAGTGCAACAGGACAGCAAATTAGAAGACTGGGAAGTTGCTAGCCCGTGTTAAAATAGGAAGAAAAAGAGCTTTATTCCATACTTCTGAAGCATTCTTCAAAGCTCAGAGAGCCTACTAAACGAAGCGGCCCAGTTAATCTGCCTGCAGCTCCTCAGTTGGGCTCTTTACAAGAAAATCCAACCAGACATTTTTAAGAGCAATTATTTTTTTATGAAAAGGAAATAACTAAGACCTAGAAAGGCACATTAAGCACTAGAAGACACCCAGTCAGGAAATGGTTTAAGATCCCCATTCAGCCCAATTTGTTTTAAACTATTGCAGACCCCTGAATGCAGAAAATTATACAAATAGCCAAGTGGCTGGGAGACATAGTACATATTGCCAAAGAGATTTAAATGCAAAACCAAGACTCTTGTTTCCCAAAGCTGTGGAGAGTGATTTTAACACTGTCTAGTCTTAAGGCAAAGCTAGTCTCCTATGGTTTCATGTATTCCCTTACCAGAGTCCTAATATCCCTTTCTGTGCAAATATACCTACAGAAGAACAACCCCCTAGAGTAATTCAGTAGTTCCAAAAAATTGCAAGGGTTTGGCAAAATTGTGCCCTTGTTCACAACATTATCAACCACAAGCATTCAAGCATCATTAAGCACTCCCTTTGTTTTGGGACCAAAATTAAAATATTTTTAAAGCATGCACTTAGCAACACATTTTAGAATTTTATTTAATTTTTATTCTTAAAACTCTTCTGGAAATCAAAATCATGTTGTTTTTTTTAAAAAAGTGAAGTCTAGGAATTTGTATTTCTATTAAGACAAATCATCAGGTTCCCCTTTGTCCATATAGTTTTAGCAGCTGAAACATAAAGAAATACATGACATATCACAAGACCATGATAAAATCTGAAAGATCACAATGTGGGATGTATGGGCTTCAGTTTAGATTTTTTGCTGCAAAAGTTTATGGGTACTGTCACATGAAAGGGTGCAAACCTATTGTAATCGTGACCTTTTCAAGTAACTGTCATTTTGCAAATGTTCTGACACTTCTGATGTATGAGATAGGGTGAATTTTTCTTTCTTTCTGGAAAAAATAAGCCATCTGAATCTCTTAGGCTGGGTAGGAACCTGAGAATTGAAAGAAGTAAAAGCAATATTTCCAGATTTTTGTGGAAAAAGGCATTACCACTCAGGAAATAAGATATTTAGCTGTGTCTGCACGTTATAGAAAGCTACAACATAATCTTTCAGCAGAAAGAGAGAGACTTGCAAAGTCCTTTGCAAGGCTTGCAAGACAGAATAATGGAGACTATTTCTAACAAGACTATTGATTGCAAAAGCACATTTTCTTTCCACTTACCCACATTTCTGATTTTAAAGGCCTGAACAATAATGGTGAAGTATATGGAGCTGAAAAACCAGTTAAAGCTGCATACAGAATCCCTGATATCTTATCAGACAAGCTATTTGGCAAATTTCATAAGCAGCAGTATTTGAAGGATAAATTAAAACCATCTACTGAGAGATGGCACATGAAATAATGTCTGTTAATAAACAGGCATTAAAGCAGAATATTAATATTGTCAAATGGAAAAAAACATTTGTTTCTAAGACAGACAGTTTCAGAAACTTTCAGCTAAGAAGCACTGTGTCAGACACTCAGTGAAAATGATCATTTCCACGTTTCAGCACAAGTTGCACTACGCTGTGTAAAGAAAAGCAGAAGTGTATTAATAGGCATGTAACTAGAAGACAAAGCTGTTGTGATGACTGGTCATGCAGAAAGGGTTTCTCCCTTGGATCTCATACAAATGTACAGGACAAAACTTTTTATCAGATTACATGTTTCTGATACTGGAAATGAATTAGCATTCAAGAAGGATAAGGAATGGCGATGACTTGATGGATAAAAATTTGAATTATGACTCTTTTATGTGTAGGTGTATGTTGCAAATTCACAGTGGCATATTTCTAGGATAGTAACCATCCTTCAGATTGTAAGACAAAAGTTTCCAAACATAACACCCCAAAGGTGGGTTCCATTATTGAAAGAAAAATAGTGAGAAAAAAAAATCAACTAACTTAATGACAGACAAAAGTTATGATATGTCATAAGTATAATACTGAAAACCTGTATTACATGCATATCATAACCAGGCTAAGTAACAGCTGACCATGTTTGAATTCCCCCTCATGTGACTGGAATACCAGTGTGTACTACAATAAAGCAAGACTACTTAAAAGGTGTTATGGAATGAGATTTAAGTAGGTTAAAACAGTTCCTTTTAACCGAAGTGCTGCAATTTAAGACAAATCTTCAACCCCAGTAGGTGGAACAGAATTGCAAGACACTGGTGTGAAAACAGATCTACAGCAAGAATAATTGTTTACAGAAGAAACATTCTGACTTCAACCTTTCAGAGTAATGGTAGTCACGATAACTATTCTTGCAGATCAGTTTGGTCACCCTCATTCCTGAGGATTAGTTCTGCAAAAAGCAGAAAAGCTAAAGAAAACTGAGGCTAACAGAGTGTTCCTGTTCTTTTGAGATACTGAAAATACTGCTACCTTTGTTCCTTCACTGGCAAATTCTCACCTAATCACTAACAGTGAAAGCTATCTGACACACAGCAAACAAACACTGCACTAGAATTCTAGTGGAATAGATTGTTTGCATAATAAAGCCCTGGGATGCAATATTAAAACCCTATGAACAAACGTCCAGTGAAACACAGAATCATTTCAGCTAAAAGTCTCTCAGAGTGTGCTACTAAGCAGTTTTATTAGGTAGCTGTTGCTATTTTTATTTGCTGTTTGCATCTGTTTTCATTTGTATAAATGGTAAGCAAAATGAAGTCTCAATTTCAGTGTTCTATTAGTTTTATTTAAGTATTAAAATAACTGAGTGTTTAATGGAATCAAGATTCACTGTAGCCAGATTTTGTATCCTTTTTGTCATTTATCCTTTCCTATCCTTCAAAGAATGTTTGAAGAAAAATGTTTATAAAAACCTCTTTTTGTTCTGCTAACCCTGCAAACTAAACATGTTCCATTTATTTTTAAATTAAGTGAAAATTAGCCAGGTGTGATAGATAAGCTTTCTATACACAGGTCTAAATATTGACAAAAGAAGACGTGTCACTGGAAAAATCATCAGTCTAGCAATTATCACGTTAGCATGTTAAGTGGAAAAAGATGTGAAACTTACAAATGTGTCAATACAGATTATTTCATTTCCACCAGCTATCAGCTATACTGTGAACATCAGTGCCTTAATGTATAATCAGCAGCAGGTTGGCTTTTGCAAGCAAATACCTTAACGTGGCAACCAGAATTGTCAGATCTGTGGCAAAATTATGCATATCCCCTTCAGATTTTGGCAACTTTCAGTATGCCAAGCAAATATTAGACATTTCTAGAAGGCAAAGCCAAAGAACAGGGACAGGAACAAGCAGTCAGCAAGGATTGTCTTCCTCACAGACTTGTCCGAGACTCGGGTCCAAAGCTGTATGGATAGGGAAGAGAGGAGAGAGTTGGTCACCATTTCCCCAGAAAGTTGCAGCACAGAACTAAACATGCTAAAGCCCTTTTTAATAGTATGTCCAGAAACCACCTATGATTTTTACAGCTGGTTCTGCCAGACTAAATCCAATTTCCTTCAGTACAATCCTGATCCTTTTACAGTTCCCCACCCAAAGTTTAAACAGGATTGGAAGCCGGAAAATAAAGCCTTTTTCTAACTTTCTTCCAAAATCTGCTACTCATTTCAGAACCTTACCTATGAATATTTTCTTACATAAGGAATGTATTTGCCATTTTCATAATCTAGTCAATGTCACAATACTTGCAACTCAGTTTAACCTTCACTCTTTCTGCTGTCCCTCAAAGAATTTTTCAAGTTAAATTAAGGTGCTTCCATTAATGAGTAGAGAGGAAGACACACTAATGATCCACACAGTTGAACAGAGTTGAAATATTAACACAAAATTTTCTTTATGATGTAAATAATTTCATTTCTTCCAAAAGCTTTGGGTGGAATAGTGCCTATACTAGGTCTGAAGCTGAAATTCTTTTATCTGGTGAATAATAGGACTGGCAATAGTGTGGCAGCTTGTAAGAGCCAGAATGGCAGGATAAGATCTCCCAGGGTACATTATTTAGGAGGGGGAACTTCATCTCTCACCCCAGTGAGACCTAACAGCATGATGTAAATACACTTGAGACCAGTTAAACTTTCTTTCAAGGATCTCATGCAATTTTAAGATTTTTTGGATACATTTTAAAAGATAAATTTTAAAAAGCCCGTTGCTACGTGAGGTGTGCTCAGAACGTGAAACATTTTTGGTAATGATCAATCTGATCTGTATTGATACAAGGTCAGCAGCATGGGCAGTGCCAGATGTCCCACCTTTGCAGACTCCTCCAGGAGGAACTGTAGAAGGCATGTGGGCAAGACAATATTTATGATGAAGCTTGATCATGTAAATCTGGTGACTGAAGTGGTGAACCTGTTTGTAACAGCATGTGTTGTACCAGACCTTTATTTAGGTGAAGATGAACAAAATTTTGTTCGTTATATTTGCACTGATTTTTCCTTAGAAGCATCATTGTTTGATATTCTAAGCCTCTTTTGCCTCATAAGTGAATTATACAGGCTTCTGATGGGACAGTGCAAGCATCATTCAAACCTTGAAACCATTTTTCCACAGGAACAAATCTGCATGTGCTAATTTTTAATATGTAATGACATTATTAAGATAAATTACCTTCCCATTTCTTTCCTTGAAGAATTATATGATTCTCTTACTTCTAGGCAAGACCTCCCAAGCACATAAACAGTGACAAAAAGATGACATTCAGAGCAATATCACAATTTTTATGTAAAATGCCCCTATGAACTAACAGGCTTTTCCTATCTTACCTTGCAAATAGTTTATATGGTATTAAATTTAAGATACTGCAATCACTCTGTTAATCTCTTTTTTGATGTTACCAGAGTCCAGGGCTTGCAGTTTCCTGAAACAAGTATGAAGTATTTCAAGATAAAAATTCAAAAGCTAACAAGAAAGATATTTTAAGATTTCCTTTATGTCTCAGTGCTCAGTATTATGCCAGATTTGGCCCCAAGTTATGGAGATTTTAGGCAATAGTTTCCCCATGCTTAAATTTTAAAAGTAGTTGCCATAGCAACTGCCAGACACACCATATGGTGTGTCTGTTACCTCCAAGATAACAGAGCAATTTCTAAAGAATTTTCTTTACAATATGTTATGAACCTTTGTACTTTTTTACAATTTTTCAGAGTGCAGTATAAGGTACTGTTGTTCCCTGACATTCTCTTCAAGTTGAATGCTCATTTTGTAACTATCTCTTTCGTATTAGGCAAATATTTCCCTCTCTTCCTTGTCTTTTTATTCTCCCAATATTCAGCAAAACATGAAAGAATAAAGTGAGGAAAAGGAGACACCTATTAAGTTTTATCTAAAATTTTCCTTAGTTTCTTCTTAGGTAGAATGCTACCTCTTCTTCACAGTGACAATCCAAAAGATTGCTCTTAAGAGCAAGAGACAGAATACTGAAAAAGGTAAATATTATTATTAAAGCTTCCCTAATACATAGGCGCTGGGCAGTCAGACCTTTTGCAGACCTATATGTGGCCTTCAGTGCTTTCAATCCCATACTTGCCCACTTTCTCATCTCCAATGAAGAATTAATATCTGTGCAAAGTTGTTTCAAACAAGAGGAACTCAGAAACACACCCATCACCTAGGGTCACTTGTGAGCAGGATGACACTCACTAACTTCCTTTGCTTTTCCAAGAAGATCCTACTGTCCAGCCCAGCCCCCAGCAGTCAGACATACCAGTGCTTGCCTTGCCTTGGAAAACCACTCACAGACTCAGGAAATATGGGAAATAGGCCTTAATTCCTCCACCTGCCCCTTTGTGGATGTATAGGCTGAGACAGGATTAAAAGAATAGTTACTAGGATACGCAGTAATGTTCTGTGCTGTGATTCTCTGTCCCCTGAGTCCTTCATGCTGACAACTTGCTGCAGTTAAGGCATCTTCTGCATAGATCTTCTAAAAAATTAAAAAATAAAACTTCACCATACCAGGATGTATGAGTGCACATTTAATTCTCCCCCTGAGGAGAAGCCAAGAAAGAGAATGAACCACTCATTACATACTTAAATTAATGCACAGCTACAAGGTGCTGATGCTATCCTGATGATAAAAGATAATGTAAGAGTAGAATATAACAGTTTAAAGGGGACTTTGCATGTTTGGGGTTGTCAGATGTTTTGGTTTGTTTTTTTTTTCCTTTATTTATTCTTCATTTACCATGGCTACTTCTCAGGAAACGGATAATCATTCTGTAATTGGAACTGTGTGTGATTGCCTTCAAGAAACACTTGCCTAAACTTTTTGCAAAGAAGCATTTGTATTTCACTAACAAGTTGCATTGTTAATTGAAGCAATTAATAATTTAGTTTTAATTTTTTTAAATCCACTTTTTCTGCCTGGGCAAGGGAAGAAAGACCAAAAAGCATAGGAGCAGGTACTATTTCTGGGCATGTGTAGCTTTCACCAAAAGCTGAATGACTGCTGAAGGAAAAACAGGAGAAATTTTGCTGCTAAAAAAGACTCATGACAGCATTTTTTCCCTAGTAATAGCAGTTGAAGTTAACTAATAACCATAGTTACAGAAAAAGCAATGTCAGTAACTTCAGGTTTTATCTGCTAAATGGCATGTAAGGGAGGGTCATGTGTGAGTTTCACCTCATTGTAGTTACACAGTATCAATTCATTAGCCTGGACAATTCAGGAGAAGTAAAGTACTTAACTGTGTTCTGACTGATGGGAGGATGATGAGAAAATATGATAAATATGTTAATTTAATAAGAAATACACTGTATATTGTATATTAAATAATAGTTGTGATGAACATTCTATAGTGTAAGAAGATACAGTTGTCATTCACCATGCCTCACTTTTACTTATACTGTAGGTAATATAGTACAGATATAGATCATGAGTTAAGGTCACGTCAATACTCATGAATGTAATGTTTCTCTTAAACTGCATTTCATGGGTTCTTACGGCTTAGTTTGCTTTGACAGCTCATGGATGACATTATCTGTTGCATGAAACACGTGCATGATGTTAGGGTCTTCACAGATCCTAAAAAGAACAGTTGATCTGTCTCCTTCTTAGTCACTTCCTCTTTCCACTTAATCCTGTTTTTTCCTAATTCTTTGCTTAGCGATGATCAATCACAATCTCTATGGACAGTGGCTCTCTGTGCCAGGCAGCCACTGGGCCACAGGGTGCACAAGGATGCGTTCATTCAGTCTTAAGAATCAAAAGTGAAGGGGAGATCTTACTGATGTCTTAAGCTATCAACTAGGAGGCTGTCAGAATAGAGTCAGACTCCTTCTAGGGTGCACAATATCAAGGTGAGAGGCAGTGGACACAAATTGCAACACGGGAAATTCCAATAGGACGTTAGGAAAAGTATTTTCACCGTAGTCAAATGATGGAATAGGTTTCCAGAGAAGTTGAGGCATTGCCAGCACTCAAAATTCAAATCAGGGAAGGTACGAAGTAAACTATCGAGGTTGGTCTTGCTTTGAGGCAGCCGTGTGACCTCAAAAGGTCTCTTCCAACCTAAATTACGTGGTGATTCTGTGATTCTATTCAACTTCAGTTCAGGAGAGCTCAGCAGGCAGTGTTTGTCATTGAAGGAACGACTCTAATTGAAAATCTGAGTATTCCTGAAAGAATAGGTCCCTCTTGTAAGTGAAAGGATGTGATTTATCCTAAAGTAGTTTGTGTCACAGAGGGCGAGGTTGGTATTGTTCTCTTTTAGATGTATTTTTTTCTCTATTGGCATAGAGCATGTTGAATTTAGTGGAGTTATTCCTGATGAAAATATATATAGCACAGAATCAACTCCTAAACACAAATGCACCAAAAATAAAACAACTGATAAGTTTCCTTTCAGTATGGCTTATTCTATTTCAGGAAACAAGAACTCAAGAAGTTACATTCAAAGACCCTCTATAATTATGTGTAAGTGCAGTATATTGCTACAGCATATTAGTGGCTCCATGTAAACATATTTCCCCCCTGAATTGTTATAAACAGGCACACCATAACCTCATTTTTAGCTTTTTTCTACATTATAAATTCATTTTTCTCTTTGCAAAATGTCACTTTCTTTCCAGCAGGTTAGTCCCAGGAGGTCTGGTAACTACAATTACTCCATTTAAATATTCCACATATCTGTCAAGACTCAAAAGAATTCTGTAGTGTCAGTTTAAATATAAATATATATAATTCTAGTTAATAATCATCACTTCAAGTCTGTTATGAAAACTGTATTACTCATTCAGAGTGCATGTGATGCTGTGTATGTATGCAGCATTTGCTGCAGCATTTTCATTGATTTATTGTTTAAAAAACCAACCATACTAACTGCACCACATCAGTGATCTCATGCAGAAAAGAATGCTCTTCAAAGTTAAACTTGTCTATGTTTTATTCTAATTACTTAAGGAAAGAGCAGTAGACATTTCCTACCTTTGTATATAGAGAAAGCTGAAAATGTACATAATACTGTAAAAGCAAATGCTAGCAAAACATATGTGATACTTCTCATTTGCATATCATTTCCATCTAAAGAAAATACTTTTCTTTACCAATGACCAGATCTTTATTTTTTCTTGGTAGGAGATAGGAAGGTTTATGGGTGTTGGCAGTTTTCTGCCACCTTATAAATAGCCTGAAATACTACACAGTTAAAAGCCAAACATCTTAATGGCTTAGAAACTAAAATTGTAGTGTTGATCAAAAAGGGGTAGCAGTTTGTAAGTTGAATGTGCTCATCAGTTCTTTATTTACTTTGGCTACTAGAATAGCCCTTGCAGTACAGGTGAAAGTATAACTGTTTTTTCAATGAAAGTTTTAAAGTAGCAGAATGAATATCCCAGCAAACACAATTAATACCAATGAACAGCATTTCAAAGCTTTTAATCTCCATGGCAACCCACCTCAGATTCTTCAATAAAATGCCACTTCACATGCACACAAACATGTTCAGTTATGCACACCTACCATATGTAGATAAATATCACCAGGGCTGTGCAACCTAAAACTATATATAATACCACTGATGTCTTTCTCTTGGAAAACTAATCAGTCAGCTTTCCTGTTAAAAACTTGATTTGTATCCTTCTGTTTATATTCACTTTTGAATAGACAAAAGGCAAAGAGGTACATAAATATACGGCTCAAATATATAAGGACAGACCTTGAGTTCTGGCAAATAGCAAAAGTACCTGATACGTAAAAAAAAAATTGGTGAATAATTCCAAAGACCTACACAACAGAATCAGAAATTGCACAGCAGAATTATTCACAGTACTCGTTCTGCCTCTGAAAGGAAACCATTTACTTAAATATTTTAAGCAGAATGCGCACTGAGCTGCGTGAGTAAGGATCTAATTATTGATATGAGTCATCTATTGATGTAAATGTGGCTCATACCTAATACCTGAAAAGTCACAACAGATGTCTTCAAAACTGTCCCAAGACCAAAGTTTAATTCAAGTCATTTCAGGACAACCCTGCCTCAGAGACCTGCCAAGACATACGTGCTGCCACTTGCCTGGTTTGTGATACTGCGTTCACAAAATTCAGTAATCATAGTCTGTTGCCTTACCTGTTTTGTGCAGGACTGGTTCCCTGGACTGCCATTGCTGCCCCAACCTTAGTATACCTCCTGGAGTGATGAACCACATCAGTGCAGAATGCAGTATTGTCAGAAATGGAGGAAAAATGTATGCTTATGCCTGAAAATGCCCCTGGTTAAACTTTCCCATGCATGACCTGAATGGATCACTGTAGCTGCAGCTCATACACTCCTCTATCCCATGGCTTCCAAGGTCAGCATGCCCCCTCCCCTAGCCCTCTGAAGCCTCTGCTCCAGCAAGTCTTGTCAGCTTTTCTAAATAACCTGTTTTAATAGTCTCTCATCTCCAGCACCCCTAATCAGTCACAACAGACTTTTAGCCAAGTTCCGCTTTACAAACTTCAAGTATGATTTACACTTCCCACACTTCTGTGCAAGATAATAATTGTTGACAAACCGTCCAAATCTCTTTTTCCTGCCTTTACCCAAGGTATGTCAAAGGGTAGTCTAGCCATCAGTATCAATTCTGATTGAAGCACTTTATACACACCCAAAAAAAAGAGAAGAAAAATTTAGAGGAAGTGATACCCAGGACTTTGGACTCCTTTCTAATAAGCTAGAGTGGAAAAACAAGGCATACTTCTGAAATCCTTTAGTAATCACTAAGCTATGTAAAGATGTGGAATGAATAGAAAAGGAGGAAGACTTGAGGCACCATGTCCTGGAGTAGGACTGATAAAGGAGCTACACCAATGGAGACTGGTTTTGTGTACCTGAGGCTGATAAGGACAAGGCAAAGGATGGACTGAGCACCTGTGTGACTGAGTTCAAGTATCAGGCACAGTGATGAAGACTACTGAAGACTACCAGAGGACCCCTGACAACCATCCAGGGTCTCAGGTAGGCACTGTGCTATGGACATTTGCAGATGTTCATGACCTCCAGGAAATTTATTGAGTACGTTAATCACTTCCTGGGAGACTAATGAATATGCATAATCCAACCTGTATGTAAATTTTTATCTCGGACAGCAAGGGGCACACACCTTCAGTGCTGCAATAATCTAATCTCCAGAATTGAATCTTTGACAGTTTTTGGAAACCATACTTTAAATATCAGAAGTTTTCAGCTGTGGGAATAGCCTTCTCTGTGGTATCCCAGGCCATCTCCTTCTCTCTCAAGAGTCCGATCATCAGAAAACCTTTTATTCCAACTTTCATTTGAGATTAAAAACCTTATGAACAGATAGCAAAAACCTTTCATTGCCACCTGTGTTTCTATTGGAAATTTAATATAGGGAGGAGCCATGGGTTTTACATGAGATGAGCTCTCAAGGCCTAGTGCAGGTTATTAGAATATCTAGCCATGCAACTCATAGCAAGATTAAGTACCTCCTTCCTACTAAGTAAGTTTAGGTGTTAAACAAATGCTTAACTTAAAAAAAAAAAAGTTTTATTTGTTCATTTCTTAGCTACTGCATCATGCATTTAATTCCCAAGTCAAAATTACAGTTTCTCTAGGATGCTAATGACATTTACAGGGCCTACAATTAAATAAACAGAAGATAATTTGCCATCTCTCAGTGTCTTGTCCCTGTAAAAATTACATGCTGTACTTCTACAGAAATTTATCTTGTCTTCTGCTTAGTTTGTTACCTACAGAGAAAAAGTTTTAGGTACTTTTTATGTCTTGTAGCTGTAGTCTCTAAACTATCTGTAATTGCTTTCAATGAAAAAGAGAACTATAATGGGAATAGCTTTATTGTCATATTTTTACTAGTGGGTGTGAGAAGTGATTTAACTTACAGGTACTGATTATTTAATTGTATTGATACAGAGCACACAGCCTACCATGACTAGTGAATCATTCAGACTGACAAGAGGAGGTGTAAAAATTCTTCTTGCTTCTATTCTGCCACATGCTTCCAGTTTTACAAAGGAAAAAGCTTTATTCATAGGTGGGGGTTAGTAAGCCATTAAAATTCTTGATAACAGCTATGAATGCTTAAAGCAAACACGTCAAATCTATATGGCATTATTCTGAAATTAATTGTATAGTGAAATAAACTATTCCAAGAGATGACTATCTCATCTGATACACAATATATATAGCTGGTTCCATACCTACACATGGTTTAAAAATAATCTTCATAAACTTCATAAAATACAGGTTCTATATAAATTGCTTCTTTTCATGCGTGCTGTTTGTCAGTGTGTGACCTTTATTCAGCACACTGGCTGCATAAACCCATTTACTTGTTTAGATGTGAAAAGACACCACAAACTATTAAAGTCTCCGCTAAATCATTATGTATGAAAGTAACTGCCCTGTGTATTTTTAAACCTATGGCCCTGCAGCATGATTAAACATGAATTTAGACTGCAAAATAATTGTGCTTTGGACAATACTCGATCAAAAATCATTAGTTGAATTTAGGTAAATTCTCAGTCTGGCTTTCAGCAACTTAAATAGCCACCTAGAGATAGGCTTGAATATGACTGCTTAAGGTCCACAGTAATATTATACAGCAATAGTAGGACTCAGATTTTAGATATAAAACAAAGCGCAGGCTTTTGGTTCAGAAAAAGTCTGGTTTTCTTTATGTTTGTCACTAAACACAAGATGATGAAAAGCAAGCAAGGAATCCACATAAATAAATATGTTTCTTTTCAGTGTAACTTTTCGATGAGACGATAGAAGTCACCTGCTTTCTATAAATACAATTTTGAAACGTTACAGTAAGTAATAGATTTAAAAGTTATACCTTTAAAATTGTTTTTCTATAGTATTTAAATAGTAATGTATCTTTGTTTGTGTGGGTTTTTTCACTACGTGCTAAATATACACAAAATTGTTATCTTCTATTTCTAGTATCATTTTAAAATCTTTTAGCAATATAAATGAATGCTCTAAGAAGCTGGGTAAAAGTAATATCCTGAAAGCATTGACTGCCTAGTAGCAGAAACATAAAGTGCAAGATGAGATTTTTCTTTACCAACAGAATAAACAATATAAGATAAGAGTTGTGCTAGAAGAGATCCAGCATGCATAAAAGAGTTCTGAACTAGTGATGATATTCACTAAATAGTGAGAGGGTTCCTTTTAAGTAATGCCACGTGCTTGTTTTGCCAGAAAAGAAGAGGTTTTCTTCAGCAAATTACTAAAAATCTGCCAGGTACTCGTAGTTCAAGAAGAGCAATGTTGTTGAAGGGAAATCTTTTCTCCCTGTTTTGTTTTGTACAAAAGAAAACCACAATGGGTCTGCCTTCAGGGCAAAAATCTAGAAAAAAGAGTAAGTTGAGAATGGCTGCATATTTGCAGAACTTCACAAGTTGCACATCAGTAATGGCCAATGGGAAGAAAGCTGGCACATTTGGACAACTCTTTGGTGAAAACAAGCTTTATGGAATAAATAAGAATTTTTTTGCTGGCTATCTGTCTTCACATAAGGAAGCTATTCTCAGTATTGTGCCATGAACAAAAATTACTACACTTTCACTTGGATGATATTTGAAATTAAAATAACCCTAGTCTAAGGTGAAGTTTGCAGATCCTGACAAAAAACTTTGTTCCAGTAAATTTAGAACAGCTTACTTAAAACAGCTGGGATTTCATGACTTTTAATGATTTCTAAGTTACTTTTCAGAACAGTGCATAACAGTATTTTTATTTAAACATGAACTAAAATTATACAGATGGCAACTTACCCTATTTATCTATTTATAATTACTAAAAAGGATGAAACCACTAGAATTGAGCTTACCTTTTGAAATTACAGGATTGAAGAGAATCATAAGAACAACTCAGAGACATGAATAGGGAATGTGAGCATTGATACAGGATGTTGTAAGTCTGATAAAGAATTCTATTTAAATACTGTTATTCAGCATCAAATTGTAAAAATATTGTAGATGCAGTGAAAAATCATAGAATTGTAAAGCTTAAAGAACAAATAATGTAATTATAACAAGATACAGGTGGGCTACTTAAATTATCATATTCCACTTAACAACTCAGTGATCATAATAATTTTGCAACCCTATTATATCTGCAAAGATGAAGTATAATTTAGAAAATCATTGACTCCATCTAGTGGTGATTTTCTGTAATTTTCACTTGCAGTTCTGCTTCAGTAGGGAATTATGCTCCAATCTTTGACTCTAGTTTGCCCCACTTAAACAAACCGGAATAAAAACAGCAGTCCACTTGATTGGTATAGGAAAATCTTTCAGACTTTTTATGGCATTGAAACAAATCAGTTTCAAAACCTGTGCTTAAGAGTTTAATCTTTTAACCATAAAAGAACCAATTTATAGTCATGCCCATATCTCTTCCAAATCTATTTTAAAATCTGTCACAAAGAAAGTCAACATTATTTTTCATACACTTGGAAAAGTGTATGTTTCTCATTTTAGGAAAAGAGACAATTTTGGCCAGTGCCAGAATGTAGAAAAGAACCTGAGCCTGCCTGATCAGGGTTCTCCCCGCAGAGAACCAGGATAAGGGAGGAAGTCTTCCTCCTTGGATGTTTTTGGCTCCGATCAATGACAAACTGGTGGTGACTGGCACTTGAAGCCCAAAAAGGCCTAATAAAACTGTTTAGAGACAGAGTTTTAAGCCTTTAAACAGTAAAAGGTATTTATTTGCAGATCCGGGGAACTCCCAGCTCACGCTGGACAAAGAGTTCTGCCCCAGAGGGAAAGGGCTGGGGTATTTATACAGTAAAAGGGGAGGTGACATACATATTCACAAGTTTGCAACATAGAATTATAATATTCATGACAGGCTGAGTCCAGGCGGAGTCTGGGTCATGTCGGGGGGTCTCTGGATGAAGTAAGAAATCTTTCCCGAAACTTGAACTCTTTATCTCTCCTGTTTTCGATGACTTCGTCCTCTTGTTACAGAGCAAAACTGGACCCTTGTGATAATTTCTCCCTTATCTGCTGGTTATGGCTGCCTCATCCTGTCTCCGTGCAGGTGTTTGCACTCCCCCGGTGCCTAGCTAGCCTTGGCAGTGCCTTGTTTTGAGAACAAGACCTACACTTTTACAGAAGTTAATCCCCTCGCTGCCCAGTTGGCCTTGGCAGTGCCTTGTTTTTAAAAGCAAGATCTGTACTTACAAGACAGAAGATGTTCACACTGCTTTAGTGGAAAGTTACAGGAATTAACCCGGTCAGGAGTTAACCCTGTCAGGGTCTTTCTCTGTTTCACTGTCTACAGAGGGCTTAATTTGCTCAGTCTTCCTGGCTGGGTAGCCTGTAATAGACCCCCACTATGATATCACCTGCTTCTTTCTTCCCTTTAACCCATAAGCTGACCCATAAGCTCTTGGTCAGCTCTTCATTCATTCCCAGGCAGAGCTCCATGGACTCCAGCTGGTCACTGATGTAGTTTGTAACAGCCCCCCCCTTCATTTTCTCCTCTGTCCTTCCTAAAGGACACATCCATTCCCACACTCAGCTGTAGGGGTCATGCCCTCAAACATTTTTCTATATTTATGTACAATTTGGACAAGCAGCAGCACCCTCTTCTAAACATCTGAAGAATGGTAGGCTGTCTGTAACTGTAAATCACTTACAGTCTATAACTAAGTCATGGCATAGTTTGTTAAGTTTTCAGGGGCCAACAATGATTTCAGTATTTTATACTCAATTTGCATGGTTATATATCAATGAAATTAAACAGGTAATATATTTAGGTCTTTATTCTTTATGTTTTTTAAAATCGTGGCCTCTGTTGGTTCTTTTGTTTTCACATAACCCTTTGAAAAGTACTAGCTCCCTATTTACCACAACACAGGAGTGTTTTTTCCATGTTCTTCTCTATTATCTTTTATGGTCTTTGTTTGGATGTTTTGATCTGAAATCACTTCTGACTGATCTCGGTTTCTTTTGAACTCAAACATGCCACCTCTTGCCAGCAGGAACTTCCTCACAAAACAGCAATTTCAGGTCTCCTGGTACTGGGTTGCTCAGATAATAAGGAGGTATGTGAGCAGCAGTGGTTAGGGGTGATATTTCTCCTGCTGTGAGACTGTGTGGCTTCAGCCCACAGAGCTCATCTGCTGCCTGCATTGCTGTTCATTCTGGGTCAGGAGCTTAATGTGTCTATATAAATGCAGTACCTCTCTGTTCCATTCCTTGGCCTTTCAGACAGGACATAAGCTGAATGGCTTATAATTTTTATTTCCCAAGCTAGAAGTTTAACTGATGCTTCTCTTTTGATGTATCTGCTGAGGGCAAGGCAATTGCATTGGGTAGATGAACTCTGGGGGAACAACCATGATATTGAGCAGAAAGTGACCCCTTCTGCAGCTGAGAAAGCACTTAGAATTACCTTTTCTACATGTGATAACCAGTTTTAATTTATGTATCCATGTGTACCTATGTTTTTTTCCTTGCTTGCTTATTGAGATTTTTAGGCTAATTTAAAAAAAAGAAAAAAAACCTGGAAGTTTTTCCTTTTTCATCATACAATGACAGAATGGTTTGGGTTGGAAAGGACTGTAAAGATCATCCAGTTCCAACCCCCCAGTCACGGGCAGGGCCACTTCCCATGAGATCAGGTTGCTTAAGGCCCCATCCAACATGGCCTTGAACAATTTTTAGGGAAAGGGCAACCACAACTTTCCTGGGCAAGCTGTTCATCCCCAATATAAATGAACAAACTCTACATGGTAGATGTAAAAGTTCTGGTTTTTCTGTTTTGCTTGAATAGTTTATGCTTTGGTTTATGCTTGGAAGTTGTATTTAAATGCCAGTAATACTTGCCTTTGTAGAGTCCTTAATTGCAGACTGTGGGTGATGCTGATGGTGCTTTATGAAATATTTTATTAAGATGCAAACAGCCACCTCCAATATCTTTTCCAAGATCCTGGTTTTTAAAGGACAGGAGAACACTGTTAGGTCATAAAGAGAAGCATCTTATATGGCTTTTTTCCAGCACTCTGATTTTGTTTCTTTAAAGAGAAATGCTTTTGGTTCAGAAAGTTGTAAAATATTACAAAGGAAAGTGGTACCTTTTTGTACTGCAAATAGCTTTAAGAAAAATAGGTAGCTGAGAAAATATTTTGGTATTTTTCTACCACATACTTCTAATGTTGAAGTCTTTCTGTATCTGGTAAATCTTTATAATAGATTAAGGTTTCTTGAAAGGTTCATTTGAACGTGCAACTATTTTATATAATTTGGGAGGCAGGTAACTTTGCTTGCAAAATTCCTAACCCACATCAGGCAAAAATCTGAACAGGTTAAGGAGAATACAAAACATTTTCTTGGAGCAGTTAAATAAAATACTTAAAAGTGGGCGTGGGTTGGTGCAAACTTAGCAACTAGACTTACATTTTTGGTGTTATATAAACAAGAATATCCAAATACTATAAAATAAACACAAATACTATAAATAAGAATATCCAAAATTACTTCATCTGTGTCAAATGCTTTTGCATGTCAGTTATTGACCTTTAGATTTGACACTGCTTTTTTTTCTATAGAGTAAGGTAGATCACTGCGTAGTGGCAGTGTAAACTTCTTTGTGTTGTGCTGCCACTGTGATTCAGTTGTACACTGGTGGGGACTGTGTAAGCAGATTGGGTACTAAAGTCTGATGAGTTTTACATCATCTCATCAGGCTGCAAACATGCTTCCTTGTAATGGCTAAGGTACTGACCTCCTCCTCTAAGTTATAAAATGAAAAAATACCATTTCATTTCTAATGTCAGCATAGAGTGTGAAAAAGAAAAAGATTCTGACAGGATTAACTCCTGTAAGAAGAGGAGATCAGGCCAAGCTGTTTGTGTGAATTTACTTAATGTAGAATTAAAACTTGTAATATATGTTAATGAATTTGTATTCATAACCAGTAAAATTCAGGGTTAAACTGAGAAAGAAGTGAACAAAGAAGCTGAGACATGTCATTTTCCACTAGAACAATGTAACCAAATACAAGGCCCTAACGGGATTAACATCTGTCTCGGAGATAATTAAAGGTGTAAGTCTTGTAAGGATGAGGCAGCCATAACCAGCAGATAAGGGAGAAATTATCGCAAGGGTCCAGTTTCGCTCTGTAACAAGAGGACGAAGTCATCGAAAACAGGAGAGATAAAGAGTTCAAGTTTTGGGAAAGATTTCTTACTTCATCCAGAGACCCCCCAGACTCCGCCTGGACTCCGCCTGTCATGAATATTATAATTCTATGTTGCAAACTTATGAATATGTATGTAACCTCCCCTATAAATACCCCAACCCTTTCCCTCTGGGGCAGAACTCTTTGTCCAGCGTGAGCTGGGAGTTCCCCGGATCCGAAAATAAATACCTTTGCTGTTTAAAGGCTCAAAACTCTTGTCTCTAAACAGTTTTGCTTGGCCTTTTTGGGCTTCATTTTGGCGACCCAGATGGGACTGGACTCCGTCGTGCCGTGATCTAGGGGGGGCCCGGTGGCGTTTTTGGGGCCCCCCAACGAATTCTGTCGGATAAGCCTCCCCTGCTCCCTTGGCTCCTACGCGACGATGGACACCAGACCTTCCTCATACTGAAAAGGTTTTTATATATATATATTTGTTTGGGTTTTGAGGCCTCCAGGGAAAGGCAGGTTCGAGTCCTCCCAGGATTTATAGGGGTTCGAGTCCCCCAGGATTTACGGGGACGCGGGGGACACCCCCAGACTGGCAGGTTTGAGTCCAGGCCAGGTCTGAGTCCCTTTTCAGGGTTAAGCAGTTCGAGTCTGGTCAACTCTGATTCTTAAAGAGAAGGGTTCGAGTCCCTTCCGGGGTTCGAGTCCCCAGGAGAACTGTATGGTATTGATAACGGGCTTCTGTTAATGCTGTGATTGTTGATTCTGGGATCCCTCGTTTATATGTTGGTTGTTGATTGTGCTATCTTGTTGCGCCGCTTTTCCGAGAATTAAGTGTCTTGAGTGTTTGTTGCGCAGCTTTTTAAGAGAATTAAGTGTTTTGAGTGATTACGCGTCCCTATCGAAGAAAAGTTTTATAGCTTTGTCTTCGGGGGGGGGTCGCGGGGGCTGCTGCGGCACCGGCAGGTGTTTGCGGTCTGTAGCGACCTCTTGTGACCCTATGCGGTAGAGCAACATGTGAATTCTGTGTAAATTTTACTTGTGCAATGTGTGTGAATGAAAGTGAGTGACTGAGACGCAATATAATTGCGCGTGGATTGTTGGAACGAGTAAAGTTAAGTAAAGTGTTGATATCTGGAAAGAATTTCGTAACTTAGAGAGAGAGAAAGGGAGAGAGCGCCTTTTTAGCTGTAATATCTCAAGTGGACATAATGGGGGCTGAACAAAGTAAGGAAATTAATACCAAAACCCCCTTGGGATGCATTTTAAAGCATTGGAAAGAACTTGGTGGAATTCTGGAGGGAAATATGAGGAAAAAGACACTTGTGAAATATTGCCAACTAGCCATCCATATTACACCAGGGCAGCTGAGTGAAGAGATAGGGAAAAGGAGGCAGAAATGGCAAGGATAGAAGTAGAAAGGGCAAAACTAGAAGCAGAGAGAGCAAGAGTAAAAGCGGAAGCTGAAATAGAGAAGGCAAAACTAGAAGCAGAGAGAGCAAGAATAGAAGCAGTGAAAATAAAAGCAGAAGCAGGTAGGACAAAAGCTGATAAGGTAAAAGACGAGGCAGATACAGGGGTGAAAGAGGTGAAAGCTCAGACAGGAGAAGGAAGAGTTGAGGAAGAGAAAGATATCCCACAAAGCTATACGATAGCCCCCCCCCCCCCGACAAGTAATCCCGGCTGTAGGAGAACAAGCACAAGTAAAAATACCATTTACCATGAGTGACCTTAACAATTGGAGGGAGGAAGCGAAAAATCTTAGGAAAGACCCAGAAGGGGTCGCCAGAAGGTTTGAATTGACTGCAAAGAATTTAGACGTCGATTGGGGGGATATTGATCTGATGCTGTCAGAATTAACAGAGATGGAAAAAGAACTTGTTTTAAAAACTGGAAGGGAACATGCGGCATTGCTACCGGGTCAGGTAGATATCATTTTTCCAACAAGCAATCCAAACTTGGATCCAAACAACTCGGCCCAATATGATTCATTGCTGCAATACAGGAGGTTAATTACACAGGGCTTACGAAAAGCAATACCGAGGGTGATAAATTGGAGAGCCCTATATGAAGTTAGACAAGGACAGAATGAAACACCGGCAGAATTTTTGGACAGACTTAGAGCAGCGATGAGACAATATACCCCCTTAGATCCTGGGTCAGAACAAGGCAAGCAACAATTATGGGGCAGTCTAGTGCATATATCAGAAGGAAATTGCAAAAACTTGAACATCCTGCTGATAAAAGGTTAGAGACCTTAATGAACGAAGCCTGGAAAGTATACAATAATAGGGAGAGAGAAAAGGAAAAGAAGGAGAGTCAGAACCTTGCAAGGATCATTGCAACAGCACAATCGACTACAAGATTCCCAGAGACAAATCTTAGGGGTACAGGGCATGGGTATGCCATGAGAGGAAGAGGAAATTTCCAGCAAGCAAGAGCAGCCCCAGATCAATGTTTCTGTTGTTGGCAGATAGGACACTGGCAACGAAATTGTTTTGCTTGGCCTTTTTGGGCTTCAACAGGAGCAGCTTCGGATGGTCCTTGTGGGCGATTTCAGTCACCTCAAAAATCTGTTAAAGGGACAACACAGCAGGGCATAGGATATTCCTGGAATGCATTGATGGCAATATCCTTCTCCTAGTGGTAGAGGAACCAATAAGAAAAGGTGCTACACTAATTTTTTTTTTTTCACCAGGGATGGGCTGGTGGACAACGTGAAGCTTAAGGGCTCAGCTGCAGTGACCATGGAATGGTGGAATTAAGGATCCTGAGGGCAACAAGGAGGGTGTGCAGCAAGCTCACTGCCTTGGACTTCAGGAGAGCAGATTTTGACCTCTTCAAGCATCTGCTTGGTAGGGTACCATGTAATAAAGCCCTAGAGGGAAAAGGAACCCAAGAAAACTGGATTCTTCCAAGTTCAGAAGAGAATGGCAGACAAGAATGCCAGTAGGCCTTTGAGGATGAACACAGAGCTCCTCGACACACCCAAAACATAAAAGGGAAGCCTACAGCGAATGTAAGCAAGGACAGGTAGCCTGGGAAGAATACTGAGAAATCCTCCAAGCAGTCAGGGATCAGCTTAGGAAAGAAGATGCTCTGATAGAATTAAATCTGGCCAGGGACATCATGGGCAACAAGAAGAGCTTCTAAAGGTTCATCAGTGATAAAAGAAATAGTAGGAAAATGTGGGCCCTCTCCAGAGGGAAACAGGAGTCCTTACTGGTTGTGAAAGATATGGAGAAGGCTGAGGTACTCAATGCTTTTTTTGCCTTGGTTTTCACCATCAAGGTCTCTAGCCCCACCCCCAAATTTCAGAAAGGTTTCAGAAGGGAAAGGCAGGGCCTGGGAGAAGGAAGATGCACCCACTGTAGAACAGCAGGTTCAAGACCATGTAAGGAATCTGAAAGTGCACAAGTTCATGAGACCTGATGAAATCCATTGGCAGCTTCTGAGGGAACTGGAGGGTGATACTGCAGAGCTGCCTTTCAAAATATTTCACAAGTCATGGCTGGCTGGTGAAGTTCCGACTGGCTGGAAAAGGTGAAAAAAAGGGAAAAAAGGAAGACCTGGTGAACTACAAGCCAGTCAGTCTCCCCTTGCAAAAGATCATGGGCACATCTTCCTGAAGGCTCTGCTAAGGCACACAGAAAATGTGGAGGTGGTTAGTGACAACCAATGTGGCTTCACTAAGGCAAATCCTTCCTGACAAATTTGGTGGCATTTTATGATAAGGTCCCAGAGTCAATGGAAATGAGAGAGGAGCAACTGATGTCATCTACCAGGACTTATGCAAAGAGTTCAACACTGTCCTGCTTGACATCCAGGTCCCTAAATTGGCAAGATACAGATTCAATGGATGGACCCCTTGCTGGATAAGGAATTGACTGGACGGTCATACTCAAAGAGTTGTGGTCAGTGGCTCAGTGTCCTAATGGACCCCACTGGTGAGTGGCATTCCTCAAGGGTTGGTATTGGGACCATCTCTGTTTAACATTTTTGTTGGTGACATGAATACTGGGACAGAGTGCACCCTCAGCAAGTTTGCTGATGACACCCAAGCTGTGTGGTGTGGTCAGCACACTGGAGGGAAGAGATGCCTTGGCAGGCGTGAGAGGTGGGCCCATGAAAAACTGCATGAAGTTCAACAAGACCAAGTGCAAAGTACCAGTACCTGAAGAGAGCCTACAGGAAAGCTGAGGAGGGACTTTTTACAAGGGCGTGTGGTGATAGGACAAGGAGCCACAGTTTCAGACTTAAAGAGGGTTAGATTTAGGTTAGACATTAGGAAGAAATTCTTTCCTGTGAGGGTAGTTAGACACTGGAACAGGTTGCCCAGGGAAGTTGTGGCTGCCCCATCCCTGGAAGTGTTCAAGGACAGGTTGGATGGGGCTTTGTGGGAGGTGGGAGGTATTCCTGCCCATGCAGAGCGGGGTTAGAAGTAGATGATCTTTTAAGGTGCCTTCCAACCCAAACCCTTCTATAATTCTATGAAGTAGGGATATGTGGAATATTCAATTTTTCTGAGGATATCTGACTGACACTGTTCAATACACAAGACTTGGACATCATATAAGGAAAAGGAATTAAGCCCCAGATACACAAACTCAGAAGGTAAGTGAGGCAACACCAAGGAGTGGAAATCTGAGACCATTGATGGGCCAATGGAGGAACCACTCAAAGCCTTGAGGAGAGAACTGGAACTTCCTAATAGATAACGGGGAAGTTTATCAAGTCTTTCAGGGGAAAGCAAACTTATTACAAGATATTTGAGGGCCTTTGTGTGATTGTGCAAAATGCTTTATGGAATTTTTAGGGAAAAAAACCTGTTGTGGTAAACAAGCTGCTGGTCAGCACAGTTACCTAACTAGGTTGTAGCCATGTTCATAGGTAAGGTCTCTGTTCCACCTGTGTGTGCAGTGAACTTCAATCCAGGAGGACTGGCAAGCAAAGTAAGCAGTCTGGAACCTAGTCCCTGGAGAGAGCTTGGGTCTTTGGGTCAAGTACTCCAGACACTCTAGGTTTGGCAGGAGAATTACCAGTGGTATTGGAGAGACCTGTCTGGGTAGGGGATGATGGGGTGGGAGCTGAGCCACTGACCCCGTCAGGCAGGTGGGTGGGTGGGTGGGTGTTGCACTGGGGACACCTGCTCAGCCTCTGCACCTCTGGGCAGCGGTGCTCCCATGAGCTGTGGAAAAAAATGAGGTCAGCACTGTAGCTTTACAGCACGATGGCTTAGACCCCGTTAGAACATGTTGTGAAAGACAGTTATGATACTTTTTTTTTTTTTTCCATTAAAAAGTTTATTTTTCAGAAAAACCCGTATTGTTTCCTTAGGTAAGTGCTCCGAACAGGCCTTTTGGAAGTGTGCCTGGTATCACAGAGTTCAGAAGGGCAGAGCGTTAAGAGCCTGTGGGGACCCTGCACCTCGTAGGGTTTTGCCTCTGGGGGGCGGTGACCCTCTCCCCGGCCTCCCCAGCAGCCACGCAGCTCCGTACGGCACTGAACCCAGGAAACGCCGAGCGGGGGCGGGCGGGAGGCGGCCCCCGGCACTGCTGTGAGCCCCGCACACCGCGACCGGCGCGGCCCCTCCCTCCCTCCTGCCCAACGGAACAGCGCCCCCAGCGACCGCCGCCCCTCCGCTCAAGTGCGGCTCTGCAGGGCCGCGCCTCCTCTCCCCTCCTCTCCCGCTGCGCCGGCGTGCGCGGCGAGAGTGTCGGAGAGCCGATGGAACGGATGGCGGGCGGTATGGTGGGCGGAGCACGGGGTGGTACCCACCTTCCGGAGCGGCGGCGGATGTTAGGGTTTGAATTGTCTGTCAGTTAAAGCTGCCGGCGGCACGGCCGCCGCATCGCGTTGTTGAGGGTGAAGTGATAACGCCTTCGGTGGGCTGAGGCTCTGCCCTGCTGCCTCTCGCCTCGGGGTTGGCTGAGCCTGGGGGGTAAGTAGGTGAGTACTGGCTTAGGAAGGCCAAGGAGAGGCGGGAGGGGTGGGGGCGGTGGCGTTGAGGCGCTGGAGGGGCGGTTTGAGGTACCGCGGCAGAGGAGCGAGAGCCCCCGCTTCTCCATGAGGGGAGCCGAGCTGGGGAGCGACGTGCGAGAGCCTCCCGGCCCGCCATCTTGACTCCCGCCGCTTCTCTAGAGACAGGAGGTAGTAATAATCTGTGGTGAAAAATAATATAAGAGGAAATCACGCTTCTGGCTTAAAAAGTAGGGGGGTACGTCCTGAGGAGGCTCCCTCAGCGCAGCCGCGGGCGGGCGGCGGGACGGGGGCTGCCTGGGTGGCTCTGTCCACAAAAATAGCCGTGTGCCTTTTAAAAGGACGCCGGTCAGGGTCTGAGGTAGAACCCGAGTGAAGCTCGGGACAGTAAGTGGCCGCCTGATTATTAACCAGTTGGGCTGATGGGATGGGTCGTGTTGTACCCTCCCGAGACGAATGGGAGACGCTGTTGTATGTAAACGTAGGACACGCAGCAGGAACGAATGGGATCAGGGAGGGTTCCCGTGAAGCTTTTGTTCCTCCCCTGCAGAAAACGTGTGCCTGCACCCTTGCCTCTTGGGATTTTTAAAATTATTTTTATTTTCACATCCTCTAATTAAAGAAAAAGAAAGAAATTAAAGAAAAAAAACCACAAAAAGCCCCCCCAAAAAACACCTTTAAAAATACCTGATGTTCTGGATCTCTAAAGAGTGCTAGAACTTAGTAAAACCTGGATATCTTCTCTGAGAATTTTTTTTTTTTTTGTGGTGCTTTAGCCTATGGAGGACTCTTGGACACGTTTTTTGTGCACTTAGATTTTTTTTTTTTGGAAGCTCTGGGTGATAATGTGTTTCTGTCTTGCAAACAGACAGATAAGAAGTTGTTGTGTTCTTTTTGAGAGCCGTAGTGTTTATTCATGAAGCCTCGATGATTGTTCTGGCTTACCCTTTAATTTGTAAATTTGAACATCGGGATCATTGTCCTGAAAGGATTGGATGAAGGTATAAGGGACTGTGGAGCTGGAGGGTATCTTTGTGCTTTTCCACTTGGTAGGGCTTTTTACAACATCCTGAGGTGAAAGTCTAGTCTCGTGGTTAGATAGTTTCTTTGTTGTATTAGCCTTGGAGACTATGAAACTGGCTGAGAACATTCTTAGGAATTCCCAAGAAGGGAGCTGGGTGCTTCTATTTTGCTGCTCTCTACTTGACTTCAAATCCTTAATTTTTTGTAATTTAGAAAGAACGGGAACCAGGAATTAATTATTTTATATGACTGTCAGTGCAGTGTGTGTCAATTAAGAGCCTTTTGACCTAATTTTATTGCAGCATTATTTATTTGTTTTCCAGAAGTTGCCTTATGCCACTTTCTCAATACAGTTCCTGTTCTAGAACTCCAAGAGAAAAGTGGCTGCAGCACTTTATTTGCAGTAGTTTGGGTTAGCCTGATGTTTTTTCCCAAAGCCTGTACCACATAGTCATCCAAATGAAAAAAAAACAAAACAACCCAGAGCTCCCATAGCTTAGTTCGTCAGGCTTCTGGTTTGGCCTTGCAAAACATTTTTACTTCTGTCTTCAGCTTCTGAACAGAAGGCAAGTCAAAGATATACATACCTAAAAAGGTTCTACATTACCATAAAAAAAGAGTAATCATCCTAGTGTTGAGTTGAAGAAAAATATATTGATTTTTTTTCTCAAGGTTGGCTAGGATACACATTGTGACACATAGGAAAGACCAGGTATATCCATGTTAATGGATCTTGGAGATCTAATTTTTGAGGATGTGTGATCTTTAAAAGAAATGCAGGTTATTTTAGAAATCAATTACTCTCCACTTCAGAATGTATAATATATAGGTCTAAATGGTGTAAATTCTCCTGCATGTATGTACCTCTATTGGATTCCTCACATGTGGTGTGTGTGTATATATGTGTGTGTATGTTTGTTCTTTCTAATCTTAGATCTGTATTTCTTTGACTAAGCCTGGATCCAGGATTTTTTTACTAATAACAGAGACTGTCTTCATAGCTACATCACTGTCCTAGCCAGTTCCAAGTTGTTCATGTTAATACACTCTTTAATTAAGCAGGATTCAATGATACTTTCTTGGTTGTCCTTGGATCGTTATTTTTTATGTTTAAATTATCTACAAACTCTTTTGCAAAATTCATTCTATAAATAAGTAGTCAGACTTTTTAATTTTCTCTTTTGAAACTAGAATGTCGTGTGTGATAACTTAGACAAACTGTTAAAAGTTGCTGCATGTTTCATTGATCTGGGAATATTTTTTCTGAACATTCGCATCCTGCTTTATAAATCTCTGTCTCTCAAAATTATAGTTAAGTTATAATATTCTTTTGTTCTTGATCCCATTTTTTCTTTATTGACTTTGGATTTTTTTTCAATTTAAAATAAAATTAAATTTAAGTCGTATCTAGTGGTCATTGTTTATGCACAAGATGTATTTAACACCTTCTTTCTTTTTGATAACAGCTAGAAGCCTCAAGATGAGTAAAAACTGTAATTTTGACATTCAAAGTTCATGTAAGTAAGGTTTTCATTAAATACTTGGGGAAATCTTTAATCTGCATATACAAAACCAATTCTGACTTACTATTATCTTTATATATTATTTGGGTTCAAAGAACAGGTGGGTTGTCAATAATCAATTTGTGTGAGAACTACTTTTCTCAAGGAACGAAAGAGAAATAACTTGTACATGTCCCTGGATTTGTTTGATGGAATTGAAATTTTTAAAAATAGTAATCTGCAGATGTTTTTAAAAAGTGACATTGGAAATTTAGCTGTCAAATCACACACAGCTGTGTTTAAGATTTATCACTCAAGGCTTTCCTAAGCTAAAGGAGCTTCTGTTCTCATCACTACTATGACTGTTCTTGATGTCAGAATACTAATATATATTCTTATACTTATGAAAATATATTCTTATATATCTCTTGAGAATTGCAGGTAAGATATTATATATCTGTAGAAGTATGTTAGTGGCCCAGGAAGTGCAGAAATGGGGAAATCGTCAGTATGTTAATTGACTCCAGTGCTGTCCTAAATTCCTTGGATGTTTTAAAACCAGTATACATTTCAAAAGCACTGATAGCATGTGACTCGATGCAGTCAGGAAACCATTCATATGCTTTTCACAAAGGTTATCACATAGGTATACAAGGAAACTTTTCAATTGCCTCACAAATTGTAATATGGTGATGCTGAAAACAAATGACATTTCACACTTCTCTGGACATTATTGTTCATTTGGTAATTATCTTTGGATGTCCTGGGAAAAACATTTCAGTTGAGAGCACAGTCTGCTTGGAATTTTGTTTGGCTGATAGCCTTCTCCTGAACCAGCAGGCAGGTGGGAGTGGTGAAGTAGTTACTTTTTAGGAATTAGAGAATGAACAAATAGTACCCTCTTCTGAGAGAGAATATGTGCTGTCCTTTACCTAGTAATCTACTTCAAGACATTTGGTAAAAAGTTACTGTTTTACAGCTGATCCGTAGTAATTCCAGTATATTCACTGTGAATGTAAACATGATTCTGCATTTCAGTCTGTGTTCTCTGTGGACGAACTGATGACTGCCCTGAAAAGTATGGAGAAAAAAGGACCTATAAGAAACACAATCTCACTGTTCATTATTACTGTTTGGTAAGTATGTGGTGTTGATCTTGGAGCTCTTTTTTTTTAACTAGAAAATTAACTAGGGTTCTACTTAAATACAGTAAATATGTAAGAAAAGTGCTCTTATGCAAAGAGGCCTATTACTAGTGCAGTTTTGTGTTTCTTCACCAAATGTCTCGCATTTGGAAAAAATATATTGTTGATTGGTTTTGGTAGAAAATTTTACATTTATTTGTCTAAAATGTAGATAAAACTGCAGTTAGAAAATGGTGCTTTGTCAGACTTATAAAATGGGATCTATAAAATCAGATTGTAAAGAATATAGGAGGTATTGCATTGTAAAACTATTTACTTATTTGAATTTTGTGAATCATCAGGATCTTCTGACTTGCCTAGTTACTTGATTCTGTGTTTTGTTTGGTTGGATTTTTTGGTTGGTTTTTTTTTCTCTAAAGTGAATTACTTTTCCTCTTAGGCTGCACTTCAGTACAGATAATTCCAGCTGTGCTTCATTAACTCCACAGCACAAATGTCATTCACATCAACTAAACTAATTTAATTTTACTTCCTCTGAAGCTTCATATGCTGAAAGTAATTGTTTGATAATTATCTGAATAGTCTGTATATCTGAAAAAGGAGGGTAAAATACAGCCAGCATCTTGGGCTCTCCAGTGTTGCGAAATCGTTAAAGTGTTTGCACACAAGCTTTGTTAGACTAAACTTTCTGTAAATAATTTTAAATCTTTAGGTAGGTGAATGTTTTAAAATCTTTGTTTTCATAGTTGATGTCAAGTGGTATATGGCAGAGAGGGGAAGAAGATGAAGGTGTAGATGGATTCTTAATCCAAGATATTAAAAAAGAAGTAAATAGAGCAGCAAAACTGGTAAGAATTAAGTCTTTGATATTTACAGGGGAAAAAAGAAACTTTTAGGTGTACTTTGTGTGGCTTGGGGGGCAAGAGGGAGGGAGATGGATTTTGTTTTCTTTCTCTAGTGGGCAGTGTGCTGAGCCCATTCAAGCATCTGAAATTCACATTTAAGTAACAAAAAGTATATTGGGTTCCTCGAAGCCACAGGGGACAATAAAACCTGCAAAAGTTGCTGATGTTTATTTCCTGGGTATGATGCAGATAAATGAATAAAAGCAAGTTATATGAGCATAATACCTCATGAAATTGTTGAGCCTCAAGCTGACATACCATTTAATAGGTACAACTAAACAATAGGGAGTGGAAAAATAGCTTGTATTTTAGCTTACATGTCAGAAGTTGACATGCATATAAAACAATACATAATCAAGGTCTGTGAAATAAGTATATCTTTACTCTGAAACAGAGGTAAAACAGAATAAACTTGTTACAGTTACAATATATTGGCTGATATTCTTATACACTTTAATTTTTCTCTTGGCTTAATTTCTGTAATTTTACTTGGACTTTTGAAGCTAATATTCTGTTATTTCTAAATCAAATTCTTCTTAGAAATGTAATATCTGTAGGAAAAAGGGTGCTTCAGTTGGATGTGTAGCTCCCAAATGCAAGCGAAGTTACCATTTTCCTTGTGGGATACAAAAGGAATGTATTTTCCAGTTCATGGAAGACTTCAGGTAAGTGTTCCATTCCTTTTTTTACATTTTCAATTCACTATATTTATACAGCAGGTGATTTCTTTTTCCATATTTATTATATAGGACATCCAGGTTATCCAAGATAAAATAATCTAATCAGTGGAAAACGTGAAGGGAAAGGAGTTATATTGCATACCAGATGCCTATAAACTAAATTTTCAGAGCTTACAAATCTACAGATTCATGTTTTCTCCAAGTAGCTAAATTGGTTTTAGATCCTGAAATAAACTGCGAAATAGTTGGGTTTAGTTTTTTTTGTCCTCCTCCTGTGCCTTTGTTGAAATGACAGTGGTTTGACTGCCTATATCAAAGAAGTCAGAACACTCTGTATACCATTCTGCTGTGTTTAGAACCACAAGACCTCTAGATCTGTTGATTAGAGATGTACTTTGGGAGAAATGGGCTTAATATCAAATATATTTAAAAAAATATATATTTTCATTTACTGTCATGTGTCCAGTATCTTGGCTGTAGTCAATGGGCTCATGAGTGCATTTGATAACAGCTTTATTCTGTCTACTGTAAGCTGAGCTTGAAGGATGGTTGAAGTCTGGCAGACACTTAAACTTATTAAATAGACAACTTCTATTAAGTCAAGTGTATGTAAAAATAATGCATTTTCAGAAAGGTTTGTTCTAGAGCTGCATCTAGAAGTTGTCCTACTGCTTTGAAAGTGTGCTAAATCATAACATTTATCATAATACTTAGATCCAGAATCAATGTGCAAACTCTGAATTATTCCGTTAAGGTCATGGCAACATTGAATTATAGGAAGAACATGAGGTTCCAAGGATGTGGTTATTTGGACCAACAGAAATTTTGAGAGAAAGGAGGTATATGATCTGGAATAATTTACAGAATATCAGTCAGAAACACACTTCTTGCTTTAGAAGCTATTGTTCTATTGACTTGCTCTGTTAGATATACATAACTGGTTTACCGTGTGTGGTGTGGTTTCATCTGAATAGGCAGCAGAGCACCACCCACACTTGCTCTCTATCTGCAGCAGGTTGGGGAGAGAATTGGAAGGGTAAAAGAGAAAACTCATGGGTTGAAATAAAGACAATGTAATAGGTAAAGCAACAGCTGCATGTGCGAGCAAAGCAAAATAAGGAATTAATTTACTATTTCCCATCAGCACGCAGATGTTCAGCTATTTAGAGAAAAGAGTACTTAACCGTGTGTAACAGCTACTTGTGAAGGCAATTGCCTCTCCATCCCCCTCCTTTCCCCTAATTTTATTGCTGAGCTTGGATGTTACAGTGTGGAATATCTCTTTGGTCAGTTGGGGTCAGCTGTCCCAGCTGTGTCCCTCAGCTTCTTGTGTGACTCCAACCTACTCACTGTTTTGGCATTGTGAAAAACAGAAAAGGCCTTGTCTCTGTGTAAGCACTGCTCAGCAGTAACTAAAACATCCTTGTATTATCAACACAGTTTTCATCACAAATCTGAAACAGAACTCTTCAAGCTACTATGAAGGAAATTACCTCTACCCCAGCCAAAAAACCGTGCATGTCTGCGTTTTTAGCTTGTTGAACAGTGCTTATTCATGAGAAACATACAATAGAGAATTCACTTTGTTGTCTTCAAATTTTATAAGAGAGCTTCTTAAAATGTTGTTTTCACAAGGGAACATTAAATTATTATTTTTAGATCATACTGTTGGGAACATAGACCGGTCCAAAAGTTTCTGGATAACGAATTTGGAGGAACTTCACAGTGTACAATATGCCTGGATTTGGTTGAACAGCTCCCAGCATACAATGTATTGAAAAGTCCTTGCTGTAAAAATTCTTGGTTTCATCGAGAATGCTTGCAGGTAACACAGGTTCTCACTTTCTTTTCTCTTTGCATACACAGAGATCACATTCCTGTTTTGTTTTAAAATAATGGAACAGTTGCTGAAAATTGTGTAAAAATGATTAGGATTACTGTAGGCAGTAGATATAGAAGTGTGTGTGCTAGGTTTGAAGGTCAATGCTGAAATTGTGTTTAAGAAACAAGGTTTATTTTATTGCTATTAATTTTCCACAGCCCCCCACCCCCTACACCATGTTTCTCCACATGTGGTAACCTCATGCCTTTAGTTATGTTTAAGAACTAAACTCCAATTTAGGTAGTTGCTCTCTTGCAAGTCATTGTGCACAGAATCTAAATGCTATCAATATTATGTATCTACCATCAGTTCTCTTTGCCTATGTCCAGATCTGGAAGAAGTTAAAAGGTTCTTTTAGAGAGGTTTGAAAAGGTCTACTGAAAAGGATTGTGCTTTTGTTATGAATCTGATTTTAGCAGGCAATCTCTTGCCCTTATGAAGGAGAGAAAATGCTCACCATTCATTTCAGTGTCAAGTGACATCATGATTGATGTCAGTTTTAATATCCATGTCAGGATAGTAGCTGTCAAAGTAATTGTTAGAGACACCAAGGCTTTATTTATTGACAACCTAATGATGGTAGTAATTCAATAATGGGTTTGTTTTTATGTTGTGTGTTTTGTTTGTTTTGTGTTTTTTTTTCTTGACACAGTATCAAGCTTTGAGCGCTGGGATATTTTTCTTTAGGTGCACAGTATGTAATAACATGGACAAATTTCAGAAAGAAATGCTGAGAATGGGCATACACATTCCAGAAAGGTGAGTAATTTAGGAAATAATCACTTTTCTATAAAGCCTTTTATAGGGTGCTACAACCATTTTCTATTTATAGTATAGAACTGAGTCTGTTAATATGTGAAACCTCTATTCTATCTTCAATAGCAGAATTGTTTGGTTAGGTAAGAAGTAGCTTCTTTCCTTTCAGCCATGCAGTTCTAAGTTACTTTTCATGGGATGGTTTTAAGTGGCCAACTTCAGTTGATTGCCAAAACAAATATCCCTGTCTGCTGTGAAACATAGTAATATAGAGCAGAGCAAACATGCACTGAGGTTGTGTGAAAAATAAATACTTCATTCAAAGTAATTGTGTACAAGAAAAGCTCTCCCTTGTGCAGTTTATAATGTTATTTTTGTTCCCCCTCTCTGTTGTCTACATGTTGCCTAGAACATTAAATGATTGAAACATCTTCACATGGTTATTACATGCATCTTTTACAAAGATGAGTTGTCCATTTAAACAATCAGAAATAGTTGTAGTAACAGGTCTACTGCCTGTTATTCTGCATAGGGATGCATCTTGGGAACTTGAAGAGAATGCATATCAAGACCTACTGCAATGTTATCAACACTGTGACATTAAAAGATGTCTCTGCAAGAAAGGAAGAGACTATAATGAACCTGACAGGTATGTCACTTCTGCAGGAAGGCATAACCTAGGATGGGATAGTTACTCAATGGCGTTTTTGTTGCATTTCAGTGCTTTAATACTTTTCACCATGAGGCTTTAATGCCAAGTCAAGACTCCATGTCCAAATAAAATGTTTGGTTTACTATTATAATGTTACAGTACTAATTTTCTCAATTTTAATAAAGTTATAAAAGCCAAGAAAACTAAGCCAACTGATAATCAGTTATCTTGTCCTTCTCAACTGATACAGAGCTGGAGTAGAATTTGTACATCCACGTAACATGTAGAATAGCACGTGCCTAAACTAATGTGTATCTTTAATTCAAAGCTTAATTCAACAAATGGGTAATTGTTAGAATACTTACTACCTTTACAAGTAATTAACTGAAGTACTAGACTTAGCTGAAAATTAACTATCTATGTAAAATAAGTCTAGCTGTCAGCTATCTCTCTGCATGGAAATGGCAGCTAGAATATTGCTGATAGCTTAATGAGAGTCTTGAATGATCATATTACAGGCTTGCTTAATTTTTTATTAACCAGTTCATTATCTGCATGCATTGCTGTCTGTCTGCATGCTTGTGAAATGTTTATCTTCTAGTGGCATGAGGGGATTCAAAGTTGTTAGAGCCTCTACTTTAAAGACTTGCTTCTGTAGTACTGTGGTAGGTTACTCCCTGAAGACATAAACTTTGCTTTGTACAGGTTTGACCAAACATTGCTTGGTTCATTCATGGTGTGTCTGCATCTTGGGGTTTATTTTCTCTTTAAGGACTGTATCTTGGGCTTCCAATGTTTGTTTGAACTAATATCAGTCAAATTGTTCCATTGTCTGTTTAAGCAAAATTGAAGAAAGCTAGACAAAAAGTTAACAGATACTTAAACACTGCCACTAATGAAGACTCTTATTCAGAATGTGTAAGAATAAGCAGATACATTTCTTTAAAACATTTACCATTTGGAAAAGCTGAATTAAGGGTACCCATAAAACACAGAGGATGTTGCTGAGTGGCAAAATGCAGAGAAAATATCGGCTGCAAGATACTGACCTAAAGGCAAGGGGAACACACTAACTCATGGCCTCTTTGGGTACAAACTGCTGGAATGTGGATAGGTTTGTTTTTCAGTGTTGCAGCCAGGATTTGTGAGTATGCTTCATCTGAAGAAAGTTCCCCTTGATTTTACTCAGTCCTACCAAATTGATAAAATTATGCTTTTTAGGTCAGTGTCTGAATTACACTTAGTGTTGATAGTTCTAAATACCTAAGTTTTTTATTTTAGTAAATGGGAAATAAAGCGTTGTCAGTATTGTGGTTCCCGTGGAACTCATGTGGCCTGTTCATCTATGAAGTCATGGGAGCAAAACTGGGAGTGCATGGAATGCAGAAGTATCTTCGCAAAATCAGGTAACGTTATGGATGTGACAGTGACTTCATATGATAAAATTTTAGTGCTTTTTATTTTACAGCTAGCATATCTACTAAATTAATACAATTTAACCACACAGGGAACTATAGCAAAAAGAAAAAGCGTTCTTTGGCTACCTCTGAAAAGACAGATGGGACAACTTGTTTGCTGGAAGAGCCATCTCCAAAGTGTTCTCGACGGTCACCTGGATCTCAGCACAGTTTTCTTCTCCAGTGTGTAACTTTCTATTTTCAAGCAGAAACTGTTACTAATAATATGGTAGTATTTAAACATGAGGAGGTGATAGCTTTTTCTGTAGGAGAGACTTATACTAAATTGCAAATTTAATACAATCGGAGTAAAGTTAATTGACTGAAGTTTTCATAAGGTGTGTGAACTCTGGAAATTTGCTTTAGTTGCTCGCATTCAGTGGTATGTAAAGCAGTTTGTATTTTGTAGTTGTATTATTGTAGTTTGTAGTATAATTAGATTATTAAAAAGGGAATCTTAACAAATTCAGAGCTAGCTTCAAATGTACAAATGGCAGAACTTTAAGTTAATGTTGCTTATCAGTATTTTTACATGTTAAATAAATGTGCTAGGCATTTAGCTTACAGAGTTTTACGCGAATAATGTTTTCCTCTGCTGTAACAAAAACTTCAAGTCTGTAGAAGTTAATATTCTTAGGTTTTAATTATAGTACCAGCCAGAACTTCCATCTAGCGTATGGGATGCAATTAAAAATGGAACCTGAACCAACCACATAATAAAATACCAAATTGCTATTTTTTTAATTGTAGTTCAGGTACCAATAGATGTCACGTAAATGAACATGTAATGAGATACTGCCATGAAATGGGGGAAAACTATACTGCTGCCTTCAAATAAGTGTTCGTGCATTCTTTGACTGTATCTTTTCTTCAAATACTATTTTGGTTTGTAGATCACCAAAGATAATGTGCCACAACAGCTTGTCACCCTGCTCGGTCCTAGAACTCTCAGCATCCAACAGGCTGACAATGTCTTTGTCTCCACTGATGCCTGACAGGAATTTGTCCCTGAGGAAAAAGTACTTCCTTCCATTTTTCTTACATAGAAGATTAATCTAGCGCATGACTTTATGCCATATTTCTTATAGTGACAAAGTTAAGATACTAATGAATAGTTGAAGTGTATTCTAATTTGGTTGCAAATCATGTATTTAACACAATAAGCCCATTTGTCACGTGTTTCATATTGTTCAAAAGTAGAATGATAATGTGAAAACTGTTTGGCACTATTTTGGTGTTGAATTAAGAAAACAACTTAGTTTTGTGCCATAGTAATTATTTTAGCCTTCTTTGTTCTAGAGCTTAGAGACACTTAAAAATTTTCCTTACAGAGCTAAAATTTGAAGAATCTACACCATGTATTTTACTGATAAAATTTCAGTGTAACTGTTACTAATTACAAATCATAAATTTAATCTGAAAGTGCATGCAATTTTCTTGCAGGCATTTGAGAAAGCAAAAAAGGGAAGTTTCTAATATACTGAAGGACTTAAAGCTACAAGTTAATACAAAAACTACAAGGCTTAACATCAATGAAAAAAATATCTGGGATAGTGCTTTAAAAGGATTTAGACAACGAAACTTCAGTCCTACAAACACCATTGAGATACAGTTCACAAATTGCAAAAATAAATCGAAGACACATACTTCTGTATCGACAAAGCGTTTCTTCAAGTTATTAATGCTTCATCTTCAGAATTCATCTCTTTTTGAGGGCTCTTCAGCAAAGAATTTGTCCCTTGATTTTCAAGGTAAATTAAATGTTTTGTTTAAAAATACATTCAGAACTATGTAACTTGAAAGGTTTTTAAATCTTCGGCCAATATGGTTGGTTGTCAGTTTTCAGTTAATATTCCTGAGGGGTAGAAATTGTTTTTTGAATTTTTTTGCTTTTCAGTTCTAAACTGGGCTGTGGATTTATGATAACAAAAATTTCTCTAGTTGGAGAAGTTTATGAGAACCAAGTTAAAAATACAGCGTATAAGTACACTTCGAACTTTTAACTATGTATTTGTTCTCTACAGGTGAATTTCTTCCCTACTCACTTTCTCTGTTACTTATTTTCCTTTCCTCAAATTTCTAGAACATTATCTCTGTTAGCACACTTCCTAAATACCCAAACCTAGCTTCTTTGAGTTCTTATGCTTCAGAATTAAACGTGCGTTGGGTACAAAGTGGAAAAGGAAGTTACATCTCCTCCCAAACCTTGATAGCGGATGAAGACTTGAGTAAAAGAATATGGTATTCCTGTGTAAAAAATACCCAATTATTGTTTGAACCAGCAGGACTTGACAAACCTCATTTGTTGCATCTCCTAAAGTAAGAAGGAACTGCATATGAGGTTTTCTATAAAAGAAAAAAAAAATCACAAATTATTTTTATGCATGTACAGTAAACCTGGTGTTTTTTTATTTTTTATTTGCAGCTGTAAAAGAGAATCTTTATTTTGAAGCTGGCAAAATGATTGCTGTTTCTCTGGTTCATGGTGGCCCAGCCCCAGGTTTCTTTTCCAAAACACTGTTCAACTGTCTTGTCTATGGTCCAGAAAATGTGAAGCCAGATTTGGAAGATGTTGCTGATGTTGATGTAGCACAAACAATAAAAACGGTAAGTAAAACTAAACTTATTAGCAAATTCTTGTTCAAGACTATACTTGGACATAAAGAAGGGCTTATTTGTTATAGCTGTAGTTAAACTTGAAAATATTATATATATATATATACACATACACATGCATGTAGTAAATAAATTCCTACTGTTTATCTCCTGATACAGATAAAATATACTAATAATCTGTCCAGCCTACAGTCTACAATATACAACTGTTATGAATTTCTTGCTGCTGCTGGATGTTTAAGACCTATAACAGATTTGTCTGATAAGAATATGCTGGTGAATGACATACTGATCCATCACGTAATCAAGAGAATTAAATCACCCTTGGAAAGGTTTGTTTTGTTTGAGTTTTCAAGTTTCCTGGCTTGTTTTTTTTTTCTTCACAGAAATACTAAACAATACACCTCTAACACATTCTCCATTTAAACTAATAAAATGTACTGTAATTTTCCATGGATGGACTATCAATTGCCAACTGCTTCGTTAAACTGAAAGACTGAGAATTTCTCCTTCACATTCCTTTTTCAGCCTTACAAAGAAGGCAGATGCACAGTTGTAAACATGAGAATGATGTTTACTATGAAATTCCTGTACTTTTATGTTAATTTCTAATTCAGAATTGCTTGAATTTAGAATCTTTAAATTTTAGAAGTGTTGAACATGTTTAGAATTTAAATTAGTTTTCCAGAGTTGTGATTAGAGAGTTTGGGTGTGCAGTTAGGAGGTTGCTAACGTGCAAATGTGTGAGGTAGCATACGTAAAACATAAGCATTGTACTGATGTTTCCATGACGCAGTGATGACTTCACATTCTTCCTCTAAAGGCACTGGATGCTAATTTTTCCAACAAGTGCAGTTATATTTATGCTTAATAAATTTAGAGTGTTATCTTTGACAAATTTTAATCGACTAAATCTTCTATGAAAAACTAATTTTGTATTTGAGGATTTTTAAACAGAATAATTATTCTTTCAGTCAAAAGTGAAAGGTAGTAAAGAGCCTGTTTGTTTATGGGAAAAAGTGATTTTGTGCATTTTTGGTGGTGGGCTTAAAATGTATAAAAGCAAGCAGAGTAGGAATTTGTTTGTCAGTATTGAGGACTAAAGAGTAAGTAGTGTTGGTCAATTTAGCTGTTAATGTTCTACATCACTGACTGTACACTATCAGCAAGTTTATCCTGCATTTTATTGATTCAGCCTATTGTCTAAGAAAAGATGATTAAACAATTTAAGTAAAAATTTAATTCTATTTTAACATGTTGATTAAATTGTAAAGCCGGTTGCTGGGGACATTATGCAGCATACAGTACAAACTAGTGAAATTTTTTCAACCTGCAGAGCTGTTTAAAAAAAGATAGTAAAAATACTAGATAAATCACAGAAGAATCAAATTGCTGTACAGGTTGGAAAGGACTTCTGCAAGTTATCTTGTCCATCACCCCCTGCTCAAGCCAGGCCACCTAAAATCAGCTGCCCAGGACTGTCCTGGCTTTGAATATCTCTACAGATAGCGAGTCTACAACCTCTGTGCAGACTGACAGTTCTCAGTTACCCTCACAATAAAAGTTGTAAAATGTTTCTTAATTTTCAGGTGGAACCTCTGGTGGTTTTTTTTTATGGCTCTGACTTCTTTGCACACTCCTTTTTATGCATTGAAATTCCACCTGAGCGTTCCTTACATAAATATTAAAGATAAACCATGTTCATACAGTGAAAAGCCAGGAAATAAATTTAATTTCTGGCATATCACTGGTATTTTTTTCATCTGCCAAAAAAGCTTAGATTGTTAAAATAAGAATTAAGTATATTTTCCAATATTAAAATAAAATGGGATTACTATGTACGTGTTACAGACTTTGAAAATTGCAGATTTTTGTGTCTAGTGTTAACAGCTTTACAAAATGCAGAGTACAGTTGGTTATCTGCTGGCTTGCTGATGCATGCTCACTCCTTTTTTTCTTTTCTCCTTCCAGTTTTAGTCAAGGTTTGAAAACTCTTGGTGTGCTAGAGAAAATGCAGGCGCATCCAGATGCGTTCTCTAGTATATTTTGCCGCAAACTTGAAAGACTTTCAGCGGAAGCTGTTTGTGATCTCTTTATTATCCATTCCTCATCAGATGCAAATAAAGTCAAAGGTGCTGATTTTTGGATAGGTTATTTGAAAGATGTGGAAAGTAAGTATCTTTTTTTTTCTTTCCCCGCTTTCCTGTTCAGAGTATTTAGCTATTGGTATACATACAGGGCTTGGTTTTTAAAGTTCAATGGAAAACATAAATAATTGTTTGAGGTCACTGTCAGTTCCTCATTGTTCTGTCTCCCCTCTTCTCAAACTGCTGCACAATTGTACTCAAGCTTAAGAGGGGTGTCAATATCTGAGAGTGGTACTAGAACCACCTGTGAAGTGGGGTTTTTTTCCCCACAAACAACGTGAGTGGTACAGAAAAATCTAGATAATGTGTCTCAAAAAAAAGTGGTCTGTTCTTGCAAAAGAGTGAACTCTTCGTTGGTGGTGGTTTTTTGGGGTCTTTTTTGTTGTTGTTTTACTATTATTGCTATTAAAATTTTTGAGACCTAATCCAAGTGAGTTTTTCTTACTTGGCCATAAAATTGTGTAATTGTTCACCATAATCTGGGATTTCCTGATGTTGGGGTTATTTTTCCTCTAACTTAAAATAAAGGATAATGATTTATAGGTAATAAGCAATGGATGATACGACTTAATCATATTTTTTCAGGTGGTGAGTCTGCAGTGACATTGGAAGATATTCTGCTCTTTGCAACAGGCTCTTCTTCTATACCACCCATGGGTTTTGATCCTGAACCTACCCTTAAATTCTTGCATATGAGGTATCCCATTGGAAACAGACTCCTTAATTGCTTAGAGCTCCCTATAACAAAGACATACGAGGAGTTTAAAAAAAAAATGGAGTTCACCATTCAAAATACACTAAGAGTCGAAAGAGAATAAATATTTTGCTACTAAACCAGGTGTTGGAAATTTCCATTTTCGGCAGGATCATCTGCTTGCAAGTTGCTACTGTATTTTTGGACAGCATGCTCTTGGCCTTTTTTCACTTTTTCCACAATTATATGCTAAAAGTAGTAATCTTGAAAAACAATTTTCAAATGAAAATACACTATCTGTTGAATCATCATCCTGTTTGAGGTTGGCTCTAAAAGACATCAATCTCTTGCATAAGTATTTTTAATGTCTACCTTTAGACGTGAAAATTTATGAACCTCTAATATTATGAAAATTTAGCAACCTCTGATATTTTCACTGGTTCAGACAGGTAAGTATGTTGATTGTATTGCATACTCCAGTAACTTATTTGTCAAAGTCAAATCAGGTACATTTTGAAGATAACTACTGTAGAGCTTTGTCTCAAGTAAAACTGTGATGCAGTTCTTCAGTTGTTCCATGTATGTTTTTTCAGTAATTGTTTTTAAATTCATGATACATCTATGTTTTGATGCTTCATACAAAGCTATGAAAGTTAAAAAGACATGGGATTTTTAAAATCATTGTGGTTAGTTCATTAAAGTATAATCAAGGTCTGCAAGAAACCTAGGCAAAAAAATAAGGTGCAAAAGAACAAAATCTGGTTGAACTTGAGTTTCTGTTTGATGTTTGCACATGTTTCTGTGTTCTATTGTTATAATATTGTTACTTTTTAGTGTGCATATAGCCAAAATAGTAAGAACTAGAAACAAATCTTGAATATGCAATGTGGTCTTTCAAAGTGAAAGAGAAGAGTGTAAGATAAGAGCATTGGGCTTCGGGCTGTCTTAGCAAGAAAGTACATCTGCAGTAAATTATAAATGGACAGGTGTTTATAAAAAAATAATAATGCAAACTCACATGGATTCAGGTTGTGGCTTATGGTCCACTGCAAGTATTTCTCTAATTAGCAAATTGTATTACTAATTGCTGATTACTTAGCAGTGTATTGCAACTCAAGAAAAGTGGAAATGGCAATCAAGACTTCCCTATGTTTGGGACCATGCTGCAAAAGGTTAAAGACAAATAGGTATGAGTATTTAATTTAGACAGTTCATTTAACAACATGCAAGTATTTTAAGATCTTTCTTAAACTGACATACTTTTTCTTTCTTGATCTTGGGACAGGTGCTAATCTTTTTTTTCTACAGACCTCTTTCTATCTCAAAAGCATGCATGCCACTTCTAATTTTCAAAAATTTTTATTTCAAACTCTTTAAAATTGCATGGCATAGATCAAGCATTTCTCACTACTTTCAACGAGGTGAGACAAGCTAATCTCATCAAAATCCTCCCATTAGAAATTTTAGAACATTTGAAATTAAGATGGGGCTAGTGGTGTATTTCTTGTTCTAAGCCAAAATCATATTAAAGTCCCCTTTAAAATAAATGAACAAGCTCTTGGGAAATGTCATTTGACTTAATATTTAAGCAAGTATTTTCTCATTACCTTCTGAATTTTCTTCTGCAATAATAGTCCATCTTTGTACTCCTCACATAATTTTTGTATGCCATACTACCAATAACTAAATATTCTTACCCTTCAGAATGGGCTATTAGTACCTTAAAAAAAAGGTAGCTTGTTACAGATTTATTTGCACAATAAGGATTCATGGTTTATATTCATATATTTTAAATATATCGATTAATATCCTGCAAATAGTATTATATTTTTAAAATAAGTGGTGTACCCATTGTAGCATTCCTTTTTCTTGTCTAATTAACGGTGTCTTCTTTAATACTATGTTTTTCTGTATGGGAAGTACAAAACTCACAGAAGTAGCAAGCAGATAATTTTAGAGGACAGTTCTCGGACTTCTGGTACCAGCAATGGCAAGGGAAATGGCTTAGAACTTGGACCTAAATAAAACTGCATTTTAAAACCTTCAGCGGAAAAACGAATAAGGTAGTGTGAATATAAGGCTACAAAAAGTTTTCAAGATAAAAATATTCATCTTTTGCCTATCAGTTTTGAATTCAACAGTTGATAATTTGTAAAGGCAGAACTAACATTTGTCAGCTGTAAGATAAATCTTAACTTAAAAATTATATGCTATGTAATGCTATATCAAAACAACAAATTTATAAAGCCCTCTATTTTCTAATACTGAAAATATTTTTACTACACAGAACTTGTTCCCATTTTCTAATACTGATGTACACATTCAGGACAAGTTGTCTTTCTTGTCAGTTTGATCAGCTCTAACTAGACATTATAGTGTAAGTTTTGATATAACCAAAGTTGTATTCCTGAGTGCTGGTAAAGAGAGGAACTTATATCCATTTATATACACCAATCTTGAATTTGCTCTAACTGTTCATTAACATTCTGTAGAATAAGTTGACTTTCAACCCATCAAAGCAGAGAGAGGTCTCTAGTCTGGAAACCAAGAGCAATTTTCTGTAGCTGTAATGACAATGTTTTTACTTTGCTATAGCAGGCAGGTCACTGAAGTGCAATATTATAAGATAGATTCATTTTGTGTACACTTTAAGCCAAGGCATACCTGGAAGTTAGAGAAGTTGCTTACTTTCAGTATTTCTGTAAATAAAACGAGGAAAATAACTGCATATACATTAGCTGTTGTGTATTAAGTATTTTTTTATTAAAGTTGCTTTTTTTTTTTTTTCTCTCCCCGGTAAGGTTTGTCAGGGCCACAAGGGAACTATTACAGTCCTCTTAAACCGATTGAGCAAGGAACTTCACCCTGAAGTTCCTGCATCAAACCCTAGGCTTTCTTCTGGAATTAGCACATCAGTTAAGCTATGAATTTTCTAGCATGATCATTTTCTAGTAAACAAAACTAGATTGGTATTAGTGGTTTTAGTATGGTCTCCTTGACAAAACACATGTGAAAAACCAACCAACCAAAAAAACACAAACAAACCACAAGTATTTTAGACCTATGTTTAAAACCAAGGTATAAGAAATTTCTATGAGTTCCTTTCCCCTGTGCAAAGGATGCTTACTAGCAAAAGCTGTTAGCATTTTCAAGTGGCTTGAGTCAAAAGGAGAGGAGCTTGATGCCTGTTTATACTTGAGGTCTAAATCGTTGTGTGCTGCAGCTTTTACTTTTCTCAGTATGTATGTTCAATCTTGGGACTGGAATACTTGAGGATTTTAGAGGTATATTTTAAATGTAAAGCATAGTATTAGTCACAAATTAACACAATTCACACTCGTGTGAATGCATTTTGAAAACAGTATCAAGACATTCTCATTCATATAGAAGGAAATGCAGCTTTGGAGGCTACAAAATATGTTTTTAAAGTTTATCTTGATTCTGTATTATATGGTAAAGCATTTAACATGATAGGGTAAAGCCATCTAAAGCTCAGGCATTACTGTTCTTTATTTGAGGAAGGGAATTGGCTAGCTGAATAAAAAAAATTAAATTCCAAGACTTCTGAAATGTCAAGTATACAGGAAATCACCATCAAAATATTAATGTTTGAAAATAACCCACTGATTTTGTATTGCATAACCAGTGTTCTTTTTAAAGTTGTGGTAATGAGAATATTACACAAGAAAGT
Source organism: Heliangelus exortis (assembly GCF_036169615.1). Classification (NCBI taxonomy): domain Eukaryota; kingdom Metazoa; phylum Chordata; class Aves; order Apodiformes; family Trochilidae; genus Heliangelus; species Heliangelus exortis. Next base: position 27,142,098 of record NC_092426.1, on the reverse strand, counting down.
ATAATTTTGTAAATAGTTTTAGCTCTAACTTGAACTGCAGAATCAATGCCTGAAATGTTGCATCTCCAATCAACATTATTTCAACACTGATGCTACACTTGTTGAGTATAATCAGTAATTGTGGGAAGTAACAGTTATGTATATGTTCAGAGTGCAATAAAGGATTAAATTTGTTGGAACAAACATGTAACTTTCTTCAATGTTCTTACTTCAACAAATCCCAACAGAAAGGGAATCATGCAAAACCACCAGGATGGCTGTAAGGATAAACAAGGAGCTCCTGCCCAAACTCAGCCATAAAAGGGAAGTCTGAAGAGAGTGGAAGCAAGAAGAGGTAGCCTGAAAGGAATACAGAGAAAGCTTCCAAGCAGCCAGGGATCAGGTTAGGAAAGCTAAAGCTGTGATAGAATTTATTCTGGCTAGGGACATCACCAGCAAGAAGAAAACCTGTGATAAAAGAAATAGTAGGAAAATGTGGGCCCTCTCCAGAGGGAAACAGGAGTCCTTACTGGTTGTGAAAGATATGGAGAAGGCTGAGGTACTCAATGCCTTTTTTGCCTTGGTTTTCACCATCAAGGTCCCTAGCCCCACCACCCAAATTTCAGAAAGGTTTCAGAAGGGAAAGGCAGGGCCTGGGAGAAGGAAGATGCACCCACTGTAGAACAGCAGGTTCAAGACCATGTAAGGAATCTGAAAGTGCACAAGTTCATGGGACCTGATGAAATCCATTGGCAGCTTCTGAGGGAACTGGAGGGTGATACTGCAGAGCTGCCTTTCAAAATATTTGACAAGTCATGGCTGGCTGGTGAAGTTCCCACTGGCTGGGAAAAAAGAAACACAGCCCTCATTTTTAAAAATGGAAAAAAGGAAAACCTGGGGAACTACAAGCCAGTCAGTCTCCCCTTGCAAAAGATCATGGGCACATCTTCCTGAAGGCTCTGCTAAAGTGCACAGAAAATGTGGAGGTGGTTAGTGGCAACCAGCGTGGTTTCACCAAGGCAAATCATGCCTGACAAATTCAGTAGCTTGTGATAGGGCATGGATAAGGCAAGAGCAACTGATGTCATCTACCAGGACTTATGCAAAGAGTTCAACACTGTCCTGCTTGACATCCAGGTCCCTAAACTGGCAAGATTCAGATTCAATGGATGGACCCCTTGCTGGATAAGGAATTGACTGTATGGTCACACTCTTTGGAGTTACAGTCAGCAACCTGATGTCCAATTGAAGTTCAGTGAAGAGTGGCATTCCTCAAGGGATCAGTATTGGGACCAGCACTGTTAAATGTCTTTGCAAGTGACATGGATGGTGGGATTGAGTGCACCCTCAGAAGGTTTGTTGATGGCAGCAAGCTGTGTGGTGTGGTTGATACACTGGAGGGAAGGAGTGCCATCCAGAGAGACCTTGACAGGCTTATTTGTTGGGCCTATGTTGACCTTACCCAGTTCAAAACAGCCTAGTGCAAGGTCCTGCACCTGGACTAGGGCAACCCCCAGGGCAAATAGCTGGGTGCAGAGTGAATTAAGAACAGCACTGAGGAGGACTTGTGGGTGTTTCAACAAGATCTGACAATGTGCACTTGCAGCTCAGAATATCCTGAGCTACATCAAAGGAAGCATGATGAAAAATGTGGAGGGAGGTGATTCTTCCCCTCTACTCTGCTCTTGTGACACCCTACCTGGAGTACTGTGTCCAGTTGTAGAGTCCCCAGCACAGGAAGGACATGGAGCTGTTGGATCATGGAGTGCCCAGCATGGGGAGGACATAGAGCTGTTGGATCAAGTCCAGAGGAGGGGCACAAAGAGGTTTGGAGTAGCTCTCCTATGAGGACTATCTGAGAGAGTTGGGGTTGTTTGGCCTGGAGAAGGCTCTGGGGAGACCTTAAGTATCCTTCCAGTACCTGAAGGGAGCCTACAGGAAAGCTGGGGTGGAACTTTTACAAGTGCATGTAGTGATAGAGCAAGGGGCCACAGTTTCAAACTGAAAGAGGATGGATTTAATTTAGACATTAGGAAGAAATTCTTTCCTGTGAGGGTGGTGAGAGATTGGAACAGGTTGCCCAGGAAGTTGTGGCTGCTCCCTCTGGAAGTGTTGAAGGCCAGGCTGGATGGGGCCTTGAGCAACCTGGTCTATTGGAAGGTGTCCCTGTCCCTGCAGGAAGGCTGGAACCAGATTGTGATCTTTGAGGTCCTTCCAACCCAAACTGTACTATGATTGTGTGGTTTTTTTAATAGAAGAAAAAAGGTGGGAAACAGCAGAACTCTGTTGTCTGAAAAATGTCAACCTATTCTTTTGTTCTCAGCCGGGAAAAAAACACAGGCTCAAATTTTAAATCGTAAGACGCAATTTCTTAATTACAGCTCCCTCAAGAACGAGGGCAGGTTACAGGGCTCCAACAGGTGCTTCGGGCGGGAGGGCCCGCCTGCCCCCGCACTGCGGCCCGCCTGGGCGCCCACAGTGCACAGCTGTGCCGCGCTGCCACTGTGGAGGTGGAGGGGGCTGGGGACCTCCCGGACAGATCGGGCGGCGAGGACCCGACACCTGGCAGCTCTCGGGCCGGGGCGGGGAAAGGGCGTCTCGGCCCTGCCTCCCGCTGCCGTAGGGGCCGCCACGTCCTCCAGCGGCTGCGTACGCGGCGGTGGGCGGAGCGCGGCGCGGCGGCCGGGCTTGGCAGGAAAATGGCGGCCAGTATACGGGAGAAGCAGACAGGTAAGCGGCTTCCTGTGGTACCCGTCGGGCGGCGCAGACTGCCCTCCCCGGGTATCGGGGGAAGAAGGGAACAAGGTCAGCTCCATGCTGAACCGGGAGCTTCTGCCTGCCGTCCTCTCGCTCTTTCCCCGCGGCGGGGGCCCGGGGCGGGAGGTGGGCATTTCCGCCGAGGGATTCGAGTCTTCTCAGCCCGCTCGGGTCTCCCGGCAACAGAATGGTGCCCTTCTCCCTCCTTATTTTCCGACTGCCGCTGAGCGTGGCTCCGAGGGCCCCAGGCTGTTCTTGCCGAGGTGTTCCGGTCCTGCTGTGGGGCAAGAGGCCGTGGGTACTCCATTCCTTGTCCACCCTTGCTCTGCAGAGCCCACCCCTGCCCTGCCCTGCCCTGCCCTGCCCTGCCCTGCCCTGCCCTGCCCTCCTGCCCTGCCCTGCCCTGCCCTGCCCGGGCGGCAGCGGCCCCAGGCCCCCAGCGTCGTGGCCGCAGGTGCATGGAAGTAGCCCCTGAGAGGGGCTTCTGCGGGCCCGTGGCCGTGGGGAGCGGGTTGTGCTGTCCCTCTGTTTCAGTTTCATCTCTGCCTGTGGCAAGGATCAATACAAAATACCATTTAATTGTGCAAAAATAAAGCATCTGTTGCGAGGCTGCTGTGAAGACTATACAGGGGTCTCAGAGTGTGTACTGACCCTCAAGAAGCTGAGAACACGACAGCTACGAGTTGTGCCAGAGGTTTTCTCTGGGTAAAGGATTAGTTATACAGTCCCTCCTTACACACTGCTACAAGACCTTAATGGACTCTTACTTTTGTTTTGATGCTACTTTGTGGGACCTTGAGCCACCCACTGAACATACTCCTGAAGTGTAGAGCACGCCAGCTCCATAGTCTGTGGCTTCCTTTGCTTGCTGAAGTTTTTGTCAGTACTTTGAGCTGTAAGCTTATCACCTTATTGACAACTGCAGTATCTTTCTGGTAGTATAGAAGATTCTGAGAGTACTGTGTCACATGAAATGCCTAACATCATCTGCCTAAAAATCTCAGTCTGAGTGTTTGTGAGCCTTTAATATTTATTAGTATTCCCCATTTTCTTTTGGTAGCAGAAGTCTACTTTTGGTAATCTCATTCCTGTGATCATCTACCATAAATAGTGCTATTTGGTTTCTTTTGCAATCCTTTACTTTTCTTCTATTTGCTACCTTTATGATAAAGCCCACTGTCTTTGAGCCCTTATTCCATACAGCTTTATTCTTTTATGTTGTGCTTCACCTTGTTAATCGATTATTTTAATCAACCTTTACTCCTGAGCCCATGTTGTTTTCCATAGGAGAGCTTATTTGCAAGGAGGTAAACTGAACAACTAAAAGAATACTCAGAGAAAGGAACATATTTATTACCAGTTTGTGTTGATATTGACATGTATGTGCACCATCTGTTGTGACCTTTAGCCTGTTTTATAACCAGTCAAAACATATAATTCTGCAAGCACAATAAAAACTTGATCCCAGAGAGTATTCAGCCTAAATGTAAATGAAATGGCAATATAAATACATTAAATATAATTAAATATAAATAAAGAGAAACTCAGAGACTTGCTGAATGTTTGTCATGGTTGTCACAGCACATCACTAGTCTGATTGCTGTCTTTCTTAATAAACAGGTTATGCAGGGTTTTAATTTAAATGGTAACTTCTACAAATCAGCTGCTTGAGGTCCATTAGTACCAAATATATGACTGTGCAACTTAATACAAAAATTGTTTGTATGGCTGAAATGTATGACAGATGTTATGGGCAGCAGAATAAAGGCTGTAGGAGTAGCCTGTGATCAGGATTGCTCCATGGTGTTTATAAAAACAAACAAACAAAAAACCCAAAAAAACCCAAAACAAAACAAACTATGTAGAAGGCTGGATTCTGCAGAGACTCAGAACTCACTGCTAGCTTACTTCTTTCTGTGGTCAAGTTTCACTGCTGCTAATGTGATTTAAAAAGTTGTTGCACAGGAGGAGGAAGCAGGGACAGGCAGTGAAAGAGGACTTTAGGAATGTTCCCTGGGTATGGATGGATGGTGTTAGGAAAGCCAAAGTTCAGCTGGAGCTGACACATGCAGTGGATGCCAGGAGCAATGAGAAAAGCTGCTGCTGTGACATTAGTAGTAAAAACATGAATAAGGGAAAATTTTGGACCATTGCTAAATAGAGCTGGTGATGGTGCTTCTGGTGGTTTTCAAGACTTGAGTGGATAAATCCCTGAGCGGCCTGGCCTCACAGCTAAGCAGGAGGTGTGGTGGGAGATCTCCTGAGGTCCTTTTCCAGCCTGAGCTGTCCTGTGATACTGAAAATCCCTGGGGAAACTGTACTGAGTACACTCACAAGCCTCATTCAGCCAAAGAGTTAGAAGTTAAAGTTTCTGCTGCTCTCCAGTTTTGAGCAAAGTGGTGTATGTTGCCCTGATTTCTGAAAGTTTCCCTTCTGTGCAAAGCTTTGTGCTGATTTCGTTTATGAGCTTGAAGAGAAAAACCGGTAAAAACTGATGCAAACAGTCTCTTTCTTCTAGTCAAAGATGGAAGAAGTGCATATAGAGCATTGCTTAATCAGATAAATAAGGAAGGACTTCATAATAGTAGTGTAGGAAAAGCAGATCTGGGGAATAAAGCTAACTAGTTCTTACTGTACAGAATGCAACATTGTTTTTAAGGCAAACTGCAACAGAATATAGCCTATGTAACTAGAGAAAGAGATTCCTTCATCATGTTTTGAGACTTGCATTTCTTTTTCAGTGTCTTTCAGACCCTATAATTTCTAGGGTCAGAGCTCCATAAAAATAATGCAAATGTGACTTGTTTCACATGTATTTTATGCTGTTTTTTCTCTCAAATGTATAATGACATTCTAGTAATGTATTTAATCTCTCTTGTTGAAGTGTAAAGAGAGTAAAGCATTATTCTGCTTTGTTTTCTAGTGGCTTTGAAACGTATGCTAAACTTCAATGTTCCTCCTGTTAAAAACAGCACAGGAGAACCAGTTTGGAAGGTAAGAACTATTTGAACAGAGGTGGGAGTATTTTACAGTGCTAAAAAGTTCAGATTTCAAATTTTAGCTAACACAAGTATCTTCTCTGTGTTCTTAATTAATACAAAATAGTTTTGTGTTTGTTGTGAATATATGTTATGAATATATGGAACAGAATAACAAAATTGCTGAGAAAAATTCATATTTGAGATATTGGCTGCTTGAAGACCCAGTGATAGATTCTTTAGGCAATATTATAATGAGTAACAGACAATTTAAAAATATACTTAGGTCTTATTGATACTTATTGGCAGAAACTTACATGGTACCTTACTGGTGAACTCAAGAGAGTCACAAAGAAGCCCATAGAAAGGAACAGACTATTGATGTCCTTAAATTTAGGACAGCTGAGCTCAAGCTACCTTTATTACCTCTAAAATCTAAGTAATTTTTGAAGTTTTTGCTACTACAAAGCATATATTCTGTCCTTTATTCTTTTTTTTTTTTTTGCCTTCTTACTTTCTTTTTCTTCCTCTCTGCTTCTCCATTTGCTTCTTCCCAAATGCAGTGTCATGGTTTTAGCCAATGACGAGGTGATAGATGCCTCCAGTACTCTCAAAACAGGACATGCAGTCAGAGAAATTCTAGTTCTACAAAGCTTACAATAGCAAATTTTTGACAGCAGATTCCAGTCTAGCTGACACTTTTCAGGAGATGGAAATGATGAATTTATTTCTCTTTATAATTCAGTTTCTTATATTTTTTAAATTATTATTATTAGTAAACACAAATGGAAGTCCATCACAAATTAATGATGTATTATAAATTAGTATACATTTAGCACTTTACAGATTAGGGCAGTAGTTCCTTAATCCTGTATCCACTGTATCCTGTATTCTACTACTATGTTCACTTCTTTCACCACTTTGTAAAAAGATGTGTATCTGTTTCAGGTTCTCATTTATGACAGATTTGGCCAAGACATAATCTCACCTTTGTTGTCAGTGAAAGAGCTGAGAGATATGGGGATCACTTTGCATCTGTAAGTTTAAAAAAAAATCAGTTGGGTTTGTTTTGGTTTTTTTTGCTAAAAATAACTTTTTTTTAATATTCCTCCAAAATCACAAACATTTAAAATTATTTTGTTAATAATTACTAGAATTAAGATTAAACCATGACTTGTTTCTAAAATCAGTTGGTATTGTTCAGAATCAGGGAGTGGAAAGGTCATCCCAAACGCTGCTCAGTAGTATTTCCTATGAAGTAGAGGGGGCTTCTGCTCACAAGTAAAAATTATCCAAAGATACTTTTGGGAATCTGACCATGAAATTCCCTCTGTATTAATATATCTTAAAATTATTTTGGCACAAACTGTTTCATGGGACTCTCCAGATTCTCTGCTTGTCATTGCCATATAGATTTTAATTGCCTCTTATCAAAGATATGTAGTATTCTTTTGAGAGATTTCCCATTTCTCTCTCTATATAGATTACAGTAATATAGCTCATTATCATTCCTTAGCTGTTGTAGTAGTCATGAAGGAACCTTCTAGGTACATTTTTTTTTTTCAAAAGTTTAGTAACTTTTACTATGTGAAGGCTAGTTAATTAACAGGAAAGGCAAGTTTAATAGCAGGAGATAGGCAGGTTTTTTGAATCCAAGTTAACAATGAAGAATTTGTATATGAGCTTTGTGGATGCAGTATTTTGCCTTCCTCTGAATTGGTTGTACCTGTTTTTGAAGATTTGCAAAGCCTTTTATCAAGCTTTGAATAAACTTTGGAGCCCTTTATTAAAATATTCAGCTAAACATTATAGAAGTATGATTCTTCATGTTCTATTTCTTCATGTTTGGTCTTGCTAAAAATTAGATAAATGTAGAGAGAAATTGTAGGAAATTAAATGTGTTTGTATGAATAAATAATTTTATTTGTATGATATTACCCAAATAAGAAGAGGAACAAATTAGAGCTGGCATTACACGCGTGTAGCCCAGAAGCCCAACCATGACCTGGGCTGCATCAAAGGAAGTGTGGGCAGCAGGTCAAGGGAAGTGATTATGCTCCTGTACTCCACTCTCACAAGAACCCATGTGGAATAGAGGAGCAAAATAACCCATGGAACAGGTTGCCCAGGAAGTTGTGGCTGCCTCCTCTGTGGAAGTGAGAAAGTCCAGGCTGAATGAGGCCTTGAGCAAGCTTGCTCTATTGGATGGTGTCCCTGTCCTTGCAGGAGGGTTGGAATCAGATGCTTTCTTTAAGGTGCCTTCCAAGCCATTCTGTGATTGTATGATTTTGTCTTCCTTTTAGGCTTTTGCATTCAGATCGGGATGTTATTCCAGATGTTCCAGCTGTTTACTTTGTAATGCCAACAGAAGAAAATATTGACAGAATGTGCCAGGTACCTGACACATTAAATATTTCAAATGAGTGGGAACAGCAGAGGTGGAGTGTGTGAAGTAATCCTGTGTTCATCAGAGTGTAACAGTTTTATATCTAGTTCTTGTGCATGTCTAAATACCTTTGCTTGCATTTTTAATATAGTAGCACATATTTGTCCTAAAAAATATTACCCAGAATTTTTACATACAAAAACTTCATTCCCAAATACATCATCTGTGTTTTGGAGAGAGATTTTTTGGGACTGAAAAGGCAAGAGACAGTGGGTACAAGTCAAAATGCAGGCAGTTGAGGGTGGCCAAATGCTCAAACAGAATGGCCAGAGTCTTTGTCCTTGAAAATGTTCAAAACCTGACTAGATGCAATCTTGAGCCACCTGCTCTATTTGACTCTCCTTTGAATGGGGGGGTTTGGACTAGGCTGACCTTTTCACATTCTCTGGGAGGAATTGATGGAGCAGGAGTTTCTGTCTGGTTGCACTTCTGTGTTAGGCTAGTTATATCTAGTTTATAGTGAAAATACTGCTTGAAGGGCTGTCTGAACAGTCATCTAAGCACTTTCAAAAAATTTAGTTTAACTGGATAACTGGAACCTCACATGGTAAAAGTAAGAATATTTTTTTATTAATTAAAAATATATTAGTACTGACTGAGGAAAAAGGTTATGGTTTTCCTTCTGTTTAGGACCTTCGAAACCAGCTTTATGAGTCTTACTATTTAAACTTTATTTCTGCCATTTCAAGAAGTAAACTGGAAGATATTGCAAATGCTGCCATAGGTGCTAATGCAGTAATTCAAGTGGCTAAGGTAAGAAAACCCCTGAGTCTCTAATGTTTAAAGATACTGCCATTACAGTTGCTATTGCATTCTTACATAGCCACTTCGGTGCCATACACAGCTTTTTCTGACTGAATCATGAAAAAAAAATATTTAGCTAGATTCAATATCAGGCTTAGATTTCCTCGGGAAAAAACAGAATTTAGTCATCTCAACTGGACAGCTTAATACTATACTTCATCTTAGTCAGAAGTCCAAACACTGCAAGATTTTTCTGCTAAATGATAAGGGAAATAGTGTTTTCAGAGTATTCCTGATCTTATCAGCTCAGTGAATATATCCAATGCATATATCATGGACTGGGGCTTTTAGCTCTTACAGCACAAAAAGTGCATTTGTCATATTTTAAATGGGCAGTGAACTGTAGAAGTGTATGTTTCATACATACACACTGTTAGTCAATTCATGCTTATTGCTTTATGATTTCAAGGCAGGTGTCAGGTATGTATCCTCTTATTTTTGTTGAATGCCTGTACCAAAACCGGCAAATTACTTTCTAATTGTTTTCATACATGCTTAAATACTTTCACTTTTTCTCACTTCTGTTAGGGAGTCCTACTGGCACGAGAGAAGGAAACTGTTGGGAAATGAAATTAAAACTACTAGTATTATTTAAGCCTTAGGTCTTCAGCAGGATCAAATTGGTGTAGCACTGTGAACTAACCTTCTTAAATCTATTTTTCTGTTGAGATGTCCCACTAACAGCTTATGCTATAGAGAGTTTTTATTTTTTTTCCTGAATGTATAGATATGTTACAGAAAAATTAGAATTGGTGAGCTATAATTTCTCATTGTGTAGATATTGCCCTCTTTTCCTTTCTCCTGTGTGAGAGCTTAGCACTATTTATGTTCTAGTCCTTTGTATTAATAAAAAATAAACCTGTAATATTATAATGTCCGACATAGGAATTTTTTCAGTGACAATTGGCTGCTAAAAATTTGTCCACAGAGGTACTTGAAGTTAGACTGTTTTCCTGTAACACTTTTCAGGTGCTCTAAAGTTCTGTGTTATCAGTCAATCCTTACACAAGCTTTTTAATTCATACAAAGTATCTTGCATTTCTTTCTTTCTTTTAGTAGGTAGTACCTTAAAAGGTTCAAGAAGAATTAGCAGTAAATCAGGTTTTTTTATGCTTCACTCTGGACTGTTCTGACTATTGTTCCTTGATTTCTAGGTGTTTGATCAATATCTTAATTTTATTACTTTAGAAGACGACATGTTTGTATTGTGTAATCAAAACAAAGAGCTTGTTTCGTATCGTGGTAAGTAAAATTTATATGAAAATTATACCAGAACATCTAAAGCTGAAGGTTACTTCTGAAGTTGTAGCTAATAGCAAGCAATTTACAAATTTAGTAAAGCAAACTGCACTATAGACATATATGCATAGTAGGGCTTTTTATGCATGTAATAAATATAGGAAATAAGTATAGGAAAAATTTCATACTGTTTATACATGTTCATGTTTAGACACTGCTGTTTGGTCATAATCCCTTCTACAGTATTTTCTTTCTGTGTTAATCGTCAGCTGGAAAATTACAGTAAGGAATGCACAGGAAGATAGATGACTGTAAGTGATACAGTTTACTATATCTTCTAGAGGGTGACCAGTCAACACCATCTTTTCTTTTCAAGCCATGAAAATATGTCAGAGTATACAAGGGAAGATGGTTAGGATCAGGGGCTGGAGTAGCACAGCGGAGAATCTGGGAAAAGGGCTTTCTAGAAATACCAGAAATGCTGAAAGTTTCTGCAGACGTGTGAACCAAGCATGTCAGCTTCCTTGTAAATTCTCAGAGTTGCCAGTGAAGTCAGCCTCATGAAACTCCTTTTCTTGGAACTTCTGCTGGAACCTATTTTGGAACCTACCAGGAAAACCAAGTGGCTGCCTTAGGTCAGTTACCTTTACAATGATGGTGCTATGGCAGCTCAAGTCAATAGATGTGTTGGTTGTCAGAGTTGTCCACATTTTTTTTCCTCCCTCCTTTGATGTGATTTCTCTGTGCCTATTGAATATGCTAAATCAACAGAGAACTAGTACCACCTCTCCTTCCCATATTACTCAAACAGCTAGCTGCTACAGGGTGGCTTGTCTTGCTGCTCCTGCTGCAGTTTACATCATCTTCTCCTTTTAAATCCAAAACAGTACTCATGGAGCTGCAGGGTGCATGTTCAGTTTGACTTTATCCATAGAAAATACCAGCTCATTTGTGTGATCTCCAAATCCAACACAAAGGAAGGAGCAGAATTTAAGAGTGGCAAGACAGCCCTTTTTCAATCAGTCTCACACTAGAGATTGTTTCCATTGTCAGAACGAAAATAATTTTTGTTTGAAAAGCAGACTCTTTTCTTTTGCTAAAACCTGCTGTTAAAAAGTTTTAGTAATAATTGTTTTATGATGTGTTTTTGTGTGTCTGACTTTACAAGCTTTCATATGTTTCCTGCTAACTAACGGGGAATTTGAGTTAAAATTACTGAAAATGTTTTGCACACATCAGTTTGTGGGGTTTATTTGCCTCTCTTGGGCTGCTGAAATTTGCCACATGACGTGTGGTTTCACACTATGTTTAAACCAGTCTAGAAATAGGCTGTTAACAAAAGCTGAACAGAAATTGGATCTCCCACTGAGGGTGATTAGTTTTCCCATCAGCACTGTGCTGATGCATCTACTGTGTGAGTGCTGGATCTCACAGAGGATTGGATGGGTGAAAAAGAAGTGGTCTTTTCTGCCTTTGGAGAGTAATCCTAGCAGTTATATATATATAAAAATACAGCAGTTTGTATATAATAATCTACATTAATCAATGTAAATCTGATAGTGATGAAAGATGGCTGCTGCTCTTGCAGCAGCACTGCCATGTGTGGCCATGCATGTAGCTGAATGGGTGAACTAAAAACAAGTATAACAAAAAAGGTTCATTTTCTATTTCCCAATTTCCTGATTATGTGACTGCATTTAAAGGGAGGTAATGTCAGGACAAATAAACATGATAACATTGTTCAATTATGTAAAAGGCTTTCACAGACAGAAAGGCGGTAACACAACCTGGCCATGTAGTAAGGGACAAGAAGTGATGAGCTTAAATTGAAGCAGAAAAGTTTCTGATCAGATATTAGGAGCACTTTCTAACATTAAAGGTAGTGAAATACTGGAATAGATTACCTATAAACGTTATGGCATTTTCATGACTGGTTGTGTTTGGGAATTGGTTTAGACACAAATAACAGGTTTAATTCCTCTTCGGGCAAGATGACTGACAAGATAGTCCCTCAGGCTCCCTTTGATTCTGTTATTTCATGTGTGTAGAAGGATGAGTAAATGGGTAATACTGATACAAAATCAATACTCCTTCCATCCTGATTGCTATTTGAATGCTTCTTTACCAACTTTAGATCATTTTTGTACAACAAGAAAATGTAGTAGACCTAAGTTTACTTTTCTGTAACAGATGCATCTCCAGTAAGCTTGTTACAGTGGAGAGAGAGGAGTATATATAATACATGGTAGAACATTTTACCAAATGGGCTTTCTCAAAAGTTGACCTAAGGAGCAGTAATGTTGAATATTTGTATAGATTGCTGTGGTACAAAAAATGGAGTGTGCTCATAAAGGGTACATGTTACGCAAAATTATAAGGCACTGACTGTATGCAGATCACTGAAGCATAGTAAATGAGTACATTAAACATAAAAATATGGACGGAATTCAGTTTTAACATTGACAAAAACAAGTGAGTAAAAATAAGATATTTTTTTTCCTCCCTGTACACTGGGAAGCAGTTGGTAATAACAACAGAATGATATTCCCAGTTTATTTCAAAGTTTGTCATTACAGAAAAATACAGATATTGGAAAGCGTTTTTTGTGGTGCTGATATTTCAGAAGCTTGAACTCAAAATAAAAAAGATGCTGAGGAGGGTGTTTGGTATGACAACTAATGCCCCTGTCATCCTAGCAGCCTAGTGAAATGTTTGACTTACTAAGTATAGTTGCTGATGGAAACTGCTAATACAAACCATCTTTCTCAAGTTCTTGGAGGAAAAAAGCCAGGGGGAAAAAAAACACCTTTAAAGTTAGGGAGTGATTATAGCTGGCCATGCATACATTTCGGGTGGAACATGTTCATTACTGTTCAGAGCTTTGAAGTTCATCTTTGACAGAAGAATGTAAGACAGTGAGAGATTATGTGAGAGATTTCTAAAGGTAGAATAAAACAACAGAGAACGGGATTTATGGCATGAATCCCAAGGTAGTGCTTGACTTGAGACCTGTGATAAGATTAGGTTTGGTGTTTTCTGCTTGTCACTGTATTCTTGTCACTGTTATTTATTTAATAGAAATGTTGCTATGTGTCTATTTTTCTGACTTAAACATGTGAGGGGAAATCTTTTTATCTGTAGTGTGTAATGTTTTAAAAGTTGGAAATTATCCCTAACCTTGAGACTGTCAGTAAAATAATTTTTTAAAATATAAGGAAAAAAGAAAAGGAATCTCCATTATAAAGGTGATATTTAGAATCTTTAAATATAGACAATGATGTATTGTAATTACACAAGTAATTCTTGATTATTTTCTATGTGAAACTTGTTTTCCAAGTGTGTGGCAATTTCTGTTCTATAACATTGTTTTCTAGGAGGTTTTTAATAATGCAACTAACACAATCCAGTAGTTGCAGTATGTAATACCAGATATAATTAGAAAAGTGTAGTTTGACCTTACACGGTGAGCAAAAATTAGGTTCTCCCAACTTTTGCTAAAAGAAAAAATAAAAAAAGGGAACAAGTAAAAATAATAGATTTGCTAAGAGGGGCATTTCAGAGTTTGATCTCTTCTGCAGCAAAAGCTCTTGGCTGTTAACAGCCATTAGATAAGAAGAGGATTGGATTCAAGTGGCATAAACTTTAACCCTGTTCTTAACTCTTTTCCACATGGTTTTAGCCATTAACCGACCAGATATAACAGACACAGAAATGGAAACTATAATGGACACCATTGTTGATAGTCTCTTCTGTTTTTTTGTTACACTTGGTAAGTTTTCAAATTCTAGCATGTTTTCCATATGTTTTCTATTTCTAGAAGTTACATATTCATTATGATCACTTGAAGTTTAGTGATACCATGTAGCAAAGGTGGGATTAGATCTGTGACACAAATCCTAATAGTTTCTGGGGTGGGTTAATGATCTTGCTTAAATTATTGCTACTGTAATCACTGCAAAAGACAACAAAGGTTGTCCTGCATAAGAGTTGAGTGCTGGTCATCAGTATCAATGGGAGAGGAATACTGAAACACAAAGACATAGATGAACTGGTGCAACTGGTATGTTCTGGTGGTACACTGTTTTTAAGGGACTTCTGACCTTTTGAAACGTAAGTTTTACTGCTTCTATATGAGACAGTTGTCTCCTCAGTGCATTAGCTGTCTTTCTAATGTACACTATAATTCTCATAAATTTCTGTATGAGATATTCACTTATTTTTTAATACTTCAACAATTCTATATAGTAATTTTTGTTTCATAAAGACTGCAGGAGACAAGAATTTAATCTTGGAATGTTACTAAAGATTTGCTGTATAAAATGTACACAAACTTATAATCTGAAAATTTTAATGCAAGTAGAAGTAAATGTATCTTTTATTAGGAGCTATTCCTATAATCAGATGCTCAAGAGGAACTGCAGCTGAAATGGTGGCAGTGGTAAGAAACTAGCTTTTAATTAAGATCTGGTGTCTTTGTATCCTTTTCCTTATGAAGGAAACAAAACTGGAAAGGAGTTATACCAGTTTTTCTGTCTGATTTCAGATCCATAGAACCCATCTGTAGAAAATGTAATATTATGTGATGATAAACTGATGAGAAACTTAAGCATAAATAATCATTCCTCATCTAGAGTTTATAAGGATTTTCTGACAGGCTTTATAATTACAACCATTAAGCTATATATACAGTGCCTTCTACTAGTGTTTTCTATTTGCAAGTTTAAATACAGCGTGTTAATTGCCCAGAAGGAGATTGTGGACAGAAAGGCAACATCTTCTGTGTAGGCTTGGATATAGATATGAATGCTGGAGGAAGAAAATAGAAGAAATTTGTTTATTTATTTCCCATGTACAGTAGACCTAGACTTCCTGCAGCTTAGACATTTATAAACTACAAAAACAGCACAATAAATCTTTAAATGTTCATCATATAAAGAGATTAGGAAACCATTAATTTACTAAAAGCTGTTTTGTTCTTTTGTTCCCCCTCAGAAATTAGATAAGAAGCTGAGAGAGAATCTAAGAGATGCCAGAAACAGTCTTTTTACGGGTGATACACTTGGAGCTGGCCAGTTCAGGTATGGTGTTAGTAATAACTGTGCATTTTTATTTTTTTGTATTTCAGTTATCTGAACTACCTCATTAGGATAATTCACCACTATACTGAAAACTGTATTTACAAGAATTTGGTTCAAATTCTCCAAGAATTTATATACTCTTAGAGGATTTTCCAATCTCTTTGCATAACCAGTTTGAAAACTTTTTTAGCTTATCAGTGTTCAGCCCTAGAACAGTGAGACTAAAATTACTTAGTAAACCAGACAATTTTTTTCAACCTCTAAACCCAGCAAGAGCCAAGCTCCTGCAAATACACTCAGTTTATAGGACCACAATATCTAGTTGGATATCTGAACATATCCATTAGCAACCTTCATTCAGTCCATGAAAAAGCAAGATCATTTTCTCACTTGTGAGCATGTTACCAGTTGTAGTTATGTCAAAAGCAAGTTTCTCAGCTGTTCTCTGTATCTAGCAGAGGAGGACTGCATGAGGACTACCACTTGGATAATGAGATAGTTAAATGGATAAAGTATTGTTAAGTCATGACCATTGGAACCTTTTGAGGGGAAAGACAATGTTGGATGCTTTCCTCCCATGTATGCTGTTGCTCCCATATAGTTAAATACTCCACAAGCTGCCTTAGGAAAGTGTATTACATAGGTTTACACTATAGATGAAAATGTCGAGGAGATGCATTGGAAAGACTGTAGCTGAAGGGAACAATTATAATCTTCTGTCTTGATATAAAATAGTCTCTTAAAATTTTTCTCTCAAACTAAAAACAGAACTTGGATAAAAGACTCAAAAAACATCAAGGATGGCAAAATGGAATGAGATTGAAGAGAGAAAAGCTGTGAAATGCCAGTTCCTTCATTTTTATGGAAACTGAATTGTAACCACTGTTTTTCCTTTAGGGAGGTGGCTTGTTTTCCTGACAGTATATTATCATTACCCTCAGAAAATCAAAATGCAAGGCAAGAGAAACATGAGAACCTTTAACCAGTTAAAAGGCTTCAGATCTTTAGTCTGGTTTTCAGAATCAGGTGACTAAGGCACTTGAGACTATATATATGTGGAAATACTGCAAGGAAATCCAGAACATGGAATTAATATGCTTTTACTCTGTTCAAATACACTGTAGTTCAGCTGCAATTTACTGTAGAATTAATGTGCTTAAGGGAAATGGTTGCAATAATATTCTGTTAATTCACAGCCTTCCTGTCTTCACTATACATTTTTCATGTAGTCGTAACTCAAGACATTTAGACATATCTGCATTCATTTTCCACAGAATTAAATATCAATGAAACCTCCTTTCAGGGAGTTGTAGAGAGTGATGAGGTCTCCCCTGAGCCTCCTCTTCTCCAGCCTCAACACCCCCAGCTCCCTCAGCCCTTCCTCACAGGACTTGTGCTGGAGCCCTTCACAGCCTCCTTGCCCTTTTCTGGACCTGCTCCAGCACCTCAATCTCCTTCCTGAACTGAGGGGCCCAGAACTGGACACAGGACTCGAGGTGTGGCCTCACCAGTGCTGAGTATAGGGTGTTCACTTAGTACAAAAAAAAAATAAAAATTACTTGAATCATTACTAAAAAGTGATTGATGGAATTTTGGGTAGTGATCAGCCCCAGATGCTTTGGGGAAGGTTGGAGGAACTCTGCATAGGCAGTTTCACTTTTAGCTTGAAATATGATATAGAAGGTGGCTGGTATCACTCACTCATGATGTTACTGGGATAATCAAAGCATGTTCTAACTACTCATACAGTGTCATCTTTTCAGCTTCCAAAGGCCCCTGTTAGTCCTTGTTGACAGAAACATAGATTTAGCAACTCCTCTACATCATACTTGGACGTACCAAGCTTTAGTGCATGATGTTCTGGTAAGCGAAAATCAAAATCTGTTTTGTCTTTTTCACTTAAAATTTGCTTAGCAAGTAACAATTTGGAAGATTTTCTCTAGGTTTATTTAGCAATAACTTCTAAAAAGTTAAAAAGTTGAGATCTTGATATTATCAAAAGATAGGTAATTCAGCAACCCTAGTATTTTTCTTCAATAGTTCCTGATCTTTTATGTTATGTAACCTCCAAACTCCATTAAGTTCAATTCAGTTTTGAAAAATAAATACTTTTAAGGAGTTTTTAAACCTATTTCAGCATTAGTTTGAATTTCTAAAATTAGCTATTTCTGGTTTACTCCACAAGGTGGTGTAGATGTTCAAACTAGTGACACGAAATGTTATATGACCCTACTGTGAGGGATCTAAAATAGTTTCAGTTTTGTTTTTAATAATTTTTTTTTTTAATTCAGATAGCCTTAAGCCACTTCTATTTTCTCAAGTTTATTTTCATAAAACCATCAGGAGAAATTTCCTTGAATGAAAGCAAGGATTACTTACCTAATTTAAAAAAAAAAATATTTAAAAAAATATTTGAGGATAGAAGACTGATTAAATAATTTAAAACTGTAAAATATTTACATAAGATTCCTTTATTTTAGGATTTCCATTTGAACAGAGTTAGCTTGGAAGAGTCAACTGGAATGGAAAGTTCTCCAGCAGGTGCTAGACCTAAGAAAAAAAATAAGAAGTCCTATGATTTAACTGCATTTGATAAATTCTGGCAAAAGCATAAAGGCAGGTAAGTTGTATAGTTACAGAGTTAATATAGTCAATAAGAATTCTAAATATTCTTCATATTATGGTAGTTTTATTTTTAAGCTTCTTTGAAAATATTTTTGAGGTTTGGGTTTGGGGTATTTTTAAGGTTTTGGGTTTTTGAGGTTTTGGGGTTTTTTTAAGCAATGATGCTTGCCTGTATATATTGCACATTAGCTTTTTGTTACAGAGCATAAAATTTTTCTCATGAAAATTACATAAAACTATTGAAAAGAGTGATTGTATCTTTGTAAGTTGAAGTAAACCTACAGTAAGATGTCATTATTTTCACTGATTTGATACCCATGCATGATTTGTGTACTGATATTTCTCAAAACATTTTCACTATCATCTTCATCATGCATCCTGTCTAGTTTTAGATGTTTCAGTTTGTTGATTTAAATGAGCCTAATGCAGAGTGTGGCATTAGTCCTTTTCCAGAGGTAGCCGAGTCTGTTCAGCAAGAACTGGAGTCCTACAGAGCCCAAGAAGATGAAGTCAAAAGACTTAAAAGTATAATGGTAAGATTTATCACCTATATGTGCTTTATGTAAAACGTATTAGGACTCATAGTGATGCTTAGCCCAGTCTGTCGCATCCTCCCACACCCTTTCTCAAATTATCAGCATATGCTGAATTTTAGGCATAATACAATCTTAAAAGCAGGACTAAAAGTGCCATAATTTATGAGACGATTCAATTTCTTGTGTTTATTTGTGTTACATTTATATAACTTTCATAATAACTGTAAAACACAATCCAGACATTAATACAATCAGGAGAAATACACTGGAAATGCATTACTGTGTTTGCACGTGTGATCCTTGTGTTTATTATGACTATTTCTATTTCCAAACTCTTCTCCAAAACCCAGGGCATAGAAGGGGAGGATGAAGGAGCAATAAGTATGCTTTCTGATAATACAGCTAAGCTAACTTCAGCTGTCAGGTAAGCAATCAATAGTACATGATTGTTTAATTAATTTGGAACAATTTGTAGTTCTTTCTAACATTTAACTTTTAATATCCTTTGACATAAATAGCTTTAAAAGCAGACTGTTCAAATCTATTACTGAGTTTAAATGCTTTACAGTAAAGTTTAACACAGTGTCATAGACAAATACTTGCAGATGTAACTTCCACAGCTTGTGTGTGTGTGAGCCCTCTACATACAGCTCTGGAGTGTTCCCTCAGCAGTGCTGAATAATTGAAGTGCATCATAGATTTACTTACACTTTTTCAGCAGAAGAACCCAACTACCTTCCTCTGCATTCTTTCTGTAAAATAATTGTTACTGAAATCCACCTCCAAGTATCTGCTTACTTTGCACAGTGTGTAATTAATTACATTTTTATTAATATAGTTTCTTTAACATCTGTTGGCAAGATTACAGTCATTAAGAACTCTGAATGGGAAATTTACTTCCTTGCTTTTGGAGACCCAGCCACCATGGATGATGACAAGACAACTGAAAGTCTGACATTTAGACTTGTTTCTCATTGTAAATAACTTTTTAATTCTACTGATGCCTTGGGGAAAGAGACAGATTCAGTTTGCTGTCTTTTGCTAAGACCCCAATCAGAAGGAAGAAGGAACAATAATTATTTCAAGGATAGATTGAATGATATGCCCAGTGTCCTGTGAAATCCAAGGTGTGTCTGCATTGTCTCTCTGTGAGTTGCAAAAGTTGTTTGGTATGCTATAGCCTAGTTAGAGTTCTATTACAATTACAAAGGATAAGTTGGATCAGATAGTTTCAAAAAAGGGACCAGGTGTTTCCAGACACCCCCTATGAAGTTTTAAAGTTTTGTACTTCGCAAGTTGCTGCCTTTCAGGCTGAGGCAGCAAAGTATGAAAGTAACAAACATGAAAAGCTTTAAACTGGTAGCAGAAGAATTAAAATCATATGACTAAAGCTTCACCAGGAACTTTTACTGTTCAGGTAGCCTCCTTATGACTGTAATTCAGCATTATTGAGGAAAATCTTATACCCTGTTCAGAAAAGTAGATAACAGTACACTTTTTTATTGCAATTTTTTCGGCTCTAATCTTTAAGATTGTGCCGAGAAATCCAAATACTATTAAGATCTTCCATGTAGGCATATTTCTACTTGAAGAATTGAACTGGGCTTTGCAGTTTTGTTGTCCATTATCTGCTAGCCAGAAAAAGATGCCCTTTGGAATTGTCAGGCTTTAAGAAAACTTTTCAATATGTACTAGGAATTGAAAAACAGGTTCCAACATATCAGATTTCCTGGGTTGTTGTGTTGTTTGGTTTTTTTAAATGCAGTCCTTTACAAAGGCAGTACAAATCATCCTCAAGCTATAAATGAGTTCACTGATTGCCAATCACCATCAGTAACATTGATTTTGTAATTGCTGGGAGGAGGACAGAAGGGTACAGCTCATGGCTCTCGGGGACATGCAGTCAGTCAGTGGCATTAAGCACCTTCTCATCTGTTTATTGTTAAACTGAGTAAGACTCTGACTGCCTGGGGTGCTTCCCAGTGTGAAAGTGTATAGACCCTGAGTAGTCTTTTATACATGTGATGCCCAGTACCAGACAGTGAAATTCATGTAAATCACATCACCTTAAGTAACACATTCTATATGAACTAAACTTAACCATTCAGCTTCCCTTTTCATAAAGGAAAACCTTTCCATCATGAATTCTCCATTTAGGATTGTGTTCTGTGCAGAGCACCTGGGACAAATTCCAGAACATCCAAACGTTCTCTGTTTATTTGACAGATACTATTCTTATTTAATATTACTTGATAATTATTTTACATAATTAATATTGTTTGGCAAAAAAAAATTGGTACATATTGATACTTTTTTATGTATCAGACATAAACTAAATGTTGGTTATATAAACCATAATACTAGTAGTTTAGGTAAGCAGATGCTGATTACAAGCTTTCAATAGAAATATTAAATTACTCATGTGTATTTTTTGCTAGCCAAGGTAAAAAAACATGTTTGTTACGGCGAGCCCTTCTCTTCGGGGACACGGCTCTTCTCAGGAGCTCTCTTGCCATCTCTCTCCCCAGGCGTCTCTCGGCATCTCTCCCTCTCTGCTTCTGGGAGCATGCCTTTTATTTTGCCCTTCAGCCCCACCCATTTCCGGCTGGGGCAGGCCCTAATTATTGGGCACAGCTGGGCCTAAGCTCCCAGTTCATTATCGGCGACACCTGAGGACTTGTGGTTCTCACTACACATGTTTTTACTGTATTGCCCATTAATAACATTCACAGTACCAATATACTTTGTAATTTTTTTAGTTCCCAATCCTACTGTTTTCTATGATTCTAGATTTTTATAGACTGCAAAGGTCCCTTCCAAACCAAACTGTTCTATGATTCTATAATTTCTTTTGTACTGACTGTCTACAATACACGATTCAACTAACTGTGCAACTCAGCAGGTTAGTTTGTATTTAATCTCTTCAGCTCTCTTCCAGAACTTCTGGAAAAGAAGAGGCTCATTGATCTTCATACAAATGTTGCAACAGCTGTTTTGGAGCATATAAAGGTATGGTTGCTCTCCAGCTTCAGTTTTCTATCAGTAGTGATCTTTACCTGGAGAAATAGGTTTGAGCAGGTGAAGATAAGAAAGTGATCCTTCCAATTGTTCTACCTTTACAGAAATTACTGTATGATGTTACTTAGTGTTGAATGGTGAGATGGAATGAAATTTGAATGCCTCTTCATGGAAAACAAAGCAAACATACCAATTTTTTTAGTAGTACTATTTAGTGGTATGCTCTCTTTTTTTTTTTTTTTATAATGACCACAGCTTTTACTGTGAGTTGAAGTTGTTCTAAAATATGTTTATGATGGAAGTGTTCAGAGATGTATCATGGCAAGCTAGGACTTCAATATAAGCAGTTTGAGTTTGTCAGAAGGGTACTGTGTACTGTTCACCAATGAAAATGATATCCAAAGGTGTGACAGTAATATGGGAGTTACCAAACTGGTCTTTCCAGCAGGGTCTGTATTAGATGCCTTGTGCATAATTTAACATGTCAGAAGGATGCTTGTCCTCTTTCCTGTTTAAGTCTGCTGCTCTTGTATCACACAACTTGCTGACAGTTTCAGTGAAGCCCAAAAAGGCCTGCGAACTGTTTAGAGACAGAGTTTTGAGCCTTTAAACAGCAAAGGTATTTATTTCTTTCTCTGTTTCATCAGTATTAGTTACTACTAGAATAAAGTAGAAGATGGATCTTTTTCACAGTATGAGAACAGAAATTATAAGTGAGGCTTTCACACTGAAGTCTGGTTTTGAAAGTAATTCAAGCACAAAGTCTCACTGAAAAATCAATTAGAAAATTTTACCCTGTGCTATTTATAACTCATGGAAGGCGATATGTTTTGAATCTTAACTGTCACATTTCTAAAGTGCATAAGCTCCATCCTCAGTTATGACTGCTTCTAATTATTTTAATGTACTATAAATGAACAATGCATTAATTCCAAATTTTAATTAATAAATTAATTTTCCATATTTATAAAATTGAGGAAGAAGTGTGTGTGCCTGTGTTTGGGTCATTACTTTAGAGGCTAGCTTATGTGCTTGTGCAGTATTAGTCATTCAGTTTTCATATCTGGCAATTTTAAAGCAGTAGTATTTTATGTGTTATTTGTTGGATGGAAACCAGGTGCCCAAGCAAAATGTGGAATCCTCTTAGCAATGGGTGTCAGTCAGATGCACTTGTACATTCTCTGTTAGGTGATAATGACACTTCTCTTACCTAGAAGTGGAAGGAATTACTTTAGGGCCCCTTCGCTGTAGCACTCTAATAGCTCCTAGGTTCCCTTCTCAGAGAGGGAGACTGCTATTAGAGAGTTGTCAGGGAGTAGTGATCTATTTCTCCATAAATAATTCTTAATTCTAGCATTGCAAAGTGCTCATATTCTTTCCCTTGTTATTGTATAGCTGTCAAAGGAGGTTGAGGCAGATGAGCATGCAGTTTCTCCAATATGTTGATGATATGTGCATCTGTATCATCTTTACTTTTAATTTAGAAAGAATCACTTCCTTCATCTCATCTTCATATTTACAAAACTGTCTTAAACTGATGTAGAAGCACATGTTTTTCCATTGGAATTTACCTACACTAAAGCCATTTCAATGAATGAATGCAAAGTTGCTTCCAGTTTCTTTATCCTGTCTTTCAGCCTTCAGTGTTACAAAATGTGTCTTTCTGTCTCATGCTGTGGAATTTTAATGTGCAGGATGATATGCTACCTATTGGATTCCTGAGAAATACTCTCACAAAGGGCAGTATCTCAGCTGGTAACTTTAAAAGAAATTCTGATGACACCTTGAGGCTATGGTTAATAGGTTTTTATGTACAGTTAATTAATAAACCGGATTAGAATAAGAAATCTTTTTTTTGCATAGGGAGATAGTGAAACACCAATTCTTCAGATTTTTTCAATTTTAAGATAATCTAGAAGCACATTCATATTTTGAAATAGACTGCTCACATTGTCCCTTACAGGTTTTTTTTATTACATTTAGCATTCGCCCATTTTTCTTCACTATATGTATGAGAATCAGTGCAAAGAATGCTATGAGACCTGCTTTCAATAGGCTAAGTGAATTTAATTTTCTTGTGGACATATTTTAGTGTTCATCTTACAGCTGCTTTCCACATTCTCTTGGATCATTTTCTAAAACACAGCAAGAGGAAACCAGAAATTTATCACAAAGTGGTTCTGGCAGTTTTCTGGCATATCTAAATGTTTAGTGAAATAATGGAAAGAATGCATCACATTTTTCACTAAGTGAACCATTGAGTACTTATTGTCAGTGCTTATAACAAACACATCCATGTTTTCAATTGATTTGGTTTTTTTCTCTGAAGAAGATGGTGACTTAAAGTCCAACAGATAACAGATTTCAGACTGGCATTAGCAATATCTTTCTAGCTGCTTTAGAGTTTCGAGTAATGCTTATCTTTGTCATTCTAGTATGAATATTAGGATTACTGAAGTATGTTAAAACATGGCATATAAAAAGGTGTAGGTGTATACCTTTCTAAAATGATTAGCTGAAGAGGTGGTAGATTTGATAGTGGTATTCAGTACATATGAATTCAAGTGGCAGGGTTTTTTGTGAATTGCTAACTGTCTTGTATTACACTTGTTTGGTTTAGTTTTGGTTTTTTTAAATTCCTACATATTTTTCTGTTTTGGTTGATCTCAAGGCCTGATACCTTGATTGACTACATTATTGAGATTGCCAATAGGCTTTCAGATTATCAAACTCACGTTTTCTGTGTAGGAATTCTATTGTTTTAACTACTGTGTTTTAAATAAGGTTACATTTTTTCTTATCACGTGAGCAGAAACAGAATGTGTTTGTGAAATACGTATGTTACAGTGGTCCAGGCTGGTTTTCTGTATTTCAGAGCTGGTAATTGAATAACTTTGCAGTAAACAAGAGCTTTTTCTGAGTTCAGTTACAGTGACCTTTCTGGCATAATTTCTTGCAGTTCGGTCAAAGGGAACTGGCTGCAGCTGCCACTTTCAGCTTTCTCTCAGGGTTTCTCTTCCTGTTGGTAGGAGCACACTGCAGTTACCAGACCGACCTCACTCATTTGCATGGGCTGTTATTTCTGCTTGTTTTCTGTCAGTATGGATGAGAAGTTCCCCCTAGTAATTTCTAATAAAATTTCTTCTGCACATTCTTACTAAAAGGAAGAATCTGCAAAGGGGATAGGAGAATCTCCAAAAATTACCTTCCAAGAGTTTTTGATGGGTTCTGCTTCCACTTCTCTGTGAAAGAATTTGTGTTTGTTTTGAAGGATGTTGCTCAGGCAGAGATTCCCATGCGCACTGGTAATTTTCCCTGAAATAAGTTTTGACTTATGAACAGCCTGTTTCTAAAGTTGCTAAGCTGAAAGCTTTCACAGATATATTAAAAACAAACAAACAAACAAAAGCCAAAGCAACCTGAATTGTAGCACTTTCACAGTGATACAGATCCTGTCCCTGAACTGGCAAACAAAAAGGTCTGCTGAATGAGGTCAGCATGGAACAAGATGTCATAGTAGGAAATCAAAAACAGGAGGCAGAAAGGGAATAACTGTAAATATAAATGCATCTTGATTTTATTACTGGTTTTTATTATTATTTTTTTCACCTTGCTTGCCAGTTTGGCCCCCATAAGAACCTATTCTTTGCTGTCTTTTTTATTGAATCTACAGGATTGTTTAGCTCCTATTTCCCAGCTTTTCCTCTTGGCATGTCTGTGAGCCTGCCATTGAGTGAGCAAAATTGTACTTAAATTAAATGGGACATCTGCTTCTTATCAGCACTCCTTAGACAAGTTGGCTCTTCGGGAAGTAACTTTCATTGATGTGGCATATCTGGGAAGTCTGTCAAAAGGTAACGAGTAGTGTTTAAGGCTATTCAGTAATCTGTGTGAAATTTGATTAGGTGTCCATCCAATTTCTGGCAATCCAGATTAAGGAAAGTATTGCCTTATTTAGCATATCTTGCTCGTAAACTTCGTTAGTTATCTAGTGAAGAAGCAGCTGGATAGCCACACCATATTGCTTCATCTCTTCAGTTTGTGCTTTTGCCTCATCAAAAAGAGACTCTCAGAAACTTTATATTGCTGCTTACCTCTGATGTCCCTATTGTGGATAGAAATACGGAACCTGAAGTTTTAGGACTTTCAGGTTTTGTTTTGGGGTTGTTTGGTTTTTTTTCTTGGAAGAGTGCTAAGTTCACACTTCAAAAGAAATTCTTGAGAATTTTGAAGAGTGTGCACATGTACCATTGATGTTTCAGTTTAGGCTCAAAGTATAGCAAATATATGGAACCAGTGAGTTTCCTTTGCTGTGCTTAGTCTGTTCTGTTCAGTAGTCCCAGTCAAACAGTCGTAAAGTTGCACAGTAGAATTTTACCTCATTTGTGCTCAAAGTAAGTAAAAACTGTGAATCTGTTCTTACAAATGAAAGAATCTCGTGTTTGAATAACATAATTTTATTTAAAGGTTTATATGTAAACAAGTATAGTGAATCAGTGAATCTTTGTTTTTAATGTTGTACATTTTTACATGACAACTGAATAAATTTGTCCTAGATCACTCGCTAACATAACATAGGTACTGCCAAATTCAACAACAATATATTTATCTTAGTAAATTTCCTTATTTCAAGAAGTCCTTTGTTGCATTCCTTTTGTCCTGGGAAAAATACTTTTAGCTTGAAAACATTGAAATTAGCTTCATGGAAGGAGGTACAAATGTAGTTAAAACAAACAAGCAAGTGAATGTAATGGAAAGACTAGAAAAATTATAGTAGTTTCTTTGCAAACATTTTGTCTATATACAGAGATAAACTGTAAGGCAGATAATCTTCAAGATGCTGTAGAATTGAAGTCGCAGAACGTGTCTGACATGCTGGATACCAAATTGCATCTGGAATAAGGACTTGGAAAAAGGCTGGTACTTGTGTTCTGTTCAGCCTTTAAACTAGTATAACAACCACTGACAATCAGTTTAATTTTGGCTAAATACAGGATTAATCCAAGATTTTACAGTAAGGTAACTACCAAAATTTGGTTGTGACTACTCTTCTAACACCAGCTCAAGGTGTAAGTAGGTAAATACAGCTTGAAAGTAACTCTACCCTTTTTAATTTTTTTTTTTTTTATGTAGTTGTAGTCACTATTAAGAACAACAGATGAGACTTTTTGCCCCTAAAAGTAGTGAGTGGTCATTTCTGGAGCACTCTTCACGATATTTTACTTGTAAGCTGTAAATACAAGCTTCCACAAAGAGTTTAAATTAATTTGCTGTTCTGCAAGTAACTGCTCTTAGTGAGTTCATGAGACAGTGATTGAGAAATAGAGGTGTTACATATTTACCTACATTATAAGATGATTGCCAAAGGCTTTCAACACTGAAACTATTTTTTCGATGAACTTACAGGAATCAGAAGGTGAAATACCTCAATATCCTGAAGCTAGAAAAGTACCCCCTTTTTTCCTCCTTTTTTTTTTTTCCCCCTTTATTTTTGGTAGTGACAATTAAAACTTATGTTTTAAAATTCTGTTTCCTTATTTGCAGTCTCAGAAATAGTTTCACTAGAATTTAGAAGCATAGGAAAGCCAGCTTTTGTGTTGTTGTCATTACAAAACCGACTGCTCTGGGTTAGGAGGTGCCATAGAAGTTTTGCATTCTTCAACATTATCATGCAAAATTTCTTGAATCTCTCAACCCAAGAAGAGCCTTGGGGACTCTCACCTCATCCTGGTAATAGCATTTCAGTCTCCCAGCAGCAGGCATGATGAGGAACTGAAACACTCCCAAGGTAATGAGATGGAGATCCACTCTGCTTGTCTCCTCTTTGAACCAATACCTAAGTGAATGTGTCTGAACACCAGGACTTAGTTACTGGATTAGGATTTTGTAAGATGAGTAGTTGCAACATGTGTTGTGATGCTGCATATTAATGTTCAAATACTCCTAATGATCTGTGATGTAACTGGAGTTATTTAAATGAGTTTTGGAATGAGTAACATTGTAATGTTTGGAATGCATATGTTGTAAGTTCGTGATAACATGGTGGAGAAGTGCAAAGCATGGCTGTTTGTGCAGATGTATTGCAGTGCAGTCATTAACTGCATGGCCATGTGATGTCTTCCATAAAGCTTTTGCCTCACTGATTTTGTGCAGTCCCTGTGCCATCCTCCCTACAAAAGGATTTTCACAAGTTATCTACATGTGTCATTATTATATAATGAGATTTATTTTTTGATGTTAGTGAGGCAATGTAAATATGAAGTTCTTAATTTTTGGTGTGAAGGCCTTTGATATGAAGTAGTTATTTCAGTAGCAGCTAAAGTTGGCAGTTATCAGCTCTTCTCTGGGATGGTGCCTTTTTTATTTAGGAATCTGCTGCATAATGCTCACTTGAACATTAATTTGTCCTATTACAGCATAACACTACATATGATGGTGTGTAGTTTTCAGCTATGGCAAAACCATAGTTGAAAAAAAGCTCCTCTTCCAATTTAGTATTTGCATGTCAGACATCCCTTGTTTAAAATGCATTTTCATTTTTAATATGAAAATCACGTAAGGATCAATTTTGAGAGTTAATAAAAGCATATTATAATGCAAGCATTAGTTATTTTACTAAAATGCTATTTTTAAATCATTTTCAAAAAAAGTCTTGATTATTAAAACTATATACCTTTTTAAAGGGGAAATAAATATTCTTTCACAGTGTTAAGATGTTAACCCTAACGCTTACTCTTAAACAGAGTCGAAAGTTGGATGTGTATTTTGAATATGAGGAAAAAATAATGAGCAAATCCACTCTGGATAAATCTCTCCTGGACATGATTTCGGACCCAGATGGTGAGTACTTTAAATCTGAACTGGTATAAAGTTTGTTAAGGTGTACAATAAATCTGTACCTTTTAGGATTTCAGGGTTGGTAGAGAGCTTATATGCAAGCTGTGCAAGACTTTTAAAGACAACTTTTTACTGAGTTTCAATAGCAGTCCTAGAGTTTAGTATTTCAATTGAGTATATAACCCAAAATACTGGCAACTTTTCCAGCTACAGTAAAATTGTTTCCTAGATCCTTACTTGAGAAGGTCAAAATGTTTTAACCCTCATGCTTCTCCAGTATTTATTAATATAGGATGGAGCTGTCTGGTCTGAACAATGCTGATTCTTTAAAATCCTACTCCATGTTTTATAATGCATAATACCTCATGAACAGAATGAAAAAGAGCATTTCGTAGAATTTCTTTAGATCAAGGACTTGTAGCGTAGGTAACTCTTGTTTGTGTGAGGAAAAAGATGGATGTGAGCAAGTGAGAGAAGGGAAGCAAAAGGTAAATTGGCCAATTAACTGAGAGACTCACCTGCATCCCAGCTCTGTTTCAGATATGGTTCATGCATAACAAAGCTTTACACACTGGGCAACTCTCACATTGTCTGTTAGCAGGAGTTACCTGTGGTCTTTCTGTAAAAGGCCAAGATCAGAATGGGTTCTCAGCTTTTCACAGTATCATAGCATCAACTCTCATTTCAACCTCTCACATTATGAGGTCTGTCACAGTCCTCTGATGGATTTCAATATGATCAGATACCAGCTGGCTGGAACAAAATAACCTTCAGAGCAAGATTATAAAACTTAAGTTATAACCACTTGCCTATCTGCAGATTGGCAAATTTATTGCCAAACCTGAAGCCTTTAGAGATGCAGGGTTCCTGCTCTTTCCCCACTATGCTCCTTAAGATGATGTTTTCTTACTGCATGCTTATGCAGCTGTAGTCTTGTAGCTACTTACTGGACATTATGTCTGCTTGGAAATTGTATAATAATTCATATTTATTTAAAAAGTATACATAAATCCTGCTGACGTCTTAAAAAATATTTTACTAGTGTCTGTATTAGAGAATCAAAAGGCAGTAGAAGAAATAGTACACAGATGGTAGAAGTCTGAGCTAAAATTTTACAAATCTCCTACTGGAACTAGTCTAGAAACGAGCAGAATTTCAGGAAATCTAATGTCAGGCCTCCATCTGTAATTCAGTATAGACATTCATTGCTATGTGAAGCTAATTGGAATATGTATAACCTGTACTTTTATTAATTATCACTACAAACTAGTCCCTTTCCATGTCCAGAATTAACTGTTTATGTACTGTTATGATTTCAGCATTTGTGTTTGCATGAAAAAAGAAATTGTGCTTGCTAATGTTTCCTACTGGGTTAATTATGTTGTACCCAAATCCACATTTTCTATGCATTTTTAAGTTGCAGAATATAGGAAATAGTTTTCCAAAGCTGACGTATCATATCAATATTCCTATTATACTAGATATATCCTAGATAGAGATTTCCAAACTGGAGTTTTCCTCAGGGAGTTAAGTGGTCAGGTAGCACATTAGCACTTCACACACGGTGTTTAGGTTTAGGATGAGTTTATATAACAAAAGGACTTGAGTTAAATCATGGCAGTTATTTCCAGGAATGTGATCTTGTAAAAGTGTCCAGCTTCTCAGTGATTCACTGAGAAGTACCAGCAGCAAACATTTGGAAGGAAAACTGTGTCAAGTCTTCCAGTGCTTTCAGTGGTAAACTGCTCCTTTGCATTATCTGTGAGGATACTTGTTTTGTAGCCTATGTTATCAGCAGAGCTCTTCACAAAAACAAACTTGACCACTTAGCAGTTCAGGTTTCAGCCTCCCATTTCTTGCTGTGTTGTACTAATCTACCACTCAGGACTATTAGCTGCCTCTCAGTTCAGTGGATATTATTATATCCTGGAGCAGTGATGAAATAGGAGTTACTGGGTTTGCATCACTCTAGTAGTTCTCAGTAGCCCTAAAGGCTGCCTGGTTTTTTTGAGTGGAAAATAAAATTGTTGTGTTCTAGGATTACCAAGTTAAGTTCCCTTCTTCAGAACATTCAGCAGTCTCCCCCTTTACGCTGTCACAGACCATAGCCTAGAAAAAAATAGTGAACATTTTATAGGCAACTGACCCGGGGATCTTAAAACAGCTGTGGTTTACATCAGTCAGTTGAGTAAAGTGAGTAAAATACTTTTGTCAAAAAAAGTAGTTTTACCAAGGTTTGGTAAAGTGCATGCAATACAATCATGATTTTTTTTTTTAATTGTTCTTTTAGTAAGACATAATATCACTACACTCTTGTGTAAGTTGAGACCACTCACATTCTGGTGACCATAAACCAACGAGGGAAATGCTATTGAGTGCTAGTACATTCCAATTGGTGATCAGCAAAGTGCTTGAACAAGCTATGAACTAGCAAGCTGGAAGCCAAATTTTCAAGTGAGTTACAGAAACTCAAGTCAGTTACACTGTATATTTAGAATGTTTAAAGTGCTATTTTTAATCTGGTCAAACTCCAAGTGAATGTCTACCTTGAAAGCTGGCTTTTGATTTAGATAATGCGAAGTTTCTGAAATACTTTATCTTCTCTCTGTTCTGGCTTCATTGGGATAGAATCATAGAATCAGTTTTCTGTTCAGAAAAGCAGCATTTTTTGAGAAGACTGCAGTATCCAATTCAGTGGAAACAGACTTGATAACACCTGAAACACTTGTTTTTTCCATAGTGATCAAGGTCTTTGACAGTGTTGAGTTAGCAAGGTGCTAAAGCTAGGAGGAGCAAAAGCCAGGGCAGCTGACCCAGGCTGGCCAGCAGAAGCATTCCATACCATAAATATCATGCTCACTATAATTTGGAAAGTTTGCTGAGACAGGGCTCTTTCCTCAATGGTCTCCATCCATGGAGCTTGGGTACTCAGAGTGTTTGACATTTGGCATTCCCTGCTGGGATTGTGGAGCTCTCAACCTTTGTATGGGCCTCCTTTCCTATTCCTGATTCCCCTTCCCAGGTGGAGAAGGGTCATGGGGTGATAGACCAGCTGCCTAAATGAAGACACTGGCTTACTGGTATTTGGTAAAAGCTAATAAAACTTGTTTCCCAGAAAAAGTTGTACCAGGTCATAAATGTTCATCATGACAGTGCTTACTCTTAACTTCTGCCAAACTAAATAGGTGCTCACATATAAACAAAACTTGCAGATTAAATTAGATGATCCCCTGCTAACATGATCCACATTCCATAGTGTTTGCGTGTGTGGGAAACCCAAAACAAACCAAAAAACAAACAAGCAAACCAGCAAAATATCTTTTTCTTATCCACTAATGCGAGAAAGTAAATCTTTATAAAATACTGTACTGTATCTAAAGGTAACAAGGTTTTTTTAATGACATATTGGATTATGAATTTGAAATGCTTGTTTGGAGAAGTTGCACTTCTGAAATTTTCATTTGAAACTGTGGTCTTTACTCAGGGTGATTAGCTTCTAGAAAAAAGTACCAGGTGTTCAAAATCTTCTCTAATAGTCTATAGGTAACACAGGGGTGCCCACATTATCACTTCCATCTGACAGAGATGAATTTTGATTGCCATTTATAATGCTTCCCAAGAATAGGTAGCAGTGTTTTTTCCCAACGATTAATGTGATAAAAGATGATTCAGGAGGTGAAATCCTTCCTGAAGGAAAGTTGGAATTTCAGGATTTTTTTCCTGACCAAAAGTTCACTTAAGCGCTTTTGCAGCCCTCAAGTGTTTCAATGAGTCAGTCACAGAGCTAAAATAGAATGTGCTGTGGCTTTTACTGTTACGATTTTTCTTCAGTCTCCTCTTTCATGGATTTAGTCCCTGCTAATGCTTGCAATCCCCGTGTAAAATAAGACATGATGCCACTACATAAGCCAAGTTGTGTGTTATTTGAAGAAAAATATTCACAACCAGCAAAAGGAGGAAGTGAAAACAAACTTGCAAAAAGAGGGAGCCAGTCTAACCCAACTTTTAATAAAATTGTCTTTCTTCCACTTTATACACTGAACAAGGCTATGGTTATAGATGGCAATTATTGTCATAACTGAAGGTTTGAATGTACATATTTATTATTACTGAAGAGCAATTAACATAGCAGCATAGTTACAATTTTATTTTTTTTATTTCATTGTTTCTTCTCACTGCAGCAGGAACTCCAGAAGACAAAATGCGATTATTTCTCATCTATTACATAAGCGCAGCTCAGGCACCTTCAGAGGTATGAATGTTCTTTACAGTTTCCAACACCAAATTCTACCACACAGGATTTTTCTACATCGTTTCAGCACTAAAAAGGTACTTTTGCTTCTCTTTGAAGCAAAGTATTAAGTGGCCAAGAAATAAAAAAAGACTTCTAATAAATTTTGTACTATTAGCAGGGAATCTGCTTACAAAGCTTTAGCAACTATTTCAAGGGATATGAATTACTAGTAAGAAAGAAGATTATATTTTGAGATATTTAGTTCAGAGTTTTTTCAAGATACGTCTTGAAATGTTTTCTATTTTTCTGCTCTGCTGTTCAATAGACATAGGTAAAACAATATTAATATGACTCTTCACTCTATGCTTGTATACTCAAAAATAATATCATGAGTTGACCAGCAGATGAGTAAAGGAGAAATGCTTTTTTTGCCAATATCAGAATAATTCAGGAAACAGTTTCTTAATATTTCTTTTGAACTTATGATTAATTTCAAGGAAGATTTCTTTGTACTGTAGAAAATTAGAAATATTATGTGGGAGAAAAAACATGAGGAATTAGGCAAAGGGAGGGTGTTCTTAAAAATCTGTAATAAATCCTTTTCATTTTTACTATTTACTTTTGTGACATTTTACAGAAATGAGTATTATCTCAGTTTTTTGAAGATGTTGATGCAAAAAACTGTTAACGTATCTGAAAGTTCTCAAGATTTAGTTGCACAAATACTTCTGAGTTTAAGTTTAATGAGAGCTGCTCACGGCTAATTGCATTTTAAGTTACATTTCCATGCTTGGTAAGAGATGGGATTAACACTCATAACTATTTTTTAACTTAGTAGATAAAAGGGCTTTCCACATAAAAGGGCTTAAGAGTAGTTTCATCCTGTTGCAATTTTCCACTTCATAATTTCAGATTGATTTGGAGCAGTATAAAAAAGCATTGACGGATGCAGGCTGTAATCTTGCTCCTTTGAGCTACATAAAACAGTGGAAGTAAGTAATTTCTTTTTTTCCTTCTTGAGGCTATACCTAATTTTATAGAACCCAGCATTGTTATTGAAGAATTATGCATTACTTCTCATATACATTATAAATTATCCTTAAACAGTCATTCTGGCATCATTTTTTGCTGTCTATGTTGCGGTAATATATGCAAATCTTTTTTTTTTAATTTCTGCTCCAGTAATGCCAAGACTAGTGAACATGACACTGAGTGGTTTACTGAATGATCCAGGACAGGAGCAACTTACTGAATTGAATTAAAAATTGTGCTGATTCAGGCTTTATTTTGGTTCATACTAAAGGGCCATCTATGCTGCCCATCAGTTATTGTCATTTTACATGGTAGGTTGGATATTAGAAAGAATTTCTTTATAGAGAGGGTGATCAAGCATCGGAATGGGCTGCCCAGGGAAGTAGTGGATTCTCCATCCCTGGAGATATTTAAAAAGAGACTGGATGTGGCACTCAGTGCCATGGTCTGGTAACTGCAGCAGTAGTGGATCAAGGGTTGGACCTGATGATCTCTGAGGTCCCTTCCAACCCAGACGATTCTATGATTCTATGAAAATAAAGTCTTTGTTTTTTAAGTAAGAACAGTTCCTTAACTATGGTATTTCTAGACAAGAGGGATGCGTGTAATAAAGAGTTACTTTCTGGAAGAGTTTATTTTCTTCACTTCTAGATATCTACATACTACATTCTGTAACTGTATGTGCCATTTGATTTCTATCCTTGATTTTACAGGGCTTTTACTAAGATGGCTTCAGCTCCAACCAGCTATGGAAACACTACACCTAAACCTTTGGGGTATGTTTTTGATGAATTTTCTGCAAGCCTTTGGGTTCTTTTAGCTTATTTTAGTTGTACCGAAAGTGTGATTAGTGGTATATAAGGCCCAGAATAAGACATTTTTCTGTCTGTAAAAAATTGTTACAGGCAATCACAAGCACTCTTCTCCCCTTAATAACACATAGGACTTACACAAAGGAAAATAAAAGAATCTGTGTCTAAATACACCAAGTACCTTTATATGCTGATGTCTGCATTGGCACATTAACCTGGCACCAGGAACTCAATCCACAACAGACATAATGTTGAGTCTGATTTAGGCAGCAGTGGAAGAACAGCACCTTATATTCAGGGCCTAGACACTGTTAGGAATGCAAGAATATTGGGTTTTCATTCGGATGTCCTGGACTGTCTGTCTGCTTCCTGAAAGTTGTAGTTATTAATTTCAAGACATAAAAATACAGTGACTGTGCTAAGGGTACATATATCCCAAGCAAAAGATGGAAGATGAGACTGCAGTTTTTCCATGAATCCTCATTTCCAACTTTGCTTTCAGGAATGCTCTGTCATAAGGAAACTGTGATGCAGTATGGTTAGAATTCCAGTGCTGTCTCACTTGGAAAAATTACAGTTTATTTGTTTGGAGACACTGAGCACCTCTGTTAAGTCTGCTGCTTAGGACTGCCACTTGTAAGGAGCACTAAAATCCTTGCACTGCTGAGGTTGTAAAGTAAACTGTTCAATGGATTAAAGATTAGAACTCAAGGCTCCTAATGCTAGGTGAGGATTTTACTGCTACATAATAGGTGTATTTCCAAACACTTGGCTGACATGTGATTTGAAGAGTATGTTTCTGGCAAATTGAATGTCTTGGTACTTGATAAAGTGCCATCAACTATACTAGAAATTGGATATCAACATAGATCTTAAGGAAGCAAATTTAAAAAGTTCTTACATGTCATCTTTATTTTGTTTTTCAGTCTGTTTTCACGTGTTATGAATACAGGATCACAGTTTGTAATGGAGGGAGTGAAGAACTTGGTATTGAAGCAACAAGTAAGTTTAAAAAACAGCCAAAAAAAAGTCTTATCACATGAGCATTGTGAATACTCAGAAAAACAACTTTTAGTACTTCTGTCATATTAATGAAAGTGGTTGTCCAGTAAAAAACAACAAATAATGTTCAAATTTTCTTTTAATACCTCTGTATGGTATTAGATTCCAGTATGTCCAATTAGAACTGATTTCAGCATTATCTTTTTTTTTCAGCAATTCCACAGCATTATTGAGCAGCTGTGGAATACTCAAAATAGATTAGACCTTCATAAACAAAAAAAACCCTCTGTGTCTTTACTTAGAAAGCATGTATTAAATGCATCTATTCCAGGGTGACTGTCCAGTTACAAGTCAAGCATTTCTAGAGTTCCCATGTGAGTATCATGCAGAAATCATAACCTTGAAGCCAGTTTGAAAATCAAAGTACGTTTATAATGACATGGCCACCTTGAAGTAGGCACATAATTTTAGAAAATATTTCTGAGCATAACTTGCAGCAAGTTTCAATGTACACTCCCCAAAAGAAACTAGTAACAAAAAAAGAAAGACAATAATTGTATAACTGTAATTTTGAATTGTGGTTCCCAGAAACCTGCTTCCCTGTGAAGGACACATTTTCTCCAATATGTGCTTTTGTCAGATGGCAATAAATATTTAGAGTTCAAAATCTTAATTCTCTAATATTTTTATATCAGGATTTCTAAGAAAAATCATTCATCCTGGAAGAATAGGAATTTAATTTAGAAATACAGCATTTCAGAACTAAATAAGATTAAATTTTCCCTATCATGTACATCTTTCTGACATAGTTAATCTTATCATAGCCAGTATTTATTTAGTCATCCTGTTATACACATAATTTGTGCATGAAAATCATCAGCTATCACAAAAATTACCTCTGTGGTATTAGTGTAGTCACTGAAATTAATTCTATAGGAATTTTGCTATGATTAGATATGGTAATGAGTATTGCACATTTACAGATCAGTGGTATGTCATGAAATACAGTTGAGGAAACTGTTTTAAATATTCAGCTTACCTCTATGTTTTATTTTATAGAGAGAACTTCGGATAAACTGTTACTTGTAACAATAGATAATGACTATGTTCTAAATGAGGCTTCCTATTCTTGTATTAAGCATTTTGTGATTTGTTTTAACATATGTGGCTTTAAGAACTCTTGCCAAAATTGCTTGCTTTGTTTTGGGTTCTGAGTGAGTAAAAAGCTACAATGCCAACATATTCAGGATGTTTTTTTTCCTCTGGCTCTTAATTCATTCTCCACGTGTTTTATGGGTAGCCCCATAAAATACTGTTCTACCTCATATTTTTAAGCTTGATGACAGTCAATTTAACTTTTTTTCTCATTTGGGTTGGGTTTTTTTACTAAGTGTTTTTCAGTGTTATGTGTATACTCAGTGTTTTTTATATACTTTCTCAAAAAGACACATTTTCAATTCCATTACTATGTAAACTCTCCCTCAGTTTATTACAACTATAGTGATTTGATGGTTTAATACTTCAGATCTGTTGTCCCAAGATAACATTTCCCATCTTAAATAAGGAAAAATCATCTTATCACAGTTTATCCCTTTCCAGTTCATCCAAATTTTTGTTGTCAGGGTTGCTTTTTCTTTGACATCATTAGTTTTTTTTTAGAATCACACCTTTTAGTTATCATCTTCAGCTTTAAAATTCTTTTCTTAAACTGTATTTTTAAAATACAAACTCACAGATCATCATGTCTGTATACATGGGTAATACCTAAATGCAACTCTGTTCCTATTTTCATACTGTTTATCCTCTGGCTAGATGCTCCTCATGTTTGCATTTTCTGTACAGAAAGGTAATGTAGGTTATGATAAAATGCTCAACCTTTACAAAATATAGGAGGGAAACATTTTAAAGTAGTATTTCAAATGCTCTGTAAACTATTCCATAAATAGCAGTGTGTCTGAATAATTCTTACTCAGCATATCATTAATTTCACATTATGTTTTACAGAATCTGCCAGTCACACGCATTTTGGACAACCTTATGGAAATGAAATCAAACCCTGTGAGTATAAACTGCCTTCACATGAAATAGGTGGAACAAATGAAATCTCAAGCCTGTGAAGATTTTTTCATGATAATGGTGTTAAATCTAATCATGCTTTTTCTCAACAATAGAACTGTTCTCATGACTCTTTCTTAAGATTTTATTTGCATAGTTTTTAAACAATGACAATATATCATGTCTCATTAGAACTAAGGCTTTTTGAGGGTTTTTTTCTATTCTGAGCTTTTATTAGTTATATGATAAATCAAGTTTCTGTTGCTCCAAAACTTATAAAAGTTAAGAAAAGTGGTCACGGAGAGGTATGTTTGGAAAACTTTGTTTCCTCTGTCTTTAAAACTTCACTTACTTAGAGAAAATCACTTACATATGCAATCTTTCAGTTTGCAAGCAGAGTTAGTTTTGTGTCAAAGTCCTCTTATTCCCTTATTTCTCTGAAAATTTACTCAGACTTAGGTCAAACTTTTGAAATACTTAAATGTTAGCTAGACAGTCAAGACATTTGCTAGAATTCATAGCTAAAAATATCCATAAGTCTTTTCAGACAGTGTATATTCAAAGTAGTCTTTTTTTTTCTTGCTATATATTTCATTCCTTCAGTTCTCTCATATAAAGCCATCCCGTGCAAAATTGTTCTCAAGAAATTACCTGTTAAGTGATTTGAAATGGAAGTGAAATGAAAGCTTTAATATATCATATATCATATATCTAATACATTTAATACATTAGATCAGTTTTTCTGTTCTAGTGACATCAACAGCAGAGAGAGATACTTGTTGTATCTCACACTGGTTAGTAGATTTAAAACATTCTTAGTACACTTTCACCCTCGGGGATTAAACTGTATGTAAAGGGACATAAAGGTAAAATATTAAAGTTGTAACCACACAAATAATCCGGTCTTTTCTTAAACTGCACTTCATAGATAATGTATGTCGTGATTGTTAGCAGAAAATTTGCTTTCTCTTAAGGAACAAATAAATTAACACTGTTTTCATTGGCAGTGCACTGCCACTATTTGCAAGACGTGTAAAAATTGTATTTTATTCTAATTTTATCTAGTCGACCAGTAGAGGTCACTCAAAACTCTTAATACAGAAAACTGGAATGAAAAACAACAGAAAACTTACAATAGGTAAAAAATGAAACAGTTGTTTTGAAACAGAACTAATTTCCTCAGTCTACAAGGAACTGATTTGGCAGTTTGCAAGTCACGTGAGGTATTATTGATGACTTGATATTGGCACATTCCATTTAGCAGAAAACCATCACAATCACTTTGATGGGTTGGAAGAAACATTGATCTTGTCACTTAAAAAAACAGAGATTGAGCCAGTCTGTCAGAGGGTAGCTACACATTTCACTGCCATACCAGAGACTGGAATTCATAGCCCAAAACAGGGAGTCTTGCTTTTCAAGTCATAGGACACCAGGCCAGCCCTAGAGAATGGTCCTCCTAATCTGCAGGAAAATTGACAGCACTTTTGAGTAAATTTCAATTAACAGAAGCCATCCAGAAAGTCATTGTGAAATGTGTTTCCACTTGTACTAACAGGAGTGAAACTGTATCTGGAAAAGGACAATGTGTAGAAATATACAACTGTGACCTGTGTTCACCTTGTGATGTTTGAGGTCCCAGAATAGAAAACTACTGTGCTGCAGACAAAATACAAAGGGATGGGGGCCGTGTTGTAAAAAAAAATTATTTCCTTTCTAGTTCATTGAGTCTTACTAACCACAGGATCAGTGGATGAAACATACATACAGATGAAAGTTGTCATGCAAAACTAGAACATATTATTGAGAAGTCAGACAATTACAATGAATATAAATAAATTATTTTCTAAATAAAAAATACAGCAATAAATATATGAAATGTACAGCTTGTACCACCAACATTTACTTTATAATTGTTAGTTGAAATCATAAGCCTATTCAGAATGATGCACTGCGTAAGATTCCATCAGGCTGTCTGTAAATCACTTTGCATGTTACTTGTCCCTGCTGCTGCTTTTGTCTCACAGGGAGAAGCTACCAGGAAGGAAAACTGAGTCTGCATCTGTGTTTTCCAAGTTTTTCAGAAGCAGAAACAGACAGAATAGTTCTTATGGGCAACAACACTAAGCCTTTTAAATCTGTCTAGATTGTGTAACTATAGTTATACTTTTTCTTGAAATATTTTTTTCAGAAACAATTCATTGATGAACTTAAAGTAAGCTGTTACTTTTTGGGGCTTTTACTAGTAACACTTCTACTGGTAAAAGTAGGTTTTTAAGCAGTTGCTTTTGGGATTATGTTTTCACAAAGGAATATAAAATTCACAAATACTTGCATTGTTGTGCTATCGCTTAATAGCGATTAATTAAAATCTTAAATCTTCCAAACACACACACAAAAAAATCATATAGTCAAGG
The DNA here is from genome assembly GCF_036169615.1 of Heliangelus exortis. Lineage (NCBI taxonomy): Eukaryota > Metazoa > Chordata > Aves > Apodiformes > Trochilidae > Heliangelus > Heliangelus exortis. The sequence goes on along the minus strand of NC_092426.1, from coordinate 27,102,249 downwards.
ACTGTACACATAAATACCCAAATTTTAACACATAAATATGAAACTGACTACTACTTAACTGTAGAATTATGGACTTTTTTTGAAATAACTTCCACGTAATTGTTTGATTCTTGCTTAAGGATAATCTTTGATAAGTACTCCTTTAATATTTTTTATGAAAAAAACCCAAAGTCTGTTATGTACAGTATGTATGTTTGTATTGACTTAAGAGGCAGATAAATCTTAGTTATGATATGTATGAATGGAGCTGTATTTTGGTTAATAACATCCCTTTCAGTGAATATGGTATCTTTCAGGTTGAGAATATACTATATACTTTTCATGCATTACAATGAAAAATTCTAAAAATTAAGGATTTCCTTAATACAAACTATTAATTTTGCTTCTGCAGAAAATCAAATACAGAGGTTTAAGTTGGGGTTATTTCCATGGGTCTTATTCCATTTTCATTTGAAATCTTGAAAATTAAGTTTATAATTTCAAAGTTATGAATTATATTCTTGAATTACTCAGGGAAGTCACAAATTCAGATGTGTGTAAGGGAAGTGCTATACAGTTGTTTTCATTGGCAGACTAGCTATTTTTTAAACCAAATAATGTCTAATCAAGTTTCTTTCCTCAGAACTGATTCCAGCAGGAATGGTGTATTTAAACAACAACAAAAAAAAACCCCTAGCTTACCACATTTCTATTACTTGACCGCTTTTTTGTGTGTCTGAATACACAAGCCCGCAGCAAAAATACTACACCATTATTATGTTCAGGAGGAAATGTCTGTATTTTTTTAACCTCTGATTTTATTTCTGACATCAATCTGAAAATCATTCTAACAAGCAGGGAAGCTGCAACTCTTCAGCTGAAGTAAATACCTCTCAGATTTAGTCCACCGATATCTATTCCCAGCTCTCTCTTTACTTCAGAGTCACTATACCAACTTTATGTGTGAGGCTACCAAACTGATGAATGCTGGCAGTCTTTACAAATGCAGCTGAAATTACCAGTGAAGGATATAAAAGCATTTTATACAGGTTCAGTGTGAAATTAAATTAATTCTTTTTAAAAGCCAAGCTTCAGGATAAGAGACTTAGTTTATGTAATTACATAGAAGTCCTTAATATCAAATAGATTTTCTGCATGTGTAACCACCACAGGTATGCTAAATATGTTGTAGTATTAGAGATAGTTACTCTTTGTGAGCTCTAATAAATTCCCCAGATAATCTGTCCACTACTCAGAAGGAATTATTTCTGCTCTACAGAACTATCAGAACACGGAGATCTTTCATGTTAGTACCCAAATGAGATCAACTGTAGTCCTGCATCCTACAAACTAAACTTCATGGTCCCTTGGTGACAGTGTAGTATAGAAAGAGAAGAAAGCCAAGTAGTTGTCAGGACGAGTTAGTAAGAAGTTTTGTTTTCCATCCTTAATAATTGGCAAAAATCCTGCTTTTTGCCAGTAAAAATATTGGAAGTGCTTCATTTTTTTTCTGTGAAGAAAAAGCTTTTTTATAGTTTAGACAATGAGACTTTTCAAGTTCTTGTGGGACTAATTTCTTCTTCAAGAGCTTAAATTTTATTTAATAATAGTCATAAATCATGAAATGAAAAGGGTAGGTTACATAACAGTAGCAAATTTTGATCTGTCTTGTATTTGGCATTCATTGCTATAGAAGTGTTTTATTTTACAATATTAAATCAATAGCAGATCCCTGCAACGTGGAAAATTTTAGCATTTGTAACTAACCATATGACATTCCTCTTAAGCTGGTAACACCTTTATTTTTCTTTCTGCATACTGCCTTTCTGTTGGGATTTATTATGCAACCAGTGTCTTTTTGGGGAGGAAATTGTGTAATAGTCAATTTTAGATGAAGCAGAAACAACAAGGTCAATAGCACCCTTCATAGCTCTCACTGTTGTTTATTCTGTGCTGGTTCAGTTGCTACAAATATCAGCAGACACCACAATTAATTCTTAAATGGGAAATTACATTGGTTTGAATGATGTTCAATGTAATAAATAGGAGCAGATCTCAATAAGCCAAAATTCTGATATTTTGAGATAAAAAATATATCTTTTAATAGGAGACAGATGACTATCGGTATTTTGACCCCAAGATGTTACGAGGCAGTGACAGGTGAGTTTATCAGTTTTGCTTCTCACTTTCTACCCTGTGAAAAGGCTAACTAGAGAAATCCAGTTTTATTTTATGTGCTGACTTCAAGTAATTAATTTTAATAATTCTAAGTCAAGACAGTTGGTGTGCAAGGAATTCACATAGGAACTTGAATCAACCAGATAAATTTTTGTAACACTGCAAAAAAAGAATAAATCTTTGTCCCAGTGAGTGAACACGCTGCTAAGATGTACATCAGTTCAGTCACAGGGATGGGTACTGATGTTTAGCAATAATAAATGTTACAATTTTTTATAGTTCTAGTGTTTGGTTTCTTTGAAACTTTGTTGTGGTTTTTCACTGTTAAATTAAAAAGTCATCAGATTGTGCACCAAAATTTCTTTAAACAGTTAAAATTTTAATTTCAATACAACTCTCTTATAGTAATTTGTTAATACATTTGCAAAAATATAATGAAAAATATACTGCATTTGCTCTTGATAGGCAGGTGCACATTTTATATCCACGTGCATATGCAGGGGAGAGCTGGATAAAACTTATTTTGCCAACAAAAGAGAGTAAAATGAATTATACCAGAAGATTATAGATTTATATCTTTTGCTTTCTATCTTTTACCAATAACTGTGGCTGATAATCTTACCTCTAACATCCTAGAAACAGAAGAGACTTAAAAGTAATTTTTATCTGATCTGTGGGAAAACAGTCAGCTCATGTAATTGCAGGGGTTTATTTTAGGACAAATATGGGTACAGGAGATCCAAACTTTGTTTTAGTTATTTGCATTAAAATCTGTTCCCACTTCCTCTGTTCTTGAATCATGGAAAGTATAGTTCTGACTAATAATATGAAACAAATTTCAGATAATAGATTTGCTTTACTGAAAAGTGTTACTACAGACTACAGAATTTCATAGATAAAAATCTACTTATAACATCAAGGAAAAATATTGTCATTATTTTATGTTTAATTTTAATTGTAACTGTCATTGTTTTGCTATATTTTATAGCATTTTTGGAGAATTTTGTACAAAATTCCAAATATTTGTTTTATTAAAGTGAAGGGGTTTTTCTCATGTAAATGTGCATTTTTATCCACTCGTATGTATTTCCTGTGGTGCTTTAAATATTTCCTGTGCTGCTTTAAACAATGTTAAGATACACATTTAGAGTACTTCACAAACGTGCCATTCTGTGTAATCATCATAGAGGAAAAACTTCTAATTTCTGATTTGAGGTTTTTTGGGGTTTTTACATAAATTCATGTTTCTTAAATCTACATTCAAGCATGACAGCAAAACTCTGCTATAAACATATGGAGGCTTGTCTAATTCTCCCTTCAAATATTTACGTAGACAGTAAAAAATAGGTTAGCTGGCTTGACAAAATATTGCTAGCTTAATATAACAATATCAAGTAGTATAATTAATGAATAGTTAATAGAACAATATTTAAAAGTATTAATATTTGCATTTCTATCTGCTGTTTTTTAAATAGAGTGGGAACTGCGTTACTGTAATTCAGTCTTAGCAAAACATCATAACATCCTGTGTAAAGCCTGTGTCAGTATAAATAGCCCTTGCCCTCTAAAAGGATGTCACAAAACATGTAACAGTGACAGAATTGGGCTAACAGTTCTATTTATGGGGAGTCTGTAGTATTCATGAAAGATCAAAACGCCATCTTAGAGATAGCCATTCTCTCTTAAAACCTATTTTTCTAGTACACTGGAATCTGCATTGAGTCAATTGTTGGGCACTCAGAGAAAACTTCCTTAAATAAGGGAGAAATGAAGGGGAACATGCAATGCTTTTAGTGATGTATTTGACTGCCTGGGTCTGCAGGCCAGGCCTGGTCAAGAAGGCAGCAGTAGTGTGTTAGCCAAGGGCAGGAGAGCAGGCTGACCCCTCAGAGCTTTCTCTTTGCTTGTGCCCTTCCTCCTGGAGATGGAAGTGCATTCAGGGGAAGAGTTTTCTCCCTCTGTCCCTGCTACCTCCCTCTGGCTAGGACTGGGTATTCAAATGGAGAGGAAGAGTCTGTACAACTCAACCCAAAACTTGCTTCTACCTTAAATCATTTTAAGCTACTTCTGGGACACCTGAGAGCAGAAAGCATACCTGCTGCCCTACTGTAGTTTTTTAAATGGTGGAGTATCAATATGTATGCAGGCACAGCAAAGTGCCTGACTTGCCTGGTTAAGATTCCAGTAGGCAGGATTTGTAAGTGCCAGGAACTGTGCTGCTGCTCATGACATTTCTTACTTGTTGCATTTGGTCCTAGCTTGCAGCATTATAGTTGGAGCTTTTAAGCCCTACGAGAAGTGTTGTATTTAAAGCTCATGATTCACATAGGAACCTTAAAACTGGTGATGTAAAACTCCCATTTACTCACGTATTCATCCCTGTAGAATGAATTATTTTCCATAGCAAATATTTAAATAAAATACTTGCAGAGTTAATGCAGAAAGGTATTTGTTTTATTTTATATCTCTGTCTAATGTTATGTAGTATTCCATACATACATGTACACAATACTTATTTTTGCCTATTTATACTAATATATAATAAAATTTAAGTTGTATTTTGTTTGTATTTCTTTTTATAGCTCAGTTCCAAGAAACAAAAATCCATTCCAGGAGGTAAGTTACATACAAATTATTTTTCACTGTTCATGCATTAAAGAAAAAAAAAATATCCTGACATACCAGTCATTAGTAAGAAAACAAGAGGTCTTGTTTACAAAAAACACTTAGACCAATTACATCCAATTTTAATTTTGATTAGCTGTTACTCTGAAGAGGTCTTTTCATCTTCAAAGGACTATGTAAATATTAGCTAATATTAGAGAAAATGCAGAAAATGTTTATGGAGGTAATTACAGGGATTTTTTTTATATCATAATTGAGTGTTCAACAGTGATTAAAGCTCCATTTTTATACCAGATCTGCAGTGTACTCTCTAAGTGTAATCCTTTGTCCAGTCTTAAACAGCAGCATTGACCACTGATTTAATATGACAATATTTTAAACAGTCTCAGCAATTGAAGGAATAAGGCAAAACAATAAAGGCTGTAATTTTTTAAACATGCCAGTAACTTTCAGTATTTTTCAAAGTAAATAATAAAATCTTACTTATTTAGTCATACTGCCAAGTAAGAAAATAGGCAAAATCTTTACCTCAGCAATATACAAATGTCTCAGAGTTCTCTTGGAAGGTCCTAATTATTCTCCTGAGTAAATAAGAAATAACACATTTGGCTAGCACATGGTCGTAACAAAAATGTCTGTAGTATCATGAAGTCTGTATGAAATTTGTGTGATGTAGTTGAAGAAATTTGGATAGTGAATGTTAACAAAAATGATGCAATTATTAATTTTACTTTTACCATTCATTAGTTGTTCTCTTTAAAACATAGCCCAGAAAATACTGATGGTCTTTACCTGTAATACTCTACATTATTACCAGTCATAAGGGGGAGGGAGGGGAAGGACAGGACAAAAAAGTGTATTACTTTGTAACAGAATTATTTAATTTGTGTCCTTAAGTAATACTTAAGCATCCATGGACATATTTTGAATGTTACTCTGAAGGTTGGAGGCATCTCCACAAAAAAGTAACATGGTAAAACTGCATGTGCGTCAAATATTTCATAGTAGGTGTGAGTGCCATGCCAAAAGCTCTCAGCTTCTGCATCCTACTAAAACTCTCCTTGTATCTTCTTTCAGGCAGGAAGCTACTGGGGTTCTGTGTCTAGTTCTTATTAGACTGCACGGTTATTAGGATGACTTTTGCTGTAGGTTTAACAATCTGGTATACATTTTCCTACTGAAATGTTAAGACTTTGAATGCAGACTCTGATTATGTGTGTGTTGCTTTCCAGGCAATAGTGTTTGTAGTTGGAGGAGGAAACTATATTGAATATCAAAATCTTATTGACTACGTGAAGGTATGTGCACTTCTGTCAGTTGTTCTGTCTGTAAGTCACTGAACTGAACTTTGAGGAACCAAGGGATTATTAGCCCAACACTGGAAATAAGCTAATTTTCACTTTCAAAATGCTAACATAGCACTTTGGCAGTCTTTTTGCTATCAAGCAAATACTACTCAACCATTCATTCTCTGTGAACTAGGTTTATTATGCATCTGACAGAAATCAACATTTTGCTTCAGAATATCTTCACAAAAAAGTGCAGGTGTTAGCAACATCATTATATGGAAATGAAGTACATGGAACATAGATTTTAGAGGTGTAAAATGCCTCATTTTTTCCACTTAAATATAATTACTGTTTTTTTTCTCTGATGTAACAACTCTTCTTTTCCCAGCCAGAATGATAGTATTTAAACATCAGATTATTTTATTTTTAATATACAGCTAGTTTAAACCACTTTTGCTGATTTCTTCCTGTCTTTTCTCTTTTTAGGGTAAACAAGGCAAACATGTCCTATATGGCTGCAGTGAACTTTTTAATGCTACGCAGTTTATAAAACAGGTAGGTACTTGTGATAACCTGTAATATCTATCACTTAAAAAAAAAATATTGAAAGATTACAACAAGTTACTGTTGTGTTTTCTCTCTACTGAAATGTAGTTTTGGAATAATTTTTATAATTAACTTTTGAAGGCCTTTATTGTCAATGTGAGTTCATGGGTAATACAGGTGAACAAGTTTAATAATTGCCTCAACAGAAATCCTAATGAAAAAAAAAAAAAAAAAAAAGAAAAAACTTAATTCTTGGTGTACTTTCCACAAATAGCATGGCTTTCCAGGCTCTTCTGCTGACTTTTAAAAGATAGAAATTGCTATTCAACCACAATCTTGAAACGTTTTTCCTAAATTTTGTTATTTATAAATATTGACCTGGTGGGAGCTTGAAGTTGTCCATAATTATATTAAAACATTTTTTAAATGTTGCTAAAAATATTATAGAACAAAATCATAGAATCATTAAGGTTAGGAAAGACCTCTAACATTAAATCCAGCCATCAACCCAACACCACCATGCCAGCTATCATTGACATTACTTTGTTCCTTGTGCCAGCACAAATGCAAAATAATAATTATTCACAGCACATAATAATAATTATTATCAGCACATAATAGCCCTTCAGGAGCTGACATCAGCTATGCCCTTACTTTCTACTAAGATGAGAAATTTCATTTAACACAACTTTTTAAGGAATGTTTAAGGAACTAAATTTATTCTTGTTGCAGTTGAAGGAGACAAATTACACTTACCAGCTTATAACTCTTCAGTGAGCTTAATTAATTCAGCATACTTTATGTTATAAGAAACAACCAAAGCTTATAGAACAGAACTGTTTACATTATGAAATGGATATTAATGAATGTATAAGATTAGCAACCTAATGGTCTTTTGTCTTTTTGTGTTTAGTTGTCCCAACTCGGACAGAAATAAGACCGACACACCACTACCCGGATGGCAATGTGACAACAAAGAATTGTTACAACGTTCAACGATCTTCATATCTATAATTTTGTCATTATATTAATACTTTAGCCCATTTCATTAACTATGATAACTTTTAAAAAAATCTGTAATTAATACAATGTATATCAACATTTCGGAAATAAACCTTAAAACCTGCTCTATTTTTTGTGGAGATCAGTTTCACGTTATTACTTTTTAAATGCAGTATTAGTTATGGTATGTGACAGGCCTGGCTGAAAAAGCATTTTCAAGTGCTTATATGTAAGTTTCTGTAACTGTAAACAATGCAATATCTTCAGGAAAAAGTCAAGTCTGTCTTTAGGAGTTATGTCCTTTTTAAAAGACAGACTTATTTTTACTTAAAAAAACTTAAAAGGACAAAATTGCATGTTAGGACCACAGACAAACAGTCTTAGTACAAGAGAACTGCTACTTTTTACCAAAGTCATTGTACTTGGATTGTGCAGCCTTTGCTTCATGGTACAAAGATGTCCTTAAAGTTACTTTCAGTTACCTTCATTACAAGTTTCAGATCCAGTAATTTAGCTTTTCTTTTAAGATTGAGAAAACCCCTTGCTTTTACACGGTCACACTTTCCACCTATAAAACAATTAAATCTTTAATAATTCTGTTCTGCACTTTTTATGGTAACTGCTTTGGACTGTTGTGTTTGAGAAGAAACCAAGTTATACTCCAGCTCAACTGTTTTACAGGCACATATTTTTAACACTTGCTTTAGGTAGCATGATTTAATTGTTCAAAGAATCTCATGATACAATTAAGTTTTGCCAGTAACAATAGCTCTGGAGAGCTTATGCGGGACTAGAGAAAAGGTAATAATTTATTTATAGATGTAATTCTCTGTCTCTAGAAATGTCGTATCTGGAAACAGCACTGCTACAGGTGAAGCAATAATATGGCTTCAGAATGAGGCCTAACACACTCAAAAAGCAACCACTTACCATGGGTTCATTAACAAACGAGATCATAATTTTTCAGCAGTATTTTTTGTACTGTTCCTCAGTGTAGAACACTATTTTTGTTCTAAAGGCAATAATTTTTCCCAAGCTAGATTATGTCAGAAGATCTATACAAGAGATGCAGTTGATTTATTCCTTTAAAGTACCAGAAAAAAATATGCATAATCCAGACCATCTTATGAAAAAGTAATAATGTAATTTAATTATCTCAGCTAAATATTGTAAACTGCTCCACACTACTTCAAACTTCTGACTTTGCCAAGTCAAATATGTTTATGGTGGTGTTAAGTGTAGTTGTAGCATCCCACGTGAGCACTGCCCAAAGTTCAGTCAGCAAGGACTCACTGTGTCAAATGCAGTTTGCTGTCCTGATTCCCTATATAATTTGTTAAGAAAAACAAGGTCAAAGTGCATTTGAAGAAGAAAATTACATTTAAGGTGTTTTTTGCTTCCTCTGGGAGTTTGTTCCAGGAGCTTGAAATAACCCAGCCCCAAGAAAGCTGTGCTTCCTTTGCAGTTTTAACCTTGCAGCTGACAATCAGCTTCTGAAAAATCTGCAGACTGCTTTGTCCAGAACTTACAGCAGCCTGTGATGTGCTGAACCCTGCTCATTTAAACCAGGAACACTCCTAGACTGCACTTTACAAAATCTGCTGTTTCAGTAAATAGGTAAAGATACCAGAAATTACTTTGGTGGTTGAGTTCAAAAACTTTAATTGGCAGTCTTTACGCTGCCTCTGGGCATTTGTGCCCAGCTTCATAGCTGGACCTCTAGGTCTGTTGTGTGAACATGCAATGAACAATCAGTTCCTATTGGGGTTTTTTTGGCTATATTTTTTTTTCTGTAATGAGTAAATCCTGTATCTTAGTACTTCAAACATTTTTGTTTGGCTGGTTTTTATATAAATTGTCCTGAAGCTCTCTGTTACCATTAAAATCTCTTATTTACCACCCCTATCTCTGTAATGGTGTACTCGTCATGGAGGACCAGGGAGTTTTGAAAGTTTTCTTTGTTAAAAAGCCTCAGGCAGGGCTGGCTGGTGGGGCAGCCCCAAGGGCAGTGCAGGCCTCTGGCACAGGAGGTCCAGCTTCTCCCTGGTGGGAGTAGCAATTCTTCATTGGGACCTTCCCAGTTCAGGAAGTAAGAGCAGAGCAAGACTGAATTTCAAGCACCATATTTGTTCTCAGGAAAAATTAAGCAGTCTTGTCTTAAGATGTGAAAACCAGAAGCATCTGGCTCTCAGGAAGTATAGACTTCTATATACTATAGAAGTATAGACCAATGGTTGCATATGATTGTCACTGAAGAATCAATTCACAGTTTGAAACAATAGCCCTTCACTTGCTTTCTTGGTTTGATTTAAAGGTTTTTAGAATATTTAGATGACTATTTTTGTCAACTAATTATTAACTTAGTGCCTTTGTTTTTCAGAATTATACACTTAAAAAGAAAATGTAACAATAAAAAGAAACCTCTGGAGACAAATACTTTATTTACTTTAAATGTCCTTACTAGTATAAGTAATACTGATATAAATCAGTATTTCTTTCCTATGTTAAAGTTTTGCTGAAGTTGCTGGTGCTTACATCAGTCTGAATGGAATGTGAAATAGCAGCTTTTTCCTCAAAACACATAAGTATTCCAGATAATAGGAGCACTGCTGTCATTCAGTTACAGAGCCAACACTGCTGTGCATACATAGCTCCATGACTAGAGCTGAAAAAAAAGTGCAATTTATCTTTTCACTTAAATGATATCGTCCAAAATGGAATTGCTTAATGGTTAGTCCAGCGTGTTGAGTGAAGCAGTCCTAAGAGTTAGAGGTTTATAGGTAGTATATAGGAACTAACTTCAAAATTATCACAACAAAGTTCTGCAGATAAAAAATAAAATGTATTGGGCCAAAGCAACCTCCTACCCCTTCTCTACTGACAGGCTGGGGGGGACTTACTGACTCTCTGGTTGATGGTTCCTTAGCTGACAGATGACTCTGGCTCATGGAAATCCAATCTCAGTCAGTGTTCCTGTGTTACAGAAAAGTGAACCACAATGGCAATGATTTATCTAACTTCAGAGATCAGAGAAAAACTTGATCATTTTCTTTCCATGACTCAGTGAATGATTTGACCCAGCTCTGTTTTGTTTGGAAATGGTTAAGTAAAAGTACCCTGTGTAGAAACCTGTCATATTCAACAACGTTCAGATACATTCTGCTCTTTAATGTGGTCTCATCACTTCCCATCTCATGCATGCGGATTATTTTAGGCAGTCCAGAAGTATACCCTACACACGATGCTTTTGGAGAGACTTGCTGTCTAGCACCACCATGTGGACATGCCGTGCAACTATTATTTACTGCTCCAGATTCTTACTTGTGTTATGTGACGTGAAAATAAATGGATTAAAACTGACCTGGATGAAAATATATATGCATTCTTTTCATATTTTGCTGGGAGGTTTTGTTTTAGGTCTAGTAGTTATGATCTGGTAGGATAGAATTTTCCATAATGTTTCCCATAGCTAAACTCCTTCCCTCCCCTTATTTCTCCCTCCTCCAAATAAATGTATAATATATCATTTCTACAAATAGACCTTTAAAGGTACTTAAATTATACCAAAAATGTAGTTTTAACAAAAAATTGGATTACTACTACTTCATTTTGGGAGGGTAAAATTACACAGGTGGTTTCAAATAATTTATGGTGGATTTAACCGAGCTGTTTAATTTACTCTCTGAAATTAACTAAGACCATTTCTAGAGTCAGCTACAGAGGCATAGTCTTCTCAGTTTTTACTGCATCTCTAATAAAATGAGTCTTTGCAAAACTTTCTACAAGGTAGCAAATTTGGCACCTTATACATGAATGGCATCAGGAGCTCTGCCCTGAAATGTTTATTACAATGCAAACATAGTGCAAAAATAGAGTCCAAGTATTCAGTCTGATACATGCTTCTCAAAAGACTTTTAAAACTATAAATCAATGCATAACAGTTTTTACCTGTTTCAAATACAAGTAACTATGTTCATACACTTTATCTAGACCACAAATATGAAACAGATTGAGCAAGGGCAACATTTTCTTCCATCTGTAAATCCCACATGATTGGGGTCTTCCTATTTGATGTGGTCTTTGTACATCTGCATTTTCTGTTACGTGTTCATGACCAAAACTCTTAGATCAGATCATAAAACCTTATGAGGGAGAGGTATTGGCAAAAACAGTGGATTATGACACAAAATGTTTCACCAGCAAGCACACTTTTTTGGGCAGAGCTTGTATAGTAGCAAAGCTAATTGTTGTATTGCCAGTTTTGCTAGCACTGAAATAAACCCTCTTTTTTATGCAAATTAAGTGGGACACTGCTGCTGCAATATTTTCTTTAGATTCCCTTACCAGTTAGTTCCAGTCCCCTCCAAGAGTCTCTTTTGCTTCATTTTCCTGGGTTTGTTGACAACTGAACTACTGAGCTCCAGGTGGAATGAGAATTCACCCCAGATGGAATTGACAGAACATCAATCCAGTTCCCATGATATGTTTTGAACTGGTAACTTCCAGGGAAATGTACCTGCTCCTACACATCAAAGTCTGTACAGCTGTGGTACTGAGAATATATTTTTTACCTTCCCATGAAAAAATCTTTGGGTAGCCAGCCTTCCCCCACTCTGATGAGTTCTTTGAAGGCAAATGATATGAAGAGAGGCACTACTACATGTAGTAAGTATCCTATATGCATATGTATGTAAGTATATGTAGAAAGTAACTATATAAAACTACCTCCTGTGTTTTCTATACCTGCATCAGCCTGGAAATCACTTTTATCATGTGAAGGTTATATGGTAATTTAAAGGAGAAGAGGGAGGAAGAACAAGTGAAAAACTGGAAGTCGTCCAGGAGTTAAACATTGAAGCAGACAAACACACTTGCTCTGTAGGCCCTCAGGATTGCTCTGCAGCTCTTACTGGGAAATCATGCAAGTCTTTGCTAACCACATCACCAGCTTTCTGATCATAGATCAGAAATTCTGATGGTTCTGCAGGCCACGTTTCTCCCCACAGGAGGAGTCTAGTCCCTTAATCTTGTCTTGCACAGGGCAAGAAAAAGCACTGATGTTATTGGCTCAGTGCTGTTGGAGAAGAATGAGTGCTCACATCTGTAGCCACACTCCCTCTCTAGAGAAGTTGAATTACAGCAAGCTCAGAGCCCAACATGAAAATAGGTGAACCAAAGAGAGGTCACCCTTCTGCAGCACAAGTTCATTTTTTTTTTTCTTTTAATGATAAAAATCTCTCTCTTATTAGTTAGAATTAAGCTTCCATCTTTTTTTTTTCCCCCTTTACTTCTCCTCAGTTCACTGGAATAGCAATGATCAAAAGCACAGTCCCTATACTTCAGGATAGGATCCAGCTTAGTCAGACAGTCAGTGAAAACCCAACGAAAACTGATGTAGTTTTATAATTGTGGCAGTCAAACCACAAACACCAAATCCATGATGTCTTCCAAACTTTCTCCTCCTTTAGGTGTCATGAGTAATTTGTTCTACTATTCCCCTGGTGTGGCCTCCCAGTCTCTATCTAGTCAGGATGAGGGCTTTGAGTGCCAAGCTCACCAGTATCCCAGCTAGGCTTTCTACAAAGCCTGACAGTTTTAGAAGTTTATTCATCAACACTGGCATGAGCCCCAAATTACATAAGGGCCTTAGAAACCTGTTCCAGTGTCCCAGCAGAGACAGGGATTTAGCCCCAAAATGCTCATATTGATACCTCAAAGGAAACAGCCAGTTCCCTTCCCAAACCCACAGAAATATTTGTACATCTAAAGTTCCTGAAGAAAAAACCCATCAGATTTAGAAGAATCTCTTGGCATAGGATGACCTTGCTTTCTGTTACCTTTTTCTAATAAACACTTATTTTGGAAATGAAAACATTGCTAAAAAAATAAATGCAACTCTGGCTGACTTAGATCCAGAAAGGATAAAACCTGGACTGCATTCTTTGGAAAGTTTCACAGTAAGAAATCAAGGACAAATGTCTCTATCATTTAGTTAATATTTCACATTTTGATGGTGTTCTATTTGTTTTTTCCACAATGGCATTAGAAAAGCTAAATTACCTCAAAGGGTATTCACTGAAAGGCACTCTTACTTTAGTCTCCTCCTTCTTTTTACTTAAAATTATTACAGTAAATTATTTCCATTTTCCTCAAGTGTTGTCACTGATTCCCCCAAATTTACCCCTCTACACAATATTCTAAATTTTCTGATTGCACATAGTGCTTGCAAATGTAAGACAACTTCTATTCCTGCAGCTGGATGCTTTATCTGAGCAGCAACCTTCTCCAAGTCCAACTTTTCAAACAGGTTTGTTGGGTTTGGGTTCCCACCCCCATCCCCCCCCCTCAATGGAGGTAAAAGCAGAGAGGTGGCAGAGCTGATTGCAAATTGCAGATACATTTTGATTGCCATCTTAGTTTCCCTTCCTCACTGGAGAACAATTTTTGCTGTGTCCATGACCTCGTGGCTGCCAGAGCTGCAAGCCACAGCCTAGCTTGGACCTCAGCTCTGGAGCAGATTTTCTATGACAAAGTCTCCAGAGCTGCTGCAAGTCCAGCACAGCTGAAGCTTGAGGAGCAGCATCCAGTGAGGCCCAGCACCACCAGAAAGCTCTGGTGTCTGGGTGGGAAAGGGCCAGGAGGAACTGTGGAAGAGGCAGGTCCAGATAAGGCACCCTCCCCCCATGTCATGAGATGTTGGGATGGCACCATCAGGAGAAAGTGTTTATGGGACTGGCAGAGCTTGGTTTATGGAAAGCTCTAGAGAGTCAAAGAATAAATGCTGAGCATGACCACAGGTGAGGAATGGTAACCAAAGGGGATTCATCCTATCTTACAAAGGGAAAAGAGAGAACTGGGATCTTCAGTAGCTGTGAATAGGGGATCTGGCAATAATAGTGGGGCCATCCCAGGGGATAGAAGGATAGAAGCCATCTCTCTGCCTCCCTTCTCTCTCCTCCACAAGATGGTGGTCAGGAGAAGAGCAGAGCACTGAGCCACGAACCTCTAGTGACCACGTATGGTCAGCGGCATCTGTCACCAAACAGAGCAGGAAGGCAGGCTCCAGCATCCAAAAACTACACCTCACTAAGCCAGGGATGAGACTGGGGACACAGTGGCACTCTTCACCAGAAAAAAAAAATCAGCTACTAAGGAACTAGTGAATTAATTCACATATTTAGGCACAGTACTGAAGACCAGAAAAAATGAATAGTGCCTACCCTAAGAGTATTTGCAGATCTGTTGTCAAAAGAAGGTACAGGTATAAGCACAAAGATGGTACAAGTTGAAAGTGACCTCTGAAGATCATCTAGTCCAGCCCCCCTGCTAAAGCAGGATCACCTAGAGTAGAACATACAGGAACACATCCAGGTGGGCTTTGAATGTCTCCAGAGATGGAGACCACCACTCCTCCAAGCAGCCTGTTTCCATGCTCTGTTCCTCGCAGTAAAGAAACTTTTCCGCATATTTTGGTTAAACCTCCTGTGTTTCAGTTTGTGACCATTGCCTCTTGTCCTACCACTCAACACCACTGAGAAGAGTCTGGTACCATCCTCCTGACACCATCCTGTAGATATTTATAGGGACTGATGAGATGCCCACCCCCTCAGTCACCTCTTCTCCAGGCTGAACAGACCCAGATCTCTCAGCCTTTCCTTGTATGGTAGATGCTTCAGTCCCTTCATCATCCTAGTGGCTTTCTGCTGGATTGTTTCCAGTTCCTTGTCCCTCATCAACCTGGCAGCCCAGGACTGGACAAAGTACTCCAGATGTGGCTTCACCAGGGTAGAGAAGGATAATCTCCCTGAAACTACTGGCCACACTCTTCCTAAAGCACCCCCAGACACCACTGGCTTTCTCGACCACAAGGACATAAAGCAGGCTTATGGTCAACCTGTTGCCTACCAGGAACCCCAGGTCCTTTCCCCCAGAGCTTCTCTCCATCAAGTCAGAAAAAGCAGATCTTGCACATTATTTGGTGCCACAGATAGAGTTCCACTGGGTAAAACTTTGCTGGTATATAAAAGGTTTAGTGGTTTGGCAATCACCAAAAAAAAAAAAAAAAAAAAAAAAAGGCAGAGATTAAAAGTATTAGGTTGATCCTGCTGCTGTTTTATTGGAAAGCCTTGATAGGAATGGAAATAAAAATCCTAAGCAGGTCCATTGTATCAGACAAAAGTCAGCTATATAATAAAATCATCGTTTGCTACAAATACCACTACAACTATTTTGACAGGAAGCACAAGAAAAGATCAGTTTGTGCCTGCCAGCTCCCTTGTGATGCATGCAGTCAGATTCCCAAGTCTTTTGGAGAGAATGCTGCTCCTACAAGAATACGCAATTCTATGTGGATCAAATTCTTGAAAAATCATGGAAGAGGAACATCTACTGGTTTGTGTGTTTGTGGATGTGCTGCTCTTCATCCCCAGATTCATCAAAACTTAGAAACATCAGTACTGCATGTACAACAATGGCAGACATGCAAGATGTATTTTCTCAACCAGAAGGGCAGAAGCAGATTTCATTATTAAACAGAAATAATTTTTAGGAATCCTAACCTTTTCCATATCACAGTTATCACTAGACGAATGGGTTGCCTTCCTTCTGCAAATACTTTTATCGTGTTTTTCATTTGAGAGGTCTGAACATGTCCAACAAGTCTGTAGGTGAGTTGTTTTTGAATAGGAAGAAGAGTTGACACGATGCAAGTTAAAATAAAATTACTGCTAATCAAATTGCATCAAGTTAGTTTACTTGCTATTAGCACTAAGCCTGACTAGTAGGTGGTTATTATAAAATCATACTTAAAATGGAATGCAATTAAATTGAAATAGATTTTTTTTATTTTCATAAGTGTTTTTCATAACTCAGTGTTCCTTTTCTCCTTTTCCCACTGTGATCAGAATTTAACTGAAAGTCCACCTGGCAGTGGAAAAGTTATTTCCAGTTTGCCCACAGATGCAGTAATTTCTCAGGGTCTGGTTCATAGCAGATCCTTTTGTAGATAGTCTTTAAACTTTGCCATTTCAGAAACAAACACTTTTGATCAAAGGATGAATAAAAAAAATGAAAGGCCCCAGGAGATTCTTTCTCCATTGATCATCCCCAAAGGGTCCTTTCAGGTGACGAGTTCTCTGAAAATCAAAGCTACCTTTAGTTTCTACTTTTTAACTTCTACATTTCCAGACCTGTAGATCCAAGAGCAACTACAATGGGCATACTTCATCTTATTTCACGTGGTACTTTAAAAGAGAGGGGGCAGGGGAGTTCTCTTCCAAAGACTGAGGCAATCACATCAGTGCAACTGAAGGAATCAGAAGGAAGTAGAAAGCCATATTCACAGTAGGAAAGAAATGGCTAAGAGGGGGAAACAGCCACCATTTGAGTTAGATAAGCTCTTCATTGGAGTCTCTTAAAAGAAAAATTGCAAAAGAGAGTCCAGGCACGCATAAATACAGAAATACCCTTGTTGGAGGAAAGTTTTTCCTACTGCAAGAGAAAAGGGCCCTGTTCTACTGAAATGAAATACAGTCTATTTAACAAGACTTATCAAAAAAAGAAAAAAGAGTATCTGAGAACAATGTATCTATTATAGCCTTGTTTTCCAGCAGATGTTTTGAGGTGATACGGAACAGCTTAGTAGCTGGGTGTTCTGTTTTAAAGACCATGCTGTGAGTCCTTCCGGAACAGAGATATTTTGGCTATACAGGGCTTTGAAATTACCATTTTTTAAAGTGCATTTAAGCTGGTAAGCTGTGCATAGCTAAAGACTTCTGTTGGAGAAAGAAAGTCAGGAGGCCAAGAAAGGTACCTCCAAAATGGAAATGGGCTTTATTAAATCAAAAGGCACAAACAATACTCATCTGTTTTTCAGACATTGCTTCTCAGCCTTAGTAAACAATGTATTTCACTTGAATTCAAAACTAACATTTCTAGCACGTAGAAGAAGAACTTTTGCTCTGCAAAAATATTTTTACAATCAGGTGTCCAAATGCACTTCCCAAAGAAGTAGCACATGAGGGGAATAATGATGCTATAAACTATGTTTGAACTTTTAAATAGCTTTCATTTTGAAACCAGCCTTTGCCGAAGCAATGGTACTACTTATAATGAAAATTAAAGTAATTCAGTACAAACTAAGTTTCCAGAAGTCTGAATGAATGAACAACTACCTAATTAGCAAGAAATCCAAAAATTTCTTCAATCTCATTAATTTTTCCTATCTGATGAAATGCCTGGGAACAGCCACAAGGCCAGTCTGCAGGTATTTCCACAGCACGCAGTGTCCTACTTCTGCCCACAGCTTTCCCAGGTTTGTGGGCAGAAAAACATTTTACCCATACCCCACCATAAATTCATTGCCACCCGTTCTGTGTGACCAGCATCTTTCATCTACATACAGCTGAACCACTTCCAGTGATTGTCTTGACCATCAGTGGCCTCAAAAATACCCAAAACACCTTGTCCTCATGCTGCTGCACCATCGATGCTTTTACAGGATGAAATCAAAATAACTTCAAATCTCTTTGCAGCACCAGCAGCAGTAGTAGAATACTCAAACATATGAACTATAATTTAAAATGCATCTGTGCATTTAAAAAGAAAATTACTGGTGGCTTACACAACTTGTTGTCATACTACTGCTCCTGCCCACAGCGAACACTTAGGAATATGCACTTTTGAGATGTAACAAAAAAAGTTGTGTTGTGTTCAAGAAGTGCCCTTACCAAAAGAGGCCCACCCAGAAGACATAGAACTGCCTCTGAAAACACTTATTTTACCTGAAGTCCTGAATCAATACCACAACTTTCCAGAATGCATTGTACTTCTAGTAAAAAGTCCAAATATTTTAGAATAAAGCAGCTGAGCTAAATCTATTTAAAATTTCACAAAATGCAACCATAATACAAGTCAGATGAGAAATACATATTTGTATATTTCCTGTCTGGAAGGTGAAGCACTTCTGACACATATGAGACACTGCCCAGCTTCACATTGCCTCACAGTGCCCACGCTCCTGAGGAGACTCCACCACCATCAGCACCTTTGGTAGGCACCCACATGTGCACTGCCACAACCTGAACCTGCAGGGACACATGGTGTTCTCTGCCACTTAGTTGGCCAGAAACTACTCCAGTAACTAAAGTGCTGCAGCTATTCAAACCTTTGATGGTCAGCTCAATTATTTCCATCAGTAATGAAGTCACAGACATCACCACCATCAAAAAAACAAAAACAAAAGACCCCCAAACTGTTGGTGTCTTTATAAATAGTTTTCTAAGAAAAGTTTAACACACTTGATCACATGGTGCACTTAAAACTGTTTTCAGCCATGTCTGTTGCATTTTTGTAATCACTTTGTTTTTCCTAAAACAAGCGTAGGCCTTATAGAAAGATAAATGTTTTGAAAGCACTCATCAGTATCTTAAATTTGTTGCAACTACAGTCAGCAAAATGCAGGAAACAGCTACAGTTGTATTAACAAGCCCAGGCAATCCATTCAGCCTGGTACCTCCAGAAGAAGGGTCAGAACCACCAGTTCCAGAGACACCTCTGCAGCCCAGCACTAGATTCTAACACAGATTTCCATCTTACTATTCACAGACAACAGGTTAGTCCAGGCTATCAACAGTTTATAAGTCATAATCAAAGCTTTTGTCATCACATTTACCATATTTGTAGTACAAAAAGCTCTGTCCTAGCTTGCTTATTTTTCTAATCACAAATTTAAAGGTAACAGTGCAACTTTGAGTTCTTCTCAAAATTTTCTAATACACACATATAAAACACATTTTTTTTTCCAAGTGAAGCCACAATATCAACTAGAAGTAGAGTTCAGTGTTACACATTTGCAAACACTGAGGATAGCACAATAAAATACCTCTGTCCATGAGACAAGGTAGTAGGAGACTGACAAGATCCCAATCACCTCTTTCACAGGAGAGCAGGATTTAAAATGAACCTTCTCAAAAAAAACCAAAAACACCCCCCGCCCCCCAAAAAACCCCAGCCAACCATAATACAGTTTAAAAAAAACCTGAAAAAACAAAGAAACAAAAAAATCCACCAGAGTAAAATACCAAACCAAACTCTTTGACCAAATAAAAATTTAAAAGGATGGTTTCCACTGTGGATGGGTCCTGGAAGTGTTACTCACTACCATGACAGAAAGATATACAATTTAAATATTTAAATACAAGTAAATATTTAGAATCTTTTAATTTTCATGAAAGTGTAAACTGCACATGCTTGTTGATAAAAGCTGTCATAAGAATTATTGTAAGCTACTTCAGTATTGTAAGCTAATTCAGTAAGCTACTTCTAGGAAACTAAGGAGGCACATTAAAATTATTCACTAATAATTCTAATGGTTTTACCCGTTACTGACTCATTTTTCTTTACAACTGTGACACTACTATTTTCTCTTTTCCACTCTAATTTCTTTTCAGTGCTCACCACCCATATACTTTTCACACACAGATTTTCTTTATCAATTACAAATCTCCACTTGGCTTTCACTAAAGTCCTACAGGGTATAGTTAAATCCAGAGAATTAAAATAAATTCTTGATAGAAAAACAAGAACCAGGAAGGGTGGGGAAAGACACTGAACTCTCTACTGACCTAATGGAAAATGTCTCCCCCCTGAAAAGTCCTATAGATTTCATGCAGAAAATCCACCCCCAGTTCTCTTTATACATGGGAATATTTTACTTTAAATCTCTGATACTATCTTAAATAACTCCATCACATGAAATAGGAATCATTAGACATGACAATCTTAAAATACACCCTCTTATTTCAAATATGTCTCTCAAGCAAACAGAGATAATGATGCATATTTTCTGCACCTATTCTTTGCACAGCCATTGAAATATATACCCCATGTGCTGTCAGACAAAGGTACTAGTCTATGCCACGCCAAAATAATTTGTTTCAGTTACATTTTCACTAAGATTAATGAACACCTGGTTTGAAATCGTTTACATTTGCAGAGTGGCATGTGCCAGGAAGGCAAGGATTTACAGGTTTCAAAAAGCACAAAAATCAGTAACATCAGGAAGCCACCAAGGGGGTTGGCAAAGACAATTCTTGAAACCTTTTTTTTCTCCTCAAAACACTTATTTTTGAAAGGCTAAGTGATTCACTTTGAAGCTAAACTTTAAAACATTAAATATAAGAAACGAAGCAAAGGCAAAATTCTAGTGGTAAAACCCATTTCATTTCCTGCTGACCCTCATAATCCTGCTCCTTGCATTCAGCCAATACTGCCCGCTGGGATTTGCAGGCTGCCCTGGCACTCCTGACGTTGCCACAAATCCACCTTCATCCAAGATCTCAATTGCCCTGCCTGTTTGTTTTATGCACAAAATCTTACATCACATGCAAAAAAATTAAAGCAATGATAGTATTCAGATTTGAAACTGGAAGATTTGAAGTTTCACTGTCTAGATTGGAAATTACTATTAAAAACCACACTGAAACAGAATTGACATTTCTGCAGAATTCCCAGAATTTCTACAGAGTGCCACAAAGCTGAGAGTCAGATTACTCTTTCTACCCATAGCTTTCTTTACAAGCCTTTCAGAGCCTTTTACATATGTGGAAACTGTTCTAACAACAAAGTAATTTCAACCACAACTGCTTAACCATTATCAGCTAGAAGAGAAGCTGCTCAACACTACCAGTAGTTGCCAATGCTAACATATTAAGTCAATGTACTCATCTGGAAGCTCTATACCAAGCTATTTTGGAGATACAGTGAGCCAAGACAATTCTCATTCAGCAATGAGTTAATCTTATTTTTCTGACACAGGAAAATTTCCCAAATGTCTTTTCTAATTTGTCTCAGTTTTCCTAAAATAAAATAAAATACAATACAATAAAAAGGAGCCCTAGTGAAAGATTACAGATGTATCAGATTAATTATTCTGGTCATGGTGAGATCAGTGAATATGAAAAATGAAAAGCCAATTTTAGACACGGAGGTAAGGTCAGTCCTGGCAAAGGGAATGTGGTAGAAAAACAAAAGCAAAATAGTTTTGAGGCCCAAAATACTGTTCTACAGCAATTTTTCATACCTACTACTTCAAACGACCAGAGGGACAAAGGAAGATTAGTTTCCTAGTAGGTATGCAAGTAGAAATATTACAAGAATCAGGTATCCTCTCCCTCTCATCTGCCAAGAACTTGTGTTTACAGGAAACCCAGGCTAGGAAAACAGGAGAAATGAAAGAATAGGGGGTTTCTGCAGGTGGGAATCCATCTCCTCTGCCACAGATGCATATGGCCTCTGACTTTTTTTGGCCAGCCCTGTGGGAAGGAAAATGAAGCCCACAGTAAATATAGAATCAGTAATACCAGATCTGGCAAAAATGGGTAAACTTCAATGGGCAGAACAAATCCAAGATGAAATTCATATGAAGAACAAAAGGGACAGATTTGGGCATTAAGCAGAAAAATTACCCTTTAGTAAAGGAGCATCAGGAAAGATCTCCATAGCAACTGTGTTAAACTTGAACCATGTTTAATATAAAGTAGTTTGAGGATTAAGACTGAGCAAAAAGTTTTTACTAGACATTGACAAAACTTTCTTAAATATAATTTGAAAATACTGAGTTGATATTTATCACAATACAGGAAAGAACTTTGCTCAGCTGTTGCTGGAGTACCAGAGACTATCAGGTGAGAAGTGTTCTTCATTACTTGTTTGAATAGGATATAGTTTTCCATAATTTAAAAATAATACTAATAATAATCGCCATCTTAGACCAAAGAAACTAAAAAATTCAAACAAACTGCCATTGAGAAACAAGACAAATATAAAATAAATAAGTAGTGCAATGAAATAAGGATGAAGGGTCACCCACCTATTTCCTGAAATATAATGTTTCTCAATGTCCATTTTTTTCTGGCTAGTTATGAATTTGGAGTTGTCAACATCCTAAAAATGCTCTGTTTACTATTAAGTCTTCACAAGCATAACAGTAAGTTTTTAATTACATGCACACTGAACACAGCAGTCATGATCAGTCAGTGCAATTGCTTGTCATTTTGAGATACATTAAAACCAGAATCTAAAAAAAGCAACTTTATTTGCAGAGACTGATTTTCTTCAATCCCACCTAATTTTTTTTCATGAGCTGGTTATGAGGTTGACAAACACATTAGAGTAGATACAAGAAGAAAAGGAGATTTCCATGCAACAATTCTACTGACATTGGAGCACGATATTGGTATTAGTACACAGGAAAATCTGGTGGTTTTCACATCACTTGTTTCCAGATAAGCCCTGATGCTACTGTTCTTCAACACACCATGCAAAGTGCTGTCCTTTTTTCTCTAGTTCATTTGCCATTTTTCTCCCGCTTGGTTTAGCATGAAAACCATCAAAATCATGTGGGCTTCCAGGCACTGAGAAGGATTTGCCCCTCTCTGTATTCTATTCCCCCACTGCTATAGCTGCCAGCTACTCAGAAGATGGCTGGTGTCAACCAGGGCTTACATTGTGCAAAAAATCTGGAAAAAAAGCCAGATATGAGCTGATTTATGCAGTGCAAGGACATCTGCCTTCAGTGTCTAGGGCTAAGGAGAGGCCAGTGATCCTGCTCTCCAGGCCATCGATCACTTGGAGGTCTTTCTCTTCAGAGTGTCAGGGGCTCTGGGGGATGCTCCCTCATGCAATTCACACCACAGGCACCAGCTGCAAAAACAGCAGAATGCAGCAAATGCAAAGACGGGTCCTGAAAACCATGAGGCTTAATCTCTCATGCCACGCTGCTGTGGTCACAGGAAAGCAGATGCTAAACAGGGCTTTTTTGTTAAAATGTGGGGTTATGGGACTGCTTGTACACTGTGGAGTGCTTCCATCAGCACTTAAGGACTTTCCAAGAAGGATATAAACTAATCCAACACACTTACCTCAGAAACTGGAGTGTTAGTCAGAGCACATACCAAAACCCAACAAACTTCAGGGCTACTTCTACATTAATTAGAGTAGATTTGGTGACACAGTACTCTAGAGATCCCTTCAGAAGGCAATTCTTGAAGCCAAAGATCTGAAAGGACCTTGGCTTGGATTTAGTTGCTGGAGCTCCAAAAAAAGTAATTTTCATTTTTTCCTCTCTCTCAGTCCCACTGGTCTTAGATTTATACTATGTTCTTATATCTTTTTACCCATAGAATAAAATTATCTCTACTAAATTTGCTAAGTAAATAGTCTGGCTGAAGGATATAATCACAGTAAAATGCAAACTAACAATGTTATAGCATAACCCAAACCACACTTGTGAAAAGTCAACAAAACATGCCTTTAGTTGAGTTGCACAAAAAAATAAAATCCCATTAATATACAGTCTTTGTAATGGTTTTATTTTTATTTCAACATAATCACTTTCACATAGGAAGCCCTTTGGAAATGTGTGGTTCACCAGCATTTTGACTGACAGCATGAAAACTGGTGACAAAGAAGCTGAAGACAATGCTATTTGAAAAGCATTTGGCAGATCACAGATAAACCTGATTTGTTACAGATGGATCATGTATTTGCCACATGATGTAGATCTCATCTTTCCATTCAATGAAGACTTCCAGCTTCCTGCCTCTCCTCCTTATCTCCAACTCATCTTGGCAAGCTCTGGTATGCCAGCTCTGCTGATAGCTGTCTAACTCCAGCAGAACTCTCATTCAGACAGATAAAACCAGAGGTTCACCAGTGTTACAGTACTGCTGGTGGAGCAATCATCCCCAGAGAAATCAGAAAAGTGGTTTTCATGGCTTCAAAGCAAAACTTTGACAGGGAGAAGAAGAGCAATGGACCTGTTCTGACACTAGAAGACAGATCATGCATTGTTTGTTTGTCTCATTCTCAATGATACCCCAAAGCCACACAGAAAATGTGGAGTGCTCCTTTCCCTTTACTTCACCAAGACTCACACCCAGCATTAAAAGACTGATTAAAAGAGCCCCCTAACACACTTGCTAGTTCTTTTCTTTCACAGGCACCTCCCTCATGATTGCAAACCTGATGTTGAAATTTTCCACTTTTTTAATGTTTCTTTTGCTGGTAAAATTGAAGTTGAAGATTACATGCTAGATAAATATTCCAAAATTGGTACTGTTCTAATTAAATCCTTTTAATCCTTTAAACTTCAAAATAACCAAGAATCTGTCTTGGCTCCTTCCCAGCTTCTCTGCCCAACTGAAACAGCTCTATTTACACTCTCTCCATATTTACAAGCACCCATTCTCAACAATGTTATTTATTTGTCTTCCCCAGCATCACAGCTTAAGACCTTTTCTACACATAAAGAGCTGTAGTCAACAATTCTACCCACTACCTAGCTGAAGCAATCTTTACCACAAACAAAGCTTCATAAAGAGAATGTTTCACAGAAAACTCACTTGATAAGTGAAATCAGCAGAACAAGTGACTGAAACAGTGCTAAGATTTAATTTCACAACTTTTTCCACTGCTCTCTTCTTCCGGTCCTCCCACTTATCCTGCCATATTACTCCTTCTCAAAGCTTTTTCTAAAAGACCTAAATGTATTTTAAGTACATGACTTCTAGCCTCCATGGACTGAAGTGTTTTGGGGCAATTAGATTAGCTATGGAATTCTTTAAGTACCTGAGGACCTGGAAACTCAGATCTATTCATCAGAAATGTTAGTCTCACAAGTTGGAATATTTTTTTTTTCTATCCAAGTTTATGGATATTGCAAAATTACCATTTGAATAAATAGATTTTTTTTGAACAGTGTCTACCAAAAGTAGCTTCCAATTATTATAAGAATGTTACATGATTAAAGCAGAACTATCATTAGGAAATATTACAGCCTTTCACTGCACAGTCCAGGAGGGGAAAAAAATCCCAACCAACCATCCCTTACATTTATTTATTCTAGGTGTACTATTTTGCTGAAATACACCCAAGTACGTAAGAAGTTCTCACATTTCGCTGCATGTTTCACACCTTCCCAATGCATTAAAAAAAATTTTAAAATGCATTTGGAATGACTAAATGTCAACAGATCTAGAGGAATATGATACAAAATAAGTACACCAGACTGACTTATTGTGAGCTGTTTACAACCCAACCTTCAGAAAGTTCTTAGATACAGCAATTATTTCAGCAGAGGCTTTGGCAGAAAGAATGTTTCTAGTGCCACAAATGGAGACAAAAGGCTCACTCGGCTGTATAGCAACGAGTTAGCCCAACTACAGAAAGGATTATGAAAGAAACTATCAGGTAAATAATGTTCTTCATCACTTGTTTGAATAGGATAGAGTTTATCAACAATTTAAAAATACTACTAATAATCTCAGACCAAAATAATTTAAAAATTCAAGCAAACTGTCACTGAAAAATGAGACACATACAAAATAAATAAGTAGTGCAATGAAATAAGGATGGAGGACCACCTACCTTGCTCCTGAAGCATGATGTTTCTCAATGTCCAATTTTTTTTTCTGTCTGCTCATTAATTTGGAGTTCCCCATATCGCTTTCAGCTGAAAAGAAATTAACTAGCCCAGCTACAAAAAGGCTTATGAAGCAAACTAGCTTCATATGGAATCCTCAGCTGAAGTAAATATCCAGAAGTTCATTTGTGTCAATCGCTATCAGCTGAGGCTGTGTGCCCTGAGATCCAGTGGTCTGCAGCCCTTCTGCTGGGCAAGGATCAGCCACCATGTCAGCACAATGCAGTGCTGGAACTGAAGGAGATACAAAGGAGGGAATGAATTTATGGTCAGGAGATGCAAAAGATGAGGCAGTCACTGCCATGGTACAGTTCTTGCTGGCTGTAAGATAAGGCAGAGCACTTCTTAGTCCTGATCTTAGGTGCACAGTGCAGGGGATGTGTCCCAGTACCAGGACAAGTGTGTTTGCACCATCCTGATTCTCTGACTATCCAGGGGAATCAATTAGGGAGGATTTGATCTTCCTCCATGCTGACATGCTTCCAGTTCCTTTTGCAGGAAAACAGAGAATGTGAGGGGATAGTAAAGGATACATGAGAGACCAAACCTGTTGAGACTGACTCCTCTGCAATACAGATGCAGCCCTTTTTTTACCCACAAAACAGGACATGTTTATGTTAGTACTCCAAAAGGTGGCAAAGTGTCATAGTCCTGCATACCATCCCATTTCAGGCACTATTAACTTTTCATTTTCTAATGTATTTTTGAAATAGGCTATCTTCATCCCTGTTCATAATGTTACATTTCTTATGCTACCAAAATAACTTTTTATACCAAAATAACTTTTTCCATCTCTGGAGTGGTTCCATCAGACTCAGTGTAGCATAAACATCTT
Organism: Heliangelus exortis; assembly: GCF_036169615.1. Classification (NCBI taxonomy): domain Eukaryota; kingdom Metazoa; phylum Chordata; class Aves; order Apodiformes; family Trochilidae; genus Heliangelus; species Heliangelus exortis. The sequence continues at coordinate 27,075,314 of NC_092426.1, read as the reverse complement.
TTTTGTGTTTTGTTTCTGTATGTCTTGAACAAACTGTATGTCTTCAAAACAAAGTTAGGAGTACACGGTCCACAACTATTAGAAGGAACTGGAGAATTGGCACACAATCTGCCAGGCAGTAGCACTGCTCTGAACAAGGTGGAATAGCCTGGCACTCTGGTGGCGACACCCAGCTGGTAATGCAATCCTCAGCAAGGCAAAAGAGAAGCTGATCCATGAATGGAATAAAAAAATAAATCTTTTGGACCAGACAGTTCTTGGTCCACAGATAAGCGTATGTGAACATCAGTGATACGCCGTGGAGCTCAGGAAACTTCACTTTTTCTGTTGAGGAAAAGCTCTTGAGCACAGCCATCCCAGTCTCAGAGAGAAAAACTACCAAAGCCATCGAAGCAAGCTCTGTGGTATCAGGCCTGCATCATCATATACCTAAGGCATGACTAATAAATAAGATTAATGTTTGAGTGTTAGTAATTAACAGAGAAATTACCTTTTTTTCTGATCTTAAGTAAATGCTTTTGTGAATTTCTGAGGTTTTGCTGGGTCTCTCAGACTCTCAGAGTACTTCCCTCATGATGGTCCCAAACTCACAAATAGTAATGGCAGCAAGATGTGCAAGCACTGGTGTCTTACAGCAGCCTCACCAAGCAGAGAATTATTATCCCTATTATACATAGGAGGAAACTGAGGTAGAGAAGGGTTAAAGTATTTTTCCAAAGCTAGCAAAGCTGGTAGTCTCCCAAGCAAGCTTTGCAAGACATCAAGGACACAAGATCTACAGATCTCGATACTGGTGACAAGTATCTGTGCTGCCAGTCCAGACCGCAGCTCCATCTGGTCCTGTCAGAAATCATAGTTTGTTCTGGTGATTGGAAAACCACAGAAAGTAGTCATTTTCAGTATTCTTGCAGATTGTTTCATCTCTTTGTACCTCTCACTGACACATGATAAATGTAACCACTGACCTATTATACTCTTAATACTTTGGGAATAATTTCTAATCATCATAATTCTAAAGTTTCTTAGTAACATTTCATAAACTTTCAAACATTACTGTTCTTCAGACCACAGAGTAACACGATGGCAGAATGTTCTGTAAACCTATATATATATGTATGTGTGTATGTGTGTATGCATGTATGTCTGGCTCTGCCAAACCTTGTAGCTGTTGGGTGAAGCTCTGACAGTTTGGCAAACACAGGGATCTAGCATTGGTTACAAGGAGAATTTGCATATAAATCTGTCTCTTTGAAGCCTAAGAAGAGAAGTGGCACTGGATTTTACTTTTGAGAACAACGTATGATTATCTTCATAGAAGCTGAGAAAGTTAAACCTTTTTCTCTTGTTAAAAGTCTCTGTCAGGTATGAATTGGGTTTTAGATGTACAGGCAATATCCATAGTTCTAATGATCTATGTTTGCATAGGTGTTCAGGCTACTTCTGTGGACAGGATTTCCTGCCTGGATTTCTGAAGTCTGAATCTGAAATAAACCCATTTTGTTCCCCTTCTTCCCTGACGGATTATCACTGCTTAGTGATCCAGCTGGCTTGCTTCAGGCTGCAAGTCACCTTGCATGTAGTGGGGTAGCTTGAATCTGACTGCAAGCATCTTAATACACTTACAGTCAACAATTTCTACACTTAAGTCACCTCATTTCCAGAAAGAAACTGGGGCAAGAGAGGCACATGCAGTGAAGAAACATGGGCCACAGATCATAGCAAAGTAAGCTGAAGCGTGAAGTTGAAATTCAGAGTATAATTACTCACATCTCTGCTGAACCACCCATACATTACTGCAGAGCTTCCTTCTGAGTTGCTCTCAGGAATCAGGAAGGTCATTTGTTATAACAGAAAAAAAAACCAAACCCAAAATACTTTAAACAGATAGTCAGTGTCATCTCCTGCACTTTGAATGAACTGTCTCAGAACTCAAAAGCCATTCCTGCTCACTAGCACCCCTTCTGAGACATTTTCTTAATTATAAAAGCTAAATTATATGTTTCTTTAAAGTAAATCTCAGGATCAGAATTGATCTCAAAGGAGCATAGCCTCTGTTGCTGTTTTGAATGAACATATCAGTGCTAGAAATGTGTTTTTAGAAGCAGTATTTTATATCTGTGATTGTTGGCTTCTTTCTATTCATTTTTGTGAGTGCCTGTCAACAGATTATTTTTGCAGAGCTCACTGGCACTATAACGATCTCATCAAAACAGCAAGATCATAGACCTGTTTCTTTGACAATACTTGTAAGACACTTAACTTTCCACTGTTGGCCCATTTTCCTCCTTTTTAAAAATACATGATGCTTTTCTTAGTATATCTTTAAAAGTCTTTGACATACAACTTCTAGTATCACTGTTCATTCCACGAAATGGCATCTACACTAAGAAAAGCAGTAAACTCTCCCACCTCTGAAGCTGTGTGTATCCTAGTACCAATAATGACAAACAGTAAAATGAACCCCTTTTTTACTGGAATGATAGTTAACATTTTTCCGTGTATAATAATACCCACCAACTGCAACTTTAATAATTTTACCAGCAGTTTTGTGGTTGAATTTCTTTTTCATATAGCTTTAAAATAATTTCCTGATTAAATGTTGCTGAAATGCAATGGGAGCACCATAGAAATTATTTTGATACCCACACTGACACCTGGTTGGCTTCGCAGCCTAAGGATCAAGTTTGCCATTGCTATCTAAACTTTCCTGTGAAAAGTTCTGTGGACTGGTAACAGTTTGCATGGAGAGCTTCACATCCATTTCACAAATTGCTCCCATTATTACTGGGCAAAATCCTGTAAGGTTTGTTAACTCCCACAGCACTTGATGAGAATGGCAGGTGGTCAGAGGGTTGGAAATTCATCCCTGCGTAGGTCGGCACCTAAAAAACACAAGACCTGATGTTCTTTAATCCCAGGATTGGTTTCTGACTGCTCTATAGATGTCATCAGGAGGACACAGCTGTTGCAGATCAGACGGGGCAGCCATGAGCAACCTGACGCCAATATGGAGAGAGAAGGGAATTTCTCTCTCCACAGAGAAGAGGCTGCTGTGCAAAAAAAATGTGAAACAGGTCAACATGGAGGAGTCAGCTGATGTGACCAAAGAGGGAAATTTCATCTCCTTGTGTCCAAGCACTGGATGTGCCTGTGAATGACCACTTTCTTCCACAGCAGCAGATAAAGGGAAGAAAACAGATAAAGGGGTTTAGTGACATCGGGTGGTTCAGGAGAGTTTTACAAATAAAATCTCCAGCTGAGGGGCATGAGAGGTAACCAGACCTTGTAACCACAACACTATGAGACGGGGAAGAGTTGGAAACTGTGGCAGTTCTTAATTTATAACAAGATAATTACAAGCAGTATTTTCATACTAAATAACTGAGCAGGTAAACATTGAGACACCACATCTTGCCTAATACTCATAATGAAATACATTTCCCTCTGCTACCTTTTCTTTGGGCCCAAAGTTTTTTATTTGTACAGCAGTTTCTAAATCTGTCCAGATGGTCAAGTTGGAAGGCAGGCAACAGGGAAAGTTCTCACACACCTTCACAAGCTTTCTATTCTCAGCCAAGTGGACTATACATGAATGTTTCCAATTTTAAAATACTCTTTCGTGTTACACTTAAGTGACATGTAGGACACAGGAGTCCCAGCTCAAGAGCATATTTTCAAAAAACATTCAATTAATTTAAGTGACTGAGGGAAAATGCCCAAAATCTCTGTTTTTAAAATATAAAATTGCAAACTGAAACCTATTTTGTCAATTAATTTTATACAGTCAGTTTTGTTGTTCAGAAACAGAAAAAAAAAGTTGACAGAGAAAGCACATTCAGCTGAGATTTTAGATATCTTAAACACACCCAAAAAACTTGTGCTAATTTGTAACGACATCTTTTTTAGCTGTGTACTCAAATCAGAAGTGAATTTTGTGTTGGTTTATGGCAGAATATTCTCAGCTGCTAATTTTTGATGGCAGGTTTCTAATTTTACATGCAAATATGCAACCAACACAAACCAACATGGGAATACAGAAATGAGTGGTTCATTGTAGGACAGTTGTAGAGCTAGTAAGTAGGAAAGAGACAGCAAAGTGTTCTCAGAGGACAAAATCCAACAACAATCTTTGCGGTTTTAGTGATTTGAGATGAGAATCACAGAATCATAGAATCTGCTGAGTTGGAAGGGACCCATCAGGATCACCAAGTCCAACTCCTGTCCCTGTGTAGGACACCCCCAGTATCACACCTGATAATGCCTGAGACTATCATCCAAACATTTCTTGAACTCAGGCAGTTCAAGATGCCTCAGCTTCCATAACTGCTTCCATGGGGAGCTTGTTCCACTGCTCAACTGCCCTCTGGGTGAAAACCTTTTTCCTGATATTTAACCTAAACTACCCCCAGTGCTCCTTCCTACCATTACCTCAGTAGAAGACCACCTCCTTCTTGCTGCTGGTTACCACCACTGGGAAGAAGCCTCTTGTTTTCATCAAGATGAATCATCCAGATGATTGGAAGTTGGCGAATGTCACCCCAATCCACAAGAAAGGCGGGAAAGAGGACCCAGGACACTCCAGGCCTGTCAGCCTGACCTCAGTGCCTGGCAAGGTTATGGAGCAGATCATCCTGGGGGCAATCACACAGCACCTACAGGATGGACAGGGGATCAGAACCAGCCAGCACGGGGTTAGGAAGAGCAGGTTCTGTCTGACCAACCTGATCTCCTTTTGTGACTGGGTGACCTGCCTGGTGGATGAGGGGAAGTCTGTGGATGGAGTCTACCTGGACTTCAGCAAGGCCTTTGACACCGTCTCCCGTAGCATTCTTCTGAAAAAGCTGCCAGCCCAGGGCTCAACCACGAGCACTCTGTGCTGGGTTAGGAACTGGCTGGAGGCCACCAGAGAGTGGTGGTGAATGGTGCTGATCCAATTGGCAGCCACTCATCATTGGTGACCCCAGGGATCAGTGCTGGGCCCAGTTCTGTTTAATATCTTTATTGATGGTTTAGATGAGGGGATTGAGTCCACCATTAGCAAATTCACAGACAGCACTAAGTTGGGGTGGGGAGTATGGATCAGCTGGAAGGCAGGAGGGCTCTGCAGAGGGACCTGGACAGACTGGAGAGTTGGGCTGATTCCAATGGGATGAGGTTCAACAAGGCCAAGTGCCGGGTCCTGCACTTTGGCCACAACAACCCCATGCAGCGCTACAGGCTGGGCACAGAGTGGCTGAGAGCAGCCAGGCAGAAAGGGACCTGGGAGTCTGGATTGACAGGAAGCTGAACATGAGCCAGCAGTGTGCCCAGGTGGCCAAGAAGGCCAATGGCATCCTGGCCTGTATCAGGAACAGCATGGCCAGCAGGTCCGGGGAAGTGATTCTGCCCCTGTACTCAGTGCTGGTGAGGCCACACCTTGAGTCCTGTGTTCAGTTCTGGGCCCCTCAGTTCAGGAAGGAGATTGAGGTGCTGGAGCAGGTCCAGAGAAGAGCAAGGAGGCTGTGAAGGGATCCAACACAAGTGCTGTGAGGAAGGGCTGAGGGAGCTGGGGCTGTTCAGCCTGGAGAAGAGGAAGCTCAGGGGAGACCTCATCACTCTCTACAACTCCCTGAAAGGAGGGGGTAGCCAGGTGGGGGTCAGTCTCTTCTCCCAAGTAGATACGACAAGAGGGCATGGAATTAAGCTCTGCCAGGGGAGGTTCACATTAGATATTAGGAAGAAATTGTGATCAGGCATTGGAATGGGCTGCCCCGGGAGGTGGTGGATTCTCCATCCCTGGAGGTTTTTAAGAAGAGACTGATGTGGCACTCAGTGCCATGGTCTGGTAACCACAGTGGTAGTGGATCAAGGGTTGGACTTCATGATCTCAAAGGTCCTTTCCAACCCAGCTGATTGATTTGATGATTCTAAGAACAGGATCAAACCCAGAGCTCCAAAGGTGCTAGTGGCAGAAGAGTCCATCATGATTTTGGGACTGCCAGCACAGGGCCACAGGGCATTGCCATCAGCTGCTCCTTCCCACCCCAGGCTGCGTGGGCCTGGCCCTTCCGCTGCAGCTTTCACCCCCCGCAGCACCTGAACAGCTGCTGGTGGGAGCAGGGGGGGACCGGATTGCAGAAAATAGCTCTTGGGGAGAGTTATTTTTAACCTGGATCTCTTCGGATCATCTCAGGGTGGCCTGAGAAGCCACTGTTGCATGGGGCTATGTAGCAGTGCAGGACAAGTTAGCGACAGCATGGGGTGAGGAGAGGGGCAAGAGGAACCCCCTGAATCTGCCCCTAAAGGTACAGAATTGTGAAGCTACATCTGCGTATACCAGGTGTGTGTACAATATATATAACAGCAGAGAGAACATAGGGTTTTTTGTCATACCCATAAGAGAACAACGAAGTCCCAAAATGCTTAAAAAATCATTAAAGTACTTTTGTATTTTCCTTTTTTTGTGCGTGTGTCCCTGTAGCTAAATATATACACACAGAAGATCTCTTGCAATATTAAATAACTATTTTCCTTCACTTTCTTTATCCTCTTGGTGTAATTCAGTGCCTCTTCTAAAGGACTCCATCAAAGCCAAGTCATGGGGTGTCAGAGACATTCACAAGTGAACCCTCTGCCAATAAACTGCATGGCATCTATCCCCAGCAGAAGCACTTACTTGCAGCCCTAGTAGCATGGCACCTTCTAGACCACTTTTCTAATGATGGTGTCACAAAAAGGAAATAGTAGTAGAAATAAAAGAAAGAATATTTGCACACCAGGAAAAGAAACCAATTTTTGTCAGGAGTGAAGAGGGGCACTGCTCTGAAAAATGGGAGAACTGTACTAGTGAGTAGATCCTCATACACAGAGACTGGAGAGTTGTCCATGCACTTGTGCAATAAACATTGAATAAACACTGGAAGAAGGAATAAAAAACCTTTTCCTAAGAAGCTCTCTCCTTTATTTGTTGATAGAAGCTGCTCAGAATCAGGTCTCTTCTCCAAGCTTCTGGGAACTAACTGCTATGAGGAATTTTTTGAATAGAAAGGAAGTTTCCAAGCTCAGAAAGCAGCAGAGAGAGAAAATGCCCACAGCCTCGGACTGCCTTTTTTTTTTCAGCTCTTCCATGCACTTTTCAATAGTCATTTGGCCCCTGGCTGCCTGTTTGAAGGACTGGCTGCAAAAACAATCTGTAAGAACAAGCAGTTCAATCAGTGCTTCTGTACCTAAACAGGAAGTCAATATTAGCTATTTTAGTCTTTATTTTTAGATTATTTTTAATGCTTTCACAACTCTCACTCACTGAGACTGATCTGGGATTGATATTGCAGCCAGGAAGGATTTGGGGTCTTATTTAAACCTGATTCTTTGCCATGTAGCTAAAAGGCTTTAGCCTTGTTGACAATATTATACTCTGGTTAAGTCAATAAATATTCACCATGTCTGCCTACTCCTTCTTGTAACTCCTGGTTGGACAAAAGCCTCAAAGAACTTTGGAGGACAGTAGAATAAAATTGATGCTTCAAATGATAAACAGTCAAAAGGAACTACAAATAGATCCCATCCAGCCAGTTCTGTTTTTCATAGAATCATAGAATAGAATCATAGAATTGGCTGGGTTGGAAGGGACCTCAGAGATCATCAAGTCCAACCCTTGATCCACTCCCCCCGTGGTTCCCAGCCCATGGCACTGAGCGCCACATCCAGGCTCTTTTTTCCTGCCTTTTCTCTCCTTCCATATCCCACTTGTCAACTTTTTTCAGTGCCTCATTCTCTGCCTCTTTCTGAGCTTTCCTTGCTTGGTCTCACCCTCATTGCCAACAGTTCACTGCTTCTCTTTCCAAACTCCAGGTGACATCTTGTTACCACAGCAATATCAAACATAAAAGAATTACATCTGCAACCAACTGCTGTTCCAGCAAAAGTTGGTAGCAATGGGCCTCATCTACAATGCAAATATTATTCAATGCATACTGTTGAATTTGCCCCTAAAATTCGCAGCGCTGACATTTTCACTGCATGCTATTTACTCTGCTATCCTTCACATGCTGAAAACCTGCTGCTAACACATCATATTTACCCTTACAGGTTCCATACTTTATGAACACATCTACATATGATGTGTAGATATATATTTATATAAGTATATATATCAGGTTTTAAACACCCCCATAAAATATATGTATATATGCTGACATTTACAGACAACTTCCTCCAATCTGCTGTTACATGTAAAACACCTGTAGATTAATTTCTGATTTCCCTGAGTGCTCCTTTACTCAGTATCATTTGGTCTATCCCTGGTATATAAAAACTATGATCTGGCTGGTGCCATACTACCACCCTAATTTCAGCTTTTAGTGGAAAATCATCTCACATATTCATCTGCCTTTTCCATAACTCATGTCCATGTTGGTGTGCAGCAATGTTTTGCTTCCTGCCAGTTGTGGAGACAGGATATTCATCACCAGCCAGAATTCCTGGGTCACCCCAGCAGGATAGGGAACAACTGGAGTCACAGGCACAAGACCAGTAAAGGCACTTACTTACAGAAGAGAGGTCTGATTTCTTCTAAATCATCTTCTTCCCTCTGTCAGGTATCAGTCACACTACCAAGATGTTCAGGAGTTAGAAGAAAGCCAGGCTCCCTTGGTTCCTTCTCCTTTCAGTGAAGTACCTCTGAATGAGGTTACTGCTTTTCCTTCCGTATTAACTGCAAAGACAGGGGTGATTAATTTCTAAATTACCAGATAGGCTTACAATCCAAAATAAGGTGGTAACGAGTATTGTCTATAAAATAATAGCCAACATTCCCATTTTAATAATTAGCATTTCTACCTGTCAATGGCATGTGTATTGCATCGTATCTAATATGGCTCAGCATCATTAGGCAGTCATCTTGTATTTAAAATATAAGGCAAAACTTATTCTATTTTCTTCAAAAAACTGCAAAATGATGTCTTAGTTTTCTAATGAGAAAATTGTCTTAGCTAACTCAGGTATGTCCCCATGAAATTATCCAATTTGATTTTGAATTTTTACTGATAGTTGAATTGCGATGTTGCAAATGAAAACTTAAATGTCATTAAATTTGAATAGAGAAGCTAAGCTAATACTTGGTCATTATGAAAAAAATACTTAAAATATGTCTCTAATAACTATTCAAAATTAAAAGAAAGCAATATCTCCAACAACAAAGAACAGAACAGGGAAACTCAGCAAGGGAAGGACAGCTGCAGCACAATACATTTTTTGTAGCCAGGGTTGTGAGGGGAGGTTGTTTGTTTGGGTACTTTGCACTTGGGCTTTTTTCTCCTGGAAGCAAGGAAAAAAGAAACAGTTAGATGTGGCTTTGCATATGCCAGATGCGACAATGAGATCAAATCCTTTTCTGGGGAAAGAATTGCTTCACATAGTGTTTGATTTTGAAAGAGCAAGGGCTCATTGTCTCTAAATTTTGTTGGATACTGATAAATGCTGGCATTAGTGTGACATTTCCCTTTGAAAGCTGGAATTACAGAATTAATCCTAATAAACACTGCAAATCTGCAACCCTTGCTAAGGCAGAACAGTGCTTACTGTCACCGACCTCAAAATGGCTCATGAGAACGTGACTGTGGGTTACAGCACTTAGGTCTTTTACGAATAACATTTTTATTTTCTACCTACCAGAAAGAAGAGGGTTTTTTCCTTATATTCGGGATACCTTTCGAGCACCTAATGCATTATTAAAATCTTCTGATGAAGTACAGCATTCATAGTGGTAGCTTGTATATATATATATAACTATACACATATCTAATCAGTTTAACTTAGGAAATACTTAATAGCATTTGCTAAACCATTAAACATTTCCTCAGAGACATACTGCATAGTAACATAGATTTAGATACATATTTCTTGTATTCTAATAACTGCTTCACTAATGAAAGCTTCTTCTTTAAAAAAATGTATACTTTTCCCTCCATATGCCACATAATCACAGAATGTTTTGAATTGGAAGGGGACCTTAAAGATGATCTGGTTCCAGCTGTCCTGCCATGGCCAGGGATAATAGGTCATTTTTTACATCCCTCAGATCGAACATGGCTGTAAAACACCAGTTTCTCTCCTGAGATACAATAAATTACAGTCTACAAATAAAACTGTCTTAACATCTCTGCAATGATTCGGGCACATGAAAGAAACATTCATGTGTGATATATTTGCTGGTGGTCTTCTTCAAACTGTTTTCCCTAAATTTTTCATACTCGTACATTTCATAGGTGGATTTATATTGGCCTCAAGTTCTGTACATGTTTTGGCCAATTTGATTTTGCTCTACATTGGCCTTATCCCAGGTCTTGTGGGCTATAGTACGGCAAAAAAATGTTTATAAAACTCAAGAATGGACCTCCTACTAGTGTTCTTTTAAGAAATGGTCAGTAATTGGATCAGAAACATTTTTAAAAATCACATTTAAACATTCCTTAACCATCATTTCCTGAAAGGCATTCTGAATTTTAATTTAACAAATTAATTAAATGGCTGCAGTACAAACAAACAAACAAAAATGTTGAGAATGTAATCTTCCCTTGTAAAAGTTAAAAATATGCGTATTCACAAAAAATAAAAATAATCTTTCTCAGCAAGAAACGTTTGCAATAAATCAACTTCTGAGGCTTGTAGCAGCTCTTTGTGTGATATTATGTGACATAAATAGAAAATCAGAACATGAAGTACCATTCTTGGGAAGAAATTTGACAAAACTGTAATGTGGTCTCCTCATTACAGAGAGATCAACTGCTGCTAATAAAAGCAGATATCTTGGAGAGCTAAATCCATGGAAAAAAATGTGAGACTGCCACGCCTGCCACCGGCAGCGGAAAAAACAAAGAGTACTTGGCTTTAGGGACACTTGAATGCCACAGGTCTTAACTACAGATCAACCTATTTGTACTGATCATTGATTTGCTTGCTGAGGATCCAACCTCACTCAAAAGTCCCTGTGGCTTCAGATGTGGCCTCGTTAAGTAGCCAGGGTATCAGGGAACTGTTATCCTAATGTTTACTGGGGATGATGATGTTCTCAATTTACCTTTTCACTCATGGCTAACCCAGTTGTTTGGGTTTTTTTCCAGGCCCACTTTCCAGTGGAGAAGCAAAGTGGTTTCTCCAAGATAGCTGTAGTGGTAGACAATGCTAATTGATAGACACACTATCTACTATCTTGTTAATAGATCAAGCACACTCCCAAAAGTTCCTGTCTTGCCCTCAGCAGCCTGAGCTGCCCCTTGGGGAAGGGCTGTAGGGTGTCTGGGGCTGGGCAGCTCTCTGCAGGAGGAATAGACACCCCAGAAAATGTTCACCCCTTGCATGAGACCTGAGCCTGCTTGGAAAGGAAAAGTGCAGAGGAAGCCACCAGGGAACTTCAAGGCTTCATCAATGACTGCCCCTGTTGATTTATTGATTTATCCCATGTCTTTCATATTTCATCCATGTTTTCCAGTCTATGACATATTTTTTCTCTCTTTATCTTCACAGCTACAAGACTCTTAGGACTTTGATAACGTTTATGTACCTGTAAATTACTCCTCCACAGTTTTGAAAAGCAAGATTTTCCTTAGTGATTTAATTCTTCCATCTTGAGAGACATTGACTGCTCCACACACACCAAACTTAAACATTCAGCATTCCTGTTTCACTGTGTGCATTAGAATCACCTGTTATATCAAGTGATTTGGGTAAACATTTATTTATTACTGGAAAGCACATAAAAGGGCAGAAAACAACTGAGGAAATCTGTAATTGTACAGAGAACAGAACTGCAGAGAGCTGTTCTACAAAAAAAAATCGTCTGGTGAAAAGATTCAGATTTTCTACCTTTAACTAATTGTGATGTTAGGATATTTCAAAATCAGATGTTTCATTTGAGAAAAGCAGGGGGGTTATTATGAGTAAAACTGGCCATATTTTCAATTTAAAATTACATTTAATTTTACTAAAATTTTTGACATGAAGAAATTAATAAAACCAATGAATTCATTTATAATTGAATTGAAATAAGATAATGTTAAATTTTAATTCAGATTTAATTAAAAAAATATTTACTTTTTCAGCAGTAATAAATTTGTATCATAAATGTTACTACAAAAAGAAAATACTTGCATCCTGGTAGCAAAAGTCACAACATATACAAATAAATATGTAACTCAGGTACAGTAAATTATGATAATATTTGGGGTAACAAAAATAACAACTTCAATTCCGATGCCACATTCACATTTTAAGAATTAGCCTATCCCTCTGCCAAGCTGGAAGATACAAGAAAATACTTCCTCTCTTTTGATATCATGATCTAAGTAACATTTTATGAGCCAACATAGACAACAATGTCAAAAGAGGGGGAAATAAATAACAGTAAAACCAGAAGGAATTAAAACAAAAATCTGAGAACAAAGCGTACAAGTTTAAGGCCTTTAAATCCTTGACAGGATGTGAGCCTCGGAGCCATCAAGGTAAACACTGTCATCCTCAACAGTTCCAACAATTCTATCAAAACCAGTGTTACTCTTACTATTTTCCTAAACAGTTCTGAACTTAGTTTGTAGAGATCCTAATCCTAACAAAAATGCGCCATCTACATGTGAATAAAGTGCCTTAAGTTTCTATTGCAAAGGGTTACAGCAACAGTTTTTAAAGAAGTTTTCCGTGGGAAAAAAAAAGATGGACAGACACTAATCTCTGCACTGCCATTTATACAGGAAAAAAAAAATTATGCCAAAGTGAAAATCTGTATTCATAATTCAGAAAGACTTTTTAAAATAAAAGCAGTGTTGTTTTTTCTGTCTTTTAGTCTCTGCTGTTACGGAGGCGAAAATATTTCCTCTCTTTTGATTTCATGATCTGAGTGAGTTTTTAAGACCCATTTACCAAGACAGAATACAGTGTTGAAAGTAGGAAATAAAATCAATAAAAAAAGAAAGAACTCATCCAGAAAACTCTGGTGGCTCAAAACTACCATTCACTCAAGCAACTTCTAAAGAAACTAATTATTCACTCCAACATTGTGCTAAATACTCTTCTTATAATAAATCATCTCTCTGAATTGGCTGGAACTGGTAGAGCCAGAGGCCAATACACTGTTTGCCTTCTCCTCTTGAACTTGTGCTCTTTCAAAAGAAGCCAGGCTTCTCTCTCCTTATATCAATGCATACACTGAAGTGGTGAGGCAAAGAGCAGCCTCACAAACAGCAGACCCACCGTGCTGTAAATATGGCACAAGAAAGACTGGCCATAGAGAATAAACTGAAAAATGACTGCAGCAATCCTTAGAGGACCTTAAAAACATCTACCCTCAGTACTAAACATTCCTCTGGAAAGCAGTGCTTCACCACCAAAGGTAACCATGTATTTCACCAGCAGAAACAGCCTGTGGCTGTACACAGACATCCAGACTACGACCATTACACTTGAAGGAAACCGTGGGTTTACATGTCCCTGTATAGGTGCTGTCTTTGTCTTTACCCTCTTATCCCTAGCTGCTCTCTCCTTATCTACCCAACCAGAGCCAAGTGATCAACTTGGCTGAGGATGGGTTTCTGAATCACTCTGGATTTAACCAATCCTTTTTGTTGCAAAGGATATACACACGGTGAAGTTTTGCTTTTGCCTGTCTTGAACTCTTTGCCTGGTTCAAGAAGAGTTAAGCAGCCTCACCAAGCACCTTATCACACCTCCACAAAACCAGACACCAGACAAACCCAGGCATCCTCAGACATCATTCACTTGTGCTGCAAACTGTCCACAGCTCCTTCCCTCTATGGGAAGAATTAAGCTGGCAATCAGCATTGCCTTCAGAGTAAGCAATTTCCTTTCAGCTCTGCCCTTTGCCTGCTCTTTCCATATCCTAGATGCAGTTACTGCAGAGGTTGTGTTTTAGCAAGTGCATAGCTTGGATTTATGATTAACTGGTGTTGTGGTGGATAATTCCTATGGTAAGAAAAGGCATTCACAAAACTACTGGAGAGGGGAAAAAGAACAATGAAGGAATAAAATGGAGAAAAACACTCAGAGCTCCATCTTTTGCTGGCTATGGGTAGTAATTCAACTACAAAAAAAGCAGAGGCTAGGTCTACCACCAACTGCTATGAGTTCAAGCTGAGATGCCAAAGGGGCTGAATTGTGGAGTATAAATGAAATTCAAGGTGTAAAAAGTAGTGGTTCAACAACACAAAAGGCTAGATTCTTTTTTAATCAGCAAAATACAAACACACATATATGTAAACATTTTTAAACCACAGTAAGTGCTGAAGTGAAACCTGTACTGAAATTTATGAAAAGATTGGTGGACATTAGTGTCCTTGATTTAAACTGAGAGACATTTGTTCTCTAGTGAACTTTGCTTGAGCAACTTTTATTCTTCTGCAAGTCCCTATTGCAGTGAACGTAACAGAAACCCAATTCTTTCTGAAACATCTGACTGTTATTAGAGTCTCAGTATTAAATATGTAGTGATATAGAAATAGCTAAAATAAATCTGTTTACTTTGCAGTTATTAAAGTTCTGCTCAAAATATTCTAAACAAAATATTCCAGTGTAAGGTGTTTTAATAACAGTTCTTTCTAGAAATTGCTCAGAGGATCTCTTCAGCCATCTGTATAAATGACTAAATAATACTCATCAAAACATTTTTTCCTATCAGTGAATAAGCCATAGGTAGGTTAGAATTTTGTTAGCTTTCGATATTCAAAATGCCTATGAATTATAAAAGAAAATGTTTTTGCATTGCTCTGATTTTGGGCAATCCAACAGTGACACATTTCTTCTAGTAAAAATAGCCAAGCACCAACTAGCTTTGGCAACGTGTACTTTTCTGGAATATCAATAAATGTATGCTACAGAGGACCTTTGCATGTCATGCACCTTTACAAATATTTCTCATTTGTTTCTTTATCCTTTATGTCTGACTGCCAATTCAAATTGTAACACAAGGATATTATCCCATTCTGCAAATATAAGGAAGGGGTTGAAGCAGATAAACTGAATTCACTGTACCTTCAGTTTATAAAATTAATCAGAAAATATCTTTTCCATTTAGAAAGCCTTGCAAATACTGTGTGCAAGCATAAGTGTTCACAAAGTAAAGACAAAAAAGCCATGTTTTTAAGAATGGCTACAATGTGTGTGTGTGGTGCCCTGGATTACCCTCAAAATGTGCAGATGACCATAACTGAAGGAAGTGGAAGGAACAGCATGTTCACCAACTGCAGAGCCAGGAATAACAGAAGCCACATGTCCAACAACAGCCATATGACTACAGGCAGGCTCTGACCAGGCACTTCCCATTCAGGATTATCATAATGTTTATACACAGCAGAAAAATGCACCTCACTTACCCAAAGTTAGATGTTTCTCTAAGAAATGCACGGCACTGGAAAAGGAAGCAGTACCTCTGTCCTCTTGACTGAACTGAGGGGTGAGCCCTCAGGCGAGATGTGCCAGCTGCAGAAACAGGATTTCAAATGGTGAGAAGTCATCCTCTTTCCAAAGAGCATATTTTGAGTTTTGTGCTAAAGATCAGCATCCCCAGCTCTCAGGGTTAAAAAAAAATAATGAAGTTCTGACTGGTAGTTTGTTCCTGCACACAATGTTGTTGCTGCCCAGAGTGAAAGAGTGAATGAGCAGCAGATGGAAGTGGGGACCCATCCTTGTCTTTTTAACTATTTAAGAGTCCTTAGTGTTTGCACACAGGAAAATGCTTTCAAAATGTTTGCCTAAACAAAGTTTTTTTTAATTAATCTAGAGTCCTTAACCACTCCTGAAATAATTATCACTGTTTTGTAGGTGTTTTTAAAACTCCTGCTTGAAGCAAATTTAATCTGTTTGCTGTTGTCTCTACTATTTTGTTCCCAAGCTTCATTTTTATCCCTATGCCAGCAAAACAGACTCATAGAATGGTTTGGGTTAGAAGGGACCTTAAAGATCATCTCCTATGTATGTATCTGCCCGTCTTCCTTGGTGCTTGAGCAATTAGACTTGTTTGTTGGAGGAGGGCTCACCACCACATCTGGTTAGAAGCCCTCTGCAGAAATGCCTTCCCAGAGAACTCCAGGCTGTACAATGCCACCAGTGCCCACTGCCTCTGCCGTTCCTGCTGAGGTTCCCCCAGGACCCTTGGCTAGATGCTGAGGTTTGGAGCCTGCCCACAATCATGAGCATTCTCAGCCTCCAAAAGAAGGAGGTGACATAGTTCCCATGCTGGAGTAACCTCTGCACTGAGCCCTGGCTGGGAGCTGAGTGGTTGATGGGTGCCACAGCGGTGACAAGGATCACTGACAGTGGGACAGGAGCAATGGCAAAGATCCAGTGCTCCAGATTGTGCTTTGGTGATGCTTAAAACTGTATGGATATGTGCATGCATGTATACATACATATGCAAGCATTTCACCTGTCCCTCACTGTGGCAGATCCATAGACACACAGCTCAAAGAGTATGAAAGCTTCCACCATACATTTGCTTTCTTCTTCTGGCTTAAATGTTTTTGTTTATTCCAGGTGTTTTTACTAAGTGCGTATTTTGATTTAAGTTTGATTTACTAACAAGCTGATAGTTCAGGAACGAAACAAAAATGAAAATTCCATAAAAGCTGAAGGTATGAATTAAGAAATAGAGCCCAAAGCACTGTGCACACAGGCAGTGTAATGTTTGACACGTCCTTCTAAGGTCACTTCAAAGCTCCTGTCTCTATAGTGGCACCAGACAGCCTGTGAGTGCAGTTTGCCCATCTCCTACTGGCATTCAAGGAAACACCTGAATGACTTTCCCCAAGACTGCACAGTTTCAATCAGTATCTCTTAAACATAAAACTGAAGGTAATGTGCAAAAATCAATGCAGAACTCTTTGGGGAGTAAATTAAGTAGCCTTTGGGAAGAAAGTGTATAGAAAAGCATCGTAGGTTTCAAAGGAAGGCAGAGGCAAGACAGAAACACAAAACCCCAGAAGATGAAGACAGTCACAGAAAAGGAAAATGTCAAGAGGAGGGAAGGGACTGCAGTGGGGATGGGTGAGTGTATTTTCCCAGGGAGTGCAAGGCGAAGGGCACTCACCAAGGGCTGAAAGTTTAATTAGTACCTGCTTTTGTGTTTTTTGATCCTTGCACAAAGCCCTTCTTCACACAAAGGACAGAGAGGTTTCTGTGGGGCTATGTGGAAGGGACAGTCAGTATCCTTCTGTTCAGGCATTTCCCGTGTTTTCCAGCACAAGGTGGGATGCCTTTCCCTACTCCTGTCTTTCCCTAAGCCTCCGGAGGAGGACATTCTAGGGACATTTTTTTTCTGCAAAGAAACGCGGTATTAACCCGTGTGAAAGCAGTTTTCTCTGGCGCTTATTTTGCTCTCACCACTAGATAAGACACGATACGAGCCCAGGACACCCTCTCTCCCCCCGGGTTGGGCTTGAGCTTCCTATACCTGGCGGGCTCCTTCAGGCCTGCTGACGGGGGGAGCGGCAGGATGCCGGCCATGGGGACACCTCGGCCCCTTCCCTGCCCTCCCCGAGCCTCTGTGAGGGAGAGGGCATGGGGAAGGGAGCGGGGGAGGCCACCGGTTTAGCACCGGTGATGTGGGGATAAGGGGGAAGACCCGCCGCCGGCACCGCCAGCAAGGCCGGCGTCTTCTCCAACACGCCGTTTGGCTGCCCAGGATTCTGTCCTTTTTTTTTTTTTTTTTAATTAAAAAAATATTTAAAAATTAAGCAACCCTTCTTCTTTAAGAAAACCGTGGACTTAGGGCTGCAGCAGAAAGTGAAAAGTACCGAGTACGCCCTGCATCTGAGAGAGACACCTCAGAGAGAGGCGAGCTCAGGACAGAGCTTTTAGCGGTCGTTGTCAACTTTTTTAATTGATCACCGGAGGCGAAAATGACCGACCCCCTAGGGTGAACCTCTGGTTGAGGAGGAAGCCTGCTGGGCATCAGTAATTCCTTGACAAACTCTCGGGATCCGGAGAAACAGAGAGAAACGCCAGCAGAAGTTCCTGACATCTGCACCAACTGCCTTGAATAATTTTGCATTTGAGGTGCTCCCGTAAGAGAAGACAATGTCATGAGGGAAGCATTGCCACCTTTATCCTGTGTGGGAAGCATTAAAAATGTATTTCTGAGACGATCAAAGCTGAGAGAGGAGGATCGTGTTCTCACGGCTCCTGCGCTTGGCTTGAATTAAACTCCGAAAAAAGAAAGAAAAAAAAATTACGAATAACTTACCCGGTCCTGCTTCCTATGTTGCTCTACGGCGGCATATCTCTTAACGGATATCAAAGTTCTCAAGTACTTTTATATACGAAGAGATATTTCAAAAGCGCATTTTTATGCGACCAGCTTTATATATATACATATGACGAAAAAATCCGAAAGCGAGTTGCATTGGTCAGCTGCCTCCCAAAAGCCGGCTGCTGCCCTGCCCGCTCGCTCCCGCAGCTGGCTGCAATGCCTGCATCTTATTTTCTGCCCTGGCAAATCGATTAGCACGCTAATTCCTACGAATTGTGAAAGTTTACTTACATTTAAAAATTTATTTCCGGGAACAGTCTTCCCAGAAGAAGTTAAACAGCCAATGTCACCAGACAGCAAGTAACACGATTTTAAAGCTTTCGTTAAAATAAAGGCGCTCCTGCTCACCCGTTCACTCATCTCATCAACTCAGCACTTGTCCGCCCTAATACTTTACGCCACAGATTCACGTTCGCATTAAACTACAAACGAAGTGGAGCTTTGTTTGGTTTAATTTGTTTTGTTGTTTTTGTTTGTTTGTTTATTGTTTGTTGTTGTGGTTTGGTATTTTTTGTGGGTGGGTGGGGCTCTTTTTGGGGGGGTTTGCTTTTGTTTAATTTTAATTTTTTTTTTAAATGAAAGCTAGGTAACTGTAACACGTTAACATTTTAGACGAAATACAAACGATACAATAGTGCTGGTTAAGATATTTCCATCTCTTCGAATGATTAAATTAGGTTTAAATTCCTCAGGTCCCTCGGCACCGCTTCTCAGCGGGGTTTGGGCACAAGACGGGCCAGGCTCTTCCCTCGGGGGGGTTTCGCCCCTTCGTTCATTTCCGAGAAAGGGCCAGATGTTGGGGCAAGGTACCTGATAGCTCATTTACGTTTCTTAAGACGTCTGGAATAAAGATATCTGAAAATAAGCTATTCAATAATAACAATAATAAATATATCTGAAATATATCTGTAGATATATTAAGAAGCTGTAGAATAAGAAACTGTAGGTGGAAAGGAACTAGAGCGGTGTGCGGGCAGATTTGGAAAGGCAAAAGGCGAAGGCATTTTCGTACGGCGCGGGAAGGTCCCTCCCTATGGCTCTGCTGCCTGCCCGGAGAGGACGAGCCCCTGCGGGCCGGGGTGGCGGCAGGTACCGGGCCACCGGGCGCTGCTTGACCCGCTTGTTCGAGGCTGCTTTCGGGCGCCGTTACCGGACGACCCGGGGTACGGGGCCAAGCCACGGGAGCAGCCGGGTTGGGGGGACCGGGGCAAAGACCGCAGCACCTGCCGGGCCCTGTCAGCGACGAGGCCGCCCCGCCCGTGTCCGCGCCCTCCTTCCCGCCCCGGCCACCCTCTCCCGCCCCAGTGCTCATGCGCCCCGCAGAGGTTTAAAGCGGCGCGGCGGTGGCCGCGGGTGTACAGCCCCGCGGAGGTGTGAGGGCAGCTTGCGGCGGGACTACCCGGCCACGGCTGGTACTCGCTCTGCGCTGTTCTCCGCAGTTTCTCGTCTGTCTCCTGTCCCCGTCTCTGCTTTGGGCTGCCGCTATGTGGTTCGCCCCCTTTCTTCTCGGTGGGTACCGGGGGGAGCGGTTCGGGGCCGGCGGGGCGGAACGGCGTCCCGACCCGCTCCGTGTCTGTTCGCAGGCGTCTTCCTGCTCTCCAGCCCTGTCCTCGGGAGCGACGGCTCGGGTGAGTTGGCCGTTCCCATACTCCTTTCACCCCCCTCCCCAAGGGGCTTTGCCCCTTCGAGCCGTCGTGCTGAGCCCTCCCCGCCGGAAGGTGACGGCTCCCGGACGGGGGTAGCGGCTCGGTGCAGCCCCGACTGCGCTCGCCGCTGGGGAGCCTCGGGGCCGCTGCCGGGTGCGGGACCGCTGCCGCCGGGAGGAGCTGCCCCGGGCCCCGCTGTTGGCACTGGGGAGGCTGCACGGACGGTGTCTGGGAACGCTTCTAAAGGGAAGTGAAGTTCCCTCGTGGCACAGGTGGAAGAAGAGCAGTGGGGACTGGTGTCCCCAGCAAGGGGAGCGCTGATAGGAGTGAGTGGGGGTGTGTTTGTGTGTGTTATAAAGGCACCTTGGCAATTTGAGGATCCGCGACGTGTTTCTGACTGTGGAATCGATTAAAAACTTTTAAAACCTGCCTTGACATTATTTTGACCTGGAAAGCAAACGAATGTAACACACGTGGCAAGGCAGGGTCTGCCCGTTGTGCCATGCCCTGCTGGACAGTGCCCTGGTGCTGGGAAGTGAGCTCCCCTGGAGCCAGAGTCAGTCCACGGGAACCAGAAACCATAGGAAGCAGATAAAGAAGTCACCAGAAGAACACAGTTTGTCTGCCCCTTCCAGTGGAGCCTTTTACCAAGGGAGGGCAGGAGTCTCCAGAAGGATGAGCTTCCAGACCCCCAGGCCTGACCTGCAAAAGGTGAGTGACCTCAAGCTTTCCCAAACTGCTCCTCCGGTGTCAATAGAAAGCAGAGCTTGCTGCCCATTTTGAGTTCAATCAAACATTTGCAATGTTCTTTTGTGCTAAGTCAAAAATAGCTGTATGTCACAGGAGTGCTTTGGCTAAAAAAACCCCACAAAACCAACAAAACAAAAATATAAAAAAACCCCAACCAAACAAAAAACCAAACCAAAACCTGAAGAAAATGCACAGCAATAGAAAACCCACTCCAACACCAATGCCTTTCTGTTTTATTTTACAGGTGCCTTACAGGTGAAGTGTCAGTCTGTCAGGAAAGAAGTGAAAAATTTTGTGTAATACTTCATCCTAGGGTTGGAGAAGAAGCCTCTGTAGTCTGGAGCCAACTAAAATAACATTAAGGGCATGTTGACAACAAGGAATGTTGGTACCAGGATGTGCTCGTAATATAAAATATGAACTGTTAGTGTAAGATATAATCTCTCACCATTAATCTAAGCCTAAATTCAGCAGCATTTGTTTATTAAACTGGAAGCTTGGAGGAATGTTCATAAAAGTGCTTAAATTTTGTTGTTCAAAGTAAAGAAAGAACATTGGTCTCCTGAAAAAATCTTCTGTATATAGGTTCATAACTACTCAGGGAGACCTGAAAGGATGTCTTTCCCCATAGTTCCCCTGAAATAAGTAAAATAATGCTGCATTCAGCAGTTCTAGTTATCATACATGAGGCTGTCCGGTTGAGTGAACACTGGCATGTGATGGTAAGAGACCTTCAATTGATCAGAAAAGGGCAAATACCAGATTGAAATGAATGATACAACTCTGACCAGGTGTGAGGTTTTTTTGTTTTTCGGTTTGTTTTTTCAAAGAAACAATAATAAGTAATACAAGGAGTAAGAAGGATAATAGGAATGTGCTTCCCTATTTTATGACTCAAAGCTTTCTTACTCCTGGGAACCTGTGATTTTTTTTTTTTTTTTTTTTTAATTTTCTTCTAAACTGCTTATAGTTTTATGGTTTGGATAGATGTTAGCTAACACAGAAGAACAAAATCTGCTGCAGAGATGATATTGTAAGTCTGAAATAATTTCAGTATCCAGTACTTCTTTTGATACTGCACTTGGAATTCCTAGTGTCAGTTACAGAATTATAGCTTACAGGATACTACGTACCTACACAGACAACCAAAATTAAATTTTTGCTTTTTGAATTAAGTGCAACATATACTTCCAACCGTGTTACTACCTCTGTGCTGATCCAACTGAGATCTGAACTGCTCAAGCCCCCAGCTGTACAGTGTCAGCCCTTCAGTTCACACAGCAGCAGCTGCTGCTTGCTGCTTCCCCTCAGAAGCCCCCCTCTCACACTGCAGACATGGATCATAACAATATTTAGACTGCCAGTACATAAAAATCCCATGGCTAAGCTACAATAGATGTCTGTGGTTTTGTTGCCAGGGAAAACACAGCAAGGTTAATCACCCCCAGTCCCCATTTTCTGTGCTATATAAAATGTTACTCTGACATATGACTGCAATTAGTAAGTACCTAGTAGTAAGGGAAATACAGATCTCAAAGTGATAAAGGGTTTGTTAACTAGACATGTCTAATTATTGTCTTTGAATTCTTTGGCAGGCTGTATGTACAGTCAAGAACAGTACATTAGATGTGACAGGTATTAAAACTTCCTGTGGTGTCTTGCATTTTTAGAGGCTGGAAAAAATGTTTCAGGGTGCATGGCATAAGTAATGCTGTGAGAGCAGAGATCACCAGTGATGCTCATTGCAGTGATTCCTCTAAGGATATTCAGCCTTCCAGATGTTGTTTGATTCTGATGGTCTTGCTAGTTGTCATTTGGTGGCTACTACTTGATTAGTGTCTGTTAATTGGCTAACACATTTGTAGAACTGTAATGAAAGATTTGGGGACTCAAACAGCAAAGTGCAGAGACTTCTTAGTATAACATCATCGATACAGAACTTCTAACAATGAAAAGATGGAGCTTCAAGGTATAGGTGTGGTGATTCTACTTTTTTTTTTTCAGACTTGTTTTTAAGGCAAATTAAACATGCAGAGGATGTGAGAGACTGTAACTCTTTTAAGAAAGTGTTGGGGGCTTTTTTAAGATAGTCAAGAATCAAATTAAATCACTTTCCAGTGTCTTGGTAGGTAGAAGAGCTTCTATTATCTTGAAAAGAGAAAAATGGAGAAGTAAGTACTGCTTTATTTTTTTTCTTACTCTGGACTATACTGGACTTACTTCAGCATAGCACTAACGAGGATTACATATACTTAAAACAACATGCATGGCCCATGAACATATATGTTTGACCTGTGCTGCCAGGATGAATGGACATATTTCCCTGTGCACCTGTGGCTGTAACCCTTCTGCTTTTCTGCTCTAAAGTCAGGGGGATTAACAGGAGGTCTGATATTTTCCATCTGTTGATGAGGAACAGTGTATGCTCCAAATACTTTCAAATAACAGCACCTTATGTTCGGGTGAATAAACGCTGCAGGGTAAGGAGCAGGGAAGCAGGTGAAAGACAGATGACCAATCCCCTGTACATATTCTCCTTGGGATGTAATGCTGTGGTGTATGTACTGATAGATTGGGTCAGCCTACCATCTGACTGAAGTGAAAGGTAATACTCTGAGTGCATCTAGAAGAGGTTTTTGCATCTTCTGGTGTTTAAAAAGGGCAAAATGTGCTTTTAGGAATTTCAGAATGGATGTTGATCTAAGCTGAAGCTGTAATTTGCTGTGCTTATCAGACTGGCTGAATGTGCTGTCCCGTGTAGTAGAAGAATGGTGAGAAGTATACAAGATAATGACCTTTTAAGTTTTCAAAAGAAAAAAGATCAATTTGGCAAGCAAAATAATGGTGTAAATCTGTGTCTGTGTATCTACATTGCACAAATGCAAATACAGTGAAAGCTTGATGATAATCTGAGAAATAACTTTCAAGGAAAACCAAAAAGAGGCAGAGTTCTATGTGAAAAATATATGTGCCTCAGCTGATTAAATAACCTCTGTCTCACAAGGTGAATCTGACAGTCCTTGGAACAATGATAATGATGTAAACTTCATTGCAATGAGGTGATATGAATGTTCTAAATGTTATAATATTATTGGAGCAGGGGGATGGGTACTCTTTGTCTTTTACACTGGCCTCAGTAGGATTTGTTGCAGAGGCCAAAGAAAGTGCTGCTGTCAACCTCCTTCATGAATGCCACTGGAGGGTCGGTTTCCCAAGGGATTCATAGAAGTTCCATGGCTGGAGATTGCCATGGGAACATCAATGTCACAATTTCTCCCTTGGAAAGTGACAGCTACTCCTGTGTTCCACCAGCCCTTGAAGGTTTTACCCTTGTCCTTTTCTTCTTCGCAATAAACTTGCAGATGTGAACTGTTCCCCCCCTGTAATATTTCTTGGACATTATTTTAATGCTGTTTTAGTGATGTTGGGTTTGTTTGGGTGTTTTTGGTTTTGTTGTTGTTGTTTTTAGACTTTCCATATTTTTCTGTCATATCTTCCCCATAAAGTTTAAAATTTGTTCTTTCTTGTTGTGCTTGTACATTTGTAAGCTGAAGTTGTCTTCACAGACACCCTGGAGCATAAGATGAGAGACTGTACCTAATTTCTAATTCAATCATTGCTTTAAACTTGGAAACTGTAGAGAGATCAAAACAACAACAAACCCTAAGATTTTCAGGCCACAGCTTCTTTTTTTTTTCTTTAGCTTCCACTGCTATCACATGCTTTACAAGAGGACTTGACCTCAGAAAGGAGACAGAAGATGTCCTTTGCCCAGCAAACTGTCCTCTATGGCAATTTTATGTCTTTGGGGATGGAATTTATGCCTCTCTTTCCAGTATCTGTGGAGCTGCCATACACAGGTAAGTCAGATGACTGCTAATCAATGTGTTTGGCAAGTTTATATAGTCTTGTCATGCTTTTAAATTTTTTAACCTTTTGATGTGATGATGGATACTAACGCAGCAGGAGTGGTGTTAGGGGAGAGAACAAGGAAGTAAAAAGAGAGGCTGGGCAGATTGCAAGTTATTCTAGTTGTGTTTAGGTGTTCTTGAAAACTGCTTTATTCACTTTCCCTGAAATGGCAGAGCAGCAGATGGACTTCCAGTGTAAGGTTACTTTTGTGTTGCTGTTAAACATGGAAGGATACAGGGTAAGTAGTAACTCATTGGAGATTAAAAGAAGATTTACTTTCTCACGTTCCTTTACATGACACTTTTAATTAAATGATTTAAGCTTCATGCACAGACCTACCTATGGTTTGGCTGAATGTGGTCCCTAGACTGTAACTTCTTATCAGGGTTATGGGTTTTTTGTTATAGCATTTCTGCTGGTTGCTTGCTGGGTACTGGTCTGACTAAAAGATCAGTAAGTAGAATACTACCCAGTTGAATTCCCTGCCATGTCAAATTGAAAACTTAAAAACTAGGAAAAATACCCAGATAACTCATATTAAATTCGTGTCATTAAAAAAAGTAGGCTGGCAGAAGTCTTACTGAGGTTGTCTGATTATTTTTATTTACTTTTTTACAAGGGACAAGTATTAAATTACTTATTTGCTTATCTACTTATCTTACATCATTCATGTTACATTCATTACTATCCAGAAATTTATTTAAAAAGTCAGTTAATGTCCTATGACTTTTAAAAAGATGTTAAAAATTCAATGTATTTTTATAGTATTTAAATTCCAAAGTAAACAAAAGTAACCTTTAAATGCTGGATTAAAGGGCAGAGGAGGGGGTTGAATAGAAATTCTGTCTGGAATTTTTCAAATGCCATAAAGGAATCTTAAGACCTAAGGTGCTATAGGGACAGCTATAAGAAACTTGGGATGTATTGTGGGGATGTGTATGTAGTTGTTTTTAGAGCTTAAGAGTAAGTTTCAAAGACGTGTCCATAGGTGTTTTTATTGCTAGAACAGGCTTCCTTTCCATCTGCCTGTGAAAACAATGAATGCTTCCATTCAGTTTGCTTTCAAGTGTTTTCATGAGTGTTTTAAAAAACAAACAAAAAAGTTAAATGTCAGTTCTTCACTTTTCCTATTTTATGTACATACAAAAAGCTTGTAAAAGAATGTCTTGATTGAATGTGCTTTCTAAAAAAATACCAAACCAAGTGAAAACAAGCCTGATATGTCTTCCTGTTTGTATTTAGGGCTTTAGGTATTTACTTTTACCCTTCTGTTTCTTTACTGGTTGCCAAAGATGTCTTTACTTAAAGTGAAAAAAGCTTTCTGTATCAAGGTCTTTTTCAAAGGCACTTAAGACTTGAGTGTCTTGAAATGTTGCAAAAGTTCACAACTAGACAGGGATCAAACCTCTCATGCCTGTGGTGACGGATGGGAGAAGCCCCAGCAGCTCAGCTCCCTGGGAAAACCCTCTCAGCTGGGGGAAAACCCTAAGGCCCATGCAGCCAGGCTGCAAGGTCTGTTCTACTCCAGATTTGTACCTTGGTGGAACCTCATTAGTTGAAATAAACAGGAGTTAGTAAAGTATTGAAATACTGGAAGTAATGAAAACTGAAATGCTAAAATATTGAAAATGCTGAAAAATGTTAACAGTACCTAGACTTTGTAATACAATTTTTAGATCAGAACCAGAAAATTAAACATATTTACAAAAGGAGGTACAAGAAATGGAAGAAGCAGATTTCTTTTCAAGATTTGTATAGTCTTCCCCTAAGGTAATAAAGCACAGAGGTTTATATACCACTTAGGTATTCACTAAAGTCTGTACCTTCTAAACTTGTGTATTATTGTTCTCCAGCCCAAAAGCATAGAAAAAATAGATTTTTCCATAGTCAGTGTCAATCCAAATTATACCTCTGGTGAAATGTTCACCCCTGGTTGTGAAATCTGCATTTAACAATCTGTCTCCACAGGCACTGCAAAAACAGGGAAGGCTCTAATAGCAATGAAGGGATTAAAATATACCCACTGTTCTGATCTGTCATTATTGGGCATAAACAATGTTCAAGTCTTCTGGATATGATAAATTGTAGTACAACATTTTGAAACAGCAAACTGCAGGTAAAAAATCTATTCAGGAGAACTGCTGGTTTTTTTGAGCCTACTTTTAACTTGGGTGAGGGCTGTTAGTCCTGCCAGCTTTTCATTCTAGGAACAGAATTTGTTACCTAAGAATGTTTTATTGGTTTTGCAACTTTTACCAGCAGTAAATACTGGTCTCAGTAAAAAAAGATTGCTGGATAGAGGTGATTGCTCTTTAGTTCTCAGCTGATTTCAGTTCAGACTATAAAAATCCAACAAAACCATAAAAAATGTTTGCTCCTTGCTTCACAGAGACTTCTTGCTCTGTGTTGCAATGGCAAAACTCCATATTAGTGAAAAAATAACTCCGGGAAGAGTAATAGCTAATCAACATAATTTGCTGTTGTGCTGATGTAACTGCTTTGAGAATTTCAGAGATTTCTTGCAAGTACCTGAAAGAACCACATGTAGTTTACCTTTGAGTATCCAGGTATTCCCATGGGATACTGCAGGGTGTGCGCAGCACAGCTCTATACCTTAAGCACTCTTCAGTACCGGGCCTGTGCCATGTCAAGAGCTATGGTTGGCATCTATATAAAGCACAGAGAGCTACCTGCTGTTTCATCTGTCCTGAGAGCAGTGCTGCATTTCTTTCTTTCTTTTTTTAAATCTATTTTTATTTTTTAATAGAAAATGACTGTATGAGCTTAGGAGGGTTTCTCCCTCCATCTTTTGTGCTGGGTCCAAATTAAGCCTGAGTCTTATATAAACTAAATATTGTTTATTCCCATGAGTAGCTTGATTACTGTGAGACAATTTTTTAACACAATAAAATACTGCATAGTGCATGTAAAGAATTCTGTAGAATTCCAATGTGAATAATTCTGTATGCTACACTTGAAAAAGCTTTCAGCCTTTTTAGTATGTTATATTTGGCTTTTTCTCTCCTTTGTCTCTCCTTATTTTATGTGTAATTACTCTCAGGAAACAGAATATTTATTTAATATTGTTCTTTTTCTGGGCAGAAGAATAAAAGATTTATTTATTGGGGGAAGAATGGAGAACCTCCTACTAGGCTGACACTATGCAGGCATGAAAAAACTGGGTTAAATCTACCACAGAGTGATTAATTGGATTAATAATCAGAAGGTCAAATGAAGGACTAGGTTCTCAGCTTGTGGTGTTCTTTTCAAGTGCCAATTCCACTAAATGGAGGCCTAGCCCAGTGTGATAGTGTTTAGATGCTAAAAAGGCATGTAAATTTTTTCGTAACCTTCCTTAACTTTCCACAGGGTAGAATCAGTTCTAATTAAACACTGGGGGGCTAGAATTCAAGTCTAACAAAAGCATCTCAGGGTATTTCCAAGGTGGATGCAAAGTGACCACAAACACAGATGATGGCCTCTGAGCTGCCCTAATGTTTGTTAGAAGAATATTGACAGAAAGATTGTCTGGCCAAGAGGGATTTCTGAGCAGCTGTAGATCCCCTGGGAAACTTTGGTAGAGTGCCTGCTTCTGCTGCTGAGCCTTCTTTTCCTGCCAAAAGCAACAGGGGTGCAGAGGAGACAGAAAGAGCAGAACTGAGGGGGTCAAGAGGCCACTGGCATGAAACCCCTGAGCAGCTCTGTACCCGTGACTGAAGGCAACTGGGAAGCAGCAGGAGGCTGCAGTTTGGAGAAAGGAAGGATGCTCCTTGGAGTAATGGAGAAAAGGAGATGATATGGGAGGAGGTTGATGCAGCTGCAGAGTAGGAAGGGAAGATGAGGATTCAGGTGGTTGAGCTCTCTTAAGTCCCTGAGGATAACCATTTCCATCCAAGGGCCCTGTACAGGAAAAGTCATGGCCATGGGAAGAGGAGCTGTCAGATTAGAATTATGCTCTTAGCACAGCAGACCTTCATCTTTCTGCTCTGTCCACCCTCCCATTTCTGCTGAAAAAGCAGATATATAACTACATATATGTCAATATGATGAGCATAAAGATTAGCATAAAGCATAATCTGAGTTTCAGAGCAAACATTTTGCTTCTGCATTGTAAGTTGCTGCCTTGTTTCACTTGGGCTTGGGACCTTTTCTTGGTGTAAAATATTCAGTCTGTCTTCAAATCTATTACTCCTCACTCTTTAACATCATTATATAATAAGAGAAAAAGCAATCTTTGTCTATTGCATGTTGTTTTATATTTAGACAATTTAATCTGGCTGATCCTTACCTTACATTTAGCTCTAAACTCATTAAAGGAAATAATCTTTGCTTCATCTCCAGCATTTTAAAACAAGTAAATACCTTATAAGCATGCTGCAAAGAGTGCTGTCTCCATCAGCCAAATCTGTCACAACTTCTACAAAATTCTAAGAAACAATAGGAAAATTGCCTGGAGAAAAAAAAGATTTTTCAAAAGGTGAAAATCTTGTTTGTTTTTTTGTTTTGTTTTTTTTTTTTTTTTTTTGTTTTGTTTTGTTTTGTTTTGTTTTGTTTTTTTGTTTGTTTGTTTTTTTTTGTTACAACAGACAGTATTGCAGCTTTCTGCTGCCATGTCTAAGATTACTGACAGGAGTTATGTCTGCAAGGGTCATCTCCCACGGCTGGAACAATCTCTTTGTGGTTAAGGCATCAGATGTGATGCACAGGCTCCTTCAAATTCCTTCCAAATTCTACAAAGCAAGCCAGCCCAGGACCTCTGAGGGCAGATAAACAGCTCTTTCACTTTGAGGAGGTGCATGAAGCTCTAAAAAGCTTCAATTCCATCTGCTTGTTTATCTTAGTTCAGATTTTTAACTATGTTTTTGATTAAATTCCTATATTTCATAAGGCTTCCCCATATCCTCTGCTGCCTTTGGCCAGTATACTTTCTCCTGTGAGCTCTTGTGCAGAGAGCTACTCGATTGTTTCCTTGTGGATTTGCTTTTTGGTTCAATTTGTGTGTATTTTTAAGTGAAAAATACCATATATGTATAAATTTATTATTTTTAACAGCAAAGCTGGGCAAGAGAATGGACTACAGAAAGGCCTTTGCCAGCCTTTTTCAGAATACAAGGGCAGTCTGACTGTGGTTTATTCTACTTAGGTATATGTAAGCACACACTCTGAGTAAACTTGCTGGAAGAAATGTCTCAAGTGAAAGCAATGGGATTGTAAAAGATGGCTTTAAACAGTTGTTACTTTACCTACAGAACAACATGTCAAGAAAAGAGGAATAACTTTCATAAAACTGTAGTTCAAGTTCATATCTCGTATCAACCCTCCTACTTGTATTAAACTTAGTGGAGATGTCATATGGAAACTTTCAAAGGCAGTTCAGCTTTATGACTTGTGATGAAATATAAAATCAAATGTTTTCAATAAATATACAGGGAGCAAATCTACTCTGGTTTCAGTAGAAAGCTTACAAATTCAGTGGAGACTATAAAGGTATTTTTTTCCCCAAAATGATTACATGGCAATCTATAGGAAAACACCAATAAACAAAATAGAAAAATATAGACAGAATTAGTTACACTGTGACTGAAGTAAACTCAAATCATTGCTTCCAGGAACAATCCTTCAGCCAACTTTTTGATGTGAGTGTGTTCCAGAGTTAGATTCAGCCAGTGCTCAAATTTGGAAGTCCACAACAAAGGAAGGGCAAATAAATACTAAGCTCTTCTTGGGCACTAACTTGTGCATAGATCAGGTTTGTTGTGGCAAGTCCAGAGTAGCTTCACTAAAACTGCAAGTATAAACTTAAACTAGAAACTTGCAATTATACACATGTATTTTATTTTTGACATGTATTGCCTTATCCTCCAAGACTGATAATCTACTGAAGGCTTGAATGCTAAAGCAAGCCATGTACTGGAGCAGAACATTATGTTCTAGTTAGACTGAAATATATTGGGCAAAAATATCTCATTAATGTATTATAATAATTGCCTTATAGAATTTTCCTGTCATTTAAAAATAGCCAGTTACAGGCTCTCGTGTAATTTTTCTTTCACTGTTTTTAGAAGAAATCTTAATGTGCTGTTTGTGTTTGCCAACTTTATAATCCCATTTTAAACTAATTCAGAGTCATTTCAGTAAAGATTCTCTCTCTACATATATTGTATACAGCATTCCTAGGTGAGAAAATATCTGTGGTTTTGATAGTCTCATAATCTTCTAAACTACAAGAATCATATCTATAATCAGAGTTCCATTTAAAAATGCAAATCACATCCATGCATGAGGAATGTATTTTAACAGCAGTAGACAAGGACAGTTATATGAAAGCTCATTTGCCACATATACCCAGAGCTCAGATTACCCAAAATAAATGCAAGTTTTTATAAACTCTGATCTTGATTATTCTACTTTTGCCATGTTTAAAATCATATTTGACCATGACTTCTTTTCAAGCAGGAAGCAAACAGATAAGAAAAATAAACACAAAGGCACACGTTGCCTTTCAAACACCTGTTTAAATAGTCCTGAACTGGTTGGTTGTCTCCCACAGCACTGTACCTACCCAAGTGCTACAAAGCATCAGACTCTTACTCACTCTTAGAGAAGCTCAGCTTTGAATTTTGGCCTCTAAAAACATTAACGGTTCTCTCAGTAGCACATAAAAAGAGATGTGAACAGTTCTGAAGCATATTATTGTCACTTGAGGTATCCAAATGCAAACACTCACAAGAGCTTCTCTGCCTGCAAAGACAGTGGAGTTCTCTTTGGGCTGCTTTTAACCCTGAAGTTACTCAAGTCCCTCAATCTGTTGTTGTAGCAAGACGAACCTGTTTTAGGGCACGGTGCTCCAAGGTCCAACCAGGTGTTCCAGGAGAAACTCACGAATAGTGCTCTGAGTCTAATGCTCTCAGGGCTGAGCAGCCTGAATCGGTGCTACTGCTCCAAAAGTGGCCTCCCCTCTGGCTTCCTCAGGTGTGAGCTTTATTGGCCCCCTAATCCTGCGCATGTGCAGTGGGGGCCCGCCCTAATCAGGCACAGGTGGGCTTAACACAAGCTCATGCCCACTACCTGGCAATTAGTGCCACCTGGTTGCCTCATTTCACTACATGTTGTCCCACTTGGCATTCACATAATCCCAGTTCACAAGGATCAGCAAGATTTTCACCCTAGATGGTCCTTCAGCTGTTTCAGATGGCAGGACAGATCTGGTAGGCAATCTCAAAACCTCTGGAAGCATGCCTAGAGTCTGGGTGTTTTAGGTTCAACTCCTTTAGTTTTAGAAAACTTCCTCCACAGATTTTGCTATAAGTTCTCTTGTCACTTCTAGATAATATATATGTCTAGATGATAGGTATCTGGACTGACCCTTCTAGTAAGACATTAAGAAGTATAATAGTCTATGGTACTGAATATGACTTTTTAAGATGTATTAATCTGTAGACTGCTTGGTATTCTATTTTTTTTTTTAAATCCATTTTAATTGTATATTAAGGGTGCATTGCAGGATGCTTAAACTAATGAAGATGACTGACTTGTTATTCCAAATTATGAAGCTGCAGTTTGGTACATTATTCTACATTTCTGTCAGTGACAAATTACACAGTTGAATTTTATCTACTGTTGATACATTTATCTCCAAGTCTAAGCTGAAGGCAACCTGGAATCTTACATGGATTGAATTAGTAACTTGCATTTAGTTATTTCACTCATTTCAGGTTGTGCATTTAAGACTTATTACAGGTCAATAAGAAGAATAAGATGCCTTAGGCTCTTTCCTTAGAATTATTAGCAACCTGCTGGTTGCCCTCAGCAATGCCTACCATTTTTGACCTGCATATTAAGATGTCCTGTGAATCCATTAATACTATAAGCAATAGGTTTTAATTTCAGTTTTCTTAGTTTTGGTAAATTTTTAGCTAATCATACTGAATTTTGTTTCAGTCACAAATATTCCTGAGGTACAATGAGCTCAAAGACGTTTCTCTGGCACTCTTTCCTTTAGGAATTGGTATGTCCTTGAACCAATCTGAACACTGCCAGAATTTTAGAATTCCTAACATTTTTTTTTCCTGAGTCTATGTGGTGCTCTTCAGAACAGTTTCTTTTAAAAGCCTTTTCAGCAGTTTATAGCTTGTTCTAGCCTGAACACTGCCTGCCTGTATGGCATCTTTTGCAGGAGGCTTGTGTCCAGTGTACTAATGATGTATAATTGTATTGCCTTCTCTTGCAAGTAAAATGTTTGATTTATAACAACTCTTTTTGTATCTCAGGGGGGTGATCACCAATGCAGGAGGAGCTGTAAGGGTGCAGACTCTCCCGGGACAGGAAAACTACCCTGCTGTAAATGCCAATGGGATCCAGTCTCAGGTGCTCTCTAGATGGGCTTCATCTTTCTCAGTGACTCGTAGGTGGATCACACTTGGTATTTTGCAAACTACTTTTGAAATACTAACAGAACTCTAAGAAACTTCTTCAGTGCTCCTGTAGGCATTTAAAAAACAAAACAAAAAAGTGATTCCTATCTGAAGTGTAGTAACGAAAGTTTTCACTTTTAACTCATGCTTTTGTTTTCATTTTTCCACAATTTCCTTAAAATACTATTCCAGCCAGACTAGCTAGTCTGTAGCTATCCTGGCATTGCAGTCCTGGCCACCTCCTGCTTCCAGCCAGAAAGCCTTCTCTCCCCCTCCCTGCTTTCATGCAGGTGATAGGGCCTGTCAGGCCTTAAGCCAGTTATTCCATGTCACCTGGGAGAGGTTAAATCAACCTCATAACTTGTATAAAGCAATCTGCTAGTTATATATGTTTTGGTAGTTTCAAAAATATCAAAATGTGTGTGTTTTCTGGTATTTTATTTCTAAATTTGGGAAACAGATCTCTCTAATATCTCTCTTACTGTTTACATGGGTAAAATTCAGCTTCCTGTCTCTAAGATACTAGTAATCCCTGTGTTGTGTCCTTTGCAAATTAGTAGCTAAGAAATAGGAATTACAGCTGGTCTTGGTGAGGGCGTAAGTGAAATTCACTTCTCCAGATCAAGTCCTGATTTTATCTGCTAGAAATAATGGCTGCTACAGCTCAAAACTTCTCATCAATTAGATATGCTGCAGTTACTCAGCAGCTGCTATTGTTTCAAATGGAGAAGCTCAGAGGAGAAGTTCATTGTCAGTAGAACAAGGGCTGCAACACTGTGTTACACCAAAGATCCATCTAAGCCTGGGTCCTGCTCCCAGAGTAGCTAAGGGCAGACAATGAAGCAAGGCTATTAGAACTACACTATTCTTCAAGCACTTGTAATTTCATCTAAATAGACTAAAATACAGTAAATCTATTCTTCCAATGTTTCAACAGGCACCAAGAACACGGCACTCGAAGCAGTTGGACGGTCGGTGTCAACAGCGCGGCCTTCGACAGGTACCAGATCCCTGCCACAGGGGAAGCCTCCTCTGCTAGGATGTGCTGCAGTCTGTGAATCCCTGGCTAAAATGCCATGTTTCTTAGGGGTTAATTTGTTTTTAAAGAAGAAAACATACACGGTATTTGGTTTTGTAGTACATCTTCAGTCAGTAAAATGAGGAAACATTTGTAGCTGGGCAGATTTATTCGGATTGCAGCAGTGTTCATGGAAACAAAAAAAAAAAACCCAACCTTGACGGGGTTATAGTTAGTAAAAGTAATTCAGGTAACATAGAGGAAAGAGTTCATGAGCTCTGAGGATAGTCACCCCTATTAAGTGGCAGAGAAGAGGTAATTTAATACTTCTTACAGAACTACTTAGCTGAATGCTGTCAGGACTTATGTAGCAGAAATCTAGAAGTTAATGGGAATTTCTCCACAGAAAATCCTGCCAGTAAAAGGCAAGATCAGTTTTTAAGAGAGTTAGTGCTATGTAAGTACTGGACTTGGATGTTTTTTTGTTAATAGGCCATTTGTTTTACAGTTTAAGTCATGGTTTGCATCCAAAAAATTAAAATTATGCACTGTACAGCAGATTGATAACTGAAAAGTGGTAGAAGTTGGGATGGTGAGCTACAGCAATCAGGAATCCACCCCACTTTCTACATTTCTAATCAGCTTGGCAGGTGTGGAAAGGAAGGCTAACCTGTTTGGCTTGAAAAACAATATTCTCTATGGAGCAAAGCAACAGTAGTGAAAGTTTAATAATTAAAGCAATTACCAGTTCTTACTGCAGCTAGACTGCAATGTAATTCTTGGAATCTGAGGTTTTTCTGGTTCAATTCTGGATGTTCATCTTTTTCTTAAATGAACTATGCTGTTTCCTTCATTGAAGGTAAAAGACCTAAGAAGCCACTTGATAAAAAGGCTGGGAACAAAGGTAGGAACCCACAGATTTAACTTTTGCAAAGTAAAATCCTAAAGTTTACCTGGTGTTTAGTAAGTCAATATTTTGGATATTCACAGACTGTAAAGCTGATATTGCATTTCTCATTGATGGAAGTTACAACATTGGCCAACGTAGATTCAATTTGCAGAAAAACTTTGTTGGAAAAGTGGCTGTGATGTTGGGAATTGGAACAGAAGGGCCTCATGTTGGGGTTGTACAAGCCAGGTAAGAACAGATTTATACAAAATATAACTGAGTGATAAATAAGAGAAATATCACTTCCTGTTTTGCAGAACACTCCATAATGGTAAAAGAATGAATTGTTGAGAAATGAATAGCAAGAAAAAGCAAACTTTTTCTGGCTACAGCACTGTTTGCTCTGTGCTGCATGGAGGTGTATGTCCATGTGAGAAGATCTGAAAAAATTTATTACCTTTTGCCTCTGTGGTACTTGATCTTTGGATAGAGAGAGCAGCAGGACTTCTTGCAGTCAATCTGCTGCTGGTAGTTTTGTAGCTCATCTTCCTAAAACAGCCGAAAGCATTCTGCAAAGGAGAGATTTTTTTCTAAAAAATTGTAGAGGAACGATTTTCACAAATACACATGTACAAAACAAAACAAAAAAGAGATTACTACAGCTAATATTTTCTAACTATAGATAGTCACTTTTTATTCTAAGACTCTTCATACTGCTGTGTACACAGAAGTGTTTTTTTTAAGCCACAGCTCAGTTAGTGCTCAGCACAAGCTGTTGTTCAAGGCTGAACCACTCTGGCTATTGCTTGTGGAATAAAGGAAGTCCAAAGAAGCCTATAATTATCTTATTGCAAGAAGATAAAACATCTGCTAGATTAACACAGGGGTTCTCTATCCCATCTGTCATCATTGAAGTCTGTTCCTCTCCCTTGCCTTTAGACAGCTGCAGAGTAGATGTCTGTATCTGACTGAATGCCCTAGGCTTGCTCCATGGTCACTAAACCACATTCATAGCACAAACCATATGAATTGCTTTGGATGCCTCTTTTAGGATGTGATTGAATTCCACCCTGAAAAATTCAGTTCACTGTAAGTGTCAAAAGCTAGGGGAAATGAACCCCACTCTTGCTGCCTGGGTTTAAACACTATAAGGTGAGGAACAAGTCATGGAGCAGTTCAGTAATCAGCTGAGCACCTTGAACATTCAGCTCCCCATCATTAGAGGAGTCAGTGCATCTTACAAGCAATCTTTAAACCTCAAAGTGTTCCATTTTAACAGTTATTCTACCATGAGATTCAGCACAGCAGACCAACTCTGCTTGGCCTGGGCATTCATTCCAGTGATTCTGAAGCAGGATTAGGCCATTTATTCACAGCAGCAGCTCTGTGCCTGCATATATTTATCTTTCTACTCTCTGCATTGCAAAAAATAATTTCTTTTTGTTTTCCTCTGTAAATCAAGAGTGACATTTGAAAACTTAGCATAGCTAAAAGCTTTCATTTCTTAAATGAAGTAAGTAGCTAATGTATCTTGAAACATCTCCAATTAAATAACTCAAACTGCATTTCACATAATTTTTAATAAAGAGGGCATTTCTCATACGAATAGAAGAAAAGCAGCCAGTTTTGCATTACACGACTAAACTTTATTTCATGTGTGGCATGTTCATTTCTTTCTGTATATCTTTTCAACATCATGTTTTTGGCTGCTTTGATAAGCCTAAAAATCAACCTGTTTGTAATTTACACATCCAGGTCAATGATTCTTCTTGCTAAGGACTGTTAGAATTATTAAGCAAGGATCATACTTCTATTTTAGTAATTAAAAAACCAGAAAAGTATGCGCATGACCAAGAAAAAAGTGACTAAAATTGTATTTTAGCTTGCTAATGCTATAGCAGTATGAAAAGAGACCTGTGTACTTTTATTATTCCACAGTGAACATCCAAAAATTGAATTCTATCTGAAAAACTTCACTGCAACAAAAGATGTTTTGTTTGCCATAAAGGAACTGGGGTTCAGAGGAGGCAATTCTAATACAGGTGAGTTCATGCTTCCATGGAAAGAGAAATTACTTCTCCACATATTTTTATATATCTATGTATATACATATACGTGCATGTGTTTGTATCTACTCTAGTTCTTATAGTTCAGTTAGATTAGTTAATTGCCAACACTGATTCAAGTCAGGTTCAACATTTTTCCACAAGATCTTTGCCATGTATTGTATTTCATTTCCCTGATATCAAAGTTGGTTATTACACATTTAAGTGGAGTAGAAGGGCAAATACATCTTCCTGCTTTTAAATGGCAAATGATTTTTCACTAGTAACAGAATGATCTCCTGAGACAAATTCATATAAAAAAGGTTTAGCATTTCTGTTGTGTTTAGTGGCTAATGAAGGAGTTAAAATAAACTCAGACTAAGTAGCAATGGTTGTGGAGAGATGTTTGCCATGTGAGGGAACTGAGTGTTAAAAATGTTACATTTCACAAGCTAAATTTAGGTGGATCCTCAGCTTCCTTCCTTCCAGTACATTTGACAGGCACTAATATGTCTACTTCCAAGTAAAAACTAGACCTGTGAGTAAAGAAATGTCTGTGATTTTGTGGAGTAGTTTGATTTTAGTTTTCTGTATTGTTTTTTAACTTACAGGTTATTGTTCTCAGATTTTCTGGGACACTATTTTGCTTTTTATCTTGGGTGAAACCTGTAATTGTAACAGAAAAAAATTGAAATCCAGCACAATTTCATACATGGAACTGATGGCAAAAATTTACGTGCAAAAACGTAATCACATTCATTCTTAATATTCTTTTTGTGTTCAAAACTAGGGAAAGCTTTGAAGCACACAGCTCAGAAATTCTTCTCCTTGGAAAACGGAGCACGCAAAGGAATTCCCAAAATCATTGTAGTGTTCCTAGATGGCTGGCCCTCAGATGATATAGAAGAAGCTGGCATAGTGGCCAGAGAATTTGGAGTCAATGTGTTCATTGTATCTGTGGCAAAACCCACAACAGAGGAGCTGGGAATGGTACAAGACATTGGTTTTGTTGACAAAGTAAGAGAAAAATATAATTGTTTTTCAGCCATGGCTATGATTCTGGAGAATTTACTTCATGACCAAATCCTAATGAACTAGTTTTTAATATTTATATATATGTATATTTATACCTCCAATGAAGTTACCCTTGCTAGTAAGTGTTTTGAAAGGATCACAGTAGGAATCCTTAAGCAGCACTGTTCTTTTTCCTGCTGAAGAAGCTACACAAACAGTACCAAAGTGTTATCACCATCCTCCCAGTTCAGAGCCTTGGCCAAGTTGTAGCTCCTGAGCTTTGTAATTACAGAATTTTATGAAGATTCTCTGAGTAGAAGAATCCCCAGTCCTTGGTATGCTTAATTGTGTCATCATAGAAAATGAAATGCAGCTATGGTATCTCTATACTGAAATGGCAGGCATAGATGCATATTTTTCAGTACCTGCTCTGTGGGTGATTCTTTACTTACTTTTCCTACAAACAGGAAAGGAAAAAATGGAAAAAAAACCCCATATCCTAATAAGTTCATGTGCAAGCCATTCATCTTGGATGAAGGTTTGGATCTTGTTCTGAATTAAAGTAGGAATTCAAGCTCAGCTCATCTACTCTCACATGAGCTTTCTGATCACCAGGTCTTTATTTACTCACCAATGAGAAAACCTCTCATTTTACTCAGGGAGGTTTTAGGTATCTAATTTCAGCAGAAATTTCATAGTTCAGGGCATGAACTGAATCAAGCATTACAGCTCTGCTGCCTCAAGGTAGAAGATGTCTTGCTGCTGATCCTAGTCCAGTTCCTGTGTACTCACAGGCACAGAGAGACATGACCTCAGGTGGCCGTGGCCTGCCCTCCCCTCTGCATTTTGATTTAACCAGATTAGTTATCACCTTGGAGAACTGATTTTAAATGTAACCTCTTCCTCAATGACCTAGTACTTTGCATTTTTTTTTATGGAAGCCAGAGTAAAAAGAAATTTACTTGGAATAACCTGGAGCTACATTTCTACCCAAATACATGTCTTTTTTTATGACAATATAGATTAAACAAATTAATGGTTTACCAAGTTCAAAGGGATAACACAGCAACTAATTTTCAGAGGATAAGAAAAAATAAAGAGCTTCCATGACCTTGGATGTTCGGTAGCATGACTTATTTCACTTTCAAAAAATTTAACTGTAGTTTCCAGTTGTTACAGTTCTTATGAATAAAATTAAATTATTTGAAATTTCCAGAGGTCAAGGGGTAAAGTTGATTTTGTTACTGGATAAAAGAAGCTATATTACATCTTTCACTGTCTTCAACTGCCAATGTTTGTCCTCTGTTTCTTTAAAAACAAGAAAAACCCACCCTAAACTCCCACCATCAGGCTCCATTTCTAACCTGCCTTTGAAAGAAAAATCCCATAGATGTCCGAGTATTATCCATACAGCCACTCTGTCAGTATTCACCTGATGACTTTCTTTTCAAACAGGCAGTTTGTCGAAACAACGGATTTTTCTCTTACCAAATGCCCAGCTGGTTTGGTACTACCAAATACGTGAAACCTCTTGTGCAAAAGTTGTGTTCACACGAGCAGATGTTGTGTAGCAAGACGTGCTACAACTCCGTCAACATCGGCTTCTTAATAGATGGTTCCAGCAGCGTTGGAGAAAGCAACTTTCGCCTCATGCTTGAATTCATCAGCAATGTTGCAAAGGCCTTTGAGATCTCTGACATTGGTTCCAAGATTGCAGCCGTGCAGTTCACGTATGATCAGCGCACCGAGTTTGGCTTCACAGACTACACCACAAAAGAAAAGGTCCTGTCAGCCATCCGGAACATTCGCTACATGAGTGGTGGCACTGCTACTGGCGATGCCATTTCTTTCACAGTCAGAAATGTGTTTGGGCCAATGAAAGATGGAGCTAACAAAAATTTCCTTGTTGTTTTGACTGACGGCCAGTCTTACGATGATGTCAGAGGACCTTCTGCTGCTGCACAAAAAGCAGGTAAATGACAAAGCTTTAAAGTCAATGGAAGTTAATTCATCTTGTTTATGATGTATTGTAAAGGTTAAGATTTTAAACCAAGTTCGCAAATGTAGCTCCAGTGAGTGAAAGAAGTACCCATAACTGTTTTAAACTCAGGAACACGTGAGCTCTAAGGAACTGTTTTCCATAGGATGAAAATCAGCTCTGTGAAGCCAGCTAGGGCTGGACCCACCCGTGGCAGCTTAGTTAGAAAAGTACACCCAGTCTTATTTTCCTGAACAGGAAAGAAATAGTAGATTAAAGCTACAACCAATATAGCATTATTCCTGCACTCCATCATCATCTAGGAAGGAAATAAGCAGTTTTGACCAAAAAGCTTACTGGGCTGCTGATGCTTGAAAGCACTAAGCATACACAAAGGATCAAAATGTATTTTCAAAATAATTGTACAAGATGTTACTTCTGTTTCAAGACTGATATTGTAACAGCTGTGTTCATGTGTGTCACTATAAAAAGAACCAAGACACTAGCCCTTAAGATACACCATTCTTACAAGATTCTTACCAAATCAAATTCCTGATATTTAGTGGCAAAATCTACTCACCTTTGACAGACTGCAGTTATTGAAACATGCTTTTTCCAATCCAGATTAATAATGGATTTAGAAATGTCTCTTTTCTTGGATTCATATGCAAAATAGTCTTAACCATTTTTTTTCTTACTGTACTATTACACTGTAGGAATAACAGTCTTCTCTGTCGGTATTGCCTGGGCACCTCTGGATGATCTGAAAGACATGGCTTCTGAACCAAGGGAATCTCATACTTTCTTCACTAGGGAGTTCACAGGATTGGAGCAGATGGTTCCTGATGTTATCAGAGGCATCTGTAAAGATTTTTTGGATTCTAAACAATAAACTAAAAGTCTGCTGTTGGGTATTACTAATTTGAAACTGAAAGTCATGAAAGTGAAGTGATCCCTTTAATGTATGGATGTTTTATTCTTGTATATACTATCATAATGCAAGGGAAGAAGGGGGCTACTTTTTGTTTCTGTAGTCAGTCAAGAGCTTGTTAGAAATTGCACTCAAATGCAGAACTTGGCCAACAGCTATAATTTTCAACACATATATAGTATCCTCAAGTTTAAAGCTACGCATATTGTGCACTTAAGACTATCAGATATCAGCAAAGGAAACAGTACAGCTCTCTCACTTGCTAGATGTCTTATGATTTAATATTATAATTTTAAATACACTGTACTTATCTCCTATAAGCCTTCTGTAGCTTATGATTCTGTATCTTTTCAAGAAGTTGCAATGGCATGAAGTACTTGCAGTGCTTCAGTTGTGCAACATCCACTATTGGCAGGCAGTTTAAAAAAAGGTATCACAGATTGTAGCTGAACAGAATCTTTAGTAGTTCAGGTTTTGCTGTTGTGAATGATACTGAAATTTGTGAATGATACTAAACATTGGCAAAGTTTACATCAGAAGACATTGAACCCACAGATTTCTATGAATCTATGTTATTTGGTTCTTTTGGGAAAGATTTTGAAAGGTATTTATGGCACAGCAGTTCTTTTTCAGGATCTGGATCCTAATATAATTAGCTGATACTGCTGCTTCCCACACCACTGAAGTCAACAGTGATATTCCTAATATATCTGATAACCAGATTTTTTTTCCTTTCTACTGTTTTGGTTTTACTAAGTTGTTATTGGCTAAAAAGTTAAAGACTGGAAACTTGGGCAAAGAGATTGGACCACACACACTGAGAACTGAAAATGTTAAAATTCAAAAGTATCTCAGGCCTTGAAACATAAATTTGTATCAGATTACATGGTTAGAGAAGAAGAAAGTATGCAGACACTTACGTGGGTTTCAGTAGCTCACAGAGTAACAGCTTTTTAATGCTAGTAAAAACACCTTAAAAAATGTGAGGCTCTCGGAAGACAAAAGGATAGTTTTCTTGAAAAATAGGCTTTGATTTGGTTACACACCTAGTAATATGTTGATATTCTTATACCTACATGCATGTGGTTAAAATTCAATATTTCACTGAATTATTCCAGAATCATGGAGTGTTCTTCAGAAGTTTTTTTTGCTAATAAAATATATAGTAGAAAAAAACCCCAGCACTTTCCAGTCTAGATCGTCCCCTTTTTCACACTGCTATTGATTGTAAATTCATAGTGGTTTTGGAGTGGCACAGAAGGGATTGTATTCACCAGGCTTTTGTTGTGCATTTTTTTTAAAATAACTTATGACTGGCTATATATTACACTAAACATGAATGGCAGAGATGCCTTGTATTTTTCTATTAAATTCATATGCAATATCAACTTTGTGCAAAAGTTTAATTCATTCAGTTTTCTTGATTTCCTTGTAGAAATATATATTGCAAGAAAACTGGGACTGCTTCATGAAACCTGTGCATGAAAATCGTGTCAGGAAGGCTGGACTAAATGATCTTTAAAGGTGCCTTCCAATTCAAACCGGTCTGTGATTCTTTATGCTTCCCTGAAAAATACTGACAAGGCTCAGGGCACCTTGAAGTTGCAACCTCATTGCTGATGATATACCAGGGCACTTTAAAAAGATCCCATCGCTCAGAAAAGAATACAAGATTCTAAGCTTTGCAGTTTAGGTGATTCCTGCAGCTCCCAGAGCTATTTCTGAATTTTACATTCAGTAATACTTAATACAGACCAAAGCTCATCCTTCCTTCCCAGTAGAGCTTCCAGGTCAATCTAAATGTACAAAATACCATTATTATAATATTCTAAAGAAACTGAAATTACTTTTGTACCATGATAACTTCCAGTAGGACCTGCAACCTACAGCCACACATAGGCTATGAAACAGGCCTGAGCACTGCTATCGTTCACTGCCAGAAGACCAAGGAAGACACTTTTACATTTCTTGGGTGAATTATTTACTCATAGGATATTTTATAACTGGAAGATGGGCACAACTTCCTCTTACATTGGCAGTATGCCCTTCCCACCCCTTGAAAGAAATGCTACAAATGCTTATCTCCAGGATGAGCATCCAAGGCAGGGATTACATACACAGAAGCCATATTAGACAAATTTCCATGTTTGTTATTTTCTGCATCCTACTTCAGCAGGGAAGTGTAAACCTCGTGTATGTATAAAGTAGCTCCCTGTTGAACCTGCAGGTCATTCATTGGCAATTTTTATCCCAAGTGCTGGCATGGCCCCAGGGCTCTGCAGAAGATCCCTTGAGATCAGGCCAGGGTCTCATTCCAGATCCAAGGTACCTCACAAAAACTTTATGCATTTCAATCCTCTCTTGACTATGAATCACCCTGTGTATACATCTCTTGCTTGTGTGATGCTGTCCAGCTGTACACTTGTCTGACAAGTGCAGTAAAAAGGAAAAGCATGTACACAATCTAGGACTGAAGGTGAGTAAACTGCAGAGAAGTCTTCATACTGCCAGACCTGTGACCTGGTAGCAAAAATCCTTTATATTACCACCTCAATCAGAGTGCAAGAACAACAACAGGTCTCAGAAGTCAACTTTTACCACTGCTCGTGAAACTACTAATACTGAACCAGCAAGGAACAAGAAAAAAAAAACCCTAAAAGTAAAACCATCCTAATATTTAGATAAAACAATAACTTTAAACATGTTTACTTTGCCTTTCAAATTCAGTGGCAATAAAGAGGAGCTCTGTAGTAACCAGCCAAAAAATACTTGCATCAGAAGCCAATGACTGCTCTACTCGACAACTTAAAAAGGAATTTTGAGGTGGAAAGAGAGGAGTAAAAATGGGAAGGGTATAGCAAGAATGGAGTAGAATACTTTAATCAGAACAGCTGTTGATTTTAAAACATATTTCAAATGAGGCAACTCTCAATATCACTACCAAGTTCCACTGTTTTTAAATGCTCAGATTCTAGTTTTCTCAGCTCTTCTCTTTCTTCCTTTTATTAGTCTGAAGAGCAAGACAGCTCCAGAAAGCATTAAAACCACACACACAAACACAAAAAAAAAAAAACCAACCCCTACCAACAAAACCAAAACCAAACAAAAAAATTTCTCTGCAAGGATGCAAGTGCACAGAAGGCCTGAGCACATTGCTGAAATGATCAACTTGTATCTATAACAAACTGCCTGGAAACTGGAGGCTTAGATTCACAGTCTAAAAAACCAAAATAAAACAAAACAAAACAAAACAAAACAAAACTTCTTTACCTACAAGCTTCTGTTTGGACCTGGGATAGTAAACATAGAGGGTTTTCTTCAGAATCTGAAGTGGAATGTGTTTGAATAACCATCATCCAAATACAGATATAAATATATGGAAACTTCCACTAAAGTTTATAATTCAAGTATGAGTAACTTCCCAGTTCTGTGTCTATCAGCCTGAGCACACATTCCTTTGCCTGCTTTAGCTTCAACAGAACTTTTGCCTCTGGCTTAAACTGAAGGAGAAATAGGTCCTGAAAATTTGCAGTCTATGATAAAATCCAAGGGTTTAAGCTTTGAAGCACACTGCCCACTTTAAATTCATTATGATTAAGATTGCCTTTCCTTTCAAACAATCAAGTTAGGTTAGCGAAGTATCTGTGTTC
Organism: Heliangelus exortis; assembly: GCF_036169615.1. Classification (NCBI taxonomy): domain Eukaryota; kingdom Metazoa; phylum Chordata; class Aves; order Apodiformes; family Trochilidae; genus Heliangelus; species Heliangelus exortis. The sequence continues at coordinate 27,030,778 of NC_092426.1, read as the reverse complement.
ATAAGCCCCTTTCACCACCTCAAGGGTATTTCATTATTTTATTACTCCAAAATTTCCACATTCAGCTCTGCCTACATATAAATGGATATTGTACCTTCACTATTTTTCTCTACATCCCACCATGGGAGCTGTATGCAAATGCTAGCAGGGTCAGCTGAACTCTTGGCATCCCAGGATAAAGAAAGGAACAGGGAGCATCGCTTCCTGCCTGCTGAGAAGCCCCATCTCACCCTGAGGGCAGCCTCCTGGCAGCCAGGGGCTGTCACTTTCAATATACCCTCAGCCTCAGGGTATAACTGGACCTACAGCTGAACTTCTGGACCAGTTCCTAAGACACCAGCATGAGAATCCTACATAAGTGTTTTTGCTAGCAAATGCTAACTAAACTTTCCTAACCTCTGCTGAGGCCAGATGTGGCCTTTACTTGTGGCCTTAATAGTGATCAGAGTGTGGTAGAATGGAAGCAAAAAGGATAAGAAATATTTTTCTGCCCTGGTGCATGTGATCAGATTACAAATATGATAAACAAATCACTGCCAAAGAACACAAGTTAAGAGACAACAAGAAGTCAAAAGACTGGAAAAAGATTGGCAAGGTTTAGGAAAATAATTTTAATTAGATAGAAGAGTAAATCATGTACTAAGTTAGTAGTACTTCTAATTTTTTTCTAACTTTCAAATTACACAAACTACCCCATTAATATTGTCTTTTTACAACAACATCAAAGTCACAGTTGTCTAATTTCCAGAATTCTCTCACACCTACTCTTGGGTATTTTAATAATATACTACCACTTTAGAAAACAAAGATGGGAAGAAAATGGCTTCTTTTCCTATCTAAATGGTTACAACTTTGTCCTGTTGGAACTAATTCTGACAAGAACTAGGATCCAATTCAGAAACAAAACAGAACTGGTTGGGTCAGCATGCTGGTAGCAAATACATCAACAAGAACTTGACTCCCCAACGGTCTTATCTGCTCAAATTAAACAGAGACTAGACTAACACACATAATTAAAAGAAAAGTGACCATGATCAGTGGCCTCTGTGAGGCTAAATATCTGAAAAAACCAAAACAAAACAAAAAAGAAGCTTGTGACAGCATGTAGTACTTATGCGCCACGGAAACTGTCAGGTTCCCTCAGAGTGGGGAAAAATGTTTCCAGCCTCCAAGAAACTCTTCTGTACAGGAACTCTGTTAGCTCAATCAACTTAGCTGAAAACTACACTTCTTCAGACTGGAAGATTCAGTTACCCGGCTTATCAAAGGAAAAAGTGAATCATAGAATAATTAGAATTAGGGTTGGAAGGGACCTCTAAAGATTAACTAGTCCAAACCCCCTGCAGAATGCAGGGACATCTTCAACCCGATCAGGTTGCTCAGAGCCTCGTCAAGCCTCACCTTGAATATCTCCAGGGATGGGGCCTGAACTACCAGACACAGTTGGTGGCTGCCCCTGGTCAGCCTCCAGACTCGCCAGGATTTCTCCAGACTGGTGGCCAGAGGGGAAGCAAGAGTTCCCACCAGTCACATGGCAGTTCAAGATGCAAATGGTGGTACAGAAGCCCCAGTACACACCCAAGGTGTGCCTGACCAGCAGTTGATAACATGAACTCCCCCCTCCACTGACATCAAAACAATTGCAAGCAGGAAGGGCAAGGCTCTCCCATCCTGCTTACTCACATCTTGCTGCTGGATTCCTGTGGCCCCACTGTCTCCAGTCCAGAAGCAGCCACTATCACCTTCTCCAGGTGAGCCCCAATGGCTCCAATACACCCACAGCAGGCAGGCCACAAACCTCTCTGCACCAGTCTTAAAAAGTCATACACTCAAGAGCTCAGACATTATTTCTGTAGATTACACATGGATTTATGACCTAACATTTCTGCAAGCTACTCTTTCCTCCTACAGGTTTTTCAAGGCTTTCAAGAAAGGCTGAGTCTCAAGAAACAGGAGCAGATAGAGAAGGGAGTTAGCAAGCCCAGTAGCACTAGTGAATGCTTAAGACTGAGGAGAATGTTCCTCTTCAACTTATGTCGAAAAGGTTTTTTTAAAAAGTGGTTGCATAGCTGATCCTGTTTGTCAGAAAGCAATCTGAGGATAGAGCAGCAAATCACTCTCACAGTGATATTCTGAGTTTCAGCCTCCAATATGCACAAGTCAAAGACATTCCAAAAAGCACACACTCCTTAGTTACCAAGTGAAGTATTTATTCCAAGGTATTCAGTACCCTCTGAAGTAGAATGGAGCATTTTACCTTAGAGGTTGTAAATCTCACCTTGTACCTTTTGTGATAGAAACAAACAATTCTACAAGCATAAAAATTAAGCTAACATTATCTTTATTTGAAAGACTACCACCTCTAGAAGGATTAACACTATTTGTAAAGAATGGGGTAGTATCAATACTCCTGAATTTCTAAAACTCTTACCTGTAGCCTCAGTTTTACAAATACACATACAAACTTACAGCATTGGCCTTTTAAGTTCAGGAACATTTAAATTCTGTATTAAATCCATTAACTTGAATCAAGTTACAAAGAGAGTATCAGAAGCCTCACAGCACTGTCAAGATTTAAGTGACAGAACACTAAATATTCTGGGAGGTAACTGAAGACAGCTCTGGATGTTACTTGTATATGAGGATACTAAAAGGTTAAAGTTGCTGCTTGTTATTTGAGGTCCATGGCAGCAGACAACTGACATTTAGTGCTATGCAATGTTACATTATAGTACTACCTATCATCAATGCCTGAATTCTTCTCCTTCCAGATCAAATGTCCCAGCACTGCTCCTAGATGCTCTCTGTGTGCTCGAATGGCTAAAGGTTGGACAACAGTTGGCGTCCTCAGTTATTTTGCTTCAGGAAAACTAGATCAAATCAGCTGGAACGGGATGTGACCTTCCAGAAGGAAATATTATCAATAACAAATGCAAGATGTGTGGGAATTAATGGAGAGAAAATTAAAGATCTCCTAATAAGGTTCTAATAACAAAACCAGGTCACGCTTTCAGCTTGATGTGCATCTAAATAAACTAAATCCCAGCTACTCTTAAAGTACACATTAGCAATGTTCAGTTTGCTGTCTGCAGCAGAGATTTTTGGTTCAATGTATTTTAGTTACATTTATAGTGTTTTAGAGATTAAAAAAATAAATAGTTCAAGCTATTACTACAAGCTATTTAGTTTGCATAGGATTCAAGGATGTCCATTCTCCAGCTACCAACAGAGAAAATATTAAATAGGGAGCTTAAACCTTCATTCATGCTTACCTCAGATGTAGCATTTAAAACAATTCCAAAGCCTTCTGGTTTTGGTGGGGTTTTTTTGCTTTTCATATTTTGTATTTTTCTTATTTTAAAAAAAATCTTAAAAAAAGAACATTAAATACATATTTATATTTACACACACAAACAGTATCAAAGCCAAACACAACTAAAAGATCAAGTCAGCCATTTTCCTACCATGTACCTTATCTCAGAGGAAAAAAAAGACTCACTGTCCCTGCAGGATTTATGTAGACCACCTTATCTATGTGCTTAGCTTCCCTATAAAAATAGGAATGCACTTTTATATATGACATGGTAGTTAGAAGGGAGAGCAGTCAGCACTGTGTGATCAGGAAACTTTCCAGTGATCTGAGATGGGAAGTGGGAGGGAAGCACATAAAAGTAAGAGCACGCTAGGACAGAGTGCCATCAGTTATAAAATAAATAAAGTAACATAAAACAGAAGAAACATACAGCCTCTTGTAATGTACCCTCAAGCCCACAGAGTTTTTTCACTAGGAAAATCTATCAATTATCTCCTGGCAAATAAATTGTTCCTTAGGATTTTTAAATTAGAGACGGTTATCCATCAGGGGTTGTTACACCCTTTTGCACATACATTTGATATTTAAGGAGACAAGATGCTGGACTTCAGTGACCACTCATCTGCTTAAAATAGTCTGTACAATTAAAAGCACAATGGAGAGTAAGTCTCTTAATATAATGTATTATTAAATGCACTTTGATATCTTTCCATTCAGTCCAAGTCCTTTGGGTCTTACTTACAAAAGAGAAGTAAATGAGTTCTTTCTTAAGTTCAGGTGTTTTTGCTAAATGAAAATGTTTATTTCAGCACTATAACTTTTTCCCCATCACCAGCACTACAGCTCTTCTGTTCTAAAACAAAACAAATAAAGGTTTTAATATTATACCCCACAATAAATAAACTAAGACTTTATTAGAGACTATTGTCAGTACTCAATAAATGAAGCCTCACTACAGCATTTGATCCAGTATGCATTAGAGAACTGAGATGACCAGTAAGATTTTAATTAAGGAAAATAAACAATTTTTTTTTTGTTTTACCATTTCAATTTTAATACAATTAAGAAAAAAAAAAAAAAGTAAATATTATGCATGGCAATGTTTATTAAACAATCACATTTCATTTAAGCATTAAAAAGCAGCAGTCTGGAAAAGCTGCCAGAAACAATGTTTGGCTTCAGAAAAGGCAATTATGAAATTAGTTCTAACAAAATTCAAATACTCTCTTTTCTGTTGATTAGTTGAATGCTTTAGACTGGAAGGAACAAAAAGTGCAAATCAGCTGAATATTACTTTGTTTAAAAGTAAAGTCTTAGCGTCTTAGTGTCCTACAGTTACCAAAAGGCCTCACCTCAGTCTTCATGATAAAGGACAAATATCTCCCATTTTTATACAATTATAATTTACTGCAACGTTTCAAATAATGTAACATTATTATTATTGAAACAAAATTAATTTCAGAATATAGCTGCAGTATTCTGCCTACCATGAGCACCTTTTTTTCCTTTCTTTTTCAAAAACCTAATTTGCTTGACATGAGATCGCATGAGATACATTCTCACTGCAAAACTGGAAACTTACATGGAACAATGCAGTTACAACCACTTATAGGAACATGTTCCAGCTGAAGGTAACTTAAATCTAAACTATGCTGCTTTTACATGAAAATCTAAGATACATACTGTGGTATTCTGCTGATACACTTTCAGGAGAGTCACTCGTCACAGAATAGCTTAGCCATTTGCAAAAAGACTGCCCTCTGGCACATCAATCATCTCTATGGGAGGACAAGTGAAGAAAGGACAAGATTAAGAAATAACATTTGACATATGGGCAAAATTTAAATTTTTTTTTTTTAATTCAACACAATGATTCAGTGGGCAGGTTGAAATAAAATCTTTCTGGCTCCTAAATCACTTGACATCAAAAAAACTTATAGAAGCTCTAAGAATACATTAATTTTCAATTTGTTCTTGTAAAAATCTTTTGGAAACATGTTCTTATATGTGGGTACTGCTGCCTGTAACTGAACAATTGGTTGACATCCAGACAACTTATTACAATTTTCCAAAAGCAAAGCGGCTTATAAGCATAATAAACAAATGGTCATTTTGCTAGAATTTAGACCAAATTTAGTAATTTGCAGAATGACACTTCCAAACTGTGCAACACAAAATAATGTAGCCAACAGTAACATACAGGTACACCATTTAATATTTATTATATGCATTTTATATACATTTTTTCAACAGCTGTACTTTTGCTATGTGGTACAATCTTAAAAATTTGCTGATTCATAGTTTGTAAAACAGAAACCTTACAAAACTCATCAAAACTCGCAAACTGATCAGAAAAGTTTTGTGGAAGACTAGAAAAAATACTTTATTGTATTAATCATGCATTACACAAACAAAATCTTTAGTTACACCATAAACTGAAGCACATCTGAAAATAAAATAAAAGCAGGGAATAACTAGTTAAAACACAGCAGATTTATGAATCTTGAATCAACTACTTTTGTACTCTATTTGAAACGCAAATAAAAGTATTTTTCACTCCAAAAGTTCTGAAACAAGATTGCTTTTTGGAATCAACTCCACTCCAGGTACTTAGCAAGAGGAAAAAGAAATTCTTGTTTTGCAACTTTAGAATTATCAAATGTCCCATTTTTCTCATCTATTTTCGACTGTTCAAAGAGTGCTATAATAGATATACAGGGCCCTTTAACACACTACATAAAAGGATATAAAGACCAACAAAAAGTGAAATAAATAACAATAGGCCATTAGCAAGATGGGTAATCCTTGATAAATAAACTCGTAAATACAGTAAGATGTACAAAATATCACATAGTGATAGGATGCCAAGATTAATTTTTTTTTTTTTTTTAAGAGTTCATTCGGGGGTGTTAACCCCTCTGTGTTTCATCTGAACACATTTTACAGTCCTTTATTTATGAAGACAGTTATGCGATGATGATGAATTAGCATCCTTATGCAAGGACTTAGCTGAGCTGTATTAGGCAAAAGAAGGGAAGAGTGTGGTTACACGGCAGCGGGTCAGTGAGATCTCTGTGTTTTAGGGTTCTATAATGCAGAAAAACATTATCAATACAATCTTGAGCACTGTTGTGACAGGCTAAATATATAAAAAGACTTATAAAAACTAGAATTTTATCCAAATATTTGTGCAACTAATGCTAAAATATTTTAAGTTAAATTTCCTTTTCTTTAAAGCAAAATAAAAGTTTAAAAGGGGAATCTGTGGCATTCAACTGATAAACAGAAGATTACTAAGAGATGAAAAGAAAGCTACTCTTGGAGCTCACTTCCCCCCACAAGAGCACCACATTCCTAACCCTAAGGCAGCACACAGAGTCCAAAATAAAAGTCTTTTGTAAGATCAGACTCCACGTTTGCTTAAAGACACCTAAAGAACAGACATACGCTCAGTTCATATCCAGTCAAGGCTACAAATACTGGTTCTTTTTTGTATTTCTCCCCACCCCCCAAATACAGTAATTACAGTTAAATGAATGAGCCTGACATTGTTCAAGATGTGGTGACTTTTCACCAACTTATACCTTCCCCACATAAGAGCCTTCACCCAGGCAGATCAGATCAGATGTAGTGTCTTATCGGTAACCTTATCATTGATGGCAGTGACGTATTCCCTCTTTTTTGTCCAGACAGACCTGCTCCTGTGATGCAGGTTTGTTCTGCTGTGTCACACGAACACTTTGGCAAGGGCATCAGCTCCTGCACTGGCAATGTATGCTTTTGATGGATGAAATGCTACATCATAAATTGATTCATCCAGCTTTTTCCTATGAGCTGTTATTTCCTGCACACATGTCTTGCTGTCCAAATTCCATAACCTAATGGAACAATCATGGCCTGTTTAGAAAAAAAAGATAGTGATATTTTCAGACACTGAAGTGCATCATAAATGCAAAATTTATAGAATATATAGAAGATGAAAAATCCCTTACTTCCAGACATTAAATAGATTCCATTAGGATCTACAGCTAGACTTGTGACAGCATCCAAGTGAGCAACCATAGAATGGATCATTTTACCTGAAAGGAAAATAAGCAGTGAATTTCCTCTGAAGTACATTTATTTTAAAATAACATTTCCACTGAATGCAATACAGAATAACAATTATTTAGATTTCAGTAACATCCAAATAACACAATTCCATTAGAAATTATTACATTCCAACTGCAGTCTCTTGCATATGTATATGTGTAAATGGCACACAGCTCTCAAAAAGGCATCCCCATTATAAACACACTTTTTATCTGGCATCTATATTGATAGCAATGATAATGAAGACAAATCCTAAAATGCCTGGGCAAGAACCCAAATTTTTAGTCCCTGAAATGTCTTAAAAGCTGCCTCAGTTAGACAAAGTATTTGTGAAGCTTTGTAAGAAGAGGTTTACTGAGGAGTCATACCAAAGGGCTCTCTAACTTGGTCATTGCTAGAAGGGAGGCTACTGGTGGTAAGCCAGGGAAGAAAATATAACCAAGGCACATGTAAGTCAGAGTTGCCCACAATGCTCTCCTGCTTCTAATAATTAACTGCTCAGTTTTTTCACAAACCAGAGGTTTTATCTCTACATTTAATTAATCCTAATGAATTTCTTTTCAGTGATCCCCATTCCCAGACTCTTACTAACATCTTTTAGCATCTCATGACACTTTCTGGAAGAAGTTCCAAAATGTTTAACTGTACACTATAAGAACAACCACTTCTTTCTGTTTCAAACTTGTTCTTTGTTAGGGGTTATCAGCTGAACCTTAGTACGTGTATTGGAACAGGCAGAAAATAAATCACTCTAAGTCCATGCCTAACATGAAGAAGGTATTATCAACTTTGCCCTGCTGCCTGTCTTCCTGAAGAATCTCAAGCTATTTAGTGTCTAAGATTCTTCACAAAGAAGTTAAAAGCTACTGAAGGTCTCTGATCAACTTTTTAACCATTTTCTGAAACATTTTAATTAGGCTATATTTGTTCTTGAGATAAGGGAGACTGGAGTAACACAAGTTGCACAAGTGCATGATTCATACAAAGGTATTAACAATTATTCTGGTTTTTATTCATTCCTTTCCCTCCCCTAAGATTCATTTTGCTGTTCTGATTGCTAAGTGCCAAACTGATATTTTCATCCCAGCTCTTATAATTCCCAGGTTTTACCTTGAAGTCAGAGCACTCTGCCCACTGCTTATTATTTTTAAAATATAAGGTCTGTTTTTCCTGATATGAATCATTTTGTATTTATACACATGGAATTTCATCTGCCTGCTCTTAAATCTATTAAGATCTTAAATTCTTCCTCCTCAGCCTTCGCCTTGAATTCTTTAATAATCTGAATTAATATACATCAGTAAACAGCCAACATACTGTACCTTATCCAGAAAATACATATTATGTTGAACTACTGCTTCCTCCAGGACCTACTGATTTTTTATTTCAGAAAACGCCATTTACTTCTACTCCTACTCAATCATCTATTCATGCAATTTTGCTCCTTATTCTACATTTTTGTTTCTTCACAGTAATAAATTTTCATTTCAGGACAATCACAGCAACACATTCAATGATCACAATTCAAACACGTACTCACAGAAGGTGAGAAGGGTGTTTTTTCCTTTTAAAAACAAAAACCAAGAACACTACCCCCCACCCCACCCAAACCAAGCACACTTAAGCCACTGTATCACATAGGACTTATAGTCAGCTTTTTTTTTTAATTCCAGTTTTATAGGGTAACAAGCAAAATGTGATGCATAATATGAATATGACAAATAGAAAATAAATGTTCCTAAATTCTTCCAACTTTGTCATGACAGGCTGTGCAGTTTTTCCCTATACTCTTACATTAAGTTCTCTTATGTGAAACCACATCACTAGTAAGTTTTCTACAAACAGATTCTCCCAGATCCCAGATTTACAGATTTTGTGTATATATTCACATACACAAGTTAGGTTGTCTTTATCCTTACCCGTTTTGTTGTCAAAAAATTTGATGTGTCTATCTTCATGTGCTGTAATAGTTACAGGAAGTGTGGGATGACTTACTACCTTGTTAATATGATTATTTGATTGTACACCTGAAAATAAAATGAAAAAAAATTCACCTGCCTAAAGAAATAATTAAAAGATAAGATAAGAATATTCTAGTATTACACTTTAGCTTAATACCGTAAATGTTACATAAACATCATTTTAGGCAGAATATCAATGAATCTCCTAGGAAATAAATAATAGCTTCTTGCTTATAGATGGGGCAAAGCCAGGTACAATCTAGCCAATGCACTGTAAGATCAAAACTGTACAAGTGGTCGATACATATGACAGATTCTTGAGAGAGATAGCAAATAAACCAGTCAAGTACTGTAGGATGGCACTAGCCAAGTAGAAACAAACTTTGGCATGCATAATATGTATTTAGTAGATACCTCTTACACCTCCTCATCAAGAAACACTTAGCTTGGGAGGAAAAAAAAAGACAGAATCGAAATAACTGAAGTCAATCTAGCTTACTAGATTGTCAGATATTTTTATGACTTATTTCAACTTAAACAGGGAATGGTTTAGAATATTTTTAGAAGCTTTTAGAACACTCTTCAAAGACATTTTCTTATCTTGATACGCCAGACTTGTTCCCTTTATTTTTGTGCCTAGTTTTCATGGATTCCATTTAAGATTCCCTCTTCAAACTAGGAAAGGTACTTCCCCAACTTCTGATGTTCTTTCTTGCTGTCAATGTCAGTCTTTGCATAAGCTACCTAGAATGTAGCTTTTACATACGTTTGTAACCTGTGCTGGAGTCTTCATACAAGGTACTTAATATTCCAAGTGTAATCACTAAATAAACTGACCTACCTGGAAGAGAGAAGCAAATTCCCCCCTTCCACTATTCTTTTAGTTTCAAAGAAACTTCTTCTTGTTTCAAAGAAAGAAGTGACCAGAAATTGGAAGCTTTCCTTAGAGAACGGTATCACACGTTCAAGAAAAGAAAGTGTCTCTAGCCAGGGTTTATCAGATACATACAAGTCTTAAAGAGCACCTTACTTGTAGTGACAGAATTTCTAATATTAAAGCTCCACATTAGGTTGTTTAATCACAATCTGTGCAAAATTACACTGAACTAATATTATGCTCAATTCACTTATTTATCTTATTATTCTCCATGTCAAAGCTACATAATGAGAACTGTATTTTAATATGCAATTCAGACAACAATCTTAAGAAAATTTAGTTTATAGAACCAAAAACTGTTTCTTTCACTACCTCTAATCACTTTCAAATCCTGATAATCCACAAATTTTTCTATCATGTCTCTTCAAGCATCTTTAAGCATCTAACAAACTTTGAAGTTGCAAGATGTAGGAGAGGAGCAAAACCTTTTCATTTAATTCACCATATAATAAAAACTTGGATAAAGGTACTTCATGCAAGATGCATATTTAATACAGAAGAGCTTTACTTACCAGATTCTATTTGTGATAAAAGCATTACCACTGACTGCGATGTTTCTAAATCATAGATGACTGTGCTGCCAGTGTTAAAAGATGCCACCATATGAGCAGGGTCACAACCTATGAAGTCAACTGATGTGGGTATTCCATGCTCTAGAAAGAGGAAAAAATTATCTTTTGAAGAACGAAACTCCAAAACACTTAGAAATCTTAACAGTTTACACATTTGGTTTGTTTTATGCTCATACTTTAAAGAAGATGGCTTTCTTCTTTAAAGAGTCTATTAGTCTATTAAAAGATCTCTTCCCCTAAAGTTCCTGTTACCTAGTTTTGCTAAATGGATTTCAAGAGCCTGGATGCACCATCAGCTGCCTCATAACAGATTTTTAAAACTTACCTTTCTCTCCATTGTAAGTGCAAATACAGGGCATTTTTTCTGGTGGGTTCCATAATCTAATAGTGCCATCTGCTGAACAAGATAGTAAGTGATTCTTTACACCACTGTAAGCAAGACCCCAGACTGCATCTGTGTGAGCAACTAATGTGCCAGCTAGAACGTTTGGCTCTGGAAAAACAAAAGTTCAGAAAGTAAACCTTTTAGTGAAGAAACATAAGTAAATACTTCTTGTACCTCAACAGAAATTAAATTCCACATAAAGTTGTCATAGATCCCCCAGTCCCCCAGGGCTGTTTAAACAACAGCTAAAATTTTATATTTGAGCTAATTTTGCAGAACCCTTGCCAGCTTTCTGGAAAATAAAACCAACAAAAAAAAAAACAAACCAAACCAGACAAAACCAAAACCACCAAACACACAACAATCAAAATCCACAACCAACCAAGTTCCCTGTTCTAGAATATTACCCACTTGTTACCACCTCTCCCCTGAGGTACTGAAAAAGTATTATTTGTTGTGGAACACGTAAACACATTCTTATCTTCTTCTCCCTGTTACCCCATAGTTGTCTTTTATAGAGGCTTTTTATTCTGTTCTCTACCAGGTTTTGAGTAGAGAAGTAAAAGAAAAAGATAAATGGAAAGGAGTAGGGCCTGATAAATCACCAAAATTTAGTTTTGAAGTAAATTAAACACAAGCTGGTCTTGCAACACAAAAGCCTCCTAAGAAGCTATAGAGAGGAAAAACATCCTATTAGAGTTCTCTCATTTTTAAAAATAACTTAGTCATTTGAGCAGAGGCAGTCTATCAGAGGCCTATGAAAAGTATAGCAACAAGCCTACCTGCAGGAGCAAATTGGATAATTTGTAGTTATTAGACTATTCTGAATAAAATTCTAGCAGAGAGGTACAATTTCAGCTGTCCCTTAGTTTTAAGCAACTGGGTGCAGTGGTCTTCCTAAACTGGTACAAGATAGCACTGTTTCCCATTTCTCTTCATTGTGCTGCCACAGATGAAGCAGCCTGGGTGTTGTACTGGCTCACTCATCACACTGACACAAGGAAGAGAGGAAAAAAATTTTTGACTCTGTCCCATTCATACTTCAGGCAGCCAGGGAATGCACCCTTAGAATTACACTAAACACCTCCAATTGCAGAAGATTAATGCAGTTTCCCAAGCAGACGTTAGTTATGGAAACTGAGATGCAAATCAGAAACAAAGGACAGAATTTGAGTGCACTTATCTTAGTTTTCTGAGAATTTTCTATCGGAATAAATAAATAACCAACAATTTGGAATTTTGGTTCAAACTAGTAAGCATGCTTCTTTAAAAAAATAAGAGTTATGAATAATTTTTTCTTTACTCCTTAAACATCAGAAATTGTCAGTCTTCCTATTACTATTTCATACAAAGTATCCCACTAAGGGAAGTCAGAGGAAGTAATGTTTACCACACACAAAAAGTTGAAACCACACAATTGAGTTGATAAATGGCAGCTACACTTCACAAAAGCTTTAGAAAACAGATTAATATCAAGCAGAAAAAATTAATGTTGAAGACAATGGTCATGAGTTGTCTATCTTTTAAAAGGTACTTACCATAGGTATCATATGGATCCACGTTAGGACTAGGCATGTTCCACCACTGGATGGTTGCATCAATACCACCGCTGAAACACTGTTCTCCATTGGAACTAATTGCCAATGACAATACAGGTCCACTATGGGAGAGATAAAAAGCTTATTGTTAATGCCTATAGGATAGATCTTTCCTTGTTTCAGACTAGTTTGTACAATCTGCTTTCCCAAGACCATGGGGGGAACCACAAGCAGAAATGAGAATATTTGCTAAGGTGTGTAATGAACTACCATCTGCACATGAAGCAGGCAAGCAAGAGGCAGCAAAAGAGGAAGAGTTGACACTGCAAGAGAACTGACTGCAGCTATCAGAACTCAAGTATTTATCAACTTTTTGATTACCTCAACTATCTCACTGATATCCAAGTTCCTCCAGCTCTGAGTGGCACATCTATGTGAACAGCACACCCATGCCCTACCTACTATTTTGGTCTATCCTGACCAGCTCTCTTATTCTTGTCAAGCTCCTAAAAGAATTCAAAACCCTTCTATTCAGCTGCCTGATATTCTGATTTTTCCCTCACTAAATCTGCATTCAGTGGGGTGGGGCTTTTTTGGACCTGATGATTGCATCTATACTTTTAATTTCTCAGTCCTGCATCTGAAGATACTAGGCAAGACCAATAAATTCTACTTTATTTATTTTCTTCACATACAATATATAAACTCCACAGTCAAAGACATGGACATCACTCAGGTGATTTCATTGTCCTCTTCTACAGTCTCTCCTTTCCACTGTGACTAACCACCACAGTTCCTACTTCCTATTACTCTTGTTTTAACATTGACAGTGCAATTCCTGACATAGACTCAGTATTTACCAGCTTTTGCAGAGGATAACAGACCTTGTCTGTATGATGCAAAACAGAATACATTTCTGGCTTTTGAACTGAAGTGTCTTATGGATTCATGAGTTGATGACAATAAATTTATCAAGTACTAATTGTGTGAAACACTTACATGTGGGCCCTAAATGTGTAGATGGGTTCTACATCTAAAGAGGCACTCCTGAAAGAGAAAGAAAGAGTTATTATGCTACTTCAAATCTCTACTGAAAAAGTCTGAAAACATTTAAGAGTTTAATCAATTTCAAAGGCACTTCAAACGATTGATGTTTTATGAAAACCCATATACTTGCTTTTTGGCAGGAACCGTTTTCTGCAAATTCCAGAGTTTTAGAGTATGGTCCTCAGAGGCTGTAACCAGCACAGGCTCTACAGGATGAAAAGCTAATGCCCGCACTCCATCAAAATGACTGCGTAGCGTATACTTGGGGTTCCATGTCTTTCGGAAGGCATCTTTATTAGCTGGCAGCTTATAAAAAAGAAAAAAAGAAATTTTATCTTTGGTTTAAAAATATGCATGATATATCTCTCCCTGCATTTTAGGAAAACATGCTATTTTTGGTTCAGCTACAACATGCTCAATCTTTAGTTTGCATTCATCAACTGATTTTCTGATATGCATCTGTAACTTCCTCTCTGCATGCAAAGTAGCCAGAAAATCTTTTCTATTTTAAGAGTTTCTTTTGTCCCAGAGTGGAATGGAGTACAGTGCTGAATACACAGACAAGATGCCTCAAATTTAAAAAACTAGTTTTAATACTTTTGTGTAAGGATGCTTTAATTCTTCTTCCCTGAAGAAAGATAAAGGGGTTTCATTGCTTATTATGTTCTCTGCACCCAAGGAAGCAATTACAACTGTCAAAAGCTCAGTGAGGCACAACAAAAATGAGCTTCAGGTCTGTAGTGAGTGGTCTTTCTCACACAAGTAACCTGACTGAGAATAACAGGAAATATATTAACATATTCTTAAATACTTCTACACACAAGGATACATATACAAAACCAGGTAATATAAATTTCTGTATGTATTTGTAATTATTTTAAGCATACAATTAAATATAAATATTTTAAAGTCAGTAATGAATTTTTAACATATTTGTAACACAATAACTTAATTACTTTGTGAAGCAATATATACAAGCTTTATGTTTATATATTGTGACTATCCAGTTCATATCTTAACCTAAAAAACCCCTACAGCTACTTAGCATTATTTATAGGTAACTCAGAAACATTACCACAAAACCCTCCAACTCGTCTAGTGACTGCAAGACACTGATTTAGAGCTTTGAATAAAAATCATATTGTGCAGACAGTAGACCCTTACCAAACTACATCCCACTTGCCCTAAGCCTCTATCATAAGGAGAAAAATATATGCAGGTACTTCTGTCTTCCTCTCAAGTAATTATAAAGTTTAGAAAACTGACTTTAGTTAGATAACTGAAATTATCAAACACAGAATGAATGGAAACTAATCCTATCCTCTGCCCTACACTATCTAACTACCATGCAAATGTTAAAGCAGTTTCTCAACTGTAGGCCAGAATGTCTTGGTATCCCAAGAGATACTTTCAGCCACACTATTGAGAGACTAAAATCTCCCATCACTAATAAAATCTTAGTACCTTATATCTGTCAGGACTGAAAGTAAATATCGTATCATAACCTAACATATATTGTAATAATATCCTTGGACCAAACTTATATCCTGGACTGAATTACCTCTACTCTCTCAAACTAAATATGACTATCTAATAAATAGAAATAGAAAGGCTCATACAATAAAAGTTACTGAGTTACAGATGGGCAGACATTTTCTTTTCCTTTGTATTAAGTGCAAACTATGCCAAATTCAGACTGTTATGCCAGACATTTAACCTAGATTGTTCTGTTGGGTTGTTTGTTTTTTGACCATCCAACAAATATATTTCATAACAAAGCGTTTTGTTTCTAGTCTTCCTACTCCAGAGTATACGAAATAGTGCAACATTTTTATTGAGATTTAAATTATTTAGCACTATATAGCATATTATATGCAAGCTTCATAAAATGAATAAACTTTTGTTTCAGGGCACAGAGTGGAATTTTAAAGATCTGCATTAAAAATGATCAATTTCAGCCCAGCCTGTGTTATTCACCTTCCTGATTCTAAAGTGGATAAGACAATGTGGGGAAAAAAAAAAAAAAGAAAAAAGAAAAAGAATAAGTGTCTTCCTAGATGAGTCCTTCAGTATTTTAATCCTCATTATGCAAGGAAATCATCCAACTGGTTAACTCATGTTGCCTCATCCACCTGCAGTGGTCCTAGGCTTGGAGACATTAAAGCCACACAATTGGAAATGCCTGCTTTGTAACACTTACTTAGTCTAAGCCAATAAAAATCCCTTTTTGCCTTTGTTTTGTTTGTATGGGAACACAGGCAAGCAAACCTTTCATTCTGCTTTGTAAACCACCCAATAAAAAAAAAGTACACCAGAACTAAACTAACAAAATAAATAACAAAAAAAAAAAGAAAACGAGGAGGTGGGAAAAAGACACCAGGGAAGGAAGCTCTTCCTTGTGAACACTTCTGCAGTGAACACAATCCTTACAGCATAGTATGGGACGTATTTCCCTATCTCAATCAACTATTCACTAGTGCAAGCAGAGGAATTAGAAAGCCAAAATAAGCTACTGTAGTCAGGCTTTTAATGTTTCAATACTGTTTATTTCTTGACAATGTTATGAGTGATGGGAGATTTCTTCATTTATGAGAGCAACTAAATTTGGACTTTTCATTTCGCAGCACAGAAACCAACCACCATTCTGTGCAGCTATGGAATACAGGAATATACAATTGGGAGCATTTGGTTTGGTAACAATATTACTCCCCCTCAGGGTACAAACAACTACATGCATTGACAGAAATATAAAAAAACAGATATTGACAAAGATAACTTGAGATGACTGTACTGTATTATGGTATCTAATGCTTAGTTGGCTGTGGACAACTTGTGCATTAAATCACTCACATACAAAAAAAATTTCATCTATAGCTGAAAATCTTAAGATTTAAAACTTAATCCTCCATCTTGTCCACATGTCCTCTCCTTTTCAAAATAAAACACTCATCAAGGAGTGATACATGAGAGATAGTGGAACCTTGTTGTGGTTTTATTTATTCATTCACTATAAGTTCACTATAAGTTCATAAGGTCCATGCTATTTGAAGAGCATGGACCTACTGGACACAAAAGGCGAGAAGTGGGAATGTTAAGTCTTCTGGGTTTTTTTTGTTGTTTCACTTAAACATTAACATATTCTTCTTATCTGGAGGTTTACTGGAAAAGGAAGTGGCTGCACATATGCTCACAGATACATGAGATTAAGATGCCCTTCAAGTACTGTGTTACAGATACAAGGTTAAAATACTGTCTTATTGCAGTGCAGATTCACAATTATACAGAAATTATTTCAGGAATCAAGAACTACAGAAGAATTTTGAACCTGAAGAGACATTGTGATGGAAAACTAATAGCATCTGAATTTCAGTCTCTTCAGATTCACAACATCCCTTCTTAAATAAAGAAAATCTTTCCATCTGTGGTGTTTGACACTTCAAAAGTTATTCAGCCTCATAAATACTGCATTATGTAAAACAAACTCCAAAATCATAATTTCCAGGGGACTACTAGTTTGGAGTACTTGTTAGGAGCATCCAAGTCCTGGATGTTTCAAATTTAAGTAAGCCTAAACCAGTTACAAATGAAGATTTTGAAAAAATTATTTGAAGTCTACTTGTTCCTAGATTTCATTGGAACCTTAAAAAAAGTGCTTAATTTTCTAAGCAATTGTACATGATCCTCAAGTCTTATACAAGAGATTTTGCTAGACATAAAACCAAAATCCTGAGGAAGTTAACATGCAAAGACCTGAAGCTCAACTCTTCATATTATGTTATCTGGTTTCCCAGAAGTATTATGTCACTGAAATGAAACAGACAGCCTTAAAACTAACCTTTCACTATGAACAGGATGATATACAATACAGTTTTAGAAAGTATGCCAAATCAAATATTTTAACAAGCCCTTTCATTTATTTTTATGCTAGTAATATATGACAGATAATTAACATTTTCATTCGTTATTCAAACAACAGAACTATGTAACTCAACACCTTGCAATAAAGGAGAAATCCAATTAAGTCTTATGTCATTACAGCAATTAACAAGAAAAAACAAGAGATGTACCTTAGAAATGACATTTTAAAAAACTCACCCCCCCCAATCCACAAGACACTTTAAATACAATACAATTGCATTTAAATACATTACAATATGTAAGACTTACCTGAACATTTCCCTAACCAGACATCAGATGTTACCAGCCAATGAAAAATTCGTATAACACTATTGGTAATAGCTTAATAAATACGGTTAAAGGAGTGCAAAAACAAAAAAAACAAAAAAAACCCCAAAAACCACAAAACCAAAAAAAACCCATTTGTATCAGTATTTGTAGCTTATTCTATGTCTTCTCAATACTCTGCTCATCAGTGTATAATTGACATTTTTATTCAAACACATTACTTTTAAGATATAAATTTGTATTTTAGGTCATAAAAAGACATTCTCCCAGTGACAAAATTGCAGTTATCTATGCCAAAACCAAATCATTTCCCTTGATTTCAATTACCCACATAGCCCATTCACAAAGTGCTCCCTCCTCCTTCCAAGTAATAGCTTTTGCTAATGAAACCTCTGGTCTCTGCATCTGTAACGTTCAGGGTGGGAGAAAGGAGACCCAACTATTACTGAGTCACTTTAACTATATAAAGAATATTAAAATGAAATTGCACTTACATCGTAACTGTAGTCTGCATCATTTGTTACTGTCAAGTCTGCAAGGTCTCCAAGGCCCAGTACACTTAGTAACACATCATCAGAACCCATAATAAATGACTTGCCTCCTCCAGGTGGAAATGTTATTGGCTCAGCTACAAAGAACAAAAACAGGTTCTTTAAGTCTCAATGTAATAATTCAAACATGAAAAACTGCATTATTCACCTCTCAAAGGTAAAGCAGAGTTTAAAACTGAACTTGAAGTACTACATATTACTCCAACTGAAGAAAAAAAAGAGCATGATGACAACCACACAAATGGGCAAACATACACATATATATTAAATACTCAATTCTTATATCATGCTTTGACACTTCGATTTATTTTACAAAGGTGTTCAATACCACTGACAAGTGACTTGACTGACATTACACTGCAGTATTGAATGTACATCCCAGGTATCCAAATTTTCAGCAAAATATTTCATGTATCACACCATACTACCTGCCTTCTATCAAATCTGCAAATAAGTTTGTGCTTTATGCTACTCAAATATCTCTTCTGGCATGGATGAGTATTTATCTTTCAGGCTATAGGCCTCCTGCAAAACTTCTTGTCTACTATGATTTTTTAGATTTTAAAAAAATGAAAAATCTATTACTCGTTAATTCCCTCTCATACTTTCCCAAGAGGATCTTGGATTCTAACTTGAAAATATTCAACTGATACTTAGCAAGCTGTGCCTTCTGCAAGTTAAAATTTTAACAATTATAATTTAGAATTAATACAAAAATCTTATAAAAACAGTTCTAAACAAGAAGACTAATATCACATCCATCTTCAGTGTTCTGTATTGCCACTACATGAATGGCAACCTAGTTATATTCCAATCCAGTTGAGGAAAGTCTGAGACCACATACAAAGATACAGATGCCTGGCACTGCTGCATTTCTGTTATGGCTATGCAAAGAGGAGGCAGCCCAGTTAGATTTAAAAAAATCAAGAATAAAACAAGTTCCAATGCTTCAGAACTACTGCACTGTTAAAAAAGCCTAACATTATTAGCACAGGCAACACAGCTGTACATGAGAATCTATGACTACCATCTACATAAAGACTGCTGTTCATACAGTGGAATAAAATGAGCAAATAATATTCTACCTATGCACAATTACATCTAACTAAAAACATTCATGATCTATGCAAAGGGCTTCTCTCACCAGACTACTATAATAAATTAAAAGCCCAAAATAGCTGTCCATGGCCTTATACCTTTTTTATATATCCTTAACCTTTTTTAATTTCTGTTCACGTTTTACTAAAATTCTCCATTCAAGCAACTATTCCAAATCACCCATATTTCAGAAAAAAATCTGTATTCCTAGAATGTATCTAACTATTTTTCCACATATTTTTCTTATTATTTGGGGGGTTTTTTAGGAGGTGGTGTCCAGTCATCCATGCTTACTAGATGAACCCAGAATTTCTAGGGATGGGTATCTTAGTGAAAGGACATTAAACTGAGTATAAAAGGTGATACAAACAATATTTTATACTAAGCAAGAAATAAAATAACATCACAAATATTCTCAGGGCATGCTTAAACTGTGAAATCCTCAATTGAATACGAATTAGGACCTCAGTTTTTCCTGATTCTTAATTGACAGAGAGTGGTAGGGGGAAAAAAAAAAGGCTATAAAAAAGACAGATGGTGTTTAAGTTTCATTGTCATTGTTTGGTTGGTTTTTGCATTAGGTTTTTTTCCTTTTCTTTTTGTCTCCCATAGAAAGACTCCCAACACTTTTATTTGCAATTTCCAAAACTGGCTCACCTCTATTGTCCCAGCCTCCTAAATATAAGTATCCATCTACAAACCTGCCAAGTCATTACAGAACAGAGCTGGTGACTGGGAAAAGGAGGCAATATCATAATTTTTAACTTGAGGACACTTCCCATCCCTGTTATGATGCTATGACCCCTATTTGACCCTAAAGACAGGCACATAAGGTTTAAATAAGCCCTGAAGTTTTTGTACTAATCATTTGTCATCTTTCTGAAACATATCAACTTTCATATGCTTTATATTAAAAGTGAAACACTACCATAGAAAAACACATTAAGAATATATATTAAAAATTTATATTATGTATCTTAAATTTAGAAGCATATTTCTCAATGCTTAATTTGCCAATATATGTAAATGTATATTTTCATTTATTTGTGCATCTTATTTTAAAATAAGATGTATTCAAATAAGTTTAAAAAATGGTTGCAAGCTGATTAAACAAGGCAGAAAACTATTTCAATTATACTTGTGTGATGTTATAGCCACTAAAAACATGAGACCCACAACTACACATATCAAAGCCAATGTATCAATAGTTATGCAAATTACACTTTACTGAATGCTTTTCAGCTTTAAAAAGAAAATCCAAGTTTTTTCTAACACACAGAGTACAATATTACCATGATAGCACTATATATGTTCCAATAAATACCAAGTAAAAATGTGATAGCAGAAGTTTCTTTGTTCATGAAACTAGGTGAAAAATGAAAAATGCAGTGGCCAATCCTAGCCAGAATTTCTTACCCTCAAGTTCTTGACATCATACAAAATTCAATTAAAGTGGTAATATTTGTACAAACTGAAACAGCTTTAATCTCTTATGAAATACCTACGTTCACATATGCTGTTGGTGTTTACTCTATGACAGGGACACCCAGATGTTGCTTTCCAGAAAGTTAGTATGTATGTGGTACACCAAACGCAGCAGTTAATGCCTGAGCAATTAGTAGCTATGGCTGTTTTTTCTGTCAGTCCATTGACTGGCACCCCCATAATCTAAAGATATTATAAAACCCATGGAAGCAGTAATTCTCTGAACAATACACTGGGTAGAGAATCCTGCTGCAGTTCATTCTGTTTCTGAAAGTCATGCAATATGGTGAAATGGAACCTCCAGTTTCTCATGACCAAAACTATAAATTTACAGCATAAGAATTTTGTCACCTTACTTAAAAAGGCAGAAAAAACCACAAGACCAACAACCACAACTTTAGAGTTAACAGATGATTCCCATATTTTACTTTCTTCCCTGAAACTACTTCTCCCCTCACTAAAAAAGCAAAAGGAGATGGGAAAAAAAAGCTTAATAACACTTTGCTCTCTACACAAAGACAAAATTGTCAAACCACTCAAAACTGTATTCTAAAAGGAATTCAAGAACAACACTAAGCTTGTCTGCTTGTAGCTTTGCATTATACAGTAGACACAAAAACTTAAAAAGCCACATAGTGTTCAAGATATAATTTCTGATGAAATGACAAAATTTACACACAAGTTTAAAAGTTAATCTACACTCAACTTTAAAAGTTGAAGAGCTGCCATTAGCAGATATGATGGTAGAGAAATTCATACTACTAATCTTAATGAATAAAGCCCAAACTACACCAATAAATGAAAATATATGAACATATTAAATAACATGAAAATACAGTGCTGAAGGCGTATTTTCTTTTGAAATAGTGTGGGCAATATTTATTAGACGTGTAGCACTATCTTTGTTGTAAAAGAATCAGGCAATATAAGGCAGTGCCTATCAAATTCAAATTTAGCATCTATTAATTCAGAAATACTGTTTTGTCCAGTATTATCTTAGCTGTAAATTCTCTAAAAGAAGCAACAGCTACATGGCCTGTCCTTAACAATGAACACCTGTGTTCCTTTGCACAACATGTATGG
Organism: Heliangelus exortis; assembly: GCF_036169615.1. Taxonomy (NCBI): domain Eukaryota; kingdom Metazoa; phylum Chordata; class Aves; order Apodiformes; family Trochilidae; genus Heliangelus; species Heliangelus exortis. The sequence goes on along the minus strand of NC_092426.1, from coordinate 27,008,531 downwards.
CCTAAGAAAAACAGCCTAACAAAGACAGAGGGAACTGTAACTGTAGGGTCACGTCTTTAATATCTTAAAAAGGCGAAAAGGCAACATAAATCATCCACACATAACACAACCTAAACATATGTCCACAAGTTTTAGCAACTGAATCTTCATCAGTAGGATTTATCAATTGCATTCCACAGCTAAATTTCATATTTGTTCATCTTTAAACCAAAACAAAGATAAAGATAAAAACAAAGATGAAGAAGAAGGTAGTAAAAGAGAAGACGTGGCAAGAAAAAAACTTTTGTAAAAGAATAGTATGGAAGAGCAACAAAAAAACCTCCCAGCAAAACTTCTGCTTTTCTGCTTGCCTTGTGACAGGCATTTGTGGGGGCAGGAATGAAGGAAAAATAAGAGAACCAACAGATTATCAGAATCAGTAATAACAAAAATTCCTTTCCCTTTTGATAAAGCTGGAACCCTGACAGGGTTTATGGGTCAAAGACCATAGTAAAGAAGACAAGCTTGAATTCATCTGAGTATTTTCAACAAATAGGTTCTGAGCAGAGGAGAGAATTTACATAATGGTATTCTAACGTCAAAGATAGTACAATGAAAATAATTCCTTTAAAAGAAAAAACTAAAAGCTGAATACAAGATTTTGGACTATTTAGGCAACAATTTGACACTAACTTCCATTGCTGAAGAAAATCCTGAAATTTAAACCAATACTTTGTAAAGCAATAAATACTGCCTTTGTACACTTGTGTATATAGACCAAGAGAACTATAAAAATCAAACATTAAACTTAAGGCAAAGAGACAAATTAGTCTCACCTTTAAATTTTGTTTTGAAGTGCAAAATGTGCAAATGTTAACACTCACCTTGTTTCCTCCTCAATCAGTAACACCCTATTTGTAAAAGGTTTTGCTATCAGATGGGTCTGCAAACAGGGACTTAATAGTGAATAGTTTCAGAATACACTGCTGTACATCAAGTTGTTTAAAAATACTTATGAAATAACCGTGAGTTACAATATGCCACAGAAACTCAAACCATATTCTCATAAAACCATCTGGGAAGAACTGCAAATAAAATTGTAACGTTGCAGTCTGCAATTGCATTAAGCTTTATAGAGGGGACAGTGAATTACAGTGAGTGATTTCTGGAAGAAATCTCCTGCAATAAAATAAGTAGCTGAATTTTTTGTACCTTCCTCTGCTCTCGCACCTTCATGATCAGTCATTCTAGAAGAGGGTGACCTAGATTGATTAATGATTCCTGAAGGGATGTGGGGTATCTCATCATCGCCCAGATCAGCTATCATGTCGTGAAGTTTTGTCCTGTTGACTCCTGTAAATTAATGTCAGCAGCAAAGGTTCATTTGATTGCTACCGCTTGACTTGACTGAAGTCTAAAAATCCATTAAACTAATTAAACAAGAATAATTACTGATGGGACCTCCTTTAAAAAAACAAACACAATGCTTTGCTTTTGTCTTTGTATATTAATAAAATTGATCTTTTGGAAATCAAAAGGAGTTAATACATCAAATCTGAAAACTACATGCAAACAGTTTTAATTCACTAAATTGAAGAAAAAATCCTTTGCGTTCTGTAAATCTATTCTATAGTTTCCTGTGGGAGAGAGAAAAAATATCTTAAAGCCCTACTGACAAGTCAAGCTAGATATTAAAAGCACATTAACTATTAAAACAAAATACAGGTGAATTAAACATTTGCTAATAATACTGCACAACTTTAACTATACTAAACAATATAACAATGAAAAGCAAAGTGCAAATTAAAATAAAGCTTAAAAACAAGGGAAAAAGAACAGACAACTCATAGCGGGGGTGCAACAAACAATTAACTTTCCCTGCTTTTGAATGGCTTTTAAATTGTATGAAGTACTTATTAAACACAAGCGCAAGAATGCTTTCACCACCTCTTAGAGACAATGCATACTGAACTCTATGTGCATTGCCCTCATGATGGAGACACTAACAAACAATAGTAGATTACTATTTTTTTTTAATAAATTCATTCCTGCTTCCACCTTGCAGCTCGCATCTCAAAAAGTCCAGCCTTGATCATAAAGTGAAATTTCAGTGACAGATTCTCTTTAGAAAAAATGACCCATAACAATCCAAGACATAACCAGCTTTTAATTGATAAGAGTGTCCTTCCTGAGACTGCAGACAGTTATACTGCAGAACATTTAACATAAATAAAACCACCATCCAGCCTCCAAAAACTATGCTTTTAAGCTTGCTAAAATACATCTTTAGTATCCTTAAAAGGGCTTAAATCTAAGCTAAGTAATCTCAGCTAATGAAGTGAGTATAAAATAATAAAAAATGAGGAATGTCTCTTTTGCAACAACTCTTTTCTCTAACAGCCCCCAGACTGACAGGATTTTGTTTCAAAGGTACACTACTTTATTCCAGTTGGCTGTCAGCCAGCCACCCATAGTGATGTATTTGTCACAAAGGAGTCTAGAATAGGTTGTGGTTAGTTTATTTTCTAATACTTTTTTTATTATTATTTAAATGTAAGAATTCTTCATTAAATAGGTTTTGGGTTATTTTGCAACTGATATAAGAAGGGCCATTATAGTGTGGGGTGTTTTTTGTTCAGTTCTGTTTTCCTTCCATAAAAAGAAAAACCAAACAAACCCAACCAAAAAAAGCCCCACAAACAAAACAAAACAAAAAAAAAACAAACAAAACCCCTATCCACCACCAACAAAACTCCCTAACATGACAGAAGAAAACCAGCAATCCCCCAAAACAACTACAACAGAGTATTACATTATGCAAATGTAAGTGCTGACAGAAGATGACTTAAATTAAGGTGTTCCACCCAAAAGAAAATATGAATGCAAACTACAGATGTATCAAAACAGAATCAAATCTACTTCTGTTGGCTTATTTATCTCTACATTTGGAAAGAAAGTAACCATACCTGGGCTATAAAGAACTTGTTACAAAGACAACAGCCTAAATGAAGATTATGGTAGTTACCAGATGAATATCCAACAAAAGAATGCCTGTGCTATTATGCTGTCTTCTATTGTAAGAAGTGAGAGTCAATGCACATTTATTTACTCTTTGTGACTATATATATATTACTATACAGATAAATACTGACATTGGAAGAAATAAATTCTGACAGAGATCTGACAATACACTGAAGAGCAAAGTCAAAGATGAATATTCAGAATGAAGTTCGCAACTGATCAGACATAAGATGCAGGAATAAACATGGCCCTTGACACTGTTTTCAATCTCAGAATGCTAAAGCTGAGAAAAAAAGTCTATGAATCAAATAAACAGAATTGTCCAACCTTAAATACATACTTTTGCTGATTGTGGAGTTCTCATTCAATTTGCTGATTAAGGGGCCATTTTTAAACCAGAAACTACTTTCATGAATGCGATGTAAACAGAGAATTTGACAAACTGCCCTCTGAGACTCTGTGTGAGCTCAGGGTTTCCCAAAGGAGAACCTAAATGTAAAATGCAAGGAATGGTGACCCCACAGTATTGTGATATGCAGTTGCTTCCTAAATAATCTGTTCTAGGAACACAAGAATGTTTCAAAATTGCTTTAGATGAAGAACATACTCCTTTAAATTTTGATAGTGGAACACACATTGTCCAAAGACTATATATATATATATATATATATATATATATATATATATATATATATATATATATGTATATGCCAAATAATTGATGGTCAATCTGTCCTGCCATTCAGGGAACAAACAACATTACCTTGTTTTCAGCAACTTTAGGAAAGCAGACAGGAAAGTTTTGATAATGTTGCAAAATTTTAAATTTTCCAACATTTCAGATAGAATAATTACTATTTATTTTAAATGATGGTGACAACCAATTTAATCAGCAGCATAGAAGATTAAAATGCCTATTTTTGACAAAGTAGTTATCTCTGATGGGTGAAAAATATGCTCCTCTCCTGGAAGTTTTAAGACATATAGATGGACAAAGATTATAGAAATCATTGATTGCTCAGCAGCCAAGGAAGCAACAGGTGCAGGAAAGACAAAATCTTTCTAGACAAGCTAAAATAATGTAAGTTAAAACAAGTCTGGAGGCCTGAGAAGAGTTTTCCACACAGGTTATAATGCTAGAACAACACTCCTTGCCCCTGTTTTATAGCTGCTTACCTTGCACGAGGCAGAAAGTAGAAGCTAACTTGTGTGGTGTGTGTGAAAAGAAATATAAAAATCCCCTCAAGAGTTTATTTTGCCCACAGAATTCAAAACAGTTGTTGCGATTTTGCAGCCACTGTGATACCAGAAGTCTAAAATACTAAGTTTGATTAGAAAATTTCAAACAGAAGTCCACTTTAGTATTAAAAGGAGGATTCTAACCCTACAAAATACTACTTAGGATTTTGGCATCAACTGCTGATGCCCATGTTAAATAAGGATACCCATAAGCACCCAGATTACTATTCAAGTTCTAATTAAAACAAAGACAAGGTAAAAATCTTTACTTCAAAGATTTTCTATTTTTATGTGTGCGTACGTGCAACTCATGCAAAATTGCTGAAAAAACAAACATGCACTGAATTTTCATTTGTTAGTTGTTAAAAAAGAAATTCAAATCTTAAACAATTCTTCATGAAGCATTATATTCTAACTTAATTTAGTTAGTATATAGCCACACAATTTTTGAAATCAAGAAAAAAATTTACTAAATTACTGCTAGAAGCTGTTACAATATTCTTTCAAAATAGAAACAGGCAATAAGGGAGCTTCTCTATGTTGACTTAATAACACTTTGTCAACTAGGAGCTTTGTATAGTTAATGCTACAAATTACAAAAGCATTTTTACCAGGCAGTTCTGTATTGAACTTTGACTTAACTTACATAGTTCAAACAGGTCAAAAAGACTTCGTATTTATTTTATAGTAATTAAGTTCTCATTGCCCTAGATTGCCAAAATAATCACAAGCCCATAAATAGCAATTATAGCCTGATTCAAGACCACAAAAAAAAAAAAAAAAAAAAAAAAAGAAAAGCAACCCAACAGGAACCCCACCTACAATAGTACCTTAGTATTATACTTTCCCTACCAGAAGTTTAAATCTTTCAGAGAACTTCTCAGAGCAGAAATACCCTCAAAATGCAAACAGCTCATTATTTTTGCATCACACTTGAAAACATTTAGTTCTCTTCACCTACTTACCCTTAGATTTTTATGTTTTCAGTATTTCTCATATAGGAAAAGGCTGTCAAAGGTTTTGACATTCACATTCAGCAGGTAGAAAGTTAAAGTTAGTTGCCCCCATTACAGAAAATTATGCTTAAAAACAACAAAAACAAACAAACAAACAAAAAAACAACTTGTGAGAAAAAAATGTCTTCTATATAAGAAAGGCAAAGAAGCGTTGCATTACAAGATTCAGAATCTGCACTTACTCTTTACCCCTTTCTTCCCCTTTCGTTCCTTCTTGTACTGTTCCTTCAGCTTACTTATTAGTCCCTGGTCTACATCCCAAACCTCAGCAGTTGGGGACAGGTCATCTTTGTCTACATGCAGCATATTATTAAAAGAAAAAAAATCAGCAATTGGCAATGCAAGCTGTTGGCGACTTACTATCATAGCTGTATAAGAGCATTAATAAAAGTTCTTAATAAATCTTTACTTTAAAGGTGCAGTCTCAGTTTTAAGTTTACAAAACACTGTCTCATTTCATAGTTTTGCAAGGTACTGTATAATAGCAGTCATAAATTTGAAAATTTTATGCAATTTTGTTACTAAGGAGCAAACAAATTCCACTTCATAAGTAACTGTCTCTGTTAGATAATTCAAGATATAAAAAAGATCATTGGTTCAGAATTGATTACTGCATCTTTAGAAAGACAGTGTTAAGAAATTATTCAGCCAGTGTTGAATAAGCAAAAAAAACTTTCATGCTATATCTCTCCCAAAAATGCAAGCTGAGTAAGTCAGTGCCAGTTTATTCATGAAGACCATCATGCATCCTCTCACACTCATTCTACATGCACAAGATACCTTGGTCCTACATACAATCAGAGAATTAAGTGTACAAATACAGCTTTTTACATAAAGATGAAGGAAAGTAATTCATGTAAGTGAATAAATTGACAACCCACTGCATTCCAGCCATAGAATTATAATTAGCAGAAGTACAACATTCAGTTTCAGAAGATGTCTTTTTTTATTTGACAAATATTGCAGTCAATTATTCTCCAAGAAAAGTGAAGTCTCTGCTTTTCTAAACTGCCCATCTCAAACACTTCTGTAAACAATTAATAAGACTTGTTTCTGAGACAAGGCAAATTAAATGTGCAGAAGCACTTTTGCTAGAAGACAACAAGGCGGCAACCAAACTTGGTTTGTGTGCCAGTTAAGCTCATGCTCACCAATTCTTTAGGCATATATAACAATGCCTCAGTTCACAACTTCTAATCATACCTAAAATATCAGGTATTTTCATAAACAGCAATTTTTGAAGCTATAACCATTACAATCACAAAACTGCACAAGAGGGGCCATAAACAGCAGACACAAAGAAACCCACTTTTAGGATGTAAATCAGTAGGAGTTATTCCAAGTATATGTTACATGACAAAAATATGGCAAATGAGAAGATTTCCTAGAATGCTGATGCATCTGCCAAGAGACTGTGATTTAAATCAGGACAATGACAGAACACAATCTTGATCAAAGAGGTGAAATATAGAAACTGCAAGAGTGCTGAAGGCATGAAATGGGCTACATAATGCCACGGTTCTGAGCTGTCCACAAAGAACTACAGAGAGAGGGATGTAACAACAGCATCCTACAATTAACTGCAGCTACAACTACCAAACTGCAGACACAACAAATTCCATCTTTATGATCGCCAAACATTGACAGAGAAGAGTAGTGATTAGTCAGGAAATACAAGAGGCAGAGAAAGATAAGTCAGAGGATATACCCAACCAGAAGAGGAAGGAAATTAGAAAAAAACAAACACAAAAAAACCACCCCAAAACCTAATGAAAGGAAATTCAGTTAAGAACAAAGTAAAATTAAAAAATCCAAAGCACTATTAATAAAACGAAAATAATCAGCTAGATTGCAGCACTTCAGAAAAGCATTTGGGAATGAACTACACCTAATATAAATGTAATGCTCTTTAAAAGAAGAAGCTACAACAAAACTGTCATTCTGATAATGTCAAAAACCCACATCATTTACTAATGGTGATGACAAGTAGTAATCTTTCCAGCCTGTGTTCTATACTAGAAGTTTAGAAAATGTCTGTAGATTGCAAAACAAACAAGGCATTTAAATATCATGACAAAGAATTTGAAGGAACTGGGCTCATTCAATCAAGAGAAAACAGGAAAAACGTAAGCCTGCTAACATAAATACTCAAAAACAATGCTATCAGCTGCTGAAATGTAGGTCGTAAATAGAAAAATAATAAAATATTACCTAATTAATCATAGAAGCTATGAAGTTTCAATGAAGATTTTGAGGAAAACCCAGCAACGTATCTCTCAGGTATGCCTGGGTATGCTTAGCTATTTCAGAACACAGCCATAGAATTAGATGACCCTGGTAATTCCCTTCTAGTAGCAAACTTCCTCAAATTGCCTGCAGTGTTTATAAGCCACACTAAACTGACATTAGGACAGTGCAGAGGATCCAAGATATCCAGTAACATTTAACTGAGAAAGGAATTTTGGTTTTTAATAGATACTTATTTATTTAAAAGATGACCTAAGATACACTGAATTCCAGTCACACTCTGCCACAAAAAAGTCTGGACACAATCTGTCATTCTCTGACTCACTGTCCATCCATTAGCAGAACTTGTGTTTCATGGAGAGGAGAAATTTAGTCATGAGCTCAAAGTTACTCATCGAAATCATAAGTAAAATAAAAAGACTACATAATATGTTAAATTTGTAATATGAAGCATAATACACAATAATATGGATTTATTCTCATTTTGCTTAAGCAATCAAAGTTCTATGTGCATCTTTTTCCTGATGGTACTCAGTCATCAGAAGACATTTACAAATATTAAATCTACAATAGTTTTTGAATGCATAATTTTTTTATTTACCACTGTTGGAATTTGTTCATTTTTCATTATTTTGATGATAAGCTGTCTCTAAGTGAAGCATGTTGCATGATAGGACACTTTAAATCACAATGCCTGAAAAGAAACTAAGACTCAAAGTATATTAAATGAAGCACTTAAAGAAAAAAAAAGTGCTTATAGGGAGGGAAAAAAGCAACCCGAACTTCCACATTCAATGACTCATTTCCAGAAGTCTCCAATAGCAAAAATGTAACTATAAATAATTTAGCATATCTGAAATTACATGTGAAGATAATACTTTGATAATCAATTAGATAAAGAAATAAAGAAGGAGTAGGCAATAGGCCTAGATTCTAAACAATAGGAGCTTGTTTCTAGATACTAAACAGAAGCCTTAAAGAAATCCACATGTAAACATACACATTTTTTCAGAGTCTGAATCTTCTCAAGATTATGAAGTGACAAAACGATACCAATGACAGGACAACTAAAACAGGAAAAAAAAAAATCTGAGAAGAAAACAGAACACAGCAACTATCTACATTATGAAGATAAGAAAAATATGAATTATAATTGAAACGCTGAAGATGATGGATGATTTAGTTATTTAAAAAGTAGTGTCAAGTACTCATTTAAATGAAGTTGCCCATCTGAAGCCATAAAATAGATGGACCACGAGGTTGAGTAATTAGTTTCGTATAGTTCAAAATAACGTGACAGCCTAAACTAAGCTGGTTTAGGAGATACATTATTTTATTTTAGAAGGCATTTAAGTGAGACAATATCTGAATTGTTGCTTTTGATTGGTAATAAAGAAATACTGACTTGAAATGTTTCCGATTTAGACACTGATCTTTAAAGAAGTGACACATAACCCCAAGCCTTGATAGGCTGTATCTTTAAACATCCATTTAAGAAAACAGCTGCTGTACTAAAATTCGTGACATATTATGAAAAAAGCATTGCTACTAGAGGTGGAAGTATGTCTTTTGACTCATTTAAATAGTACATTAGTACAAAAGATACGACTTATGGATATTGTCTTGACATGGTAAAACCTAGAACACATCCTTTTAAATGTGAAATCAGTTTGTTTATTTCCTCCTCCCTGCTTCCTTGACTCTGACATGAGCATTTTGCTAACAATGGAGTTACTGCAGTCAAACCAGTTGCAACAAGTGTGTACAAACTCCCAGAATGTTCTGCCTCACTCTTGCCACAGGTTTGCTTAAACTGTACTAAAAGGCTTTCACACTGTTCTCTGAAAAGCAGGGGGGGTAAATTTGATTTTTTTAAATTGATTTTAAAATTTCATTTTATTTTATTCCTACACTTGGGACAGCAACTCACCTGCTTGAAAACAAGGTTAAAAAAATTAACTTGCAACATCAGCATTGCAATAAATCAGTCTCTTTATTCTGGGTAAACACCTGAGAAGACGACGGAGATCTAACATGCTGGAAAGTAATCTTGGAAAGCAGTAACTTGGAATTTCAACAGACAAGCTAATACAGCAAGTTTCAGCAGTCTATTATGAAAAACAGATCAATCTTTGACTGCATGAATGACAGTATCAAGCTGTCTTTCCTCCTATACACAATATTGATAAGACTGAAGCCAGAACTTCCTGCATGAGAGGATGCATGAAGGGCTGTTGCACACTGGAAGTCAAAACCTTGGCTTCAGGGCCTAGGGAACACACCAAGTCATTTGCCTATTTGGTTAAATAGAAAGATGAGCAAGAAACTAACCAAATAACATCACCTTCAAAGAGGAACACCACTGAACAACTTCTAAATGCTTCTAAAAATAGATAGGCATTAGCAAAACTAAAAGTAACAGTTTGTCTGGCTTAGTCTTCCAACTAAAAATAAGTCTGAGTTTTTAAAAACAGTGACTAACCCTTTGATACCAATTTTCAGGACAATGTTTTCTAATCCTTGATACCTTCAAAATCAAGACTGGATGATTTTCCTGGGAGACGTCACAGTATTTTTACTTCTTTAGATCTTTATATTCTGTTTACTTACTGACATGTTTATCTAAGTATGACAAATTGTCTCAATGACATAAAATGGTCAGACAAGATGATCTAAGTGGCAATTTTTGGCCTTACAATGAAAGACTTACAGTATGCAACCACAAAATTGCTTATGTGTCAGTGCAGAAGCAGATGGTCAATATCCCATTTCAAGGGAGATGGGAGTTACTTGCTTTATTATTCCTTTTCCTGCCAAAATTTTAACCCTCTTTCAATCTCCTCTTTCGAAACATATAGGCTCCAGAAGTTTCTGGTTTAGTATATTTTGTTTCACATCAAGTTAATAACCTACTTAATTTTATTACAACTCTAAAATATATTGTTTCAGCATCCAATACACGATTATCTAAGTATCAGCATTTAATCACCACAATCATCCCACACATCCACAACCTCTTAGTAGCTATTGCACCTCTTATGTACTACCATGAACAAGTATACCCTTATTTCTAAAAGATTTTGTCAGCGACTTACCCCACTCTGTTCCATCTCCTGAACTTCGAGCTTCTCCAGCTCCCTCACCATCTTCAGCTGTCACTAAAAAATCAAATTCTTTCAAAGCTTCTTCAGTATCAGGGTCATCTGTAAGGTCTGCAGCTAAACCTTCATTACCAATCTGCAAGCAGATAAACATTTTTCTGCATTTGAATCACAGTTTTTTCTACTCAAATATTTAGAAGTGACAGTCAGATCTAGAGCTGCTTATAAGGGAAAAAAAAGTGCAGTTTAGTGATCATTAGGAAAAGAACTCTGACACTAGATTTATCAACAACAAACCCCATACATCCCATTTCTTATGTGAAGCATCAACTGGAAAATTTTATTAATTTTCTTACAATATCAATAGCTCTGCAGAGAAGCTTTACAAACTGTTCTCCCTACTGCACCAGAAGCCTACTTTTTTTCTTTTTGTTTTCCAGTCTTAAATTGCAAAATACACCATTTTCAGAAAAGTGGCTTTTTAATAGTTCTACCACACCTTCACCTCAAACAGAAACAGCCCCCCTAAGCAAGGCACCATGAATCAGTTCACTTTCATTCTACAGGTGAATGAAAATTTCCATATGGCAACCTTTGACTATCTTATTTTTATGACTCAAGAATATACCTGCACTTTTGCAGAAAGAGACAGTTTACTATAAATGATCCTTCTGTGTGCTACACCAGAAAAAAAAACGTGTTGTCAAGAGTCAGTTAAAAAAAAAGAGGGTAATGTTTTCATATGTGCTTGGAGATTTACAATATTTTTTCTCAGACTATCTGCTGCCTTAGAACACAAAAGATTCAAACAATTGCAATCTCTTTACCAGAAGTACCAGTTAAGGTATGGTGGAAGAATCTTCCTGACAAGTCAAGTTGGGAGATTAAGACTTGGACCAAGTGAAGGTAGTGCTTGTAGCTATTTGAGAAAATTCAGTACAGCCAAAGGGGACACTATGCTACAGAATACTGAGAGAAAAGTACTGAAACTCTTGGTATGATGTGTCTAAGTCAACCTTTTAACATAAAGAATCCCTAATGACAGGGAGAGTCTTCCAGTGCAAGACAAAAATAACTAAAAAGGAACAGGTAACAGTCTATCCTACCTAAAAATCAGAGTCTAAAAAGAGAAAAATAAGAGAAAAAAACTTAATTGAACTTTAAACAGAAAATTACTGGACATATGTGTCTTCTAGGTTCTTAACATATTAATTAAAAATAAAGGATTAAACATACTTGGCATGGAATCCATTTTGTTTCCCATTTTATAATTTCATTTCTTCTATGAAATCATTCCTACTGCCTCCAAAACTCAGACAGGACACACATTGTATTGTACTAAATTTGCCTCATAAAGAGACTCAAGGTACACAGGGAAGCTAAGATGTCCACACTAGTTATATCTTTCAGCACTTAAGTCATATTTGCAATCAGGTTGCTTGGGTTTTCTTAAGGCTTTCAAACCAAAAACTAAACCACCAAATTCACCAATAATGCATCTGCTTACAATCCATTCAAAGGTACAACAACAAGCATTTTAACATGACACAATCATAACCACCTGGGGAAAAAAAGAAATCCCTTTTTAAAGGGGACCTCAGATCTATATAAAAAAAATGAAAAAAGTCTTTTACTTTGTGTTTCTTATTTATCCGGTGCTTTTCTTTTCCTTCTGCAATATCTTCTATCATGTCACTTTCTTCTTCTTCATCACTGTCATCTGCATTTTCTAAGAAGTTAAATGTTTCAAGAACATCACCAGAATTCCTACATGAATAAACACATTAACACAGAATATTTTATTTGATTAAGAGACTTTACAACATTAATCAGATTAAATTGCTACCTAACAGGTAAGGAGCTTTAGAATGAGCAAAACAAGAAAAAGTTGCATGAAGAAGTTTCTACAGCTTCTGCATTATTTATAAAAAATCTTTCCTTAAAATAACTTCAAAGTGATTCTATGACAAATTCAGCTTCAATACTCTGTATTTTCCTGCATATAATATGTCTGGAATATAGATACACATGTTCCTATGCATAATCAACTTCATCTAAGTTGACAGGCATTTGCAGTCAGCTACACTAACAGGCCTTCAGAGACTGTTTAGTTTTGACATTTAGTTTTGAAAGTTCAGTGGGAACTGACCAGTACATATCAATGACTATGTAAAGGCTACTTTGTGCATTTCTTATCTCTTCACTTACCGTTTGATTTCCTGTCCCTTTTGTTTTGATGAAGGAGATTCACCCCCATTGAGGATCTGTTCTAAGTTCTTTGTCTCTACTGAACCATTTGGTTCTGAATTGGAGAGCCCAAGCAAAGACCTTACCCGCTGGGAACGTACATCCAATATTGTATCTGTATAACCTACTTCCTGAAGATACCTAGATGCATTAAGAGAAGAAAAAGGGGAAAGCATATTTGAGGGAAAAGGAAAGAAATTAGTATTGACTTCTAAAAATTAATGCCACTACTAAATAATTTATGGAAAATAAGCTCCATTGGTATCCATCTCATATAGAAAACTTACTCTCCACTGCTTATAGCTCAAGACTACGAATTCCTGGAAAACGAACCACTTAGAATCATCATCATGGTTATAAAGGACCTTCAAGATCAAGTCCAATCATGAGTCCTACACCACCTTAACCACTAAAATCATCTCCCAAAGCACCACATCTACCTGGTTTTTAATAAGATAGTGACTCCACCACCTCCCTGGGCAATCAATCTTCAGGGAAATACTGAATGTTACTTACAATATCAACAATGTTACTTACTGTCTTAGTAACTGTCTGCCTTGCTTCCAGGTCAACTGGCTATTCTGAGGTACTGCAGGAACCTCCATATCTTTGGTTTCTTCTGCAAGATACAGTATCATAGTTGAGAGGGGCTTTTTGTTCTGGGGGTTTGTGAGGTTTTTTTAAAATTTCCTTTTTATAAGACACCACTGAAACTTAAAGCAAATCTCAAAAAAAGCTTCAAATTAGATGCAGTCTTATGCAGCCTTTTTTTATTTCTTTCTAATTCTTTGCTGAAGCATCAAGCCAATAATTTAACAGAACACAAACCGTTAAAACCCTTGACCTTGAACATGCAGCAATGGAATCAGGAAGATATTTAATTTGTACAAAAAAAAAAAATCCCGCCCTTATCAGCTGAAGTGTTACTGTTAATAAAACAGGCTCTCTCTTTCAAGCAGAGATGCTTAGAAAGCAATAAAGAACATACTGTTAAAATAAGAGTAGTGACATGTATCAGCATTTTGAGAAAACAACTGTCAATTTTTTTAAAAATCCCATCAGTTTACTAACAATCAAAATCCAGACCCACTGCACTTTCACTGTTGTAGAAACTAAAATCCTGGTAAAAACTAATAGTTTAAGGATTTGAACATCTAACTTGCACTGCTTTTAAACACATACTTATTCATTTCTTGCTCTAATGAATTTTTTGTATCTCAACTGGGTATAAAAGTATCCAAAATAGTGGCACTTCAAGAAGAAAAAAAAAAAAAACCCAAAACCATAAAAGATGGGGAAGTGATTAAAAATGTGTAGATCACAATTAATTTTAAGGCACATGACACAAAGGCCAACAATGCGACTTCCCAAAGACCTCCATTTCTAGAGAAATCCAAGTCTGCTTACTAAATAGTCCAATATGTTTTTAAAAAATGTTTTCCTTGCCTCCAGTATTATAAAAAGCAAAACTGATAGGAATAAACTTATTCCTACACATTGCAAAAACAGATGCACTCCTGAGTACCAATAAAGATAGCCTAATTTTCTCTTAGGACATTTTTTCCCTTTATTTATGAAGTTCAACATTTTTGCCAGGCCAGTGCAGTGCATTTTTTTCCTCCTTCTTTAAAAACTCACATCCTATACAAGCATCAACATCCAACAGTATTTCTTATATTTAATCTGGACTTACACCTTCCTTCTGGATGGATGGCACAATGGCAGAAAAATATTCATTCCATCAGGAAAGGGTATTGTCAGAAAAAATGAGAAGCAGAAGCTAAGTAACAAATTGTGTAACTATATTAAAAGTTTTCTTTAACATCCAGAGCTCTTGCATCAAAGGAAAGGTCAATACTTTTTTACTTTTGGAGTACATAGTATTTACCCAATACCAAAACTTTTCTAGATATCTTCTCTGTAACATACCTAAACATGGGATGAGGGGAAGAATGAAAGTTGCAATAAATTGGACAGAACATACCTAGAAGTGTACAAACAAACCATACCATAACAGACTATTGTAAAAAAGTTACCTGATTCAAAAGTTGGCATTTTCAAGTCACCTTGGTTCAGTTCTGTGCCATATTTTAATTTATGGTATTTTGCCCTGAAAAAGTATGCAATTGTTTAACAAATTAACTGTTAATTGTTTAACAATGTTTTTATCAACTCAAAACATGCTACTCTTCCCATATGAAACAACCACACTAACACAATACAATTGACCAAATAAAATGTATGATAAATATCATAAAATTACTTCTAGTCTTTAAAGAACAGTTTAAATTTAACCTTCTTAAAATTACTCACAATTATCAAATAACTTATAGATGAGTTTAGTATGTTCTCTGAGAATGTGGGGTTTTTTTCCCCATGTGTCAGCCACTAATAGAACCCTTCAAAAACCACATGGTTCAACTATTTAGCAGGCATTTTTTTCAGTTGTAGCACTGTCATAGTTACCCAAGATGAATGAATCTCACATTGGGATTCCTGTCTATATGTTACCTTCAATTTCTGCTTCAGTATCTCTCTTGCTCTTTCTTTGCTTATGATAGAAATCTTTCCCTCTGAAAAGGGAATGTTTGAGTGCTACATTTCCTCTTCGTGTGTTCTCTTACTTATTTTCTGTTCCTCATACTCATTGACTGGAGGCTTAGCATCCAATTACTTCTCAAACCAGCTCCACAAACATGCCTCATTTCTTCCTATCTCCTGATCTCCGATACCCTAACCTCTCCTTCCCTATCAATTTAAATTAAAAAATAAAATTTTCTTAAAAATTAGTCTTAGTTTTGCTTTTTCTATACACTTATGCATGAGAATTCCAATCTTATTCTCTACCCAAAATAGCTCTCTTATTCTCTATCAAAATATCCTCAGCTGCCTTTAGTTACAGGAATATCACATTAAGTACCTACAACTATATCCTGGAATTCTCTACCTTTATCTACACCTTTCATAATTTGACTTCTGCAGAAATACCCAAAACCTCCAGGAAAGAACTCTAGATGCTCTACAATTGAGCCAACGTGAAATATGTTTTAAAAAGTTAGCAGCCACATTTTATATAACCCTCTATAAAATACAGCCATCTTCATAATTCTAAATCAAGCATTTGACAAAAGTTTTAAGAGTACCTGAACCATATTTACCTCCCAATAATTTTAAAGACTATTCCCAAATAAGAAGCTTCTTGAGAAAAGACACATAACAGAACAAGTGCTGGACTAACCCAGGGATTTCCAACAAATCACCTTGGCTGAGCCACTGCTTTTTTTTCAAATTGAAGGTAAAAGTTAATCTCAAATGTTGCCTGATAAACTTGGTGGCACAGAATATTTTTTTCTAGATTACCTAAATTTCTGCTAAAATTACAATTAGGAGCAGTCTCACCAACAAGCTGTCAGTAGATGGCACTACTTACCCTTTAGATTAAGATAAAATCCTGTATTTCACAGCAATTACGTTGTAACTGAAATACTGTCAGGCTCCTGAAGACTAGGTATTTTTGTGACCTGAATATAACTGCCATTTAAATAGAATCATAATTTTGTAATCACTTATGACTATGTTCATATTTCATCTGTGCACCAGTAAGGCAGTCTGCTAGTCATGCTCTCTTTAAAGCAAGAGACAAACCTTTGTTCCACTTTGTAAAAGAGCAGTATTCCACCAAGTTATCCAGACAAAACATAAAAACTATGGTTACATACCCTACAAAGTACTGTACATTTGTTGTTTTGTTTAAAAAAAAAAAAAAAAAAAAAAAAAAAAGAGGAAATCAGGAATTGTGAAGTTAAATAAAGCTGATGAAAAATTTTTTGCTCAATTCATAAGTGAATTAAATAAAGCACTACAATTTCAAAGTCCAACCCAAATTTGTTTGATGTAGAGCTACAGCAAATATTATTTAGGAGCAGTTGTTCCACTCTGGAGCTACAATTTCAAAGCATTAATTATAAGTCAGTTTGAATTGTTCATTAGAGAAGATAATGAGGCACCTGATCTAAAATTATACCAATGACTAGTAACTACAAATAAGCCAAAATATTACTGCATATAATGAGATCAGTTGTCTTTCACATGATGCTCAAATTCAATTTTACAGTAGGAAATTAATCTTCTTAAATTCCAATAAAGTATGTATTTGCACACATATTGTCATACAAACAAGGGTAATCCCTAACAAGCTACATCCTTAATGACAAGTCAGTTACACTACTCCCCCACAGGACACGGTAATTGAATTGCCTACAAGAGTCATCTTTTGAATCCTTTGAGTATTGACTTGCTCTTCTTCTCAGGCTAGGTTTAAGTGAGTGAAAATGCAGGAGGAGCAACAATGCCCCAAGTTGTTTCACAACTGCTTGCTGCTATGTAACTAATGAATCCTACAGCTCAGTTGCAAGGATGCAAGAGGCTCCACTCCAAACCCCCTGAAGTCAAAATGTATCCAACGTTTTTTAATCTGAGCAAGCCTTATTAATTTAAGCAGAACACTATGCTAATGAAGCTTGGAGTAAAGTGGCTCTGTGTACAAAAGAGAAGTCTTGGGTCTGCAAAGGGCCATGAAGGAATATCTAGTTGCTACAAAGCAAAAAATCCCCTAAATAATGACTTAAGACCTGACTTTATAACAAAGTCACACAGCACTACCAAAATATTTAAGGAAATTAAAATAATAATCTTCTAAAACATCATGCCTTTCATGCATGTTCTTAGAGACAAACACCTGAAAGATCAATTTTTTTAACTATTACTGCATTTCATTTCATGTCCCATTTCACACCCTTTTTCTGAGAAATCACAACAGTCACCATTATCTGAATGTGTTTGACACCCTCTAATCTGGTATTTCGTAGCATGAAACTTTTTGAGAGCATCAAGGGATTAGCAACAGAAGGAGAAAGGGGTGGAGGGAGTCAGGTGCAACACTGAAAACTGCTGTCAATCTGAAATTCTCAGCATTTATTTTGCCTTTTGGCTGGTTTCTTTTAATTAGCTGTGATTTTTTACTTATAGGAACAACAGAGAAAAAAAAAAAAGTAATATTCTGAATCCCTCATTCAGTGTAACAGCCAAGAAACTAACTTGCTATTATTCTTGGATGATTTACTGACAAGTCAGTCAGTAAAATGCTTCACTTACCCAATCCATCATACTTTTGTAATTAGATCCCCTCAAACTACTGGGCATTTGTAGAAAAAAAATAACAGAAAGCTTCCTTGTTGCCTCCCACACATTCACCAATCAAAGCCAAAGTTTCAGTTCCTGTTTTTAGCAGTCTTCATGACAATTCTGGCTGGGACTTAAGCAAGGATTTTCCTCTTGAAAACTATGCAGTGTTGGCTTGTACCCACTATCCACAAGAACTAAAGCAAACTGTTTACTTCTGCTGTTCCTTGCCCATCAAATGAACTTCAGAATTGCATGGGAATTCAAACTATGAAGGCAGCTGTATTTCAGGGGAAAGTAGGAATGAGCTTCCACCAATGCTATTCATCTTCAAATTCTCCTTTCTATTATACATCTTTATGCTTCAGCTGTAATTAACTGCCTATGATTTATTCTCAGTAAGTAGGCAATCCTCACAGCCTTACAGTGTGCATCTGCAGAAAGTCTCTATGTGCAGCACACAGAGCTTATTATTGCCAAAGTAAGCAAAATGTTGTCTTCCAATTTCAAAAAGCTACTTATACACAAAATACCTGGGGGTCTGCCACAACAGCACATTATTCCTTTGGTACATTCAATGTTCTATAAAGTACGAATACAAACACACAAACACCTCCCATACTTTTCATCTGTCTTGAATTCAGAGGGATTTTACATTACCTGTGTCATACAACAATGTTACTTTTAGTCTGACACTGGCTGGACACCTGGAGTTTGAAACAGATCTTTCTGCCTATTACTTCACCAGAAAAAATACAATGTGCTGACACAGCTTTCTGTATGAACACATTTTTTTCTGAAACACCTTTATAATGGCCATTTCACACAGAGGGCAGCCCTTCTTGTCAAAATGTTAGTTACCAATATGAAAACAGCTAATGTAGTTACTTCTGCACTAGTCAACCTAGTCATAAGTACTATTTCACAGTATAAAATCTATTCAGACATACTTACTCTTGGACAATTAACTAAAAAAGCCCAGGGAAAGCCTAACGACCCTGTACTACAAAATTTTATGATTACTCTGTCAAAACTGCTCCCTTCAAAACAAAATAAACAAGTAAAGGCTACCTATTTTGTTGCTTCATCCTCAAGTTGTTTACACTATTGTTAAAGTTACTTTTTAAGTGCAAGAGGAAAGTAAATGTAAAAATTGAGTCCACTAATGAAAGTATATGCACATGACAAGATTATTCTCCTAGTGTTTTCACAAAATTAGCTACTGATTTTAGCAAATGAAATAGCCAGGCAACAGAAGAGAATATACATTTGAATTTGCCTGCATGGGCTGAATGGAATTTTAATTTTTAATTTAACTTTTAAAGCATTTAAATTACAGAAAGCATAGCTAGTAAGACTGAAAATTCTACCATCTAGCACATTAAAATAATATTTAATAACAACTTCTAAGAGATTCTGTTCTGTCACAAAATGCCATGCATGTTTCCATCATGCAAAACAAAAATAGTTGAAGGGCTATCAAGAGAACAATGTATTTTCATTCTTTCATGTTTCATATCACTGCAGAGCAGGTAAAGTTATAGTAATATGGTATAAACATTTTTTTAACATTTGTTCTTGCTTACTATACTATTATCTCAGAAAAGAAAAACTGCAATTTGAACTTGGTGTTCAAGAAACTGGTCTGAACAAGTTGAAAATTATGAAACTATTTGTTATAGCAGACACCAAAGTTTCAGAAACATAAAGAGGATCAACCATAAAGACAGTTTACATGAAGAAACTGTGGATTCATCCAGTAGGAACAGTTTACACAGTGTAATGAAACACCTTTTAGTCTGTGAAATTTTCCAGGTTAGATAAAAGCTTAAAAAATTGTATACATACCTTTCTTGTTTTAATGCATATTCTAACATTTTTATTCTTCTCACTAAATCTTTCTTCAAATTTTCTTGACCCTTTCTTTCCCCTTGTAAAAATGCTATCCGAGCCTGAAAACACAAAAAAAACCAAACGTAAGATAATGCATTTTATTCCATTCTATTCCCAAAACAAAGCAATGAAGTCTAGCTTGGGTGGAGAATAGGAAAAAAAAAGGAACTTATGTGGTAATCACTTCAGTCAGTCATTAACAAGATTATTTCTGCCTTAGAGGCCACGTATTGTTTTCTGTTAATAAACACTGGGGCTTTTGCCTTGAAATAAAGGTACTGAAGTTAGTATAGTAACTAAAAGAAGGAAGAAACAACAATCATATGCAGATTTTACATACACACATTTTTTTATGACATTGTTACATATATTGTTAAAAATTCTCACAGATAAAAAAAAATTAAATCAGGCACACAGAATACTTTTAAACAATTCAGTTTTTAATGCCAGTACATTGAACAGATCAAGAAATTGATGCATGAGTTCAAATAATTTAAACACATCTATCACAGTACCTGCCTAACTTACAAATAAGTAATGAAGCTCACCAGTTGCCTGCCAATCTAGTAGGCAACTATAAATTAAATAGAACATACAAGCTATCTCTTTTAGTACAGAATTCTAGTGGAAAAGTAGTTTAGTTGAAAAATAAAAGGAGTAAGTTCATTGAGAAATAAAAGTAGCCACTTCACTTCTAAGTAGAAGGGCTGCTCATGCAATTTTCTCTCTATTCCTCCCCCAGCTGCCTGGCCTTGCTTCCATCCTCTATAGACTTCCCTATTACATCTTGAGTTTGTCCCGAGCTCCATGTTCATCCATGCAGACCTCCTGGCCTCACTTGATGCATCACATGACTATGAGCCCTAAGAATTAACACACAACTTCCCAACACTGACTTTTGAAAATGAATAAATCTCTGCTTTGATAAAAACAGATAAAGTGAACAGATCAGTCTCCCTCAGGGTTGTTGCTGTTCTGTTCCATACACAAACACTTATGAAATGCTCTTGACATAACACAATTTTCTCAATCCTTCAGTATTCCTCTCCTTTGAAACAACTCAAGAGCACAAGATTCAGTATGATTTGTAAGTATAGTGAAGATTCACTGGCACTAAAATGGGAAACAAATGGCACATAATTTGGCATTCACCCTTCCTTCCCTCTCTCCCAGAATTCTTTCCACTGTCTTAAACCAATTTTTAAGTTCCTGTGCTGATACTAAGAGAAACAATCCTCCTCCTTGTATTTCTGTTCCCTCTACTGTGCTTAGATGCTTATGCTTAAGTCTACTGAGGAAATAATTTTATTTATTTTTTACTCTGTCCTGAATTACATCAGTTTCCTGATCCTACTCTGCATAGCCATTAGGGTACTTAGGTTGGCACAGGGGATACAAACAGGAAACTGAAGTAACAGCTCCTTTCAGTGACAACATGGTCTTAGATCAGCCTAAACTGACTACGATATCATAACCTGTGTGTGGAGTGCACAAGAGTTGAAAAAAAAAAATAAAATAAAAAAATCAGAAAGACTAAGAAAGTCAAATACAAGACAAATCTTAACCGTTTTGAACAACAAATAAATTAAAATGTATTTTTAAAGTGCATTAGTAAGACTTAAGGGGAAAAAAAGTGTTATTTTACAGAGCATATAAAAAATACAGGTTCTTTAAGCAAAAATCTGGCCTCCCGTGGCTTTAAAAACACACACCTAAATTTATTTAGTTGTAAAAAGATTCTGTTAAGAGTATTTTCCCCCACAGACAGCACTATGCTTCAGATTCTCCAAACAAGCTCGACCAGGAGCCTCCTTTTCAGGGCAGGTTCCTCCTCATCTACCAGTCTATCCACTTTCACATTTATGGTATTTTCACGGATCTCCGAGATCCACGATCTTTGTACAAAATTCAATGACACTTGGTGGCTTTGAGCTCCCTGTACACCTTGGCCCTTAGCTGTAAAATAGTACCACCACATGAACTTTCCCAGTTTTATTATGAAAGCAAATTCAGGGAGCTCTGTGAAGCAGCAGTTACAAATGACAGATACTTTGTATTTGTGCAAGGATGCATGACAATATTTGAAACTAGGCAAGATAGAATACTATGATAAAAAGAATTACTGAACAGCTACTTAAATAGTATAGATTCCCACGAAAACAAATTGTCCAAGGTTAAATAACAAAATTATTAAAAATACTACGCTTCACATAGGAGATAAATGAAAATTTAAATAACAAATGCTTTCTGGGAAGTAAACAAGGATTTTCCCCTCCTTTTTAAAGAAGCTTTGAAGGTCCTAAAATATAGTTACTGCTCTACATTTCATACAGCACTACACATAATAGCAGCGTTCATATTAAAACAGCATTTTATTGCCTCAACTGTGCAGAAAAGCCTGACAAAGACAATGCTTACGTTGATCAAACATATTTCTCTTAGCCATGAAAAAAAAAGACAGGAAGTTTTACAGCATTTTGAACAGGTAAAACTGCATATGCAATTCTAAGGTAATTCAATCCTACATATTGGATTTCATAGTTTTATTTTACTAATAAATCATGTTATGTAGTATTTGAAATATTCGACCAATGTCTCAAAACTAGCAAAACATACCTAAGGGAAAAGTTTTGAAACCTGTACTATAAAGCATGTAAGATTAACTTTATCTTGCACTGCTGAAACACTAACACTCTCCTGTACATTTCAAACAATCAAATTCTAATGGATTTACCATTGATGCATAGAACACACCCACTAAGTGAGTAAACTTTCTTTCAATTTCAGTTGCAAACACTGTTAACACTCTCATTCTAGAAAAAAAATCAGCTATATGTAAAGCAGTGCCAGCTGCAATGCAATGCTTCTGTTGTTTTTTCTTCTCAAGTCCATTCAGCCTTCCAGAAGGAAGGAAGGAAATGTCTGAAGTATTTTTGAGAGAAATGCAATACACTGTAGCAGCTTGAATATATGTACCTAGCACACACAAGTGTGTGCTTATCCTCCTAGGTTATATCATAAAAGTGAGAACAATAGTCAGATTTTAAAAACCAAAACCAGTTTGTTTTAACCACAAGACCAAACAAGATCACACAAAAAGAGTAACAGTCTTCACTTTTAGATACTTCTTATGCAGAAAATAAGGGGAATACTGGTTTGGAAAATTAAAAAATACTGAGGAAGTGGAAGATTTGACTCAGAATAGTAACTTAAGAGTGGACATACAGGTAGCTCCTAATGTTCTAGTTCCCATTCACACACACACACACACACACACACACACCCAAAAGGAAACTGAACAGAGAGAAACCTTTACATTTAATTTTCAACGAAGATTGAAATTTCACCATATTCAGAGCATCTGAACCACCATGTAAAAGCATTAGGTATTTGCTAATCAAGTAAATCCTTACAGATCTCATTATGTCTATGAATTCATTACAATTACAATTAATCCTTAGACTGTCAATTGAGGACCAAAAAATGATACCCTGACTACTCTACAGAAATACATATATAAAAATAAAAATCAATATTCTGCAAATTGAAGTCTCAAGCAAGATTGTGTGTCTAATAGGCTGTGCAGTGAGATAGATGTCACTGGTCATATCAGGAACATATATGTTTCAAAGATACACCACTTTAAAAAATACTGTAGGATAAAAACAAATACTTGGAAGACTTAAATTTAGAAACACCAGCTCTTGTATGTTAAGAGAATACCTTTACTTCATAAAATAAATCCCGGTTAAAAATGTGGAAAAAAGATTTCTACAACTAATTAATACCAATGTCCATTTGAACAACATTTACAAACAAAGAAGATAATTTTCTGTGGAACCTTATAAGCAGTGAGTTAAATATCAGTTCAGTAACTACTGCACTTAAAGAGCAATGTTATTAAGATGTTTCCTGGAGGTTCCCTTTTTTACAGATCTTTTCCATTTGAGCTGATGATCATTTCTTGCTCCTCAGCTGATACTTTTTTTCAGAGACTCATCTCCCCTGACCACTTCTGAACACTTTTCAAAAGCAATTCCTGACCAGTGAATGTGGTGTCATTGAGATGTGACTTTCTTGTGCAACTGTGCAACTTGTGCACAAGAGTGGCTCATCATTCAGTCCTGCAATAGGTATGGCAAAGAGCAGGCTAGCAAAACTCTCTCCTTCCCCAAATCTGTCCTCCCTATTTTCCACTATCACCATATCACCCCCAGTCACTTTGATTCAAAAGTTTGCTTCTGTTCTCCACAAGGCCAAGTACTGTGATCAGCTCATTTGAACAACTTAGAGAAAACCCAGACAATTTCCTCTTTTTCTATGCTAGGGCCAAACTTCAATGCCATAATTTCAACTCAACCTAAGACTGCCTTCATTCTGACACCATTTTGTATTAGATTTTTTTAATGGAATTGTTCTTTTTCCTTGAGATGGGATTTTTATAGCCACTCTCCTAACCAAAGAAGTATCTAGGAATACTGGAGTAACAAAACTCATACAAAAGACAGTTGTGTTTTAAATTCTTACACCCTCTAAATTTAATTGTTTGGAAATCAAGTAAACCAACTGTACATAGAAGACAGCACCAGGGGGTGTGTGAAAAAGGAGTCAACTGAGACTATGAGAGTCCAAAGAAAGTTAGAAGCTGCTAAAAACAATGGATTCAAACTCTGTTACAAAGAGCATTCTCTTCAAAGACAGAAATGTACACATCTTAGTACTGGAAACTAAACAAAACCTTTTTTTTTTTTTTTTTTTTAATAACAAATGTTCTGCCTTGCCTTAGAAGTTTATAATTCATTGGCCATTCTTGCATTCAAGTGCTCTTTATGCAACAGGCTTCTAAAACTTTGTTTCAGATCAAACCTTTTTTTTTTTTTTATTTTAGACCCAGAGGTAATACTTCAGAAAGTAAGCTCCTGCCTAGGAATTTTTAAAAGAATTGTCATCTTGCTGAGAAGAGATTCTGCTCTGTAAGACTGAATGATGACAATAACTTCAGAAAAAGTGAATCTGGTCATCAACATCAGCATAGTGCAAGAGAACCAGTAAAATGCTCATGCCACAGCATCAGGATATCAGCCACTGTACCAGTGTGCCAGCTTTGCTCCCCACACACCTGACAATTTCTGCAGGCATTTTATTTTAGCATCATTAAAGACTTCTCCACTAGCAAACTCTTTTGTTCTTTTGCACCTCACATGCAAATCACCATGAATATCAAACAATCTAAGCAGACCCAAAATCCAGCAAATTTTAGCTGAAAGCCATTAAACAGCCATAATGATTTCTTTAATCAACTGTTTGTTAATAGGAGTGCTTGGAAATACTAAACCACATCACCAGACAAAAATGCTCATTCTGACCTCAAAAAATGCTCTCTCATTTATAAATCAATAAATCAGTATCAACATAATCCTATTTGAGAAATTACAATCTTTCCAGAAAGTAGATTGAATGTCGTCACTGAAGACAAAAAAACAACTAAAACAGAAGCAGCCAAGAAATTTCTTACTTCTTCTATGAAGAGTCTTGATAGCATATTTCAACTGCATTCCTTTAGCAGGCTGAATAGTCTTGCACAGATTATTGTTTGAACACAAGCTCTCAAGACTCAGAGGCAGTCATGTTTCTAATAATGCAAACTAATGTAAATTATACTCAAACTAAGTCGTTTACCATTAGGACTGTTTGAGAAGATAGGCATGCTTCCTCAAGAAAGCATGTACTTCCTGAAGATCAAGTAATGTAAAACAACATTGAAGAATTCTACATGTTTTTTTACTTGATATGGGACTTTAATCTGTTTCACATCAGCTTTCTAATAAATAAAGTATTAGTGATTACTTGCTTTTACAGATAAAAGACAATACAATATGCTAAATAGTTCTACATTCCAACATACAGTCACTTTCAATGAGACTACAGAAAATTGCCAGCACCTGAGTTACACGGTTTAATCTATCATTAAGTAATTTGGTCAATGCCAAAATTTAAGACAAAATGTATTATACATTCATTTTCAGTTAGTGTTTCTTTACCTAGCAGGCCTCTGCCACAATATTCACACTAGCATCATTATCCAAGTTAGTATTTGTTAACATCCAAAATGGATCACTGCTGAAAGCCTGTCACAAATGAAGCAAGATTATACAAAGAAAATAAAAACAAAAAAACCTCCCTAAGTTCTTCACCATTTAACACAGCAGAGTTTGAGAGCACCTACTCAAACAAATCAGTTTCCTTAACACATCTTTCAGAGTCTTAGTACTGTTTGTTGCTGTCTTAAAAGTTTTTATGAAGTCACACAATCTTTCACAAAATACTTTTATAAATAGAGGATATGAAAAATGTCCTGCATCTTCACAGATTCAACACTACATTCTTTCTTTGCCACACACAGTAGCCAAAAATTAGTATTTTTCTACAGATGAAATAATTTTTTTTAGTAGACCAATGTTTGATAAGGATTATTGAAGTTTTGCATTGTTAAAATCAATAAATTCACGGTATTTTCCAAATATCTGTGCTGGAAATAAACCATAACAAAATTACAACACCAACGTCAAAAGCTGAACTCTTGCCAAAAATATCAGCTAGCAACTCCAAGTTCTCCCTCCCTCAACTGTATATAGTATTTGCCAGGTAAACTTTCTATTTTGGAAAAATTTGTACCTTATTCCAGTATGAAATGCTTAAGGGAAACAAAGTTTGTGAGCAGTATCTTCTCTTTGGACAAACTAATGGAAACAGATATAGAAAAGCTCATGGATAAGCAAGAGTCCAATCATGAGGTCTGACAAGAAACAGCAAAATAAACTGTAACCACAGTTTAGATTGTATTTTAACCACTTAAGAAATACTTTTGACCATCACAGCTAAGACACCACAGTACAACAAGTTTTAAAGACATTTAACATCACCATAGGTGCTAATAATATAATGTTATATGTATGTAAAGCAATACTAAAATAATCCATAATTAGTCTCTCCCACAACCCTGAAGCCTCTGAAGTACTCTTCTGCCCAGATCTAAACTCTCAAATTCTTACTCATACCACAATAATAAGAGATGCAAACTATACTGTTGAGACTGCAGAAACACAGATATGCACATGGGTCGGGGCAGTCCCCGGTATCAAATACAGGCTGGGGGATGAAGGGATTGAGAGCAGCCCTGCTGAGAAGTACTCAGGGGTATTGCTGGATGAAAAGCTGGACATTGTGAACAATGTGAACTCAGAGCTCAGAA